>NC_059435.1:31929240-33129240 GCF_021028975.2 Sphaerodactylus townsendi
CCTCCCTCCTCCCTCCTCCTCCCTCCCTCTCTCTCTTCTCTCTTCCTCTTCTCTCTTCTTCTCTCTCTCTTCTCTTCTTCTCTTCTCTTCTCTTCTCTTCTCTTCTTCTCTCTTCGGTGGTCAAATGGAATCATTCTTTCCCTTTTCAATCTAATAAGTTATTATATGGTGCTGCCTTGGTTTTTAGTATAAGGTAACCCTTTCCATTCCACAACGGAACTGTCCAGAGTGCAAACTCCGCCTGTCCATGAGGGTTGTTGACATGCACAGTCCTGGCTTGGGTAAGGCAGAACTGGAGTAAGGAGGCTATCCCAGTCAGGCAGCAGAGGCAGGGTGGTGAGGCGCTCAGATTGAGGCCTGCTCCCTGGGTTTTTAAAGGGCCACGTGCAAAAGAAGCAGAGGCAATAGTGTTGGTTCGCCCCCACCCCGCGGATTTTCTTAGAAGAAAAAGGCAAACTCCAGCTTGCTTTTAGTAAAAGAGAGCTGTGGCAAATATGGGTGAGGAAGTGGTGGTTAGATGTGAGGGAGGGCAGAGTGAGGTGTGTGAGGATGAACTGGATGTGGATGAGAGTATGTGTGTTTTGTGGTAGTAGTGGGTGAGGCACAGAGAGTGAAAGTTACCTGCATGTGTGTGCGTGGGGGGGGGGACCCCACCTGACGTCTCACACGGCAAAGTGTGTATGTGTTTCACTTCCACTCGTATTACCTAACAGTATTACCTATTTACTGTTTTCACTGCTCATCTCTGCCCCATCTGCATCTAACATTCTAAGCTCCCTCATACTCAAGCCCTCCTCCCCCAGGACCACAGACAGACAGGGCTGCACGAACATTCTAAGGGTGACAGTTAAACAGAAAAAGACGTTTTACCTGGCTCAGATATGGACTTTCGGTGATTTGAAGGTCCGATTACCTGCCCGCAACAGGGAGGGACATCCTGTGAAAATTTGGGGGAGATCTGTCCAGCCGTTTCAAGGTTAGGGAGTCACCAACAAACGGATGGTTAGCTTTTTATATATATAGATAAAACTATTATATCCCTGGTTTATTAACACCTGTAAATCAGATTTGGGGTCAGGATGATTCATACATTCACTAACAGCATTGCAGTGGTGTGTCTCAGTTTTGGCCACATAGCAGGAACAGGATCATAGTTGCATTCCACAGTACTAATGAAACACTGGCCTAATCGATTTATGCCATTGTTGTGTATCCTGTGCTGGTCCTGCATCATATGGTGGCCCAGGCAAGGTCCATCTTCAACACCCTCCTTTGACTTTGATTTGCATGCACAATTAATTCTTGACCCATATGAAAATAAATGAATCTTGTATGAATGCAAGCTTGATACTTACTGTTTTTATGAAGTTCAACTATTTTTATGCCATCAATGATATAACAACACAATGTTTGAGTGGAAACTGATGTTAATTTTCTTGAAGTGTGTCCGATTCCACAGGAATAGGGATGGAGGCAGGAGCTGCAGTACCCTCCAGGGTTTTTTCCTTTCGTGGCAGGATGTGACAAGTTATTTTGCCTACTGAGAGGGCACACACAGCCTCATAAGATTTTTGGGATCTAAGTTTGTTTTGATCTTTAAATTTCCCTCTCAGTTTCCAGGTGTTCAGCAAGAAGCAAGTATACAGGCTTTGGGTGTGCTGCTGTGAGGTAAATTTTGTGGTACACAAGGAGATTATTGAGATCAGTGAGGCTGGATTACTATGTAAACAACTAAGATGATTTATTTATTTATTTATTTATTTACAGGTTGATTTTAAAGGAGAGAACCAGCAGCCCAGATCTCCAGGTAGACAAAATAGAAACCTGACTGAGACACAACATTTTAAACTGGTTATTACTCCAGAGAGTAGTTAGACTTTTCTACAATGCCTTCAGGCAGCAAGGACATAGGTAAGGGGCAGGGGGTTCCCGGATTTTTTTTAAAAAAACTATTACATGTCCGAAGCTCCGCCCCCCGTTTGTGGTTTTTTTGTATTTTAAAGTGGGTTTTTTTGGCCTGCAGTGCGTGCAGCTTTTAGGCTAGCCCACAGGTGGGGAACCTTTAACACTCAAAAAGCCATTTGGACCCATTTTCCATGGGAAAAGAAAACACTTGGAGCCGCAAATAATTTTTGACATTTAAAATAAAGATAACACTATATATATAGGGTTTTTTTAACCTTTTACTCCACTCATTCTGAGAAGTAGATGGATGCTGCTCTACCCTGCTGGCCTGCTGCAGGAAGGGTAAGGATGAAGCTCAAGGGCCTGACCTCCCCACCGCCACTGGAAAATGCCCATCCCTACTTCCAACGGGGCGGGCGAGAGGGGAAGCCTGCAAGCGGCCCAGCTGGACCGTGCAGAAGTTGAGCACCCACCCACACACTGCAGGTATGGCAAGGATGGGGCCAGCGGCTCGGCTCATGGAGCCACAGTGCAAGGGCAGAAGAGCAGCATGCAGCTCTCGAGCCGCAGGTTCCCTACCCCTGGGCTAGCAGCACCAACATTTCAGGGATTTTTTGGGAGATTCTCCTGATGATACCACCCAGGTTTGGTGAGGTTTGATTCAGGGGGTCCAAAGTTATGGACTCCCAAAGGGGGTGCCCCATCCCCCATTGTTTCCAATGGGATCTAATAGAAGATGGGGGCTGCACATTTGAGTGTCCATAACTTTGGACCCCCTGAACCAAACTTCACCAAACCTACGTGGTATCATCAGAAGAGTCTTCTAAAGATACCCTGAAAGTTTGGTGCTGCTAGCTTAACCATTGCACCCCTGACAGCAGCCCCCCCCCCCCAATTTCAGCTGTTGAGTGCATATCTCATGATCAGTGGATGGTGCAGTAGGACTGCCCATGGATATGCCATGAGGAATGCCCTGGAATTTCATTTTGTGTAGGCATCGCCAACTACATTCCTAAATGGTGAGCGACAGAGTCGTCAGACAAGGGAAGCTGCATGGAATGTTAGCAGTGCATTTGAGAGGAGATGAAAACTATGACATCATTAGGATTTCCCTTACACCACTGCATGCTGATCAGTCCTCTGGTATTGTGGGGTCATTGCTAATGTGCAAAGTCATGGCTGATGGTGGTGATGGACTTGCCAAGGACACTGTGGTGAAAACTGACAGTGCTTTTCTCCTATTTCTTGATACAGCAAAGGATAGTGACTGTGTCACATTGGCATAACACCAATACATTCACAGCACAGCTGATACTTGAATCACACAATCATGTGATCATGCTGCCCGTGTAGTATAATTATGAGTTCTTCTGGGATAGGCAGTATTTGTACAGAGCAAAAACTAATGAAGATCCACATCTTGACAGGCACTTCTGGGCACTGTGCCAGAACATAACTGTTGTGCAGTATAAACAAAAACACTAATTAATAATAGGGCTTGTCAAAGGTGAATTAAATGTGAAGTTAGTAACAGTGTCTCAGGAAGAAACTGTTATTATGCAATGGATGCTGCGGATACAATATCAAATATGCAGTCTGGTGCCAAAAACTATTAGCTACACAATAAGTGGATGACTTGAACCACTTTAAAACAAGTGTATAATTCCTTCTGAAAAATCTAAAGAAACCTGCTCCAGGGGCTTTTTAAAATGGCAGCTGTATGATTTGCTGACAGAATTATGGGTGTGCATTCAGATACATCCAAGCTGAAACTATACCTGCAAAGTACCATATCAGTGTGTTTGGGGTATATTCACTACCCAAAATATATCTGGGAATTTTTAGGATGCTGAAAAAATTGTCCCCAAAAATTTGGGAAATATTCAGGATTTAATGGGAAGATTGGGAGTCAGCTTTTGCAGGCTCCCAGGAATTGTGTTCTCCTCCCTGCATTTTTCCTTTGTTTCTATGTTTTAGGGTGTTTCTATTGGCTTGCCAGGTTGCCTGTGTCATTTACAAATGTGTTGTCATTTTCAAGAGTTCCTCCACCCCTTCTTTGCTGGAGTTGCATTGTGATCCTTTTGGGTTTTTTTTTTACAGTGCTGTGCAGTGCTTACAAAATACCCCTCCCCCTCACTTGAATTTGTTTCACATTGGTTCTGTTGAATTTACACTCCCACAGTGGTACTGAGTTCTGCTGGGCATTCTGTACATTACAATTTGTTCTGCTGGGCTTGCAAAATCCCCTCCCCCCTGCTTGGATTGGTTCTATTGTGATACTCTGGTTTGACATTGGTCCTGTTGATCTTGCGCTGCCACAGTATCACTGAGTTCTGTCGGACTTCTGCATACTGTAGTTGGTTCTGCAGGGCTTGCAAAAATGCCTTCCCCCATAAATTCCACTGTAGAGATTCTCTGGTTTGGTTTTTTTTTGTCTGTTTTGCTTGGCATACTGGCTTTGTCATGAACCAGCCTTCTGAGAATGAAGGGCCAGTGGAAGAGGAGTCAGAAGCAGAAGAAATGAATAAAAGGTCAGAGACTCCGAACCGGTTGAGGGAATAAACAGATCACAGTCAGAAGAGCCATCAGTGTAAGCAGATATACAAGAGGAAGGGTCAGCAGGAGATAATGCCTTACCTCTGTACTGTCAGACCTGTCCTATCTTGCACCATCTGCCTAGGCACCTGAGCTGCTTAACCTATGCAACTACTTCTTGGCTGCCTCAGTCATCTGCTAGCAGTCATGCCAGGACCCAAGCAGCATAGGCTTGTGGTCCTACTGGGATAACTGGGTCCTGTGATGGTTTTGTTGAGCTTGTTGTTGGTTCTTCTGTGAGAGACATTTGACCAATGATTGTGACTTCCAGGCATGGCTTTTGGCCTAGAGTTTGGTTTTTTCATTCCATAGGAAATTATGGAAGACAGCTGGAGAATTCAGGAGCCCATAGAATTGGACCAGTTGGTTCAATCTACAAATTTGGGGATTATCAGCTCCACAGCAATTTTGATGCCTGTACCTCTAAAAGCACCCTCTTGCCATCTTGACAGTTTTCCCATAGGGAAAAATGGACTTTAAAAAAATCAGAAATATGAAAAATATCTGAATCCATAAACCATACCAATATTTGTGAGGTCCATTATAGCTAAAGCTGAAAAATACCAGTTTTGTATACCCCGTAGGCAGAACACAAATACCGCCATGGTAGGCAAGATAAATCTTTTATTATGAAGTGCCCTTAAATGTTTTCTTGTAATGAAACACAAGTGCTAGAAGAGAAGAGCCTGTAAGGATTCCTTCATTAGCTGACAGGACAGCTCCAGGTTCACAAATGGATATGTTTTCTCCCCACCACTCCCCTCTGAATAGGTATCTATTTTTTAAAAGTTCCCAACTGCCATTTAAAGCAGTTTGTGGAGATGAATCCTCTGTGGTTTTCTACTCTTGGCTTTGCCTACATAGGATGCACTCGTACAGGGACAATTCTCTGTGTAGCTGTCAGTAGCGCATCCATATATATTATTTATTTAGAATATTTAGAATATTTATATGCTGCCTCTTTAGAGTCCTGCTTGGGGCAGCATACAATTAAAAAACATACTCTAAAACACAAGCAGCTTAAAAGGTATCTATAAAACAAAGCAGACCATTAAAAAGCTAATAAGATAAAGCCCTGGTACTTAAAAGAAAGTAAAATAGGCACCAGGTGAGTCTCACGGGGGAAGGTATTCCAAAAGAAAGGTGCCACCACAGAAATGCCCTATCTCTTGTTGGCATCCTCCTCGCATCTGAATGTGGGGGCACAAAGAGCAAAACTTAAGAAGCAGATCTTAACTGGATGTCAGGATAGTGTGCGAGGAGATGGGCCTTCAGGTACCCTGGCCCTAAGCCATCTAGGGCAGTGATGGTGAACCTTTTCAAGACTGAGTGCCCAAATTGCAACCCCAAACCCACTTATTTATCGCAAAGTGGCAACATGGCAATTTAACCTGAATGCTGAGGTTTCAGTTTAGAAAAAACAGTTGGCTCCGAGGCACGCATTACTCAGGAGTAAGCTTAGTGAAGCAACCGTGCAACGCTTCAAATGGGTGAATCACAATCCTAGGAGGGTTTACTCAGAAGCAAGATCCATTGCCAGCAACCGAGCTTACTTCCAGATCATGCCCAGGCCAGCCTAGATGTGTGTGTATGGGGGGTGATTTTCCACCCGCCCCACATGATGAACTCTGTGCGCAAGTGCCCACAGAGAGGGCTCTGATTGCCACCTCTGGCACCTGTGCCATAGGTTTGCCACCACTGATCTAGGGCCTTAAAGGTAAAAACTTTGAGTTGTGCATGTTTTTGACACATTTTCTTTGCCTCAGCCATCTGCAGCTGCCATCCCATCCTATGCCACTAGAGAGCTTTTTCAGACTTAAAAAGTAATTGCTTTTCAGGACTTTGGTCCCTCATATTTGCAGGACCACTTCTCCCCCTATGCTCTGCCATGGCAGCTTTGCTCATCTGAGCAGGGCCTTCTACAGATGTCATCCTGAAAATGGGCATAATCAACAACTGCCAGGACCTGTAGTTCCTTTATTGTGGCTATGGAAGGGCCTGCCCGAGGTGGTCAGGAAGGTTCCCACTTTCCTGGCTTTCTGCAAACTATGCAAAACTGAATTATTCAAGAGGGCCTCTCTGCTCCAGCGATAAGGTTACACTGTACAAAATGGTTCACAAACTTACTTGGATAATATGATTTGGGACTGTGGTCTAATCTGCTGCGTATTGCTTATTGTAAGTAGAATCCCATTATGTAAATCTTGTACCATGTAATGGATCACGTGAATACTGATGTATGCTTCAGTGCTTGCTGATGGTTCCAGACTGCTACAGTCCTAACACATTCTTTATTGAATGTTGTATTTTGTTGATTGTTCTGACTATGTGTAATCCGCCTTGAGTTCCTGTGAGAAAGGCGGATTATAAATAAAAATAATTTAATTTTTTTAAATTGCTATATCGCTACAGCATTATAATGCTATCGTGATCTTTGTTTTCTTACTCTGACACAGATTCAATGTCAAATAGGAAAATCCTTTATGTAGGAGGAACTAGCTTTGTGCAAAATATGCTCATTCTCCTTGCATGAAAATTGGAATTATGTTTCTCATTTTGCCTGTTTGTGAAGGCAATAACATCTTTTCTCACTGAGTGCTAAGCTACAGCATTATAATATAATAGCACAACACCAGCTACACCAATTGGAAGGGAAACATTATATAATGCATCATATAAGTTCACTTTTAAGCACCGTTTATTTTTATTGAGAGAGTTGACTGCTTAAATCTCTGCCACTGAAATCAAAGAATTGTCTGGTCCTGTTTGAAATGATTTGGCATGAAAGTTTATTCTAAACCTCTGGTAGTCCTATTTTGGTTTTTAATCTTTTGACAGAAAGCAGGTACAACAGCTATAAAAATTTAATCAAACAAAAATCTGATTCAAATAAACAGAAATCTTTCTGCTATCTTTGTGATTTATTTCAGCCCAAATTTAAGCATCTTCCTGTGTCACTGTTTTACTTTTCCTTGTGATCTGCTTGAATTCATAACCCAAACATTTCTAGCCTTTCAGAGGTTTCTGTTTCTATAACTAGAACATTCCTTCTGGAAATGTCAAACATGTTTTTCAACTATTGTTTTCATTTCAGTTTTCTTTGCAGAGCCCTAGCTTATGAAGAATATGTAATGCCTATAGGGTAGTTATACATTTTCATGTTCTGTTCTGAAGGTGTGTATAAACACACAGACGCACACGGGTGCAAATATCATCTGTGGTCAGAAAATAGAATTATGTTTTTTCCCTCTGTATTGTTCTTTTCTCTGTACACAGTCTTTAATTTGGAGCTAGTGTAGTCAAGGCCATCCAAGAGAGAGGAGAGAGCAGCCAAGACAGTATCCACACATGTTGGGACATTGTGCTATTGCTGTAGGACAGCAATCATTCGCAACTGAGTTTTTCCCATGTGAACAAGACAATCCAGTTGCAAGGAACTGATAATGCAAAAGGAAAGTGAAATATCCAAAATATGTACACTCTGAGCACCTCTTCATTATGAAGACTCTCTTCCCTCTCCCTACCATTAGCCACCAGTGGGTGCTAAATTTGGCTGAAAACCTCCCCCACCCTAAGCCTCCACCTTCAATCCTCCCACTATCCTAAGTCCATCCCACTATCCTGTTTCATCCTCTTCCACCCCAAATTATTCCTCTCCACCCTCCCTGAATCCTCATCAAGTTGAAAGGTGGAAGGAGCTGGAGAGGGCAGCTCCAGAGCCGCCTGTGTGGGGGGTGGGGGTGGTGGGGGTGGTGGGGGTGGTGGTGGTGGTGGTGGCTGCCAATGGGGGTGGCAAAAAACTTAGGTTTTGCCCTGGGCTCCATTTTCCCTAGACACGCCTCTGCTGAAAAGCAACATAAAAATATAATAAATATATAGATGACTTACAGTGCAAGTCAATGAGCATGGAAGGCTTGCTCTATTAGTTTATTTATATACCGCCTTTCAACAAGATGTCCCCAAGATAATTTAGAATACAGTTAACATCCAGTAAAATGAACAAAAAGCTAATAAGATATAATATATATTAAATTCAGAACAGTAAAAAAAAATCAATAAAATACAGTCGGTTTTGCTGTGGGGACTAGTTGCCATCTGCTGGGTCAGAAAATGTTCACCAATGTCCCTTTTGTTGTGACTGAAAATCCCTATTTCATAGTCATATGGCTTTGAACCAAAGCAGCACAAGCAGACATGAGGTTTCCTAGACTAAAAGAGAGAGAGAAAAGCAGCAAGTAAGCCAAGGCTGATCACATGCAGAAGATGTTAAAAAGTGAACAATGCGCCAGTGAATTGGCTAGCAGTAATGTTAGTATGCAAACACATTCATCATGACTTGCCACCAGTGCATTAAACTGTACATACAGATGCACCCTCACAAAAATTAATTTCTGAAGACATGTACAATAATGTGCTTGAATTATTGCAAATGATCTATGTAATAACACTAGCGATACTCAGGGGGTTCATCTTAGATTTCTGGGGATAGGACACAGAATTTGCAGCAATGATGTGAGGCCTTCCGTTAGATCTGTTGATAAATATGTCACAAAAATGCAATGCAGTTAAAATGATGTTGATATGTTTTTGGTTACCCTCATAATAAAATAGTAGTGTTATTTTAAAAAGAATCAAAGGGATTCGCTCCTTCAGCAGTGTTTTTATTGTCTGTATTTTTATTGTCCTTCAGGTCACATCTATTCCACAGTCTTTAAGAGGGTATTAAACCAGTTTAACAGTTGTGGTGTCTAATGAACCCTGGAAAGTGTTGCAGACATCTCACAGAAATATAAATTCCCAGGAGAGGGAAACAACTACAGTTAAATCAGTCTAAATTTTGTAGTATGGATATGCCTTGGAGTCAGTGGTGGGATTCAAATAATTTCACAACCTGTTCCGGTGGTAAGATTCAAATAATTTAACAACTGGTTGTTTACAAGCCCCATTTTAACAACCGGTTGTGCCAAAGTGGTGTGAACCTGCTGAATCCCACCACTGCTTGGAGTGTTGCGCTGCTAAATTGGCCAGTGACTTTTTAAAAGAAGTATTTAGTAAAGCTGTATCCCACCTCTCAGCCTCAAAGATTTCCATGATGGCTAACAATAATTATTCAACAATTTTTGAATTTTAAAAACTCACTATGAAATATAGGAACACAAAAAGATCCCCATTGGGTGAGACCAGGGCCTATTTAGTTTAGCGTCCTGTCTCACACAATGGCCTACTAATTATGTTAACAACAGAAAATAGAGGCTGAAGCCTTCTACTGATATTATCTGCTGGCACTGGTATATATAGCCTCTGAATGTGGAGGTTCTCTTTGGTCACCATAGCTAGCAGCCACTATTAGAGCGTACTTAAATTTGGGATTTTTGTTCCAGAGTGTATCCTTTTACATGTACCTACACTGAACTTCATTTGCCACATTGTTGCCCACTCACCCAAGGTGTGGAGATCCTTCTGGAGCTCTTTCTTCACAGTCAGGTTTGGGTCATTTACACACTTGTGGTCTGCTTCTATTCAGGTTGGATTCTCAGTTATGCGCACATTTCTCCCTCTTCAGAACTCACCACACCACACCTCAGATCAGACTCTCTGTGGGATTTCCAAAACCTGCTTAAAGTGTGATTTTTTTTGTCTCCCTCTCTGGGTAAAGCAAAGGGATTCAGTGTGTGTGTAGCTTCTGTTGTGTTTCCCCACTCTTCCCTGCCTTCCCCTGTCCACAGAGCAGTTGTTCCTCCCACTCCTCTGAGGAGGAGCAGTGGGGCTTCTTTATTTTTTAAAATTTAAATGGTGCAGGAACTGTAGATCATTCAAACACCCCCCTGCAAAAAAGATGGCAGGCAACCTCCCCCATTGGAAGTTACAGAAACAACAAGGAAATGCAGAGGGGGGTGGGGGTGGGAAAAATGGCGGCTCAGCTTGACTAAGAAGGAATACAGTGTAAATTTTTAAAATGTGAGAAACCCTACTGTGGAGCAAACAGCTTCAGGGTAAGTTCTGCATGCATAAAGAGCTTTGGTTTTCACCATCCCGGATAGCTTTGTGTCATTGGCACACTAAGTCACTACATATTCACCCCCAGTTCCAGATGATTATCAATCCTAAACCATTAACATTCACACACTAATTGCTCAACATAGGGTATTCTTAAGAAGGGATCACATGTAGCCTGAGATTTAGAGAGCATTAAAAGGGCACAGTTGCCCTCCAGGCCACACTAAATAGTATCTCTGGTGGTAATACCATAACAGTTAATCTTAACAATTAGTGATCAAAGTGCTATTATACTTATTAGCTGTGTTTCGTTGTAACCTAGAGAGAATATTTTCTTCACAGAATATAGAAAAACATTATTGAATCCAAGACTTAGACAGTGTTGTGTGCATCTCCTCTAATCCTTCAGCAAGCACAGCCACATCTGAGCCAGTAGACATTTTCTAAGGCTGGGCACTGCACATTTATTGCTGTGTAAACATCATGCAATGGCACAGTTGTCTGGAACATTGGCATGACTTCATATTCAACCCTGAATGGGTTTGAAAAGATTTTTGTAACCTATTAATAACAATGTGATCAGGCTGAAAGAACAGATGATCTTCCTTTGTTAACCGAAATGCCAGCAATACAAGCTGGCTTGATTAAAGACAAAACATTCATAAACCTTGGAACCATATAAAGCATGTGACAAGATTTCCCCTTGTACACATAATCCCTTTTTCTTTTCTTTTTTTGAACTCTCCACTCAGTTTTTGTGCCCATAAGCATTCTGATTGAGATTACCCAACCCCCACCCCCATCCCAAATCCTCCCAGGCAAGTAGAATGCTATGCAATATAATACCATTGTGCATACAAAACAGTGCAGACACATAGCATGGAATAGTCTTACAGTGCAATCCATAAGAGGAGGCAGATTCAATGGTGGCTAGGGATGGCAATGCTGTGGTGGAGCCATGCCATTTCCAAAAGAAATTCGGGTGGCATGGGAAGCTGGAAAAAGAGAGAAATTCCCAGCCACCTGAAAAACAGATAAGAGTCCACTACTCTTAACCACTGTACCGCGCTGGCTCCTGTATAAGAGAAACCTCTCCAGTAAGTGCAAAGGAATCCATGAACCTGAACGCACCATGTAGTCAGTCGTGGGATTCAAACGTTTTAACAACAGGTTCCGATGGTGGTGGGATTCAAATAATGACTGTTAAAAAGTATTTAAAATATTTTTAATATCACTTTTTCTATTTTAAGTATTTAAAAAGTGATATTTTAAATTTTAACAACAGGTTCTACGGAACCTTCAGAACCCCCTGAATCCCACCTCTGCATGTAGTCAGTGTGCAATCTAATACTGGTGGATGTATTGTCGAAGACGTTCATGGCCGGATTCAACTGGTTGTTGTGGGTTTTCCGGGCTGTATGGCCGTGGTCTGGTAGATCTTGTTCCTAACATTTTGCCTGCATCTTTGGCTGCCGAAACGTTAGGAACAAGATCTACCAGACCATGGCCACACAGCCCAGAAAACCACAACAACCAACTAATACTGGTGGAATTCATTTTGAACTGTTGATAGGATCAGATTGTAGATTGTTTTTCATACATTGAAAGAACAACCATTTCTCTTAACTTTGTAATAAGACAGGACAGACTGTTTCAGAGTAAATGAATGCAGCATAAAGGAGCCAGAGTAGACCTTTCAGCCAAGAAATGAGGCAAGTGAGGATGTCAATAGTCCTTGATACAAGCAGTTCCAGTTTTTATCTAGGAAATGTAGGAGTCTATGAGAACACTCCATGCTCATCAGACAAAGCACATCCTTACAAAACACAAGTAACATTTTCTTGTACTAAGTGTGTCTACTGCTATCCTACCTACAATCATAGGGGTAAGAGACTTTCCACCAAGGACAGTGCCACTTTCATCTGCTCTGCCAACTCCCCCACTGCACTCTCGGAAACTTAGTGGGTTTAATTCCACATTTATTTAAACAATTTCTATCCTGCATTTTCTCCATGGACTTAAGGCAGCTAACAGGGCAGCAACCAGGTGGTGAAGACATAAACAATAATACTCCAATTAACAAAGTTAAACATCAGTTGAATACACTGTTTTTGGATTTAAAAACCATCACATTTTAAAATATAAAAGATTAACAAACATCTAGCCAAATCTGCTGAAACAGTTCACCCTCTGACAAATGCTCCGTGCACTATGATTGTCTTAACTTCCTGCTCTGATTTGCACGGCTCTGGTGAGCTTGATCTAGTCAGCTTCTGGAAGTTAAGCAAGGTGATTCTGTAAGTACTTAGATGGGAGACCACCAAGGAAGTCCAGGGTTGCTACATAGAAGCAGGCAAAGCACTCCTTTTGTCTTTTGTCTTGAAAACACTACAGGGCCACCATAAGTTGGCCATCACTTGATGACACTTTCCCCACACACTTTTCTAAAAGTAACCATTGAAGCATCACTGTTGTTCTGACGGCCTGGAGATTTATTCTGGATCTGGTTGGCCATCTTGAGTCTTTTCATGGGGGTAAAAAAGTGGTTTACAAACGTTTTAATTTTTTAAAATGCATGTTTATAACTGGAGAGGGGATGAGGGATTTGTTATAGAAAGGGTAATATATGAAACAAGTCAAGCATACAAGCATACAAGTCAAGGTGACATTGTTCATGCCCAAGAATACAGCCTATTTTTCTTCATGTTGAGAATTCCTAACAGTTCAGTGCTAAGCAGACTTACATCTTTCTAAGCCCACTGACCTCAATACATTTTGAAGGGCATAACTTGCTTAGGATTGCACTATAAGCTCTATAGATATACTCAGTTAATTTGGAAAGAGATGAGACTGATAAATGAGTACATTAACCCATACGTATCAAACATCACAAGGATGAAACACATAGCTGCTTTAGAATCAAACGTGTCATTTTGATAAACAGAGGTTAAAATATGTTGAAGACCCAGAGGGAAAGGGAAATATCAAAAGGGTAGGATTCATCACTAATGAAAACCAACGAAGCTTTGGTTTAATTTATGCACCAATTAAATTGGTGCCCCTTGCCGAGCTCTTAAAGCAAGGTAAGCAAAAAAGGTGGCTTTAATGGTCAGGATGATGACTCAGGAAATCTGGAACTCTGCAAGTGAGCAAGCAGAAACATTAGTCTAACCGGCACAACCCAAGCATTTCCATTATCATTTGCTGACAAGCAATTACCAGAACAACAGTGTTAGCATATCTTGTTTTCCTTAATTCCCCCCCTCTCCCCTTGCCAGTATATTTGTGTGAAAGTTAGGCAGCTGTCAGGCAATCTTTAGGATGTGTGAGCAGCAGAGGAGATCATTACCTAAAATGGCTGTTTATTTAAAGTGAACCAAAATTTTAATGTCCTCCTGTAGTCTATAAAAATTCAGACCATCAGGTCAGCTGCATGTTTTATAGACTCTAAGGCCATTTCTGCATGGCAGCAGAAGTGGCTGGCCACCAGCATAATCGGGGTCAATTGCACGGTCCCACGCAGGTGGTCCTGAAGCTGCCGTGGGCCGCAAGGGCAGCTCCACATGGAGCCGCCTCCGGTTTGTTTTGTTTACCTACCTTTTCTCCCTGAGAAGCTCTGGATGGAGGAAGGGATACACCCATGCTGCCCTCCACCCCGCGGGGGTTGGAGGGCAATGTGGGCATGTCCCTTCCTACGTCCAGAGCTTCTCAGGGAGAAAAGGTAGGTAAACAAAACAAACCAGAAATGCCTAAAAGCGGCGCCTTCACACCGGTACGCTTTGCATGGCACCTGCAGAAAGATGCCACTTTCCAAAAAAACTCACTCATTGAGTGAGTTTTGAAAGCAGTGTTTTCCCGCCGTGAGCATTGCTGCTGTGCTGCAGCAATGGCAGCTGTGTGAACAGCGCCCCATGGGCGGTGTTTTTACAATCCCTAGGGCACTGTTTTTGGCCCGTGCAGAAATGGCCTAAGTGATACACTTACTAAACGAGTTTCACTATAGTGTAACACCCTTTTATCCCTTATGTCCAGATATTAGATATTTTTGGTGCCATCAAGTGACAGCTAACTTACTGTAGTCCAGTAGGGTTTTCAAGGCAAGAGTCATTCAGAGGTGGTTTTCCATTACCTGCCTTTGTGCCATGACTCTGGGGTTCCTTGGAGGTAGCCTTTCCAAATAGTAACAAGAACCATATCTGCCTAGCTTATGAGATCTGAGATCAGGTCAGGGCTATAGTCTATTGTGGTGGTGGTGGGGTGCTAAGGTTTGCTGTGCTAAGTTTTGATGATCCTGCAATGCAAAGTGTCGTGAGCACTTATGTGAATGTCATGGGCACTTATTAAACTCCAAAATTATTTTTGTTTAATTTGAAAACATTATTTAGAGACTGAGAGGTACTTCATTGTACTTTTCAAATGCAAGAATGCAATCAAGGCTAACTCCTGCTCCCCCATTAAGGACCTGACATCTGGTGAACCATTTTTTAAAAAATCATTTGAAGGCTATGCAGTCCTCTTCAATGATGAGAGATACAGAAGCAAGTGATGGGGAGACTGTTGTAATCTTATGAACAAAGGGTTTTTTGAAAGTTGGGTGGCACCGTATGCAGGTAGTATGGTATCAAATCCATAACATAGAGATATTAATATCATTTTGGAGGAAGGTCTCAATATTAGGTGTGCACAGCAAAACAAAAGCAAATAACCCACCAGTAGTGTTTTTCAAATCTCAATATACTGAAGCCAAAAACCATTGGCATTCCTGATTCCCTGGGTTCTAAATATTGGTATGGTATTTGGATCCATTATGTTTTAAAATTTCCAATATTTTCCAGCTCCATTATTCCCTATGGGGAATTGCCTCAAAGGACTGGTGGATATATTTTTTTAAGATAATAGTGCCAAAATTTAAGAGGAACCGGTGGTGCCTGTCCTTTAAATAAACCCCACTTTTAAAAGTTCAGTTCTATGGGTCCCTGAAGAAGTCATTTCCAACTGTCCTCCATTGTTTACTATCTGGGGAGGGGAGGATCCCTGTAAAAATTTAAAACCAGAGAAACTCCTCAACAGGAATGCTATTGCAAGTAATTGCTAAGCTAATAATGTAAAACGTAAGAATCTGAACCTATGTAAAACCTGACACTATGAACCTATGTAAAATGCAAGAACCTCAAATGTAAAACTTGAGAATCTACCCAAAACCTCATGGACCCGGTCAGGTAACTCTATAAAGAAGCCACAAAAAACAAAGTTTTAAAAACAATAAAAACACTTGAAACTGACAGACTATTACCTAAAGCAGCCTGGTATGCTAATACCAAGCCCCAGGAGATATAGAAACATGAGAAGTGGGGGTGGGGGTAAAAAGAAGGAGAATCCTGTCCTGGGGGCCTGCAAATGCTGACTCTTGAGAATCCACTTTAATCTTGAATATTTCTGGGATTTTGGGGACCAATTTTTTGGTGTCCTGAAAAATCTTGAGTATATTTGGGAGACCTGAATGTATCTGAAAATTACTGATAATATATTTATTGGATATATATGCTTTAGATTAGATAATACAAATACACATCCCTACTCAGTATAGGTTGTATTTCATATCAAGAATATATTTGTATGGAATTATGCACTTAGAGCACCAGATTTTTAATTTTTCTTTACATTGTACCAAATATTTGCACCACTAGGATGTCCTTCAATAAGAACTAGAAGTTCAATAAGAACTTAGCTATTCTTGTTAAGGTTGCTAACTCTGGGTTGGGAAATTCCTGGAAAATTGGGAGTGAAATTTGGAAAGGGTGGAATTAGGGGAAGGAAGAGGCCCAGCAGGGCATAATAGATAGAATCCATCTTCCAAATCAGCTATTTTCCCCAGGGAAACTGGTCTGGAGATGAGTTGTAATTCTGGCAGCCAGGTAACCCTAATCTATATATATAAACGCGAAATACCACTGACTGACTCACTGACTGACTCATCAAAAGAACTCAAAAACCACCGAAGCCACACACATGAAATTTGGCACACCGGTTCCTTACGTACTGCAGGTGCTCACTAAGAAAGGATTTCCCAAAATATTCACTTTCACTCAAGTTATTACACACTAGCGTACCTGGCCACACGTTGCTGTGGCTCAGATTACCTCCGCGTTTCCCAAGGAGAGCCGGCTCGCTTCCTCCTTCTGCCCCTCCGGTCGCGCTTCCCTCCAGCGGTGGCCGCCTGACCTTTCAGTTCTCTTCCCCCCTCCAGCTCCACTCAGCTTGGGACCGGGACTGGGTCCAATCAGCTCTGGGCTCTCTGACATCTCTCCTGCCCACATGGCGGCTGCTCCACTTCCTCTCCCTTCCCGGGCGTCTCACTAGGCCTTCTGCTGCCATGGCAGGCCCCCCCCCTCTTGGGCTGTCTCCAACAGCTCAGAGGAGTCGCGCATGTGCACTGAATGCCACCCCTGCCTATTGGATTTACCTGCCTCAGGTGTGGTACCTAAGGCTTCCAAGGAGCGGAAAACACGCTCGCATGGATGAGCAGCATTCCCTTAAAGTTTCAGGGTGTTTGCTCCAGCAGTTCCTGAATTAGACCGTGAGTAACAAACACACGGTTAGCTTTTTATATATATAGATTTACTGTTTTCACTGCTCATCTCTGGCCATCTGCGTGAACATTCTAAGGGCAAACCAACTGCTCAGTCCACGGACATGCTACATGAACATTCTAAGGGTGACAGTTCAAACCACCAGTTTCATGTCCTTCACTAACTGCACTCTACCACTGCCCTCCACAACGCATGTGAACCTATTTGAAAACAAACCCATCAGTCCACAGGCAGACTGTGAGGAAATATGCTGCATGTCACCCCAAAGTTCACAAATAGACTGCAAAAAAGTATGCTGAATGTCACCCCGAAGTTAACAGACAGGCTGTGAAAAAAAGTACTCCTCCATCCACCCTTCACATGTTAACAACACTGCTAGCAGCTAAATCACTCATCAAAACAGATTACAAAACCACACCTTATCACCTTGGACTACTCAACACATTGGTTGGGTTTTGCATAAGGACATCAGATTGATTACTGTGCAGACAAGTTTACTGCTCTCTGCCTCCGATCACCCTGTGCTTGGTGTCGTGCTCTGAAGTGGCGGGATGAGTCCCCAGGAATGTGCTGCAAGTGGCTGTATAGGTCCGGCTCCCTGACCTCTCAACTCCCCACCTCTGAACCTCCTCTCACAGCTCCTCTCTCACTCATCAGCATCCAATGGCAGAACACTTCCTTTCTGCATCCTGAAAATACAATGGCTGCTTCCAAATGACGTCTTTTGGAGCAATTTCATGCCAACATTCAAAGTGCAACCTGGACAGGTCTTACTGGAATGCTGGAATGTCACCCCTAAAAATTCTGCCAGACAGTTTGAGAGGGATGGTAGGCTGGAAACAGCTCACCCCTGGCTACAATAGATAGGGCTGTGAAAAGTATTCTCCCTCAATTCAACCCCTCACTGCTTAACCAGACTGCTACAGCCAAATACAATCAAAACAGATTACAAACATATTACAAACCACGTAGTGAAGCACGGGCATCCTGCTAGTTCTTATAATATGTTTCTCTTTTAAAATAATATATCCAATATGTAGATATTGCATCCAGGGCTCTCCTGATTTTTTTCTCAATATATTGGGTTACATTAAAAATATTCAGGAAAGTGACGATTTGGTGACTGTGAGTATCAGTGTTCCCCAACTAAAAAAATTTCAGATAACTGAAGGTATTTGGAATAAAAGGGAACATAGTGGCTATTCCTTCTTACATTTTATTATATTCCCAATAGCAATTACGTTGTGCAGGAATAACTTCTATTTTCTACAGTTAGTTGTTTTGGTAGACAAGAGAGGAAATCATGGATTCTACCCTGTGCTAATTTGTACAAGGCAGACTATGAAATATGCTATATATATTTTGAGAGGGATCCCCCTCCCCCCTGCTTTTTTCTTTTTGGCAGTCTGACTTCCTTATGTGGCATGGGGCAATATTTACACTTTTGGAGTTAGTCAGTTGGATCAACACTAAGGATGATAAGTTTTGAATTATGTTTTTATAAAACAATATATTATCTGGAAGTATCTGTGAAACAGCAATGTCAGCATGAATCATGTCCTCCTACAAGAAACCAACATATATATCTGAAAGTATGATAGGTTCCACCTTTAATATATATGGGAAAACTTCTCTTATAGATAATTCTTTCAGCTGAGCAGAAATTGTTCTGAGACTCATGAATTTCTCGTACAAATAGGTTGTAGAATAGTTTAAGAGTCAGAGGATGATATTATTGCCGCTAAAAATAGAGCACTGAGTCAAGAAGTGCATTATCTGTTAGAACCCAATATAAGAACTCTCACAAAGAGAATTATTTGTACCTTTGATCATATTAATTTGGCTTTGAAACAGAGTATTTTTTGACATTGCCATTTGGTAAGTGCTATTCCTGGGCATAAGAACAAGCCAATTACTGCATAAAGGAAAAATGAAAACATCAATGATTGGTTAGTTCTTAGTGACATTTATTCCAAACCACACAGCACTCAATGATTTGTTTCATGAATTCCCCTAGAGGACATTTTCCATATGAACACTCTGTGAGCTGCAGATCTTTTATTTAGACGAACCACTGGCAACACATTCTTCCGCTGGTATGCATAAATGAAAAGACTTTGTTAATTTGGGGGAGGGAGAAATGCATAATACCCTACTAACAATCTTCTGTTATGTCAAAAAATCACTATAGTATAGTTAATGGAATGTGGTTTCACACATACGTCTAATTGAAGGGATTATACAGTATTGGCTGGAACATCACGATGAAGATATATACAATTACAATTCTGCATTTAGTTTTTGGATCTTAGTGGTTTATTCTTTATTATTATTTAGCAGGATATATTGATTATCACAGGTCTTTTAGCATATGTATAGCTAGTTTGTGGTACACTAAAGGTTATTTATTTGTTTGTTTTAATTAGACTTGTTATCTTGCCCTATCCCAGTCAAAACTGGGCTTAGGGCAGCTCACACACATAAATGTAAAATACAGATTCCATATCAAATATAACAGAAATAAATATTCAAAACATTAAAACTACAATAATGGTAAACAATAAATCCTAAAGATGATGGTAACAATTAAATCATTCCAGATGCCATTTCCAGGTCCCCATAGCTCAGAATATTCCTTCTCCCACCCTAATCAATTATAAACAGTTTGGAGGGGGAGTAGGGACAGATTTGGCAGGTTAGTAGATGGTTAAAACCATAGCTGCCAACCAAAGGCCTGGTGGAACATCTGTGTCTTGAGGGCACTGTGGAACTGATTAAAATCCCACAGGTATCAGCTGACAGAGTATCTGGTATCAGAATATCTGGTATCGGCTGACAGAGAGTTCCACCAGGCTGGGGTCAGGGCTGAGAAAGTCCTTGCTCTGGTTGAGGCTGGCCAGATATCTTTGGGGCCAGGACCACCAGAAGGTTTATACTGCATGTGCAAAGTGTCATCCAGGACACTTTCCTACATTTCATTCCTACATATTCCATTCCTACATTCCATTCCTACAAACCACTCCTACATATAGGAAGATGTAGTTCTGCAGTTATGAAGGTCCCAGACTGCTCAAGGCTTCAAAGGTCAACACTAAAACCTTGAACATGATCTGGAATTCAACTTGTAGCCAGTGCAGATGTTGGAGCACAGATTGAATGTCTACTCTCACCAGAGTCCCAGTAAGAACATGATCTCGCCACTGCATTTTGAATCAGCTGTAATTTCTGGTGCAGTCTCAAGGGCAAGCCAGCATAAAGCGAGTTACAGTAGTCCAGTCAGAGGTAACCATAGCATGGATCACATTGACAAGGTTGAGATGAGAGCCACCTTTTCCCTAGACTAGAATCTGGGAAACTTGGGTTAGATCCTCACTGTGCCAAGGTAACTTGCTGGGTGGCCTGGGGTCAGTCCTACACTCTCAGTCTCGACCCTGGCAAGTATTTGGATGGGAGACCTCCAAGGAATACCAAGGTTGGGACATGGAGTTTGGCAATGACAAACCACCTCTGATTGACTCTTTCCTTGAAAACCCCATGAGGGGTTGCCATAAGTCATCTGTGACTTGACAGCAAAAATAAAGAAGTTACGTTGTTTGGATACTAGCCTATTTCCCTACAAGAAGGAAGTTTTTCTTTAAGGTGATTCAGGTGCTAACTGCTTGCAGATATGACTACAGTTACTCTACGACTAAACTACTGTGTGGACTTAGTTGTTTTATAAGTGACTTGTCCTCTGAGTATTCTGTTTTTAACAATCCATTGTGCTGTTCTCTGATTATATCTGTAGATTTATGTGCTGTTTTATTTTGTGATAAACAGGCCTGAGGATAACTTACACGCCTGTTTGTCTTTTGTGTTGGTTGTGGGTCCAAGTTTTCTTCATGTCTTAGAATCATAGAGGAAATTGGGTTGCCTTGAATTAGGGTAACCATTTCATTCCCATACATGAAATGACTAGGAGCATTTTACAGGGCCAGGGAGAGTGAATTGTTAAAGATAATGACTGCAATCAAGTATACATCATAGTGGACATTTGGCCTGTCCAATTACTGTTTGGCTTAAGTAACATTTAAATAGATACTGGATTACAGCGAATATCATTATAGCCTTCCTTTCAATGGTCTGAAAAATGCCTAACTAGTGGCCATTTGTAATATGGAGACAGATTAAGAATCTCTTTTGGGAGTAAATATAAAAAAATAATGTGATAGTATATGCATAAGGTAGAGACAATGGCTTTGCAAGGCAACTAGTATCTTGTTTTCATGTATTTGTGTTGTTATGCTAGAGCTTCTCACTAGAATTCCCTTAGCTAAAAGTCCACTGTGAACAGGCAACTCCCAAGTGAACACTTGCTTGAGGCATTTGGTTAAGAGCTACTGGGCAAACAGACTGCTGAACCTCTGTGGACAAGAAGCGTCAATGTCGAATAAAAACAGGCCAACATTGCTAGTTTTATGACATATTATGATGTAGTCCCTTATTTTTCTTCCCAGTAGGGTGTTTTCAACCTGATACTTTCATTTTTTTTTGTTATTTGTAGGGTAAAATACCATATGCCAACTTAGTTCTTCAGACAAATCTTCTCCCTTGGGATGCTCTCCCTTAGTCATGGACTTTTTCTGAGATAGGTCCAGTCCTCTGGAATGGCTTACCAGAAAAGGTGTGGGGGTATGGGGGGGGGGGCATCTTCATTTGCTGCCTTCAGCAACAGCATCTAAGACCCTTTTATTTCTTAAAGCATCTGATGGAGTCAGAAACTGTTACAGCTGGTCTGGCTGAATGTTTAACGTATGCATTCTTTTTACCATGTCAGTGGATTTTTTTTGTTACTTTTTTTGTGTGTGTTCTTGCAACTTTTTTCCAGAGGAGGGAAGGCAAAAGAGCTTGCACAGATAGCCCTGTGCTGTGCTGTGTAGGGATCACCTGGGCATTTCCTTTCCTAGGAGGGGCAAGGGTTGCCCCTAGTTTGGGGCTAAGGTAATCCTTGCAGGGGAGCAATCCCTCCTTCAGAACTTTTGCTCACTGGGACTTTTTCCTGTGGTTTTAATGGTCTACCCCCCCCCCCCGCCCTGGCAAAGCCAGTAGAGCTGCCAAGTCCATGTTGAGAAATTCCTGAAGATTTTGGAGGTGAAGTCTGTAAAGGCATAGGTATAATGCCATTAAATCCATCAATTTTATCCAGGGGAACTGACCTCTGTAGTCTAGAGGTCCCTTGTGATTCTGGGAGATCACCAGGCCTCACCTGGAGGTTGGTAATCCAAAACACATGCAGAAGACTCCATGTCATTCCACATAAACAACTGAAGCTGCCTTATAGTGAATCAGATCATTTGTCCATCAAAATTGATATTGACTACTCATACTGGAAGTGACTCCTCAAGGCACAGGTGTCAAACTCGTGCCCCTCCAGATTTTATGGACTACAGTTCCCATCATCCCCTGCCAGCATCATGCTGGCACGGGATGATGGGAACTGTAGTCCATAACATTTGGAGGGCCGTGAGTTTGACACCTGTGCCTCAAGGTCTCAGGTAGAGGTCTTGCACATCACCTACTACCTGAATCTTTTAGCTGGAGATGCCAGGCATTGTACATGGGACAAGCGGTGGGATTCCAATAATTTAACAATTGGTTCCGTTGGTGGGATTCAAATAATTTAACAACTGGTTGTTTACAAGCACCATTTTAACAACTGGTTCTGCTGAAGTGGTGTGAACCTGCTGAATCCCACCACTGCATGGGACCTTCTGCACACCAAGTGGAGGCTCCACCACTGAGCCACAGCCCCTCCCTTCTGCTATCTCTAGTTGAGGGATCTAAGTTGGTAGGCATCAAGAAAGACCTTTCTCTGCCTACACGTCAGAAGATAAATTGCCTCCACAACTGTAAAAATGCACAGGGGATGGTTGGTGTATGGGAGGGGGGTGGTGAGTGGAAGACATGCAGCAGAACCCTGACAAAATTCCAGTGCTTGTGTATCAACTTCCAAGAAACTCAGGAGTAACTCAAGCTGGCAGAAAATGTCCAGATCAACCAATGTTCTTAGCTGTGTATGAAGCAGCCTCAAGTTCAAAAACCAAAAAGTTTTTTAAAAATAAATTTATTACAGCTACCAAATCCCAGTCCCAGAAGTTAAATGAACTTCAAATGGCTTACAAAAATGACATCACTTCAATCGCTACAAAAATGATATTATAGTACAGAAAGCCAGTCTGGTGTAGTGGTTAAGACTGGTGTAGTGGTTATTTTGGAGAGCTGGATTTTATTTCTCACTCCTCCACAAGAAGTGTGCTGAGTGACCTTGGGCCAGTCACAGTTCTCCCCAAACTCTCTCAGCCCCACCTACCTCACAAGGTGCCTGTTGTGGGGAGGGGAAGGGAAGTCCCTTTGAGAGAAGCAGGTTATAAAAACCAACTCTTTCCCCCCATCTAAATTAATAATGAAAAATGGTTTTGAAAGGCAATATTTCAAGAAAACTACAAACATAACCAGTGTACAAAATCTCTGCCAATGCTTGCCTAAACATAAATGACTTGCAGGTCTTCAATAACTGTTGCAGCTACTCCCTGCAGTTGAAATCCTGTCACATATTACAGCACATAGATTTCAGTTTCCTTCACACATTTCTGACTCGGCACGCTACACTTGGGAAGGCAGAACAGACACTGATCTGAAAGTCAGCATTTCTCTATAGTAAGGCAGATATCCAAATGATAGGTGGACGCTCTCCAATCAAAATGCCAAAAAAGAGTTGGTATGGAACAACAATTTGCATGCTCAGTTGTCATTCTGAATCGAGGATGCATTTAAAACAATCTAATTTCCAACAGCCCTAATGGTATAAATATATCAATAACAAACAAATGCAAATGTGTAAGTGTGATTCTTAAGAATAAACTTGGAGGATGATTGTAAAATGTCACAAGGAGCAGTTTGATGTTTTTGTTTTTATTCATACCTTGGATTTTTGTTTTACCAAGTCTGCTGTCAGTGCTAGCCCTGCAGTCTCTTCCAGGTGGTTGAATTCTACCACTGCCTTCCATCAATGCATATTAAAAGGAGCCAGATGTTCAAAAGTTTTCCCTAGGGCAGGTGGGGAGTATTTTTCTCCACTTTTCCTCCACTACTTTCAGCAGTGTAGAAGCTGGAGGAAATAGACACCCTTGGAGTCCATGTGCTTGAAAAATTCAGGGCTGGTGTGCTAATTGATTTTGCCTCCCCAAAGGAAATCTTCCAGTTTTATAGGAGGTGCTCCATGTGGCCAATGCCAGAGTTAACCCTTAAAAAACAAACACCTGATCTATATTTTTGCTTTATCTCCATATCAACATAATACTCATCTTAGCAAAAGACTGATGGTGTGTGCATGTGGAATAGAACCTTCAAATATGACCCTGGCCACAAATGTGACCTCCATTTATACACTCCATTTATACATTCCTTTTTCACATTCAGCTGCATGTGGGATTCAAATATGGGATTTGCATGTCAAGAGAATCTGGAATCAATTGCCTCTCAGACTTTCCCTACCCACACATGGGGTGATCCTGTTTTGAACATGACTCCATGAACCTGATGTCATTTTGAACAAGATATCTGTTTCACTCCATGATCTTTTCTTTAAAAGAAGGGATCTGACTTGCCTTATTACTTCATGGCACTGTATCACTCTTCCCCTATCCCAACTCAGCTTTGAAACAGAATATTCATTCATTCTGTTTCCAATTCCCAGAGAACAGCATATACAACACCTTTCCCAATAAGGCTCCATCCCAGTCTAAGTAAATGCTAGATAAATTTCCTAGCTATCCCTCTTAGATCCAGACTTTTCCCTCAGAAACCACATGCTGAGAATGGTGAACATTCTTAATTGTGTGGTTTTAAAACAAAAAATAACTGTGATATCTCTGGTTACATCTAGTTGCTAATTTCTAGTTGGAGGCTGGAGATCTCCCAGAATTTTGACTGATCTCCAGATTACAGAGATCAGTTTCCCTGGAGAAGATGACTGCTTTGGAGCATGAGCTGTATGGCATTTTACCCTGCTGAGGTCCATTGCCACCCCACCACACACAAATCCACCCCCAGGCTTCATCCCCAAATCTCCAGGAATTTCCCGTGCTGAAGTTGGCAACACTGGCTGTACTGCTTGGATGCTCAGGTATAACACTTTGTTGCTTACTTGGAAGAATCCATGGGCCTTCAGCTTGTTAATGGTTATCCTGAACTCGCCACAATGCCAAGGTTTAATGAGAAGTTGCTCATAGTTTGTGCTCTGTAATTTTTGCATGTTTTGAATTCTAGGTGCTTGTAGGTTGCTAGTCAAAATACCACTTCCTGCTTCCCCACTGTTAGAAATATTGAAATGAAAATGTTTTTCTTCAGGCAAATTCCAAGTTCAAATGAGCTTTTGAGCCCTATTCAAAGCTGTCTGCTGTTTCCGGAGATTTCCTTTCAGCTCAGCTACTGGGAAGAATTGTCTTTAATGTATTTTCCCCTGTGCCTTCTAGCTTCACAGGGAGTGTTGGATCCTATCCTGTATTAAGGTCGCCAAGGTCTCTACAGATGGGATTTTTGTAAGCCCTTGCCCTTTCTAGACTTGCTTTAAGCATTTTCCTAGATACAAGATGCCATGTTTTTGATTAACCTTGATATTTCCATGAGCTTGCAGCTATATAGTCAAGAGATTCCCTACTGATTCACAGATTCTAGGGTCTTTGAGCAATCTGTTTTTTGATAGGATAGATATCCAGATTTTAATTATTGCAAGGAAGCTGGGATAGTATATTAATCCAGAGCTCTAAACACAAAGATCAGTCTACAAGAGCCTCCTCGATCTCTCTGAATATATATGCTGCCGCTACCAAGTGTCAAAACCTTCTATTGCATCATCAGTGAACTGACTGGAACTAGGAACAGCTCTAATGTCCTCATTAGGGACTAAAATGGAAAGCTCCTAACTACCCAAGATGGGCAGAAGAAAAGGTGGATTGAAAATGTCGAGAAACCCTCAACCAACCCGGGCCAACCACCATATATGACTTCGACTTAGAATATGCCCAAGAGGAGCTCCAAGTGAACACTGGCTGGATTACCATCGAAAAAGGAAAGACTGCGAGTCCCTCAAGAACAACAAGGCAGCTGGGTTGGATTAAAAATAAAAATAAAAAATGTATTAAAATGTATTAAATGTATTAAAAAATAAAATGTATTAAAATAAAAAATAGTAATAATAATCTTCCAGAAACCATTCAACTAGAGAGCAGAACAAAAATGGAGGTTGGAGGGGACAAGGAGAGACCAGCTAGAAAAGTGGGAGGGGGGTGGATGGGATGGCACAAGTGTAGGAAGACACTGTTATGGATGGGGAAAAGGAGGAGAGGGGAGAAAGGAGAGAACCTGAAGGAGGCATTGCGTATACATATACTTCACCTTCCATGAGAAGTGAAAGAAAGGGTTAGGTTTGCACTGCACCTGGAAAACACAGGGCTTCCCCTTATAAAACTACAGTCACTTCAGAGCAGTTGCATAAGAGAAAATCTAACCTGACTCATATATCATATATCCAAGCATATAATTAAAAATCTGATATGAAGCAAAAGACTGCTTGAAGCGGGGAATTACACATTGGTCTGTGATTGACCACTGTCTGCTTCAGCTGATTTCTCTTTGCAACCAGATTACTGCCATTGCTGGTCTTCGGTTCTCCCTGCCATCAGCTAATTCACTAGGTACTACTGCCCTCTGGATTGTGTTCCTCTGGACTGTCCTCTTTTGCGATGCTGTCTTTTGTGCCTCCAGCTCCTTGTTAAACCTTGCTTTTTAAATGGATTGTGATTTTGTTTGGTTGCTATGTGGGAAGTAGAGAATATGCTGCTGACACCAATCGGTGCTAGCGCTACTACATTTTAACACAAAACATTTTTTTTTGTTTGGGTTGCTAGTCTAGATTGTCCCCAATATTTTTGTTGCTGAGGAAAATAAAGCCATTCTTTTCTCCCCAGTGTGCCAATAGCAATATTTTGTGCAGTTCACACTGAGGCTGAATAAGCTCAATCATATGTATTTCCCCCTGTTTTTTTTTCTTACTAAAGTAGCCTGCTGTAATCCTGTGCAAATAATAGGTGGTGCTTAACGTTTTCACGCCTGACTAACTTTCCACTCAGTATCATTCTTTCTTCTCCCACAGATGCATTTCCCACAATAGGGAACCCAGTTTTTGTTTATTAGTCTGTTTGTTTTATGACTAGAAAGCAGAGTAGAAACAGAGTAGAAAGCAGTTTAAGGATAGGGATTTTGGACAGGAAACTGAGAGGAAAGTAGATGTACATCATTGGTCCTAAATTGAAACTTGTAGCCTGAAATCACTACTTTTGACTTTTAAAAAGCCAATGGCAACATTCATGCAGCTGAGCAGCCAGTCTAGTTTGGACTTTGGCACTGTGGGCATCTCTACTGCTTCCCATGGCATGATAAATGCTTCTCACCTCTTCCTCATTCATATAATTTTATAATGTTGTTAACCAAGAATGCTGAAAATCTAACAGTCCTGGGAGTTAGGGCTACCAGTTCTTGATGGCAAACCCCAGAACACTTGGGGGTTGGAGACTTAAAACATCAGGAGGTCACTTCTGGCTCTGTAACTTGTTGGGATATCAAGAAGAAGAAGAGGAGTTTGGATTTAAATCCCCCTTTCTCTCCTGTAAGGAGACTCAAAGGGGCTTACAATTTCCTTTCCCTTCCTTTTCCCCACAACAAACACCCTGTGAGGTGAGTGTGGCTGAGAGAGCTCTGACTAGCCCAACATCACCCAGTTGGCGTGTATTGGAGTGCACAGGCTAATCTAGTTCCCCAGATAAGCCTGCACATCTCAAGTGGCAGAGTGGGGAATCAAACCTGGTTCTCCAGATTAGAGTACACCTGCTCTTAACCACTATGCCACCGCTGCTCCCTCAAGTTGATGGATGGTATAGAAGTCACAGAAACTGTATAGAGTTTCAGAAGAATCATAGGGTGTCTGGCAATACAGTGATATCACTTCCAATTATCCACCTGGAAATGATGCCATGACATTGCAGGATAATGTAAAAGCAGCCCCTACATTTTTCTCCCACTGATCACAGGAGAGAAGGTCACCAATGGAGGTGACTGGGAAGAAGAGTTCTTATCTCCCCTGGGAAATACTGTAACATTTTAACACCCTGTTGGTGGTACTTTTAATTCTTCATTAAATGCATAGCATGGATTTTTTTTTCGAGAATTTAAAATCAGTAACGTATTATATATCACTAGCAGCAAAGCCCATTGTGGGTTCAGCTGATCTGCAGACCTGGCCTGTCTGGAAGGGGAATGGGTGGGAGGTGGGAGGCCTTCTGTGGGTGCCGTCAAGGTGCTGTTGCTCTGGGGAGGGATGGAATGTTGCCCACCAATGGGGGAGCAGAACTGACTTAATGAATCCTGCTCTCCCATTGGTGGAGGGTTCATCATCTGGACATTCTATCCCTTAGCCTATAATTATGGTTCAGATAGAACCTTAAGTGAAAATGTCCAAAAGAGCTATGCCAGTTCTGTCTAAAAAATAGGTTTTCTCTAATTTTAAAAAAGCCATTTTAACCCTTTTCAGAAATCTGAGCAGCCAGCTTTTTTCATAGGAAATTATTATTGATTTCCATCAGTTAGCAGATAAATTAATAAGTGACAGAGTTAGTGACTCTCTTGCCCTGTACTTGCAACCATAGCTGTTATTTTTGTGGGAAACGCACTAGTACATAGTAATTATAGAACTGTCAACACTTGCTTTCCTATGGTTGATTGGAAGACATATTGAGGTTAAAAATGAAATTGTAGTTACTGCAGAAGCATTTCCGGCTACCACAAAACAAGCAAAAACACTGCATTTCTCTTCAGTTCTTTCCTGTTTGCATTTGCTCTATAGAGTGAGTAGCTGTAAAAGATCTACATGAAGGAATGCTTTCCGTTTCTTGTTTTTGATAGAAGAACTGAAATTACCCACTTCTTAGCAGAGTAAAAACGCAACAGAATTTAAAAAGGAATTATCTTTTATCAGGATTCTAGTTATAAAAAATTAGGCTACAAAATACATACAACAAAAAGAGGAAGACAAAAAATAATCATGTCAAAAATGCACAAGCAAGCCAACAAGCTTACATAGTAACAAATAGCAAAACAACATCAACAGCACAGCATAAGGAGAAAAGAGCAGCAGGCGAATAAGATAAAGGGGTAAAAAAAAGGGAGGAGTAAGAAGCGTATAAAATGACACCATTATATGCAGAAAGGAAGGTGACCCCCAGTGGTGTATTTGCCTAGGAACAAGGGGTACCCCTTGTCCCTGGAAGCCACCCTTCTGGTCATGTGGGGAGTGCAAAATTGGCCCCTCACATGATCAGGAAGACAGCAGTGGGGCGTGGAGCCGGGCACCCTCGACCCTCCCCGTGTCAATGACAAATGGGCAGGGTTGAGGATGCTTGGAGACCATGAGGCAGCAGGACTTCCTGCTGCCTCCTCGTCCTGGAAATCCCAACATTTAATAGCCGATGACACATGGTGAGGGTCCAGAAGACAACAGGACACAGATCTCCAGGTGCCCTTGACCCTGCCCATGTCATCATTTATTTATTTATTTTTTAAACTTTTATACCGCCCCATCCTCTAGGGGCTCTGCCGCCGTCCGCCGTCATCATCGACATGAGCAGGGTTGAGGGCGCATGGCTCCACCCCCTGCTTCACTTGGGGAGGCATGGGCATGCCCCAGAGGTGGATGGGGGCATGGCCCTGCCCCCTGAGGCCCCGCAACCCTAAGTGCTTATAAAAGCAGCTTTCCTAGGCTGGGGACCGCAGTCTCTTCTGGCCTCCCTGGAGGGTAGGGCATAAGGGACTGCTGTATGGGAGTGGGCTGGGGTGGCAGCGAGGGGAGCAGAGCCCCACCCCCAGGTGCAGGTGCGGCAGCAGCGAGGGTGGAACCCTGCACCCGGGGGAGCGCCCGGAGACCCCCAATTAACCTTTTAGCAGCTCACCTGCCCTGCTTTAACAGAAAAAAACAAGTAAATGCAGCTATCTTACTCCTGCAAGGACTTACAGAAAGAATCACTAGGAATGCCAAATATTCTAACAGTTTTCAGAGAAAACAGCTCCCCCTGTTCAGTTAGATAGTACTGTAGGGCCTGTACCCAAATAAATATGGTCTAACTGTAGTAGCTATAGCTTGAATTTTCGTAATTTATTTCACTGCTTCGTTTATCCCCCAGCTTTCTCACCTTTTTTTAAAGAGGAGTTTTAAATAGCTGGATGCCATCTATTTTAAATATTTAAACTTACTTGGATTTGAAAATTGTATGCTGCATTTTAAAATTTTTAAACTTTTTGCTTTATCTGCTTGTTAATGTTGTACACCGCCCTGAGCCCTCCGGGGGAGGGCGGTATAAAAATGAAATAATAAATAAAATAAATAAATAAACAATGTAGACCCAAAGCAGCATACATTGTTCTGCTCTTTTTCACTTTATCCTTACAACCATCACCCTGTGAAATAGATCTAGAGAGCAGCTGCACCAAAGTCATCCTGTAAGCTTTCATGGCAGGGTGGGGATTTGAACCTATCCCCCCCGCCCCAGTCCAACACTCTAATCGCTACCCAATCCTAGCTTTTTGATGTGGACTAATCACAAACCAGATTTAAAATTCAGGTGTGAGAGGGCATTCTCTCTTTTTTCATGCAAAGCTAACAATTTGGGATTGGGCCATGGCAATTGATCATAATGTGCCTCATTGCACCAGATCAAATGTATTTATGCAAACTACAAAAATGAAATCCAAGAAAATTGCCTTCATTAAGGTATATAAATGAAACCATTTACTGCACTGACAAAGACATTTTCAACCTGCTTTTGGCATAAAAATTTGTCTTTTATAGCCCATATTGGCATGCATGATTCCTGCCTTTCAATTATGAACGCCTTGGGGTGGCCAAGCAAGCAATAACTCCAGATGCTCCTGACAGAGGAAGATGCTGCTCCGCTGCGTTACAGTGCTCTGATGGATGGATATTCCCAATATGCTAAACACCCCGGACGGCGGCAGCATCTGCAACAGCAGAGATTTTGAAATTAGGTTAGGGATGTTTGCAAGGACTGGAGAAAAACAGTGAAAGAGCAGATCGGGTAATACATGTAAATATGCACCAGACCACACGCAACCTAGGAACTCACTGACATGCTTCTACTATTGTAAAATTGGCTCATTCATCAGGATCGTTCATAGCCTTCATTCATTTCTGACAGTGCAGATTTGCAAATGCTCGATAAGGTCAGATGAGCATTGGACTTAGTGCAAGGTCCATATTGCACTCACACATCGAGATGCATTATGCTTGAAGTCATACTTGATGTATACATACCACAAGTTGAAGAAAGTGGTGCTAACAGGATCCACTTGTCCCTATACTTTTTTACTCAAAGTAAGCATGAAACAGTTCTGAAGTGGTGCTGTAACTAGTGCAGCATATTTGATCAGGATTGTCAATACAGCAAGGAGGAGGTTGAGGAAGATAATAGATTAAGGTTGTATTGTAAATAATAACAACACAAGGAGGACATGCTTTCTTTAAACCTGGTGAAACCAGTGCAGAATCAACATTAAAAGGCAAAATGCTGCCGGTTTACAATTATGATTATTGCCATCCATAGGAAAGACATATTTGTATGTTGTTCCTCAGATATCAGAAGGACAGTCTTCGCTCTAATGCAGTGCCTTTTGAAAATTGAAATGAAAGACAGTGGACTATTTTTGATCAGTTTCTGATCTTGGCATCTTGTCATTTCTTGGCGTCAATTTCTTTAAGCTTGATTATTCAGCTGCAAAGTTCCTTTGGCCCCCTCCTCCAAGTAGACCACCAATTCACCATGTTGGAAATTATTGATTTGGGAAAATGGAAACAATGAGCCTTTCCCACAATGACCATTCATTTTGTCCTGATGTCATAGATTGGAGGGATTGATTTATGTCTGTTGTAGGTTTTCCAGGCTTTGTGGCCATGGTCTGGTAGTTTTTACTCCTAATATTTCACCCACATCTATGGCTGGCATCTTCAGAGGCATGTCATGGTAAGATATGTTTCTCTCTGTGGCACAATGTGAAGTGATTGTGTGGTGGGGTATGTGTTTTGTCCACCTTACAGGTGGAGTGTGTGTGTGTGTGTGGGGGGGTGGGTGATGTGCATTTGCATGTGTCTGGATGGAGTTCAATTGCAGTTGCATTTCAATGTCTCTGGTTTTTGGTTCTGGTTTTGGTTCTGGAGCAGCAGTGGCGTAGTGGTTAAGAGCAAGTGCATTCTAATCTGGAGGAACCAGGTTTGATTCCCAGCTCTGCTGCTTGAGCTGTGGAGGGTTATCTGGGGAATTCAGATTAGCCTGTGCACTCCAGCACACAGCACAGCTGGGTGACCTTGGGCTAGTCACAGCTCTATGGAGCTCTCTCAGCCCCATCTACCTCACAGGGTGTTTGTTATGAGGGGGGAAGGGAAAGGAGCTTGTAAGCCCCTTTGAGTCTCCTACAGGAGAGAAAGGGGGGATATAAATCCAAACTCTTCTTCTTCTTCTTTAGTACTGGTAACCAGGTTTTGTTGATTTTCAGGCTCTCTTCTTTTTTGTTGAAACTGTCCCAGTGTTTGTGGACTTCCACGGCTTCCCTGTGTAGTCTGACATAATAGCTGCCAGAGTTGTCAAAAATGTCTGTGCCTTCAAATAAGATTCTGTGTCAGGCTTGGTTTATATTCAGAAACTGCTGATTTTTCAGAATTAATGTGCCATTTTTATTTGTTGACCTCATATATTGTAAGGCAATCTTGCTACATGTCTATGAAGCTGTCCTACACTGAGTCAGAAGTTTGGTCTATCATGAACAGTATTGTCATCTCTGACTGGTAGAAGCTCCACAGGGTCTCATGAAGACCTCTTTAATATCACCTGCCAACTGAACCCTTTAACTGGAGATGCCAGGGGTTGAACCTAGACCGTCTGCATGCAAAGCATATGCTCTACCACTGAACCGTAGCCCCTCCTCTCTATGGATTGTGCTATGTATAGTTTGGAATGATGTCTGAATTAACATGCCACAGTTAAGTTTTGCTTCTGGAGACTCCTACATTATACAAAGTGAAGTGCTTAGTAACCAAAATGATAGCAAATGAGCAGCTCTAAAATGTCATTTGCCTTGAATGTTTGTAAGTTTAAACCATGGATTTTAAGTTATGAATACTGCAAATTGGTTTATGGGTTGTCTGAACTGAGCAGATTAATCTGCACCATCAATAACTGCAAGAAGCAAATACAACACTGATTTCCCTTCCAGTCAAGAAGAATCATGCTTTTTATGTAACTTATTAAGTAAAATGCAGCTTTCAGAAATTGTTAATCAATAACGGTCAATTCCTTTAGTTTTTACCATCTCAGCAGTAGTGTTGAAACTAAATGAATAATGATTTTAAAAACTAGAAAAGATCATAATGTGTTTTTCCCCATGTAGCTTCTCTTACAGAACTAATTAATATGGTTTCTAGATGATTAATTATAAAATTAATTAATAGGAGATTCTTTTTGTTGCTGTAACAATTAGATCATCTCCTTTAAAGCCCCTTGGAGTAACAAAATCTCAAGTATTATTTTACTAGTTTTTCTAGTATATCCGCTGCCTATGAAGATTCATGTATTTCTACCATTAAAGTTCCTCCTTTCATTGAAGTCCTCCTTTCATTGAGTACTTCTCTGGAAGGTGAAAAAGGTATATCTATTTTGTGCATAGTCATAATTTCAAAATGTTATGTGTCAGTTAAGTACTACCATTTTCCCATAAATGTCAGTTAAGTATTACTATTTTCTCATTTGGCTATTTGTTTAGAAGGCATTTAGGACACCACTCTAGAAACTGGTAGACTGGACAGTAGAGGAGGAAGGAGAGCCTACAGATGAAACATTTATCCTAGAGTTACAGCTGTCATGTAGAACAATTTCAGAGCAGTGTGCTAATCTATTTTCACCCAGGATATCCTTTGAAAACTATCCAAGGAATGACAACTAGCATCAGTTCCAGCATCAATGAGTGTATTTCAAATTACCATGGGTCATTATGTAGGAGGTTCTATCACAAACAACATACTGGAAGAGCCCCAAAAACTATTTAGGACAGTTGAATCTTTTTTCCTGATGGGAGCCAGTTATTCTGAATATCTTCACATTTGTAATGGCTCAAGTGCTAATTGAAGAGAAAAGTCAGGTTGGGTGTTCATCTAGAAACCACATGAGGTGACCTTGTGGTATCTTTTTCAATATTAGGATCTCTCTCTTTCAATCCTAACTTCCAGTTATGTATGAATTCCTCAGTGATGATTATATCCTTCAAATCCATGCTTGGATGTCTGGCACTCAAACTTGGCGTGTAACCGGCTGCCATCTGCCCTTTCTGGTATTCTCTGTTGTGTGTGACTTTTGTGTGATGGTGGTGGCAGCGGTGTTTCCATTTTTCTAACCAATGTTGTTTGGGGAACATATGACTGTTTGCCCTGTTGCAGACAGAAGTGGCCAAGGGATATATTGTTATTTCATACTATGAGATTATACATTGGATATAGCATTGTTTCCTGTATGGACTGCTAACCCAGCCTAAGAGGTTGACATCCTGTCAGGATACATATAATGTACTTATTCAGCTCTGTCTTCTCCATTTTCCCATTCCTTTGCTTGCACAATGACTATTAAGCCATGCACAGTTGTTTATGGGCCTTTCCCCACTCCCTTCTATCCCCCCTATGCCGCGCGCTGCTCTCAATTACGGGCATCCCAAGCAGCAGCCTTGAGTATGCGTCCCTGACTCCAGCCCTCTGTCGCGGGGTTGTCAAAGCGCCGTTCGGAAGAGCGCCTAGGATGCCGCAACAAGGGGCTGACAATGTAAAGGCCGGGGCGGCTGCGCTGTGGCTGCCCCTGCCGTGGGGAGGGAGGAGGAACCCCGCGCTACTCTCCTCAAGTAGCGTGGGGCTTACGGTAAGTGGGGAAAGGACCTATGATATAGAGCTGTGAGTATAACTTCTTCCCCTGATGCAGGGGAGGTGTGGGCTATCCTATCCCAAGTGGTGACACTGGCATGCAGCCCTATCACACCCCTGCCATTGGTGCACATGAATGAGATTATTCTGTTAATGCATTATAAGTTGTTGTTTTGAACAGACCTACGATTTGCATTAACTAAATGATACAACAAACACACGTTTTAAAAAATCTGAATGTTATTGCAATATTGACAAACCCTATTCCTTAAAGCAATTAACTCTTTCTTTCCTGATGTATTAGACAAAGCAACTGAATTTATCTACTGTGGTTCTCCTAATGTGGGCCTCCTCCTGTTACCCTATCATAAATAAGTCTCATGCAGTTGGAAACTATGCCTTTTTCTCAGGTACTTATTCAAAGCACATCATCTGAAAGAACCAGAGAGCCTTTAGAATTAGTCAAGCTTTGAATCACTAGTTCTCCTGGAGCGAGACAAAGAACTAAACTCCATATAGGCACTGATCATTGGAAAATACATTCTTTTGAGTACTGTTTTCTGCCCCAGCAGTGTTCTCCCCAATTACCCCTTATCAGCAAGAGTCTGCATAATTCAACTGAAAGATGGTATACTTTGAACTGGAGCTTTCAAGTCTTAATTGTTAGCACACAAGTGGCTATTAGTAGCTTTCTAATTTTCTGCCAAAACTTCTTTTTTAAAAGTGTGAATTTATTTCAGTCTTCAATGAAGAAAAAGAATGCAAATCATTGGAAATATTGGGGAACGGGAATAGAAATGAGACCCTATGTGTTGTAACAGATGGGAGATATGGGGGCCTAGAACAGGAAGGTCCTGATCCAATCCCTACCCTCCTTCAGCTAGGAATCAAACCAGGTCCTTTGGGCCAGATGGCATCATCGGGGCTTAAGTAGAAAAGATTCTGGAAGATCTATGAGTGGGTCCCTGGCACATTTTTTCCCTTGGTAAACATAGAGCTCCTATTCAGCTGAAGGCTGTGTGTGTGTGTGTGTGTTTTAACTTCTTTCATGCCATAACTCCAGTTGAACAAAGTACACTGCAGATATGCCAGCATCTTGTTTGGTTGCTCACAGAACCACAGGTCTGATCCACCAGGGCAGCCTTAATGGTAGGATTGTGAGGATAAAATGGGATGAAATGTATGTAAATAACCTTGAGCTCCTTGGTGCAAGGTAAAGATAACTACGGGTCAGCTAGGTACAGAGATAAGTGTACAGACAGATAGTGCTACATATAGCTATTCGTAGGACCTGCACTGGTGCTCTACAGGCTTTGTGGTCTAGCCATCCCAGCCTGAATTAAATAAGGAAGTGATGCATTGCCAAAATGTGTGGATCATCCATCGAGACTTGGAGAGGTTGCCTACAACATCACCAAGTAATGACACCCTATCCTTGTTAACTTCTGCCCTTCTCAGGCACTGCCCCCATCTTAACATTTTCCAAGGCAGTCTTGGATGTGATGTGCCTGAGAAGGGTAGAGATGCTGCCAGCTCCATCTGCGGGACTGTCTGTGCCTCCTCTCTGTGCCACATCATTCTTTCCTTTCCTGCTTGCAGGCGGGGCTTTCACCAGGGATTAACTGTAGCTGCTCCAGCTGCTGGTGGGGTCTGTGTCATGTCCCCAGGACCTCCACCAGGCCAGGTAAGTTGGGGGCAGGACTCTTACCCCAGACAAAGTAATTCCAGCCAGGGAAGCATCCTGGATTGGCAAAAGGGCTGGCAGGGCAGAGGCTTCACTTATGCTTGAGAGGGGCTAGTAGGAGACATTCAGGCAATGCCAGTATGAGGTAGTCAAGCCCACTCCTCTGCTTGATAGTAAATAGATTTTGCTGATGAAACTGCATTGATAGACTAAGGTGGCTGCTTGGCTTTGTGAGCCCCCACCCTGTCAAGGTGATGGGTAGGCTTGCAGATGGCCCATCAGTGAATCAGTCCCCTGCCCCAGGTTTTGAGGAGCAGCAGTGGCGTAGTGGCTAAGAGCAGGTGCATTCTGATCTGGAGGAACCAGGTTTGATTCCCAGCTCTGCCGCTTAAGTTGTGGAGGCTTATCTGGGGAATTCAGATTAGCCTGTACACTCCCACACACGCCAGCTGGGTGACCTTGGGCTAGTCACAGCTTTTCAGACCTTTCTCAGCCCCACCCACCTCACAGGGTGTTTGTTGTGAGGGGGGAAGGGCAAGGAGATTGTAAGCCCCTTTGAGTCTCCTACAGGAGAGAAAAGGGGATATAAATCCAAACTCTTCTTCTTCTTCTACTTGTTAGCATAGTCTGACTAAGGAGAACCTTGACCTCACCTTGTCCAAAACAAGGTATGGTTAGCACCTAAAATTATTGCCAATGGTTAAAATAAATCTCCATCTTTATAGGCAGCATGCTGCTGTGGAGTTGGACCAGAAAGCCTTTATCTAGGAAGGGGAGGCTTGGAAACACGGCTGCTTTAAGGACCACTAAGGGCCAGCATAATCTTTTCTTTAGTTTTTCTTGTCTCACAACTGAGCACCAGAATGAGAAACTTGTGTCAATCATGCTTGGAGACACTGGAATGGTTTTTTTAAAGTGGAAAATCTCCTTATGATAGCATTTGAGAATACCCGTTCTAGTTTTCCATGGGATAAAGTAAAGAATAAATTGATTGCTCGGTGTAGAAAGCAAATAAGTTTCTCAAGCCTCCATTCCAAGTTGCTAAAATATGCATTAGATTGAGAATAGAAGATTCCAGGCACACCTATCTTCCCCTAATATATTACAGAATTTGTCCTCTAAAGAATTCTTTCTGCAGAAATCTGTGCAATATTATTTGGAACAGAACTGCCATACTGAAGTCTAATTATTATTTGCATCAAAAACACACTCAACTACTATGAATGAAACCATTTATTACAATTTTTTTAAAGCTTGTAAAAAGAAATATTCTTGTTCTTCTTTCTTCTAAAACTCAAGTAGATAAAATAACACAAACATCTCCTATTTACCTAAATATATGCCTTCTGCATTTAAAAACAGTGGATGAGCTTTTGTTCAGAGATATTGTTACAGTATTTTGTTATACTAGCACCAGCGGCGGATTAGCCTGCTTTCCCAAATAGTACTCAGTCCGGAGCCTCATACATGGAGCTCTTGTAAATACAGCTTATTTAATTATTCCTTTAATTAGCACAGAATTTGTTTAGAAGGAATGTGATACTGAAATTAAGTGAGCTCTTGTGCAAGGATGTACAAAATACATTTGGTTGAACATTTGCTTTCCTTTTATTGGTGATTTGTCATTGTTTGTCATTATGCTTTAGATTAATAACATAATTCTATCAAAACTGATTGCCCAATCAAAAATTAACTATGCCGTTTAATTGATTTGTTCCATTGGTGGCAGTTCTTCAATTGTGGCATGGGCTTCCTGGAAACTAGCTATACTTCAGATCAAGTTCTCCTGTAGAAGTTCGTTAAGAACTTGTCAGCTATTAGCAAAAGAGATTAATAGTGCAGGGCACAAAGTTTTAATATCGATGCCATTCAAATTAGCTAATAAATATCTGCAACATTGTTGTCCCAAAACAAAGATATGGAGTAACAATGGGCAACCTTGTTTAAAAAAAATGAGTGCTACTTTCCAGTAACAAATAAATAAATAAATCCTGAGCTATTTAAAACATGCGTGTGTGCGTACAAACACACACAAGTACACATGTGAGGTAAGCTGATTTTGAGCCTTCCTGGGCTTTGGAGTCTTCTAAGACCATTCTTTTTCATGATAATTTCCAGGGGCTTCTAGGTGCTGAATGACCTACTGCCAGCTTGTGATTGACTTGTTAGATGCCATTAGATAAAGAAAATGGCTATAGACATGATGGTTAAAATAAATCTCCAGCTTTTATAGGCAGCATGCTGCTGACTGTCAGTTGCTGGAAGAGGGTGATAGTGAGGAAGGCCATGCCCTGTATGGGGACTTCCTTGGAGCATCTTGTTGGCTGTGGAGAAAAGGATCATTTCCAGGGGTTTCTAGGTGCTGAATGACCTACTGCCAGCTTGTGATCGACTTGTTAGATGCCATTAGATAAAGAATATGGCTATAGACATGAGGGTTAAAATAAATCTCCATCTTTATAGGCAGCATGCTGCTGACTGTCAGTTGCTGGAACTTAGGGTGATATTGAGGAAGGCCATGCCCTATATGGGGACATCCTTTGGGCATCTTGTTGATTGTGGAGAAGAAGATGCTAGAGTGCATGGAATAATGGCCTGATACTACAGAAATTGAGCTGCTGTAATAAAGAGGTTATTTTTTAAAAAAGAGAGAGACACTGACTTGAAAAAAACAATGATTTTTGTTTATTTATATGTATTTTGGAGCAGCTTTTGCTTAGGCATGGTAGATGGACAGCCCCATCCAATGTCCCCCATTCTCAAGGAGGTGGAAAAAAGGTGGCATAAGTTCAGAGCCCCAACTGTGGGCACAACAGGGACAACAGCTGGGTGGAACCTGACTAGCGTTGACTCCACACCCCCAGCAGGGATGCTGTGTGGCTTTCAGTGCCACGTCTTACCACTGTGGAGGGGTGCGACTGCTGCCCACTGGCAAACTTGCCCTTCTGCCAGGGAAAGTATCCAGGGAGGGCAAATTCACCGGCATAGCCCTGCACTGCTGTCAGTTGCTTATTTGCCTCCCCCCTTTGGATGGGGCCCTAAGTCAGTCATTCATTCATTCATTCATTCATTCATTCATTCATTCATTCATTCATTCATTCATTCATTCATTCATTCATTCATTCATTCATTCCCTTTATTAGGCATAGGATAAAAACAACAATCAGACTAATAATAACAACAATAAAAGGTTATTAGGTGATCAACAGGAGCGCACAGCTGTTGATAAAGCTGTTGCCAAAAACTTTGCTACGTCTGCGGTTCTTTTAGTGGAGCAGTCTTCAGCCCCTAAGTCACATAACCAAAACCTAGTCCTTGGCAGGACGCAAATTCAATATTCTTAAGAAGATTCCTAATTGTTCTTTGGAAATGCTCTGAATTTTTATTACAATCATTTGCATTCATCAGTTAGGTAAGTTTAGATAATAATTTACCGAGTGGCAATGCATAACCATGTGAACACAACTACGGTAACTCATACTTTAAATGGAAATGTTATCATACAGCAGAAACTCATTCTATACAGATTAAGTTTATTGGCTTCCACCCTCCAACACGGATTCTTTACATCTACAGCATCTTGTATTTTTTCTGAAAAGAGAAGCTGGGTATCATCTGAATATTGATAACATTTAACTCCAAATATCAGGGTGATCTTTCCATAGCAGTTCCCCTGTAGATGTTAAAAGAAAGGATAGAAAAGACAGCATCTTATAGGAGACAGAAATCTCTTCAGCAGCAGCATCTCAGCCAGAGGGTCACAGAATAACAAGGTGAGTTGTATTAAAATGTGTCAGAAGTATTGATAGAATCATACTCCTGCAATCTCTCTCCAATCAAAGATCATCTAATTCCTCAGGATGACCAAGGTTGTTTGTGTCACTAAGCCTGTAAGAAGTCACACTCAAATGGAACCAGATAATGTTCCATCCCAAAAAGTCTGGAATCGCACAGCTGTGTTTTAGCATACTTGTGGTGTGTTTGAACATACTCCATCAAAGGGAACTTTGGGAACCACCAGAGGCGTAGCTGGGCCAAACTGCATGCTCGATTGCACATTCTATATATTTTTCTTCTGCCCCCCAAGCTGCCCCCCAGTTGTGTTCTCCCACACTTACCTTAATTTCTTTCCTTTTTCTAGAACTTTTTCAGGCTGCAAAAAGGCCTGCTCACAGTAAAAATGGCCTGATGGGAACTATACTTCCCAGGAGACCTTGTGAATTTAAGGTCTCCTAAAGGGAGGTACCAGTTCCCATTCAGGCCGTTTTACTGTGAACAAGGCCTTTGCAGCCTTGAAAAAAGTTCTAGAAAAAAAAGGAAAGGGAACTTCAAAGGTATGTGTTAGGAAGGAGGTGCCAAGCCTGGGTGCCATAAGAGGTGATAAAATGGAGTAAGGGGTGGGGAAAGGGAGAGGGGCCTGGGGGTGATTTTCCGCCCGCCCCAGGCGTGCGTCTGGTGCACGCCGCACCCCCCATCCCCTTGTAGCTCCGCCACTGGGAACCACCAATTACAGTGGTTTAATTAACAGGAGTCCATGAAGGGCTGGAAATGGCCTCTACCTTGAAGAAAAAATAGTTACCTCCTGGACTGAGCCACATCTGAGCTTAATGTACCAAGCCAGTATTGGGCAAGAGATAAACAGTGAATTGGTTAGATGCACTACTCAAACCTTCTTGACATCAGGCAGCACCAACTGAAACTTGCCCAAGCAATTGCAACTAGAGTAGCCTCTTCTCAACATCTTAATCTACAATAAAGGAGCCCAAGTCCTGGCAGACACAAGCAATGTTGTCCACAAACTGCATAACAACCAATTCATGCCATACTTTACAATTAATAGTTGACATGATTAGGCCTTGATGAAGAAGCCCCCTTCCCCCCAGGAAAAAATCCACCTGATACTTTTTGCAGGTGTAATAGAAGTAGAGGAGTACACAGAGGTTTGGCTGTCACAACTGTTTGTGTATTCTTGTGAGTCACACATTTTCCTTTATCTGCACTCTAGTTGTCTGTTATATGATCTCTGCTACTTCTTGAAGCTCAAATTCTGTGGTACTTTTCCACTGCCTGGGCTATGCTGAGTATTTAGCAGCCGAAATAACTAAGAGGAATCAAAGATGCCATAGCAATTTGCATATCTTTAGTTTACCATACATTATAAGATACTTTAGGTGGCCTTCAGTGTCATAACAATGCAGCTTTTCTTGGAATGAGAAGATAATAGTACCATTCAACCCTTTGCTGCTTTTCTTCTTTCTCAGTTACTTGCTTCAGTCTGCAAATTAGGTGCAGGGTGACAAGCTTGATAGGAAAAAGCTGCACTGTAGTCCTAGATAATGAAAACCCTGTGTTTTCTGTGGGTGACAACCTTGGCAATTCACACTCTACAGCAAAGGACTATCAGCACTTCTGATTCAGGACCACAGTTTTCTAGCATGAGCCAATCTATGGACATCTGAGGCATCAAAATAGTGTCTGATGAACTACGGGGGCAATCCTAAGCAGAGTTATATAGTTCTAAGAGCAGTGATGCGCTTAGGATTGCACTATAAGCACTGTCTCTTTAAGACAGCTTGGGACTGCTTTATACATTTATTTTAGAAACTGCACGCCACCTCTCTAAACCTGCTCAAAGTGACTCACAACTAAAACAATAAAGCAAAGACCAACACAATGCAAACAATTTGATAAAACAAATCAAGTCAATAAAACAAGTTAAATTGGAATAAAATATTAAAACTCCATTCAAACATGCCAACAAAAAGCCAAGATCACATAGAACAAACACAGCAGTCTAAAATCATGTTAATAAAGCAGTCCTCGGGCTAGGAGCAGACCATAGAACAACTAATCCAAATGGAACCCCATTGTTGAAAGCCTGAGTAAAGGGAAATGTTTGGCCCTGGCACCTAAAGGAAAGGAAATTAGATGGCATGTGAACTTCACAGGGGAGGATCCTTCAGAGATGCCACTACCAAAAAAGCCCAGCGGGTCTCTACTCCCCCCCCCCATCTGAAGGCAGAAAACACAGAGAGGAGGTCTAGCAAAGAGGATCTGAACTGGCAGACCTGACAATACTGCAAGAAAAGGTTCTTCAAGATCCTTCACACATTATTTCCATGTCATAAGAAGAAGAGTTGGATTTATATCCCCTCATTCTCTCCTGGATAGAGACTCAAAGGGGCTGACAATCTCCTTTTCCTCCCCCCCAACAACAAACACCCTTTGAGGTAGGTGGGGATGAGAGAGCTCAGAAGAACTGTGACTAGTCCAAGGTCACCCAGCTGGCATATGTTGGAGTGCGCAGGCTAATCTGAATTTCCCAGATAAGCCTCCACAGCTCAAGTGGCAGAGTGGGGAATCAAACCTGTTTCCTCCAGATTAGAGTACATCTGCTCTTAACCACTACGCCACTGCTGTTCCAATGTAAAGATAAAAACATAATCGGTATCAAGTTGTGAAGCACAGTATGCATGTTTATTTTGTTATGAGTGCACAGGTTGCTTACTGGTTGGACATCTGAGACACACAAGTGCTTTTGAAATGTAACAAGATATAAACAAAATTCTTCATACTCTCCAAAGCAGTAACCTAATTCAGCTAAGCACTAAAGCTTGCTATCTGGCAGTAAGGTATTACTTCTCTCAGTGAACCTGTGTTGCATAGCCCATCTCATTACAGAGGATCATAGCCTCAGCATCAGTAACCGAATCCATTAATTCACAGGTTAAGTCAGTGATACATTAATATTTTAAATAGGTGCTTATTTACTAGTGTAATATTGCAGTATAGCATTCACTGTCAGCTTCTGTCCACCAGAATTTATGGAGCTACATCTCTTTAATTGTTTTGTGCTACTAACACACATACTGCAGCTCTTTTGTAACCTTTTCCAGCCAAAATGAAATCCACTCAGCCTAGCATAACAAGACAAAACTATGTAATTGTCTTGGTCACAGCGAACCTTCGTATTATCAAGGGATCTTTTTATGCTGCTAGAATTCTGTGCTCTACCCTAAGTCACAGTTGGGGAACAAAAATATTGTCGTGAATACACTTTCTTTAAAGCACATGAGATTGTTAATAATTTCTCTAACTCTTTTAAAATGCATGGTATTATAACCTCTCATTCTTCCCTTGAACAATGGTGTGAGGACATCATTATTTCTGTTTTGCAGATAGAAGACTCATGCTCATAGTAAAGCCCATGCAATTAATCAATGTCTCAGCAGCAAGAGGCATTGCTTCTTTTTAGTGCTGCTGTTGAATGTAGAATGAGAAAGTAGGGAGGAATCTGCTGCCTGTTGCTGTGGAACAATGAATGATGCAATAGATAATACCAATAGGTAAAATAAATGTCTTCAGCGCAGGACATGCATGCTTGCACCTGAACCCAGCCACAAAACCTTTCTCCTTCCCTCCTCTGGCATCATTTAGGAGTAGCAGCTGATAACAGGAGTACCCAGTTTTCATTCAAGCTGCTCCTGATTCAACACAGCTTTCTTTGCCAAGTTCCAGTGCTCCCACTGGTAGTAGTAGTAAGTAGGGGTAATTTTCTAAATTCTGACAGTTACTTTCCTGGCCCGCCCTGAATGTGTAAGTGCAGGGGAATTAGTTTCAAACTAGCGGAAGGTAAAAAATGCTCTGAAACAGCTCTTGATTTTATTAGGTTTGTGTGGAAATTGCTCAGCCAACGGAGTGGCTGTAGTCTAAATTGAGAGGAATGACAGCTCCCAGATGCTGTAGAGAACGGTTTATAAGTGAGGACGGCTCACACACCCTAGGAGTGGGAACACACTGTGTAAAGCAGCAACCCCAGTCTCAAACCAAGGCACCCCTGCACACTTTCCCATTTACACTGCAGAACATGTAAACCCTGCACTAATTTCTTCTCTGGTGGTTTCACTTACAACCTACAAAGTTGTGTACTCTCAACAAACATCATCGGTTTTTACGTTTCTTTTGAACACTGTGAATAAGTAAACCTCTGTCCTTTTAAACCGCATTCTTGTGGTTTCAAACTCCGTACATTTTTTAGGGAAGAAGCAGCTAGAGTTCCCTGCAAACTCTAAAAGGAACCTCCACCCTGAATCCCAAAATCGCCACCGTGGAGAACAATGGCAGCAAACCCTCACCCCTTCTCTTCAAGCACCTCACCCCAGTGTTTTAAATTCAAACAATCCGATTTTTAGCAGTCTATGGTTTTAAAATGGCTATATATATTCTTTCTCTCAAACTGGCGCAGGCCTTTTTGCTAATGTGTGCCTTCCGTTCTAACTATCGCATTCTAAAATACACAGAAGGGATAAGCAACCAATCCCTAAAACGGTGAGACCACAATAGGGTTGTATCACTAGTCAGTATATCATCCTGCCCAATCTAAATAGCTCATCTCCGCCAACTCAACCGATCTGGTGTTCCCTGAAGCTAAACAACTACACTTTATAAAATGACAGCCTGCCGGGTCCACTGGGGATAGGATGTCTCATGTGTTTCCTGCAAGATGCTAAAAGTTCACCCATCCCCTGGCCTTTCAATATCCTTCAGCCTCCTGGAGCGCAAAGTATTCCAAACGGAGGCTTCATGTTCCCAGAGCCTCAAACTCCCTAAAACCATGCCTGCGAAGAAACCGCATGGCTACCTGTACAGTGGGCCAGGCGCTCGCCAGATATTCACAGCAGAAACCCAATCAACCCCAGATAGACCCGGTCCAACAAACCACAAACCAGCCATTCCCAAAGCCCATGATTATAAACATACTTGACGTGATGTGTATCTTCCATGTTAAGACTTTTAAAAAATAAGTTCTAACCCCAACAATTTGAATAATAAATATTGACTTTTTTATCTGGCTATTGTGCAAGTATATCCAGGTAGGTTTAAACGAAGAAAATGCAGGCAACCCGAAAACTGGGATAAACCCGCGTGGTTGTAGTAGCAGAAATCAAGCGACATTTTGTAATCGTAAACTACCATTAACACTTCGCGAATTCGCCAGCCATACCCCTCTAGGGTTTTCGGCATGCACAACGCCCAACCGCCAGATTTGAACGTGACCCGAAGTTAAGCAGCATCTTTCATATTAAGCACGTGGCGAAGGAACAAGGTCTCAATATCGGTCTGGTTTCCACCCCTTCCCGCACCTATTGGTGGTGAGGCACGCGGCGTTTACTGAAATCCCAGGGAGTTTGTTGTACATTACCATCGGCATGTTAGGTGACCAAAGTCACACTTCGCAATCTACACTGGTTTCTGTTGTGGGAGATTGGTGTATTTTAAAGCTGGGGTCTAAAATGAAAGCAGTCGGTCCAAATCATGTGGGCAGAACCCCAGCACTAGGAAAGCACACAGCCCTTAGGTGGGGAAAAGATACCACAGTATTGAATCAGGCATTCAGCCGTGGCGACGCATATCTGTGCAGGTAATAGGGTGTTAGAGTTTGAGCCAAACCGCACTAGAGCCACTTTGATCTGGGTGGCGTATATGCCAACATACCTTGAGACTTTGAGTATTGGGCCATAGCATTATAATCCCGCTACCGAAACTTCCTGTGGCATCACACCCTAGACTCCAAGGAATTTCCTAGCTTCGATCAGCAACCTCAAACCTCACATCCATCATAAGTAGAAGAAGAAATGTCCTCTAAAAGAAACTTTATATTTATCCCTATGTGTTTTGCTTGTTCAAGAGCCCAGGTGTATCTAATGCAAACCTTGTAATGCACTTACGGACTTTTAGTTTTAAAGGCCAGCTATTTTTTAGTTTCTTTTTGTATTCAGGGAACGCCAAAACCCTGCAGAGTCGACAGCAAACCATCTTAATGTTAAATAACTACAGATTCAAGCATTGGACTGCCAAGTCGGCTACATGGATTTCTAAGCAAATTTCTCTTTTAAAATTATATTCCCAGTAGATACATAAAGCAACGTAAACCAAAGTGTGTCTTGCTAACATACCACTCGGGTAAAACAAAGCTCAAAACCAGCTTTTAAAATTACCTTTTACCCATAAAACCCATGGTTCGCCCCTCCTAGAAGAGTATCTAAAGTTGCTGTGGTAATGAGGTTGTTCCAGTTTCTAAAAAAATCTGTGGAGTTTGGGTATGCTGGCTGCTTCTTACCATTTTGCCATGCCCTGTGACAGCCAAAATACAAATAGGAGGTCTCCACTGTAAACCTGTTTGGTCCCAGCAGGAAGGTTAGAGATGCAGTATCAGAATAAAACAGGAGTAAAACAGAGAGATATTTTCCCGAACATGGTCACACCCGAGTTTAACTTATTTATGCCCTGCCACAGAGGGATAACTGACCTTTAAGAATCCACCTGTTTCTTCGTTCCTGCTGGTCTGGGCAGTTCCCTGAAACAGGGTTTGCTCCTAGTTTTCCACAACTCCAAACTCACACAGCCCAAGGGTCACGATTATTGGAGCATCCTGGTGGTAAGGACAGCCATCCCAGCTCTGATAAATGTGTTATTTTCAAGTAGTGACATCTCACAGGCCCCCTTTAACGCAGCTCTATTTAGAGATCACTGACCTTCTCATTGATCCTCTAGTTAGCTCCCCAATAGGGTTTAAAATCTCACCCTGGAAGCTTTAACTCTACCTACTCAGGATAGTGTGCTGCCTTAAAAAAAATAAACGAAATGTAGAAACTGGCCAATCACTTCCCACACAGAGAAGTTACAATTGTAATATACCCCAACTTCTTTTGGCACCTTGTTCCCTACAAGAAAGTTCCCACCATGCATAAGGCTGTTTACTGTATTGGAATACTGCCTACCGGTCGCCTTCTGACTGAATGTCCTCCTTGATAGGGGAATTCACTAACCCATGCAGCAATGGGGGAATGTGAAACCCGTGCTGCCGCCATCTGCCTCCCACCTCCACAAGGAAGATAAGCACCGATAAGCTTAAACTGTATTGTGGAAGTACTGTAACTACTTTGAGTCTGCACCCATTTGTTGAAAACCCAATCTTTCGCCGTCACCGGCGCCTACTACTACTACCAACATCTTAGCCACTCCACCAATGATGGCAAGGAACCACTTGACGTCGGATAAGCAAGAGCTGTCTGGACTGCCTAATAAGAAAACTTGGATGAGTAGAAATGTAGGCTGATGATAGGCATCGCCTTTGTTCAGCTGTTATATTTTAACGCATTACAGATCTACATGTGTATCAGGAGGAAGGCTACTTGAGTGGCTGGCAGATAAGCGGTGATGGTATTTTGGGGTACAAATTTTGTAATGAGACTCTTGTATGTGCAGTAAACATTGCACTCTAAAGCAGCAGGATATTAGTGCCCCTGACAAATATTCTAACATGGTACCAAAGACACCGAAAGTCCCTTTAAAATTCTGGAGGGGGATGTCAAGGGAACACGACAACCAACAGGCTCCAAGCGATAAGGAAGTGGGAGGGATGAAGCATTGTCCCAACTAAGACCAGAGTTCTTCTAAACAAACGATGCTTAGCGAGGCACAAACACCCCATAGGAAACTATTTGTTTCAAATGGTCTCAGCCCATGGACGGTTTCCAAAAGAAATATGAGAGAAATTCTTTGTAACCTCTTGCTGCTAACAGTGTTCAAAATGAGAGTATATAAGATATCCCAATTTAAGACACACAAAATACCTATTTTGACGAGTAAAGCTAAAGCCAGTCTAAAACAGGGTGTAAGGAAAGGGTAGGAGATGTATAACTGAGGACTCTATGGAGATGATTATTTCTATAGGGTAACTTTCTAGACACACAGCAACCTATACACTCTTTTAATTCTATACTCATATCACATCTAAGCAACATTTCCCATTTCCTTTCTAGCAGCAAAAGTTTAACATTACAGAAGGGGCTAAACAACGAATAGCATTTTAAAAACGCTTTGTAAAACCCTTGAAAGTTCGAAAACAATAAAATCATAAAAAAACCGGCTGGAAATAATTTCTTCGTCCAAATGAAACCAGGAGGTGTTGCATGTCGGACAAAACTTCAGTTACCGCCCATCTAATTCCGCACCCCATGGCTCCCAGTTTCTCAAAAGACACCCAGGTATTGCTAATGGCACAAGAAATAAAAACAGAGAATACAACTGAAACAGTTCCCAATGGACTTTATTTATCGAGCTAATAATTCAGGTTCCCATTTACACCAAAGGTTCCTCTTATCACCCATCAGGTATAAATTGATAGCTCTGTGTGGGAGATTTTTTTACTGTCCCTCTAAACTCAGCCGCCCTTTCAACCTGTTTGGTGAGACCTGAAAGGTAAAGGTATCTGGAATCAAGTGCATACCGTTACTGGCACTACGATCATCGCTCTTCACCCATTATATATTTGCACCGAAGTCCATCTTATCCAACCGGCGAGATCCCAAACTAACATTTATTATTCTTTATCATAGCACGGCAGCGCAACAAGAGAATCTTTTCAGATGCTGTGGTGCAGCCATTAGATAAAGTGCCCATGCCGAAGATTGTATAGGGAAGGCTTTCCTTATATGTAAACCTAGATCTAATAATCTTTTGAACTATAAATATAAATGGAGCCGCTGGACCAATTATGCGTGGAATGACTGAATCTTTTAAACCATTCTGGAATAAAAGGGAGGCTTACCAATGGTCTATTTATTTGCATAGTCTTGTGGTGCAGGGATCGGCGATTGTTAGGAACAAGGCCCGCTGTAAATGCTAGTAAGGGTATTATTATGTTAAATAGTTATGTTGCACTTAAAGTTAAGGTGGCCTTGTTTTGGTGCGAGAAAAGTGTTAATAACAATTTTTTTAAAAAATTGACTGCTCTCCTTCCTAGGACTGGAGTGGCCCTTAAATGAATTTTCTTTGAGCCTCTATTACTGTTATTGCCTGGCTAGAACTCTAGAGCTCTCTATGTAAAAAAAACCCACTCCAACTAGGTATTTACTGCCACCATAGTCAACAACAAACCCTTTCAAGTTATGTGGTGTGAGTCTCAATTTCATTGTAAACAGTTTCAGCATCCCTCAGGGCATCTGCAAATCACTCTTTGGTAATTCTGCCCCAAATCCTCTCTGCCTCCAAGAAGTATATTTCCCTATATTGTCCCCAGCATCCCTACATAGAGCCTCGTAATGTAAATGAGAGAGCTCCTTCTCACCTCATTCACTACCAGTTTCACCCCCCAAGGGGTGGTGGGTGAGGTTGATAGAGTCTGGAGAGTGGAGATCTAACATTCCTCTTGGAAAATCGCAGCACCAGCTCTAAAGAAAAGCACTAGAGGAGACGGCAAGCACCTAGGAGCAAAAGACATTTTAATCTGTAACCCTTCCACCCATACAGTATGATTTGTGGAATTGTATTTGTGGCTGATCTTTAGCAATGTATTGAAGAAGGAAAAATAATCCCCTTTAGGGTAATGGTTTCCAAATTTGCCTTGAATTGTACTTTTAGAAATATTGCATCCAGCCATGAAACTTGAACAATGGAGCCTCGTAAAAGTTTTAATTAGTATATTTCAGTATTGCTGTATTAAATGGTGCTGTTTGGAAAAACATTTATCTCTTAAGTCTCTAGTCTTCCCCATATTTTAGTTGCCTGTGGCTATTTTAGAGCCTTTTGGTATAGCTTCTTTTGGCATATAATTTACAATAATTGTGTCTCCTCAAAAATGCATAATGTGGTTTTCAAATTCATGTGGGTAGTGGAAATGAATTTCAGATACATAATAGTTAGCTATGAGGCGAAGTCATATATTGTTCCAACCTCCAGGGTGGTGGGTGGAGAGATCTTCTGTAACTGGCAATTCCTGTAAAAAAAATGCAACTTGCAGATCTTACTATGCTCCACCAAAGCTGGGTCCCTCTGAGGGCAACTCCCCTTCCTTTGGCTCTTCACCTTGGAAAATCTCCAGGTATCTCTTAGTCTGGAGCAGGCAAACCCCAGTCCCGCACACAAATGTAGGATATTTTAATAATAGCTATATTTTCTAACGCTTTAATGTTAAAAAAACCTGTTTGTTTCCAGGATTAACAACAAACCAAAAGGAGTATAGAAGAAAGAGCAGGGGACGGAATACATAGCTGCCTGGCAATGTTTCTAATTAGGGATTAGAAATAAGGTCGGAATGGGCGAACCCCTGAGGTTCAATTTGTAATTCTGATCATCAGTTGCGATGAAATAACAGCCTCTGAGAACATTTCTAAAACACCAGATTTTAATTGGCACCCAAACTGAAAGGGATGGACTTGGAACAGGGCCTTGGAGTGTTGTTAATGTTAATGTTTGATGAATGCTGCATGTTAAAGAAAGTAAACCTTTTTTGTTTAGTAAATTTAGTTGTTGCAAAACCCTCTCCCAAGCTCTGCCCCAAACAGAACTCCACAAGCTGTGGTTACACTACACTACCATGTCATAATGGATCTATGCTTTTAACCCTCCTTTGGCGCAGTACAGGATCCACGCTCTGAACAAAATAGCATCTAAATAAATAATCTGTGGATTTACTCTCTTGAACAATATAGCTAAAAGAGCGTAGGGTCCACGGACCCAATCCCTATTCCAGATTTAAACACACACAAACACATGGTGTTTTCAAATAATGAAACTTTTTCTTTATTCAGCAATATTCATACAGAAGAGGGCACCAATCCGGCCACACAAACACACACTAGTCAGTCCTGGGTTTTTCATCCCATGTGGTCGGGTGCATACGTCACTCCACCCTTCTATCAAGAACTGTAATTTTTTGACATAGTGCATCGTGGCTCCCTCGGTCCTGAAGCGGCTGTGGGAAATTAACACAAATTCGCGACCGACTACAGTGCACTTCTCCGATCTAGTTCTCCTGAACCATGAAGCAATAATGATCCACGGCGCTCTGCTACACTCCACGGTTTTGAAACATTAAAAAAGGCATCAGCTTCAGCTTGAACTTACCACACATTGGTCTTTCTTTGTATACTCACGCTGAAGCCAGTTCACGCTAATAGAATCTTTCTTTGCATCAACCTCCTGGGTCAGCCTCACCCTGAGCGCATTATTGGTGTTTCCAGGGGTGTCGGTGGAGGCTCCTATCTTCCTCAGAAAATCTCATGTCCAACTGTGACCAGAATCAGGTTCTGCTATCATCATCATCACTACAATCGGGTCTCCTGAATTCTTATAGCAGTACACAGCAATAGGGGACAAATGGAACTGGATCCAACTTTCCACCCAAGTAGTAATTATTGTAGCGAAAGGTCAGCATTGAGACACCCCTCCTAAAAAATAAAAAAGAGAAAGAAGATTGCTGCCTTTCAAGCACACACACACACACACACACACACACACACACACACACACACACACACACACACACACACACACACACACATACTACTACACACACACAGAGTGCACCCATTACATTTTAAAATCACCCCACACCACTCCAGAACGCTTTACCCGGCTTCTAACATTGGTCCTATACATTTCGGCCTCTCTCCAAAACATCATCATGGATCGCTATCCTTTGAAGGGCCATTTCCCTACAAATGGGCCTCTCACTTAGTTCTGTAGAAGTCATAGCACCGGGTATCATTATTGTTCTCCTTTCCAATGTAATAATATTGTCCATAAAGGTCCCTAGCCAGCAACTACAGAAAAACGCTTCAACTTGTTCCTCTTTTCCATATTTATACCAGATAACCCTCTAGGGCGACATGTGGGCCATGACGCATCACACCATGCTCTGATTGGTTGTTTTTCAAACGCTGGAGGAGGGAAAAGCTGTTTTAACATGTGACCCTGCGAGTCATCACGCCCATTTTATATCCTTTGCCACTAAGAAAGGGCAGGGATCCCGAGTTCATTGAGGCTTTGGGTCAGTAAAGATTAAAAAAACATATAGTTTAGTATTACTACATACCAACTGAAATTATTGGATATCGGTATGATTTTGAGAGTCGCTGGTGTTGCTCATTTCACCACAATCTAAATGGTGGTCCCATTTATTACCTGTTTCCATGAGAATGGGAAGGTCGTGGGTATGAAGAAGGTGACTGAATGATCAAGAAGGTGATAGTTTTTAGAACTCTCACCTATTTTGTGTGTTTGTATTTGTTCCTCTTCTACCTATTGGAGGCTTGCCAAAGCCATCTCCCCGCTTACTGTGCTCCACTATATAGTACAGCAGAAATAACAGCTTAAAACCAGACTGTTTCTCTGGGTGCCCGAATTTTGTTTATTTCACTGTGGGCACAGCTTAGGAGTCTCTCCCTCACCCTTCTAGACTGACAGGGACAGAACATTGTAGGGCTGCCATGACACACACCTGGGCCACACACCTCCATCAGGAGTCCAGAGCAAAGGGACGCTTGTAAAGCTATTCTCATTTCTATTTTACAAACCAATCTGTAACACTTCTTAATTTTAACAGTCAGTCTATATTCTTTAACAAGCCTGATAGGGAAACCACCTACATTTAGTTTCTATAAGAGAGCTGTTGAAGTGAAAATAATAATTCCCTCAGACATATTATTTCGCCACACACCCTAAGGAAGATTAACAACATCTTGTAATAGAATGTGCTTCTTATAAGTATCTTTGCTTCTATGTTTTTTACATCCTTTAATGATAGATTCTTTTAGTTGGGTCCTAATTTGATTTTGTTTAACTGTATATATAAAATGGGTTGGTTTTATTACTAAGGCTTAAAAAAACAACACCCCACAAATCCATTATTATATTCATTATAAAAAAGGGAAATTACGCTTCAAAACAATTGTTACAATAATCCCAATATGTTCCCAAACCAATAGAGCAAGAAGCAAAAAAATGAATAATGAATGTATGTAGGATTTGAAAGATCATAGCTTAATGATGGCTTACTTAGAGTTTTGTCCTGCATTTAGCTATGGACTCACACCTGTGAAAACCCCTAGTAGTGTTTGGTAGATGTGGATGCCCCTTTAAAACCCAGCAACCAAAAAACTTTCACAAGAACCAGCACCCTTTAGAATACTGTTTCAATAATGTGTTTCTATTAATACCACTATATTGAGATTTCACGTTATTAATACTACATATTCAGGATTTTATTTACATGATAACTTGAAAGCTGCAAAGGTTGATTTCATACACATATGTATACAGAGTTTTATTTCAATAAGGGTAAAATGTGTTGTGTTTCCATTAATACCACATATCTAGATTTATTTTTACATGGAAGGGTTTTGCAAAATAATCCAAATTTTAAACAAAAAAAGGTTTACTCTCTTTAACATATACTAAATTATCAAACACACATTTAACTTAACACCTCCAAGGTCCTGTTCAAGTCCATCCTTCAGTTTAGGAATTCATGATAAAATGCAATTATTTTAAAATGTTCTCAGAGGCTGTTCATCATAACTGATGAAATTACAAATTGAACCCTCAAGTTACATCTCACATCATTTCCTGTCCCCTGATGGTGCATTTTCATGAACAGCTGGTGTATTCATCAGTCTCTGCTCTTCTTCTTCTTCTATACCCTTTGTTACAATTTATTAATCACAAACAAGCAGTGCCAACATAAAACGCTGAAAATATAGCTGGCTTTATTAAAATATCCTACATTGTGCAGGACTAGGGGTTGCCTGGGTTCCAGACTAAGAGAGATACCTGAGATTTTCGGGTGAAACCTAAGGAAGGGTGCCCTCAGAGAGAGAGAGGACTATCTTCTAGGGAAACAATGGTGAATCTACCTACAAAGTTGCCATTTTCCTGGAATTATACATGATTTAAGATCTCCACCCAATTCAATCTGAGGTGGTTAAATATATGACTCGCGACCTCCTTAGCTAACCATATTATGTATCTGGAAATTCATTCCACTACCTATGTGAAACCCATTGTGCATTTTGAGAGACAATAGTATTGTAAAATTATACAAAGTCTACCAAAAAACAAAAGGCCAATAGAAAACAAAGGAAGTGTGACCTAGAAGACTTAAAGATAAATGTTTTCCAAGTATGCAACACCATTCTATTGTGCATAGCGAGAAAAACACTACCAATTAAAACTTTGCAGGCTCCATTGTTCAAGTTTCATGGCTACGGGTTATTTCTCTAAATTCAAATTTCTATCTAGAACTGGAAATTTGGAAGTCCATTACCTGCAAGGGGATGGCTCGCCGGTCACCACATTTAAAGATCCTAAACACAATTCCAAACATCAGTACTGTGCTTCCAGGTAGTGGAAGGTTACAGGTAAATGGCTTCCACTAGTCTCCCCTTTGTAGAGGTTTCCTCCGGCGACTTTCAAAACCAGCGCCGCGGGATTAAGGAAGGGCATGCCCACCCCCCACCTCTCCACCTGAGTCCCATCCTCCCACCCCGCACCGCATGGAGGGTGCAAACTAGTGGAATGAGAGCTAATATACCACGTACCATAATGCTGGGGACAATATAAGGGAAACATCTCTCTCGGGAGAGAGGCAGAGGCCGAGGGCAAACGTGCAAGAGTGGATTTGGGGATGCCCTGAGGATGTGTTGGGGAAACCGCCTGGCAGCCGAACAGACCCACCATAACTTGAAAGGTTTGTTGACTGCGTGAAATACCCAGCTTGGAGTGAAAGGGCAAGTTTTTTTTAAGGGAGAGTCAGAGTTCGAAGCTAGAGTAATACAATAATAGCATGTTCAAAAGTCACTTCAAGGTCTACACTCCAGTCTGGTTATGCGGTGCCGTTTCGCAAAGTGCCTTATTTGCTATTAACACTTTTCTCTTTTTAAAACAAGGCCATTACATAACTTTTAAGTGCAAATACAACTACGGAACAACCACTCCTACTAAATACTGCAAGGCATGTATATTCTCCCGCGCCCAATCACCGTCTACCTCCCTATAGGTTCCATGGCAATAAACAACAAACAAACCTCCTTATCAGAATATTTTAAAATTCAGTCATTCCATAATTTAACCCATGCCCACGGCGTACGTATGCTTATCTAAAAGCAGGTCATTCTTATTCAATATATATATGGAAAGTAACTTGTCTCTCCAATCTTCCGCTGCATGGGTGACTTTATCTGTTTTGTACACGCTGCGGCCGGTACAATTCTTTTGTTGGGTTACTAGCTGGGATGATAAAATAAATGTTCGCTAATCCGCGTTTCGGACAAGGCCGACCGTAAATATATACAGGTAAAAGTGTCCGGATGATCAATTATGATAATTCGTGCAGGTACCAACCAACGTTCTTTACCTTCCTACCAGTCCTTCCGCACGTCGTGCTGTTGTATGTCAGTTCTTTAGCAATACAAAAATCTCCACACAGAGCTATCAGTAAAATCTGATGGGGAAGGCAAGAGAACCCTGCGCTAAATTGCGGTCCCTAGGTGTTCCCGAGCAAATAAAAGTCAACTGTCTGTTTCTAGTTGTATTCTCTAGTTTTACTTCAAACAGCACCTGGGTATTAGTTCGCCCTTTGAGAACCGGGGAGCCATAGGTGGGTAGGTCAGAATCCAGACTACCCGCCACGCTGCCTACCCTGATTTATTTTACTTCTTGCCCATAATGGTTGAAAGCATCAGTTTTGGCGGATTTTGTGTTTTTTCCAAACTTTCCAAAAGAGTTAAAACGCTTTAAAATGCTATTGCTCCGTTGTTTGGTCTCCCTTCTGTGTGTTAGAAAAGAGAGTTTTACGCCGGAAATGAAATGTTGCTTCGTGCATATTAATTACCTTTTGTTCTAAAAAACGCATTATAGGCTGCTACCTGCGCCACCCCGGTAAAATAATTCATCTCCAGAAGTCCCAGTCCTCCAGTCTTCACCCTATTTTTGAGCTACTGAAAATCGGGCGTTAGATGTCCCAAACTGGAAAATTCACGGTTCCGAATTCCAGCGCCACCTCTATGTTATAAAACCGGATGTCGTAATGTAAGAATTTATTAAAGTAAGAAATGCCCACCGTATGCTTAACGCTCCTCTTCAGCATCGCCATTAAAACTTGGTCTTATAATAAAGCCCCACCACCTCACTTTCCAGAACCCGCAGTCATCATCATTCCCAAAACATCCCTCCAAATTTTGCGACAATTAGTGGCCTGAAATTTCATTCAGAACACAACGTCCGGTAATCTTATCCCTACGTAAAGAGTCTGCTGACCACGGCCGCGTCTCACAGCAAAGTGATCTCTAAAATACCCATATCTGTTTATCTGCTGCTAGCCACCTGTAAGGCCTTCCTCCCACACATAACGGTATAGCGTTCCCAATATCAGGCTGAACAGACGATGTTCGTCATCGTTCTTACATTTCTAGCAAAAAGATCCGCAAGCTTTATTCATTGAAACGGTGGTTGTAGGAACCGTACCAGTTTCCCAACATCCTGAACATCCGTTAAAGAACGTTCCTTCCTTGTCCACGATCAACCATTGAGGGCTAGATGTTAGTAGTAGTAGTATACCAGCAACTGTTATCATTTCGGCAAATAGATAGGACTCCGGTAAAGAAAATCACTCTGTATTAAAGTTAAGCAAAATGTTTAAATATCAGTATATTTTCCCAGGGAGGTAGATGTTTAAGCAAATACAGTTCCCATGATTCCCACACCTGAATAATCGTCAACGAGATCAGTCAAGGAGGACATTATCTAAACAAAGAGAAACTGACCAGTGTGTCTGCGTATTGCACCGCCTAATGGGCCACCACATGCATGGTAAGAACCAACTTCGCAGAACAAGTGCAAAGAGATTGAAGTGTATAATAAGCAGGGCCACAACTTCTCTTGTCATAGGAAATGATTGGGAATGCCTGGCCCGAATTGATTCTTACATGACTGCCTTATCCCATCTGAGGGTAGATAAAGCTTCCCATAAAAGCCTAAGAGCAAATCCCTATGAGACTGCAAAATGCTAAAGAAAGATCAAAAAATCTCTGTTGTTTTGTGAACTGGGATTCGGGGGTCTCAACGCCTAACACCCAAAAAATAAACACATTTTACCAAGCTCAGATGGCATTAAAAAATGATGTCTCTAATAATCATTGGACCCTTAGAGGCCAAATGGCAAAGTTCAGAGTCCTGTGGAAAACTAGGAGCAAACCCAAACAATAGTTGTTTTAGGGAACTGCTCTTGAAACGACAGGGCAGCTTTGATTTGGTTGGAAAAGAACGGTGGCTGAGTGCTTGGATTGGTTCATTGATTATCCCTCTGTATTTTTTTTTTAAAAGATCTCCTTGACAAAGTCCAAACTGCTAGGAGTGTAGATATCCCTGGTTTCTCTCTGACAGGAAAAATATCTCTGTGTTTGCCTATTATGCATAGATGTTTTATTCTGATGGTTCTCCGTATCTCCCTAACTTCCCCTGTTTCTTTTAGGGCCAAGTAGGCTTCATGCATAGACCCTCTGTTGTATTTTTTTGCTGGCTGTCCTGAAGGTATGTTTAAAATAATTCAGAAAACAGCCCGCCATTTTCTGGTGATGTGAAAACTCCTACAGATTTTTTTTTAGGAAAACTACATTTGAAACAAACCCCACTTGCTTAAAGTAATCCTAGATATATATTTCTAGGGAGGGTATCTCAACAAGTTTTATAGGGTAATCTAAAGTTTTGGGAAAGGTAATTTTAAAAGCTGGTTTGCAAAACTTTGCTCTTGCCGGTAGGTGTTAGCAAAGACACACCCCAGTTCCCCAAGCACTTTTTTTGAGATAGTATCTGCTAAGTGGGAATATAATTTTAAAGAAATTTAGAAAATCCATGTAAATGCACCCAGAAACAGTCCAAACATTTTGGCCTTGAATCTGTGGGATTATTTAAGACAGAATGGTTTGTTGCCGCCTTAAAAGTTTTTACAGTATCCTGAATAAAAGAAATAAAATAGCTGACGCCAAACAAAATCTATATCTAAATTGGTATTGTAAGTGGTTTAGTGAAAATACAACTGCTTGAAAACAAACCCAACAAGCAAAAAAAAACAATATAGGGACCGAGCATAAATAACAAAGTTTCCTTTAGGGAGGACATTTCTTTCTTCTGTCACAAGCATCTAGATCTGCACAGAGGTTGGGGTTTTGCATAGAATCTTGAGTGGGAGATTCATGGTGAGTCTGGGGTGATGCCTGGGTGTGTTTTAGTGGTATTATAAAGCATGTGGCCCAGCCTCCAAAGTGATCTCCAAAGTGCTCTGTTTGACATAAGGACGCCAACTGGAATCAAAATTGACACTCTGGTCTGGCTTTCTACAGCCAAACTCTATTTCTGACTCCCAGCTCCGTTCTGTAGGGTTTACGCCAATGGCTGAATGCCTGATTCCACAGTTGTCCCCTGTGTGCGTGGTTCTTTCCCTGAAAACTAGGGGCTGTGTGGTAGCTGGCTCCTCCGCCCATGATTCCAGACCAAACTGCTTTCTACCCAACTCCCAGCCTTTAAAGACCCTCAGCCAATCTCCCCACAACAGGTTTCAGTGTGGTGCCCTTGAAGAATTCAGGACCGGCTTTGGTCACCCAACATGCTTCTCGCGGGGGGTAAAATGTACAACAAACTCCCCCTAGGATTCTAGTAGCTTGCTGATCACCCTTCACCCACCATCCTGGTGCCATAAGGAAGGGTGGGGAAACAGACCGTGTGGGAACATTCCTTCACAAATGTAACTGTAACTAGAATGCTGTAACTCGGGTAGTCGCATCCTGCTTTTGATTTAGAAAATGTCGCCATAGCCCGCCTGTGAAACCTAGAAGGGGGGGTATAAACTGTAAAATTCACAAGGAAATCATAATAAACAAAACCACCTAATGCGTAAAATGTCTGTGGATTTCTTTTAACTGCTACAAACACACTGGTTACCTAGTTTCAGGTTGCCTGCACATTTTCTTACTGTTTAAACCTAACACTATGGATAATGGCCCCACTTTGTATAGTGTTGTCTAGATAAAAGTCAATATTTATCTGTGTTCGGGACTTGGGCTTTCTTATTTCTTTTTAAAAAAGTCTTAACATATGGGAAAAATGCATACCGCCAGAGACAGATAAGCCGCAGTTTAAGTGATAGCCAATTTGGTGAGGGGAATGGCCTGGTTTGTAATGGTTTATTGGGCCAGCCCACTCTGCAGGTTGGTGCTTTACCAGAATATCTGCTTGAAACCTGGCCACCTGTGCAAAAGGCCGCTTCTGTCCCACGGTAATGCTTTTCAACATCTCACACTGACACACACATGGTTTTCAAAGTTGGGGATTTGAATTTGGCTGTCAGCCTCTGCACGCTTTGAATGAGATCTTGCCTCAACCTAGGGAAGGATGTGAAAGGCTTTGGGATAAGAACTATTTTAATCTTGCAGGAAACACCTCTTAGAACTTGTATCCCCATCCCCAATGGTTCACCATTTTATACTTCATTTTATAAAGTGTGTGTAAAAGCACTTAGCTTCCTGCAGGGAACTTTTCAGTCGGATGAGATCTGGGAATGTGTGGAGCTATTTTGTATTCAGGCAGGATATGCTGACTAATTGTTTTCCCCAAACCCTATTGTGTGGATCTCTGGGTGAGGGTCAGTTAAAATCCTTCCTGTGTATTACTTTGGAAATGCATTACTTCTGCCAGCCAATTTTGGGAAGGCACACATTAGCAAAGGCACGAGTTTGGGGAAATGAAAGAATATAAGTAAATAGGCTGCAAAAACCATAGACTGTAAAAAAACTATATAGATTGTTTGGTTTAAAACACTAGTGGGAGAGGTGTGAGGCAGAGAAAGGGGGGGAGGGAGCTTCTTCTGTGTGTCTCCACAGAGTGTGTGTAAAACACAGGTGGACGTAGTGCAAAACACTGGGGTGTGGAGAGGGACTGCTTTGTATTTGAACTCATTGGCTCTCTGTCCCTTTGGGAGGTTTAAAACATAGAATGCCAAGTGGGATTTTAAAGGACAGGGTTTGCTTATTCACACAAAGTGTTCTCCAAAAGAGCATGTGGTAGTTTGTTGAGGTACAGCTTTTGTGGGTGCCGCTTAGTGAAACAGGCTTTCCAGAGAAAGAGCGGTGGGGTTTGCTTTTCTGTGTTCTCCACAAAGTGTGTAAAAATGGGAAAGTGTGGAAACACAGGAGTGCTGGCACGGATTTTAAAGGACAGGGGTTTACCATTCACAGTGTGTTCTCCACAAAGTGTGTGTAAAACAGGCAAAGTCCCTCTTCTCAAACACACAGCATTCACTCCTACCAGCATCTGGGAAACTATCATTTCACTCTCTGATCCCCGCCCCAGACTACAGCCACTCAAGTTAAAACACAAAACCAATTTCCACACACAAACCTAAGAAATCTGTCCCTACATTTCCTAAGCATTTTTTTTCCCACCCCTTTAATCCCTCCCACTTCTTAATTCAAACCCCTTTAATTTACCCCTCCCTCCCCTTTTTAATCTAGGGGCTGGACCTGGAAGTGAAGTTGTCAAATTTGAAAAGGGTATGCCTAAGCTACCCCCTAACACTACTACTGGCCTACAATGGAATGCCTTTCATACTCCACTTGACCACCTTGGCTGGAACACATGAGCAAAGTATACCTGTATAATCCTGTGACCAAAACACAGAACCCTACCCCAGCAAGATCTGGCTTGATTTTCATTAACTCGCATTGAGTTTCATGGAACAGAACAGGTGGGCTGCTATCTCAGACACAGTTGAAAACGGCAAAAACCAACTTGTGACTCCAAGCTCTTCAATCACCAAGTGTACACCTTCCATAGAGAGGTATGGCTAAAACAAATATAACACCTTAAGACACTTGGCATCTTTCATTCAAGCATAAGATTCTGTGGGTTAGATCTCATTTCATGAGATACCCTTCTCACAAAAGTTCATGCTTCTAAAAAGATTTGATTGTCTTTTAAGCTGTCCACAAAACTCTTGCTTGCCATAACAAATTAATTCAGCTACTCCCAAGGACACTGTTGCCATGACTGTTCAGTCTCCATTTCATTAGCATCAATTTCCACCCCAGGCCTTTGACCAGCACACCTGTTCTTTTATACTCATGAAATTCCAGCAAGTCCTTGCTTAGAAAAAGAAACATGCACCAGGGATATGTGTAGAATAAGGAGGTAAAAGGCAAAAGAATAGGCAGAAACAAGTAACATTACGTGATACAATTTTAGCCACAAAGACACAACAGTTACCTAGGACAGGTAACGATGGAGACAAAGAAAAATCACAGAGAAAGACTGACTCAGTCAAGCTCTATGAAAAATATTCAAAGCATATCAAGGTCCTAAAGCTCATAGGTCCTAAAGTGACATCACCTTGTCACTTAATGAATTTTATTTTCAAAGCTGACCCCTAATTCCTTCTCACCTCCCAATACATCTATTAGAAAGCTTCCCTCTCATTTCATAATGTGGACTTCTCCTATCCCTCTCTATGCCTAGGAACATTTAATCATTCTCCCCCTCCCCCCAGTTTTTTGGACTCTATAGTAGGAACTGTTTTCATCATTCCAACTTGTGCTGGATTTGACTTGCCTACACTGGGTACTGACTCAGTTGCCAAACCTTCACTTTACTTTTATTAGATTTGTATCCCAGCCAAAGGCTGGGCTCAGAGCCACTTACACATAGTTAATATATGACATACATCACTGATACTTAATATTCATAATCAATCTATAACATAGTTAATATATAATATAATAAAACATTTAAAATAATTCAGTCAGTCAATGAGTAGTTAAAATGTCCAGTACAGACACAGATTGGCACCATTTCACTCTAGTTATTAGTATACAGCAGTTTTCCATGTACATACAATGCAACACACGTGCTGATTCAGGTAATCTCCATGGCAACTGACAAGAAGGCACGATGCATAAAACAACTTAAGGGAAAAAACACAGGATGGCCAGAGTGAACTGACTGCCTGCCCTCGGGAAACCAGTTGTGTGCAGAGATCCAGGACCATCATACTGAGCCTACCATTGCTGGCACACAATAAGAGTTGTCGCAATGGTGTCATATCTGTAAGAAAGCTCTTCTTGTTGGCCCCACTGAAGGCTGTCTTCTTGCCACTTTTGCAGTGGGCACTTGGCTTAGCTTGACCTTTCCTGTACTAGATCCATCTCATGAGTGGAAAGGAGACACCCACAAGGAGCTGACCAGGCCTATTTGTTCCACTGTTTCTTCTTTGGGTCTACACTGTGTTACTGCCTAAATCATTGCCTAGATTCCTGCCCCCACCAATGATCCCCTCCTGAATTTGTGTAGGTCCAAGACCATCACGTACTTGTATGCTCCTAAGACAGCCCAGATCAAATCCCCATGCAGAAAAAAAGGTAATTGCAGTGGAAAAAAGAAACCCATGGTATTCATGGCAGGTGAATTAGTTAACTACTCGTTAATTCTATAGTACCATACCATATTGTAGATGTAACCTGTTATTAATTACTTTGGTAAAGTAGCAATTGTTTCAAAGTAAAGGCCATGCATGCCAGCAGGTAAGATGGAATATATAGCCAGTGGCTTAGAAGGAATTTTAACAGTGGCCAAAGACATTCAACATGCAAAACAGATGAATTATAATAACCATTAAACCTTTAGCATTTTCAGCTTGTAGCCCTTTTGCTGAAGCATGTCAGTATTTATTTCAGACTGCTATAACACAATGCAGTGGTAACCTGAAATGGAATCCACATCTAAAATTACTGCATATTTTATGACCTCTTTTGTAAAATAACTCTATGAGACTTTATTGTTCCCTGATGCAGGAATCCTACCTCAATTAATAGCAAACCAGTCTACATTTTTCATATTTAGTATTTATAAATATATAGCATTAGTCAACCCCATGCAATATTTTATAACCATGTTGCACAAATTTGCCATTCACCACCCTCCTTTCCATTTCACTCTGTTTTTCCTTCTTTTTTCTGACCTCATGAGCCACATGCATGAGAATTGTGATCCACTTTTGAGTTGTAACCCACAGTTTGAGAATTACTGCAGTAATGCTGCTTCAACCCAACCTCATGGTTCACTCCCCAATGAGCTGAAATTTTCCTTCAAGAATATAACTGCAGTATTTCTATTCAATATTAAACAGTCGATATTATAATAAAAGTGCCATCAAGTCACAACTGACTTACGGCGATTCCTCATGAGGTTTCCAAGGCAAGAGCTGAGCGGAAAAGGTTTGCAATTCCCTTGCTCTGAGTAGCAGCTCTGGTCTTCCTGGGTCATTTCCCATCCAAGTACAAACCATGGCCAACTCTAGTTAGCTTCCAAGCTCTGACAAGCTCAGGCTAGTTTTGTCCAAGCTCCTAAACTATCTATAGTTAATATTTATTCTAACACCATGTCATCTTAAAAAAAAGGTTTTGCAGGAATCTGATCAATCTAGGGAGCAGCAGTGGCATAGGAGGTTAAGAGCTCGTGTATCTAATCTGGAGGAACCGGGTTTGATTCCCAGCTCTGCCACCTGAGCTGTGGAGGCTTATCTGGGGAATTCAGATTAGCCTGTACACTCCCACACATGCCAGCTGGGTGACCTTGGGCTAGTCACAGCTTCTCGGAGCTCTCTCAGCCCCACCCACCTCACAGGGTGTTTGTTGTGAGGGGGGAAGGGCAAGGAGCTTGTAAGCCCCTTTGAGTCTCCTGCAGGAGAGAAAGGGGGGATATAAATCCAAACTCCTCCTCCTCCTCCTCCTCCTCCTCCTCCTCCTCCTCCTCTTCTTCTTCTAACTTTTATTTCCTAAACACGTAATGTCAATAAAAAACATTACATGTCTTAAGTGAATCTTTGTTTTTTAATTCACCCATTCCACAAGAAAAAGTTTTTTCCAGGGTTTTCCATGTATTTCAGTTCTTTGTACCGGAAAAACTGAAAAAAGTCCTCAGACTTTTTAATGCTATACATTTTAGTGTGGAAACCCTTGCCTTAAGAAACATGCCCCTCATCCTGAAGGAGAAAATATTTCATGGGAGGTGTTTTTTTTCAGTGCTCGCCAAATTTTCCAGGTTTTTTTCACTAGGAAAATGTGCTTGAGGAGAGACACATTTCTTTCATTTAGGTCCCCACCCCACCCACCCAATACCCTCACATCTCTAGGAGCAGGAAACACACACTGAACAGGTTCAGCCTCACATATCAGAAATGCCACTAGTGGGTACTAAAAACCAAGGGAGCAGAGGAGACATGGAGCTAAGAATTAGAAGTAAGTCACAGAGGTCTAGAGAGGGTGGCTGGTGGGGGAGTGGGGATTAGGAGGAAATAGTATTCTATGGGGCATAGGCTGTGTGCTCTGTTGATAAGAGAGGTTGAATTTCCTTATCGCAGAGAAGCTGGTCAATTTTTTAATGGAAAATCCCTGCCTGTAACATGGCTAACTTTTCACACTGCATCTAAATCAATAGATGACAATGGAGAGTTCCTTACTGAAGCTACAATGTACTGTACTAAGACCACATAACTCAATATTGTCTATTTTGACTGGTACCAGCTCTCTGGTGGCTAGCCGCAGCAAAGAAGAGCCTTTCACAATCACCTGCAACCCAAGATCCTTTTAAATATACATGCCAAGGACTTAATATGATTTTTTTTACTATTTTTACTTTTATTTACCTTGTTTATATCTCAATTTTCACTCCACTGGGGCCTAAAGTGACCCACATCATTCTCATCTACCCTATTTTATGCTTACAACAATTCTGTGAGGCAAGTTATGCTAAGAGTGTGTGACTGACCTAAATTCATCCAGTGAGCTTTCATGGCACACGTGGGGATTTGAACCTGAATGTACCAGATCCAAGTCCAACACTTTAACCACTATACCACACTGGGTCTGTGTCTTGTGCCATACCACTCAGTCACTGCCACACCTCTACATGTTGACAAGGACTGGCACAGCTAATTGCTACTTTATTTTTCAACATACACCATTACAACCCATAACAAATATTTATTTTATATCAATGTGAAAACAGCTCAGGCTTCCAGTCATTATTAAAGATTAACCTTAATTAACAAAAGTATTCAATTAGGGGTGAGTTAGACAAATGAAGATTAAAAAGGAATACAAAACTATTCAATGAACTAGCCTGGCAGAACTAATAGCAATTTGGAATAAGAAACAATTACAAGGACATTCTGCCTTGGATCAGCTTGTTTTGCCTCTCTTTTACCTCCTGATGCAAAACCTGCTGTTGAGAAAAGAGCCATTTCCATAATCCAGTACGTGTTTCAGTTGGTTTAGAGGAGAGAGGAAAAATCCACTAGCATCCATTATGCTGAAGAATGGTGCTACTCACATTTTCCTGAGGCAGTTACAAGGTACCTCAAAGGGAGGCCGAATGTCTCATTTGGGATTAATTTAAAAGCACATTTTCTTCCCTGGTGATAAAGGACTTTTGCTTTGTGTGTGTTTTCAATCACTGGGCTACAAGTCATATTCTAGCATTCCCCTCCCTCCCAAACACTTATTCAGGTTGTTGCCAGAATATTGTGCCCACTAAGATAGCTGTACATTCTACAAGCAAGCATGAAAATAATGCTAGACTTCATTGCTGAATACCACATCCACAAAAATGGAATGTCAACTGCCCACACCTAAATTTTTGTTTGAAGGACTGGGGTTACTTTGAACAGTTTTTGCGTGGTCACAATGCAGCAAACTCATAACGACTGCATTCATGTATCACTGTGTATTGCGCTATAGCAATCTTCATATTTTGGCTATCCTTTGCAGGCAAACCAGTTCAGTTGCCAATAATTGCTACAAGTGCATGCAGCACAATATCCAATTATGTGTGGTTGCAGTCAATGCTGTGAAGGGAAAATAGCATCAGAACACCATCTGAGGCCTAAGGAATTTGAGGCTTCAGGAACTACCATTCTCCTCACTCAGCTTCCTACCAGCATGGGCTTTCAATGGTGGCCATGCTGACAGAGGCTGATGGGAATTGTAGTTCCTGAACATCTGGAGAGCAGCAGGTTCCCTACCCCTGATCTAAGAGAAGTCATTACAGTTTGAACTCAATTGTCTATCTGTAAAATAACAATGAGGAGTCGCATGGTATAGTGGTTAAGTGCTTGCACTGCCACTCACACGGTCAGGAGTTCAAGCCCCCTGTGGGTCAGATATCCTGGCAGCTGGCTCATGGTCAACTCAGCCATCCATCCATTTCTTGGTCGGTAAATGAGTACCTAGCTCATAGCTAGGGGGTAAAGAATAGCTGGGGAAAGCAATGGCAAACTATCCCACAAAAACAGCTTGGCTATAAAATCATTGCTTGTAGTGGTACCCCAGGGTCGAACACGACTGAAGGGAAAACTTTACCTTTTAAAATAACAATAGTAGGTAAACTGGTCTCACCTAAATCCCTTGATTTCAGTATTGTTTGGCATATCTTAGTCTGCAATGGGCTTGGTTTTGGCTGGCAGGCCCTATTTCGCACTCTGCACTCTCCCAGGAGTTACTGACTTTTCCTGGGGAGGGCTAGCTTTCTCTCTGGGTATTCCACTGCCACCACCTGATCAGGAGGACTGCCTACTGGAAAAGATCAGGATTTCCCAGCTTCCTTTCCAACTTCGAGGCCTCTGCCTCGGTTTTCCCATAGTTCCCCTCTCCTGGGTTCCACAGGGTAGACTGAGATCCTGGAGGAAAAGCTGCTCAGTCTTCCCCTCTACCTCCTGTCTAAATAGCGTGTCCAAGACAGTGGGGCATACGTGGTACAGAGAACTGTTTAAAATTATTTATTAAAAAGAAAGTGACTACCTTATGTTTTGTCAGACCAGGCTATTATCAGAGTTACCTTTGAATGGAGCCTATTACACATACAGAAGAATGAAATGGGAGTGGTGTTGAGATGGCGGAAGAGTGGGCTGTGCCATTTGAGACTAGAAGTGAAGATCACATTTTGGAATGTTCTCCTGCAATATTAGAAACTGTAACAGAAAAATATTACAGAATGCAAACTGAAGAATGCGGAAGCCTTTTCCACAAAGAGCTCGTTCTCTGAAAAATTTATTCAGCTTTTATGAGTCAGAACTCACTTCATTTTACATGCCGGAGTAAATATTCATTAAGTTCATCCTTGTACAGCCTCAACTGAATAGGATCCCCACCCACCCACTTTTCTGTTGTGCCTATAAAATCATTAACCTAACACAGGGCTCACTAACCTCTTTTCTACAGAAAGCTTTTTTTTTTCAGTCACAAGCCTTTATTGGCATAAAATAAACATACAAAATCAGCATACAAAATTTGCCCATTATTGCTCACAATTATAGACACTGGTACTAAAATACTAAATACTAAAATATATACATGGTCCTTCTGTAACTATAGGACATTCCTTCAGCTAAGTTAACTCACTTAAACGTCATCGGATACTGACAGAAGCTAGCAAAATTACTGCTGGCTATATGTGGTCATAATACATAGACATTGGTTGGTATTCATCTAGACTTATGTCTATTATTGTTAGCAGAAATTTTGCTACATTCTCACACACTGTGGGATCCATGTTGTTCAAAAGCATAGGTATCTTAAGAGCATCAGTTAGATTGTTATACAGAAATGGGATAAGTGCAGATTGTGACATTCTGATTTTTGCAAACCTTACACAATGAAAGAGGGTATGATCGAGTGTCTCCACCTGACCCATATTGCATGGACATAGCCTCCTCTGTTTATCAATTTGTTGATATCTGCCATAGAGCAGCTACAGAAAGCTACTTCTGAGCAACGCAAAACAACCCAACCTTCTTCCCTACTCCCCTCCCCACCGAATTTTGTTGTATCCTAGAAACAAAACCTGGACCAGAAATGAAGTCATCAAGTAAGCAGAACAAAAAAGTTTATGAAAAAACGCTTAGAGCAGATCTTGGTCCGGTCGTCCAGGCAACTCTGAGGCAGCCAGTGGAAGCGAAGTCAATTCCGCACAGTATATTTATAACCTGTTGCAATCGTTATAAATGAATTCGTTTTCTTTCATTAGCATGGCAACTCCTCTGGAACTATCATGAAAGACACTCTCCCTTCCCTAATTTTATACATGAACCTTTGAGCATTGTGGATATATACAGACTAGTGGGACTGCCGCTTCGCGTGCGTGGGAGCCCCGTGCCTCTCTGATCCCCTCAGCTCACCCGGCCGGAGACAGCTCAGGGTCGCGCGAGGTATTTATAGCCCTGCCCATGTTGGAGCAGCTGCTGCCGCCGCCTCTGCCGGTCTGATCCGCTCCCGGGGCCAAGCTAGGCGCGCCCAGTGGGCGGAGCCAATCGCGGGGGCGTGTCTTGGGCGCGCGCGTGTTCCTGTGCCTGTACCGCGCGAAGCCCCGGGCCGGACGAATTGCACCTGCAGCCATTTGTCAGCGGCCAGGGCGACGCACCGGAGCCCCGCGAGAGCGGCGACCGTCGCCAAACGCCTCGCTCTGCCCGAGGGACGCACCAATGAGCGGCGACGCCAGCTGCGAAGGCGGGATGGAGGAGGGTAAAGAAAGCTAGGGAAAAACTCCTGCCCCGAACAAAGCATCTGAATAACTTGCTCCCCCACCTCCCGCTCCAAGGAGCGCGCAGCCGAAAGCGGATTAACCTTTTAACTTTTTTGCAGGATGAATGAGCGGCTGGGGCGCTTCTGTTGGGTGGCTTGTGCTGGGCTGCTGACGGGAGGGACGGTTCTTTGTTCTTGCTGGTACTTGGGAGTACCTCCTCCCTGCAGTGGCCTTCCAGTTTTGCTGGCCTCCCCTCGGATCCTGCTTTACCTGGCCAGGATTTCACCTGCTCCCGCCCCTCTCTGTTGGGAGCATCTTCTCTCCTTTCTTGTAAACAGGCCAGCAGTGTGATTTGGAACAGGCAGTTTTCTCCCTTGCATTCTCAAAGGGAAGGAGTGGTGAGTGAAGGATATTCCCCCTCCAGTGAAGTGACTAATGCTTATATATATATATTAAATCAGTTACGGCCACTGGCAGTGTACGTAAGTCCATTGGAAGGGGGCAGGGAGGGAATGCCCTTTTAATACATATAGTAACAGCAACAACATAAAGTCTTTGGTGCACTTCCACTCAATTTCTAATAATTTTTATGAGGGGATGGGTGATCTGAAACAATTGCCACAGGAATTATCAGTGGAAATTAAACAGTCCAGTGCCTCTTTAAAGACTACCAAAATTTAGCCTAGTGTAAAGCATTATGATATAATAAACATTGTCTTTAAGGTGCCACTGGACTCCCGTTTTATTTTTGTTGCTTTAGCCTAATGCAGCTGTTGCATCTGAAATTGTTGTTTAGGTTTATCAGTGTCCTCTAAATGCTTAAAAATGAGTTGAGGTGATGTGCATAAGAAAATAATGTTATTGAAGCAATGCTCCAAAGATGTTTTTGGAGTATCTGTTTCTTTGTTGGAAAAAAGTCTGGCTGCTGTGAATTTTTTGTGCTTAAGCTGCAGCGAAGTCCTCACACTTGGAATCAAATCCAGGACTTTCTTCTGGATAAATGAATAGCGTGGGGTTCCGTGGTTACTAAAATCATACTCATGAATAGGGCTGGCTGTGAATAGTATAGTTCTCTGTGAATAGTACTCTGACTAGTACTCTAACTATTGTGCAGGGCAGAATGAGAATTCCAGTATGGTTCTTCTGGTCCAGGGTGGCGAAACTTGCTTGACAAAAGAGCCACATAGAATAAACTTCAGATGTTTGACAGTCACAACACATGAACAAATATTATACACACTGTTTATTGTTACATTCACATTTTGTTACAAACTATATAAATATTAAGAAACACACATATGTAATAATTATTTGTGTATGTAATTTTTATTAGCATTAAACGAGACTGAGAAGGCGCTCTGCAAAGACTGCCAGAGATTCCTGTTTCCAAGGAATACTTTTTCTGCCAGGATATCCTAAAGAATTTGTTTTAAAGAATCTGTATGCATCTGTACATAATGTCTGCTAAATTATTTTTAAAATATTAGAATGAGCAGCAAAGACAAGACTAAATTAAGGAAGAGTTGGTTTTTGTACCCTGCTTTTCTCTACCTTAAGAAGTCGTAAAGCAGCTTACATGGTTTAGAAGTAGCTGAGTTGTAAAGAGAAGTTGTTCACTAGAATTCCTTCTGTGTATTCATCAGGGACTTGGAGCTTGTGTTTTTCAAACATCAGTCCCTCTACTTACACAAGCTATATGTTGTACCACTTTTAAAACTCAGGAGCCTGCTCTGTTTTACAAAAAAATAAAATGTCAAAAGCTCATTGGGTGAGTATAAAGTTGGTCTTTGGGTTGCACTCTCAGGATTAAACCACACATGCTCAGAAGTTTTGTGTTCTACCTACCCATCAATTTTTAAAAACAACTTTTGGGTATATAGTGGCCTGATTTGCATTGAGATCTTGTCAAATGGGAAGGTTAAGCCTTTCCCTCAAATGCTGTTTCCATGGCCTGAAATGGCCCCAGGAAAACCATCTTCTTCACAGTTCAGATTTAATTCAGGTCACTGCTCAGCTGAAGAGTCGATTTTATACATTGATGCCAGCTTCCAGCACCCATTTCTGCAAGATAGGCATGTCTACCTCTGACCTCTGTACTCAGGCTCTTACTGCCCTTTGTGACCTTGCTGTCCCATAGCAAAGTGCAGCATTGCAGCCAGACCAAAGATGTACACCACAGGGGACAGGTCAAAAGAAGGGGAGACTTACTCCAACAGGCAGCCTACTTGGCCGCAAGCCACACATTATGTAGCAAAGAGCTGCATGTGGTTCACAGCTGCAGTTTGCCCCCCCCCCCCCCCGTTCTAGAACCTATTCTGGCACTCTTAATTACTACATCACACTGGATCTACTTGACAATGCTGTTGACTTTCTGTGTTTTCAACATCTACAGTTTTTGCAAACCTTCACAATAACAGAAGTGTTTGCCTGTTTGTAGTATTTATATTGTGCTTCATAACTCAAGTTCTGAAGGTGACTCAGTTTAATATGCAAGACTACAATGAAATCCATACAACAGTTAAAATAAAAACTTGTCACAAACAAATATTATATCCAAGCAGGGGCCATTTTTTGCAAAACAAGAGAAAGGTTCCTTTAAAACATTTATGTGTTACGATCTCAGTCACACTGATGCCCACAGTGGCTCCCAGTTTTCATATGAAAGCAATGTAATGATCAATAAACAGTTATAAGCACTGGTGAAGTATTTAACTGTTAAAATAAAAGCAGCAGTAAAATTGTAGTGGGAGTAAACAATGGAACAGCTTTTTAAAAAAATCTGTGGCAGAAAAATGGCTAAAAACTCAGCAGCAGTGAATGATGTTAAAAGGAAAAATAGATTTTGGCTTTTTTAGATTTTTCTAAACAAAAACATTCTCATTATCTGTGTTGGTATCTCTTACTTCATGTTTAACACATTTTGTTTTGTTGTGAGACCAAAGTGCTGTATCTGTTAGTTAAAGCACCAAATGGGAACAAGACCATGTAAATATCCTGACTGTTGCGCTACAACACATACACAAAAGTTTTTTTAAAATGGGAGGCCTTTGCAGGTCTGAAGAGTTGCTTAGGTGAATGAAGGGAATTTATTCTAATTGAACTATGATTTCTGTAGCCACCATTCCTATAAACCACAAGTATGTAGTTACCTTTCATAAGTACCTTTCTTTCCTAACTATCAAAAGAAGTGGATTCAGTTTCCGACAGTTTCATTTCTTCTGATTTATCTTGACTGTTTATATTCTATCCTCAATGAGTGGCTAATTAAATACTGAAAGCAGTTAAAATCACATATACACATAATTTCAAATTACAAATCATAAAAGCAGTGGACAGAAAATTGAATAGCAGTAGTTTAAAAAAACAATTTAAAATTAGCGGACAGTTAAAATTAGCTATTATTCACCAGCAGTTAAAGCAGGATAGTTGTAATGTAGATTAAAACTAGCAAGGACATCAACAGATAAAAACAAAACCATCACCAGAGAAGTGGAGAGATGGTAGGAAATAAAAAGAAATGTCTCTGTCAAACGTTTGGCCAAGTAAATCTTCACTCAGCACCAGCTGATGGCAAATCTGGTGCTGGACAAGCTTCTAAGGCAGTGGTTCTCAATCTTCCTAATGCCGCGACTCATTAATACAGTTCCTCATGTTGTGGTGACCCCCAACCCTAACATTTATCCATTTTACAGATGGAGAACACTCATGCAGAGAGTCTTAGGCGACCCCTGTGAAAGGGTTGTTCGACCCCCAAAGGGGTCCCGACCCCCAGGTTGAGGACCACTGTTCTAAGGGGTGGGCAATCAGATCTAGATGCCACAGGTAAAAGGCCCCTGTTTCTTGTTGCTGCATTCATCACCCCTGAAAATAGAGGAAGATACATGGGATGTTGGATAGGCAGGAGCATACAGCAGGGGATGATCTATAAGATAATGTAAAGATAGGCCATAAAAAGTATGTATGTTATGACCAATTTAAACTTAATTTTTCTGTTATTGGTTCTGGTGGGTTTTCCGGGCTGTGTGGCTGTGGTCTGGTGGATCTTGTTCCTAACGTTTCGCCTGCATCTGTGGCTCGCATCTTCAGAGGTGTATCACAGAGGGAAGTTGAATCCGGCCGTGAAAGCCTTCGACAATACATTGAACACCTCTACAGGGAGGAAATGCTCCAACAGACCTGGAAAATTGAGACACTCCGGATCAAACCATTTCTGTTATTGTTTGTAGTAATTTTGTGCTCCCACTTTGAATGTAGTTGGTTCATTTCCTGGCACATTTCTTTGATATTTCACAGTTGGTTTCCGATCTATCAGTTTGGTGGTGTTGTAGTTGATAGCTGCTTTCCTGGACAAAGAATCTGAAATGGATATTTTATGCAAATTTTATTCAGGTCAGTTCCAGCTTGGCCCTGATGGTGGCTGAGGGTCTTCTGCTGGTACTTTTCAGTTGAATAGATTAACCAAGTGGTAATATCTCACCTACAGAATATGTTTCCAACCATTTGGAAGCATGTTTTAAAAAAGAAAGAAAACCAGTGTATTGTTGAAGGCTTTCACAGCCAGAATCACTTTCATGGCTGGAATCACTAGGATGTTGTGGGTTTTCTGGGTTGTGTGGCTGTGTTCCAGTAGTATTTTCTTTTGACGTTTTGCTTGCATCTGTGGCTGACATCTTCAGTGAAAGTCTTTTTGGCTATGAGAAATGATGGAATAATTATTGTGTCTCTGCAGCATTAAAAAAGGTTAAAGAACAGAGTAGGTAGTCTTTCCTGATACGTAGTTTTTCCAATCTCTGGGTGTCTTGGTACAATTTCTCCCCATAGAGATGTTCAATGTATTGTCAAAGGCTTTCATGGCTGGAATCGCTAGGATGTTGTGGATTTTCTAGGTTGTGTGGCCATGTTCCAGTAGAAGTTTCTTCTGATGTTTCACCTGCATCTCAGCCACAGATGCAGGTGAACATCAGGAGAAAATACTACTGGAACACAGTCACACAACCCGGAAAACCCACAATATCCTAATGAAAACCAACTTTCTATGAAAAGGTGACTGACAGGGCAGAGTTACTGCAGTCTAATCCTGTTAAAATCAATTGGCTTAGACTGGAGTAACTCTATCCAGGATTGCACTGCACAGATCTTCAGTAGTACATGCAAACTACTAAGCAGATAGCGTAGTATTGTTTACAAGCACCATTTTAACTTCAACTTCAACTGACCTTTATTAGGTATATCAGTATAAATAAAACAAAATAAAGGACAGCGGGTGTTAAAACAAGACATAAAACTGGACAAAGCTCGTAAGGTTGGTAAAGAAGAGGTGATCAAGCTTCCATTATGTCTTTGTCTTGAAGACCTTTAATAAACATTCAGCGATTGTTCCAGTTATCCCGCTGTCGCTATTATTCAGCAGGTGAATAGTCTTTGTATGCTCCGAACAACTTTTTCTATTCCCTAGAGCCGGGACAAGTAGGGAGAGTCTAAGTAATACGTACCTGGGGCAAGAAAACATAATATGCTCAAGAGTCTCAACGGTATCCTGACAATCTGCACATGTTCTATCTTGAAGTGGAATATTCAATTGTCAGCCCTTAAGAATGGCATCTAGCTCGAGTAATGATCCATCTCTGCCTGGACTCTGACAGTTAGGATATAGATATTTAACTGTGAGGGTAATTTCAGGATAGATTCCAAAGTGCAAGGGAGAACAAGATGTCCTGGCTGCACTCAACAACAACTGGTATCCCTGGTCCAGTAGCCTTCTTTTTAGGGATAGCCAAATTTCATTTGCAGATTGCATAAAAAAAGTTTCTAAGGAGAGACCTAAAGAAGTTATTTTGGCCTCTATATATTTCCACCATTCGGACAACTCCAGTCCAGAGAGGGCTAAATAGGTGAGGCTTTTCACCTCAGTATAAAAGCAAAGATGAGTCCAGAATTTTAATGTAATCATCCACGCTCTGGTTTCCAACAAGTGCTGTCCTGATTCGAGACACAGAAAAGCATATGGAACACAATGGGGTACCCCAAAACTCTTGTAAAGAAATTTGGATTGGACTCTCTACAGATTTACTCCAAGTCCCTATCCAAAGAGGAACTCCGTAAAAGGAATTGATGTGTGACCTTTGTATTGAAGACTTTTAAGGCCGCAGTTATGAATTCATGTCCTTTAGAGAAAAATAACTGCACAACTGCATCAACAGAATTCTGACATCCCCTGATAGCTACCTCTCTATGGTTTGCCCAATCTGCTCTAAAGTGGAAGTGCATCCCCAGGTATTTAAATATCTTAACTTGTTCCAGGCCAATGCCATTAAGAAGCCACTTGTTCCAGGCCAATGCCATTAAGTAGTCTTCAAGCCGGTTGTTGGAGCAGTATTCATTAAACTTAGTTAAAAGATGTCTTAGACCTTAGATCTTGACAGCAGAACCACGTTGTCTGCATAAAGCAGAATTGGTAACTGGATGTTGCCCAAACTGGGATAGTGCGAGTGTACTTCCTTGAGAATGGGTGCTAAGTCATTTAAAAACAAATTGAATAGAACAGGAGCCAAAACACATCCCTGTTTGACACCTTTTGCAACCGGTATTTTAGGAGTCAGCAAGCCGGTGGATGTACACTTAATCTGGCAGGTGGTGTTACTGTAAAGGGACTTAATAAGTAGGAGTCTAGTGTCTATACCCATTTTATCTAGTTTGTTCCAAAGCAACTTCCTGTCAACTGAATTGAAAGCCCCTTTCATATCTAAAAAGGCAGTATAGAGGTGAGACATTCCTTTTTAAAAAGTATTTTGAGGATATAAAATGAAGGACCATACAATGGTCTAAAGTAGTCTTGCCTTGTTTAAATCCAGTTTGTTCCAGACCCAAGATCTACCCAGTCAATAAGCCTATTTAGAAGATGTTTTGCATATAGCTTCCCAGAAATGGAAAGAAGACTCATAGGCCTATGTCTATTAGTCTGTGTTGTACTGGAGCTTGGCTGCTGAATAGACAGCCAAAATCCTCTGCAATAGGGCATCAAGTTGATTAGAAAGTTCAACAGGTGATGTCATTGAGATCAATTCTGCTCTAAAATTCTTTAGGGCTGGTGAGTAAAGAAACTCATGGATTTTTGATTCTACTAAGTCACACCAGATAATTTTGGGGCTTATCTTTGTATAGGAATCACACGCACTCTGTTTTGGTGACTTTAAGGCGATATCTAATATTAGTGGCAAATGGTCACTCCATACCTGATGGACAACCTGAAAGTCCTGTACAAGAAGAAAGCATGACTAGGAAACCATTACATAATCTATGATGCTATTTCCCACGGTGAAAGAAAAGTGTACTTTCTCATATTGATATATTTGGTTAGACCATTAAGTGGGATCAGGTCAAGCTAGAAGCACAGTTTAACAAGGTTAATACCAGCAGAATTAGTTACATTATCTCTTAAGCGTTTTGGGAGAAAGAAATGCCAGGGTAATAAGTCCGAGTTCAAACCGGCTAAATGCTGAAAGTTGCTTTTGTCCCTTCCTACTCTAACATTCAAGTCCCCTGCCAAAATCAAATTAGCAGAGGAAGTGCTAATTTCATACTCACTACATACTCTGTCAGTTGAGTCCAATATACATCTTTCATGGTTCTTTCAGTGCTGGGGGTAAGTAAACGTTCACTAGAGCTAATTCATAATTCTCTCAAATTAGATGGACCACCTGGGCTAGGGGGAGGGAAGAAAGCAGCGTCTTAGCAGCAGCTCCCACCTCAGACTTTATCAGTATAGTAAGGCCAGCTTGGAGACGACCCTTTGGATTCAGCCTATAGGCTGGAAGAGAGAATGAATTATATCCTGGTAATTAAACTGGGGTTGGTGCCCAAGTCTCTTGAAGGCAGATCAGGTCAAACCTCAGGAGATAGTTGAGGAAATCAGAGTTGTTAGCCTTGTTATACCAGCCAGCCATGTTCCACGAGATAATCTTTTTTTTAATGAAGCAAGCCTTTATTGGCATAGACAACAGTACAACAATAATAAAAACAGATTAAAAAGCATATACAATACAGGATATACATGTTAGGACGAAGGAAATCTACTGGCATTTAGTAATTTCCAGGAGAAAGTCTGCCACTATCATACAGAGAGAAGGATCAGGGTTGTCCAACAAGTAGTGTAATCTAAATAAATCGGGGAGATCGGGTAAATGTAAAGTGGCGAGATTCACATACTTGGATCTGATTTCTGAATCTGAGACAATAGTGAAGTGGTAATTGGTGGGCCAGAGATTCAACTGAGCTACACTGGCACAATCTTTTAGCCTTTTTTCTTGTTTATTAAATCTGCCATGTAACAAGTCGCAGAAGGCATAACATTAAACCTGGCGAGCATTATGGCTCTCCTTTGAACAGGGTTTATTAAGCAATACAGGTAGTGTGCTAAGTGGCCCCGTTCAAATGGGAGAGAAAAATACAGGGGGGAGCATGTTTTCTTGGCTGCGGTGATTAGGGTAGAGAAATCTCTATCCAATAGTTGACCTTTTAATTTCCTATAAGCTTCTGAATAGGACAAAGGGCAAAGTGAATCCACTGACAGTCCGATAGAGGCAATTTTTTCTTCAATTATGGAAAACCAAGGGTTGGAATGGATGTCAGAGAGCAGACGGTGGACCAGGAAATTACAGTCTGAGAGAAAATGAATTCGCAGCCAGAATCTAAAAGTTCTCAGCCAAGCGGCTGATTCCAAGGAGTTTTGACCTAACTCCAGACAAAGGGCTGCATAGGGCACGCAATTTGGGAGTCCAGTTATCTTGTGAAAAAATTTGGATTGAAAAGAATTCAAGGAGTAGTTAATAGCTTGAATCCAAAGTGGGACTCCGTAAAGCAATCTTGAGGCGACTTTGGCATTGAAAAATTTGAGGGCAGGAGGGATAAAGGAGTGGCCACTGCTGTAAAAGAAACGTAGTAGTGCTGACATACTATTAGATGTAGCTAGGAGAGCGGGCCTTTTCTCTAGCTGCCCATGAAAGGTTAAAGGAGAAACGAGAGGCCAAGGTATTTATAGCACTAACCTGTTCAATTTGGGTGCTTTTCATTGCCCATGTGAGCTTCTTAAAGCGCCTAGAGAAGATCAATACCTTGGTTTTTTTCATAATTTATTGTCAGTCTGTTGGATTCACTGTAATCCACACAGCGCTTTATTAAGCGTCTGAGGCCAACTCTGGATCGAGAGAGAAGGACAGCGTCATCTGCATAGAGCAGAATTGATACATGGGATGTACCCAGTTTTGGGGCATGGCTGTTCACTGCTGAGAGGGCAGAGGGGAGGTCACTTAAGAAAAGATTGAAAAGAGTGGGGGCCAGGATGCAGCCCTGTTTGACCCCTTTGGTAATTGGAATACTGTCTGTCAAAAGGCCTTCGTGGGAACACTTGATCCGGCAACTGGTATTTGTGTGCAGTTACGAGATAATCTTCAGGGAAGGTGGAATGGAGATATGCTGCTTCTGGCATCAGTAGGTCAAGGATTTGGTCAAGGGAACTGTTTATATCAAAGAGTACACAGCCATTTCCCTGGCCAGCATCTTGGTTCGTTATAGTTGCTGATGGGTGTGAGGATGTTAAGTTCTCACTTAGACGCAACGAGTCAAATGCCAAGTATGGGGCCATAGGGATTATCAGTTCTCCCTGGTCATCTGTTGCTAAAACTGTGTTGGAGTTGTATGGTTTACAAATGGCCAGGGATGACCCATGTTCATCCCCATGGGAGGTAGTCTGGCAAAAAGGGGCAACCTCCATTTCAGAGTAATTGGTTGGGGAACCTTTGTTGGTTATCTCATTTATGGGGTCATCCCAGGGCAGCTTCTGTGTTTTTTGCTGAGCATATGTTTCGAATACGAGCATACAGGCCCTCATCTGGTCAAAACGCTGCAATACTGCTTCTTGCTTGGATTGGGGTAGAAGTTCGAAGGATGATCTGACATCATCTCCCAGACTCTCGCAGCCAAACAACAACACTTCAGGTGTGGATCTCGCATTTGAAATTGGTTTGGGTCCAATCTCCTGTGAGTTTGTGTTACACTTGGGGAGGCCTTTTTCACAGCTTGCGTGGATTCAGCCCTTATGGGAAATTCTAGCACTGGAATCTTTAATTACACAGTTGATAAGATAATTCTTAAAAAGTCTGAAGGGGTATATACCCACATCCATTAAAGTGGCCCTTCTCCTAATTAAAAGCTGAATTTCCTGAGGATCATAAAAACTCACTCTTACTCTACAGGCGTGGTCTGTTCTATGCAGTACTTCTGCAAGAATCTTGAATGTCTCGTTGAAAATTTGTTTTGAGTGTCCTTTCACCCTAAAGACAAGAGTCCCACCGTGGAATTTTTCCATTGAAGGGCCATATGTCAAGAATAATTTGGTTGGTCACTAGCTGTAGTTTGCATTTGTCTGTCCTTACATTTGGGGAAACCAGCTTCTAAGGTTTGCTGTTTATGTCTTCCAGGGAGGTCTCAGCCAGTGGATTGTTGCCAAAGGATTCCTGTTTGTTCTGTGTGTGTTGAAGCAGGATGTTCTGTTTCCAGGCTTGCATTTCAGCAAATTTCTCATCTGTACATTTAAACAGCTGCACCCCTGAGCAAATCTCTTTAATATCAATTAGGCATGAGGACATCGTGGCAAGTTGCTTTTCAATATGTTGGAGCTTGCAGTTAGCAAACATTGGTCTGCAATCTCGGTTAGGAACCTAGAGTAAAAATAATCTGCATTAAGTGTTGGGATCCTGCTCTCTCCCTCTTTGTCCTTTTCATCGTTCCTGATCTCATTTATTGTGATGCTGCCAATGCTGTTGTCTAAGTACATTCTTTCAAGTATACTTGGAGGGGGGGGGGGGGCGGGTGTCCTCTCCAGGTTCCTCTGGCACCACTATTTCTTGGTTTCCTAAAGCAGAAAATCTGTTAGAGGTTGGAAGACAGGTTTGCAAGTTGCCATCATAAAGCTGAGCTGCAAAGAGGTCATTTAACTTTAATTGCTTTAAATTGGGTTGCTGACTCTCAGAGTTAGGTGAGTTGATTCTATTTTTCCTTTTTGTCATTGTTAACAGACCAAGCGAGTTGTCTGAGCAAGTTAAAAATTGTGTTAGGTTTCCTGGGTAAAACAAACAGTGAAAGAAAACAGAAGGCCCAAAGTTTGCTATTGTTTCACACTCCAAGCAAGTTGAAAAGATGGAATGATGGGTTTCTTTCCAGCTTATTTATGGCCTCAGACCACTCATCAGGCTGTAAATCAGCTTGGAGGTTGAAAGGAAAAATAACAGTGAGTTGAAAGTGGGATTCTCAAGGCTAAAATTAACAAAAATTAAAAGGAGTTAAAACCCTTTTAAAATCCTGTTAAAATGCCTAAGAAATCCTATAAAAACCTGTTAAAATCCTATTGAAATACAAAGAAACAGCATTTAAAACAGGGAGCTCACAATTAGGCGGTGAAAAAACAAAACAAAAAGCAGCTTGAAGGACTGTAGTCACCATACACAAACACTAAACAAACCAAAGAGCGCTGCCCTTTGAACTGTAAAACATTATAAAAGTTGAAGGGGAGTACTGTGTGATTAAAAACTAAATGGGGGGGGGGGAGATTAAAACTTATCTAAGGTAGTGGAGGAGCTCAAGTGGAAGCAGCTGTTCAGGACAGTGGCCGGAACCGGAACTCACACCATTTTCACCAGATAGCATAGTAATTACAGTGAATCTGTTTTTGCCTGGAAAAAATTGAATGTTTTACATTCACACTGGTCATATGTAAAATGTCTCTGTGTAATTAAAAGTATTTCTTTTGAGCTGGGATTCAGCTGAAATTAATTTGTGTTGGAGATGACACTTCTGTTTTCTTATGATGGTGAAGGAAAGCAATGACTTTGAAACTGAATGAAGAAGAAAAAGATGACAATCAGCAACTTATTGTTTTGTGAAAGGAAGGATTGGTTCTCTAGCTGCTCTAGTTGTCTACAGAAGTGTTTGGTCATAAATGTGTCTGAATTGGTGAGAGTCAGTGTGGTATAATGGAGCTTCCTTGCATGGCTCAAGACCCTCAGATGGGTCTTATAGGCCAACTACATGGTCACAAACCCCTAATCAGCAACCATAATTTGTATTGCTTTTCAGAGGATCTGTAGCTAGTGTGCATGTGTAGAGAGCAAAGCTGCCGCGTACCCTATCACTACTTGCACTCATGCCAAGACAAGCAGTATGACAGTAAAGTGAAATTGCTCAGTGATGGAGACATTTCTTCATGGTATGATTTATCTTTTGGCTCTTACGTGTTTCCTGTCTTTACTTCCTTTATGTGCTGCCCATAGTCCAGGCCTTGATTTCAGTGTGGAAATGGTAATGAAACTAAATCCCTTAATACAATTTGTTGTTCTTTTAAACGTTTGTTCATGCTTCAGTTCCACAATATAAAAGTTTTAAGTTGGAAAATCACTATGCTGTTGTTGGAAAATCAGCAAGTTGTGATCTTTTGCAGCTGGGATGAGAACAGGCAGTTTCTATCCTGGGATGAGAACAGGCAGTACTGGGAACAGGCAGTTTCTATCCTGACTCCCCTCTAGTCTTCAAGATCAGGAATAGTGGAGCCACATTCAATTCAATTAGCAAAGATGAAATCATGAGTCTTGGAACCTGTGAGAACAGGGTGGTTTTAGCAGCTGATAAGATCCCACCATTCCATCTTACTTTGACTGTTCAGGTCACATGGTTAGTAACATGGTTACGTAATTAATTGACATCACCAGCCTTGGGTTTGATTGGTCAAAGGAGCTTAGGCCAACTCAGACCCTTGGCTACAAAGTTCACCATTTCACTTTAGTTTTGCACTTGGTGCCTTATTCATGGCTCCTTGATTCCGTACCCATTAAGCAGATATGGAATCAAGTTACATACTTTGCAGGGGTGACTTTCCTGACTTTAATCCCAGTTGCTTGGCCCTTGTCGTCAGACAGTTGGGTAGTAGCTGATGATACTACTAAGACTCAGATGTGAGGATCCTAGGGTTTTGTAATTTTGTTTGTTGCCAGCCCATCCTTCAAATCCTTTGGACTACTAGGGGTTCCTGAAGTCATGTGACCATGTCATAAAACTTTCTATCAACGTGCTTGCAGCTCAGTTGGTCTCATGCTGCCTTCTTGGAATTAAAGGTCTTTCTCATTCTATCTGTCTCTTAGGATTGTTGTGACCATGAAACAGGAGCAACATTTTGTGCTAATATGAGCTTCCGAGAAGAGAGACTAGAATGGATTAGAATGTAATAAAAAGGGGCCACTACTGAGAACTCCCTAGTGGCGTTAAGTAGGCATTGCAAGAGCGTTCCTTGTGTAGGGAAATTTTTCCAGTAGCCTAAAACTTATGTTATCAAACTTACATTAGGTAACTTTATCTGTGCAGTCATTTAATCTTTCTCTTCCAGGAAGGTCAATCTTGCAAGGTGCTAAGTATTTCACTGTATTCAAGCATTTAACTTCAGCACAAGAGTTTAAATTGTGTTCTGAGTTTGATAAGAACCTTTTGTGAGACAAGTTATATTTTATTCACACAAAGCTTGTGCTTGAAGTTTGTACTTAAGGGCAAATGTGGATCAAGTTATAGTAGTGACCTTTTCCATGTAAGCTTAATATAGATACCAGCAAAACAGGGATTTGTTCCATCTCTTCCTATAGCGATGCTACTGTAGTCTGAAATTCACTTCTCTATCTTTAAAGAACAAATTGGTGGCTAGGGGAACTCCTGGATCTTTATTTTCCTCAGTTCACCTCCCCTCCCTCCATCATTTTGATTTTGAACGCTCACTTGAAAAAACTTCCTAGATCGTTGTAGGTGTGGATTTTAGGTGTTGAACATGAGAATGAAAATTAGCAGGTAGTAGATTCTATTTGGTGACTATGAAAAGGAGAACTTAGAATGCTTTCCTCTAGAAATAGCTTCAGTTTAGGGCTACATGGTAAACAGTAGAAACCATATAATAATCAGCCACTGATTCATTGGGTTTATCTATGATGAAAGCTTTTTTTTTCCACTGAGAAGTCATTGCTATGGACACATCCAGGCTACAGACTTCTCTGAATGCGATACTTCACACACACAAGGCCCTTACTGACATTAAAACAGATAAAAATTAGTACACAAGATCCAAGAATAATAGTGACTAGAACTGTTCAGAATCAACTGAAAAAATGTCCTACATTCCATTCATGGTATCTACTTCTGTTCTGTAAAAACTTTGCAACTGATTTGATTATTTTTGGATTTCAGTTAATCCTAAGAAAGGATGTCTAGGAGTCATCTGAATACTATTCTCTGTCACAGAACAGCAGATCAGTAAATTTAGCGTGGATTCTTGAATAAAAAGAACAATACAACAACACATGGGATTTTAATTCACATTGCCCGCAGGGGCAAACTCTATCCAGCAATGGAATTTTGGGTTATTTCACATAAGGCAAGGTAGAAAGGAGTGTGTTGAACTGTACCCAATATTCCAGGTGAGGCCTCACCAATGCAAGATATAGAGATACACAATTGAGGGGGAGAGGAGGGAGGGGTGGCATGCAAGGGAGTGGGGGGTGACATGCAGGGGAGGGCCAGGAGGGGGCCCAGCATTTGGACCTGGCCCACCCACCCTAGTGGAGGGAGGGGAGGAGTGGGGTGGCATGCAAGGGAGGTGAGGGAGGGAAGGGTGGCATGCAAGGGAGGGCTGGGAGGGGGCCCAGCATTTGGACCTGGCCCACCCACCCTTGCAGAGGGAAGGGGAGGGGGAGTGAGGGTGGCATGCAAGGAAGGGGAGGGAGTGAGGGGTGGCATGCAAGGAAGGGGAAGGGGCCCGGCATCAGGACCTGGCCCACCCACCCTAGCAGAGGGAGGGGGAGGGAGGGGTGGCATGTAAGGGGAGGGAGGGGTGGCATGCAAGGGTGGGTATGGAACAGTTAGACATGAGAAATATGACTCAGTGGGAAACATCTACTTCTAGCCTGGCTCTTAAGCTCTTGCATTTCTATATCTAGCAACCTGTGCCTAATCATATCAAATGCTAACTCTTCAGTGACACAACACAGAGAGTCTGAAGAGATCCCTATTGATCTAATTTTTTTCTTCTGTATGTCTTAGCCACAGCAATGATTGGGATTCTGTTAACATATAGAAAACAAAGCAGTTGGATTCTATTTTAAAGAGACAGTGAAGCCAAAATTTAATTGTTGCCAGCCAAGTTCTGGTAACTAAAAGCCTTTGGTTTGTTTCTAAACACAGAACTGCATACACCCCACATTTTGGCATTCCAAGGATTTTGCATAAGAGAGTTGATTGTATCCCTTCAACATCCTCACTTTAAGCATTTATCCATATTAGAACGCCATAGAGAAGTTGGAAACTTAATTCGGCATTAAAAATCTTAAAGGCTGCTGGCACATACTGGTTATTTTTAGTCAAATGGAATTGTGTAATCACCAATGTACTACTTTTTGTTGAAACTGTCACAAGTTTTTCTGTGAACCTTTTGACCTATGTGATTGTATTATCTCTTATACTCCATTTAAAATCCTCCGAGAATTCTTAAAGACCAAAATACAGAGTAGTAAACATTTTAGACCTATTTGTTTGTAAGGTAATGCCACCACATCATCTGCATATAATACTAGCAGCACATCAGTTGATCCTAAACTTGGGCTATGGTATTCTGGGGAACATAAGAGCAGGGCAAGGTCATTGATAGACAAGGTAAAGGAAAGGAGCCAATATACTGCCTTGTTTTAGCTTTTATTGATTGGGATTTTAGGAGTTAGGTCCCCAGAGGGGGAGTACCTTTGACAACTTGCGGAAAGGTGAAGCTTTTTTAATAGAAACAATCTCATATCTATCCCCATCTTCAGGAGTTTGTCACATAACTGTTCTCTAGGTATGGAGTCAAAAGCTCCTTTGAGATCTAAGAAGGCTGTGAGTAGCTTAGGTTCATTTGCATGGCTATAGTTTTTTCCGCACAAGTTGCTTAGACCATTTGTCCACTATCATTTCCTCCAAATGTTTCATGGCTACTTTGCTAATCCAGTTAATTGTTGCTTTGTTGAGCCAACCAAAATAAAACTTTTAAAAGCAAGTACATGAAGAGATTATGGAACTGAAGACTCCCTTTCAGTGAATGAGCTAGAAGCTAGGGCCCAGTTTCCTGACTTACCCCGAGGCACATGAAAAAGCGAGTGACTACAAATTCTATAGAAGGCATTTGACTTCCAGGCCCAACAACACAGCTGCTAATCAGACTGATAAGGATTATATGTCTCCTACTCTTGCTGTGGAAGAACCAATCGAGTAGGCAACAAGGCCCATGCCTACAGAGCTGGGTCTACTCATGAGGAAGGAGCTGGCGGATGGCTACCAGATCCTTTCTTAAGGCAGTAAGGTGAGGGATACTAAAAAATGACTGGCCAGGCTTCTAAGGGGAAAGATGAGCAACAGCACTGGTGCATGGAAAACAGCGTAGCTTTTTTACAAAATTAAGCATGTCCACACTATGAGGGAAGCTGGTTCATGAATGATTCAGTGAAAAGAATTGTGGTAACAGGGTTTTCAGAAATGACATAGTGAAAGGAAAATGGCCTGTTAGGTCCGGCGACTGGCCCCCTTCCTCTCCCAAACGGATCTAGCCACTGTGATCCATGCAACGGTCACCTCCAGATTAGACTATTGCAACTCGCTCTACGCGGGCCTCCCCTTGCGTCTGATTTGGAAATTGAAACTGGTCCAGCATGCAGTGGCTCGCTTGCTCACAGGAGGTGCCATCAGAGATCACATCTTACCTGTGCTGCACCGCCTGCACTGGCTCCCAGTTGAGTTCCGAATCGTTTTCAAGGTATTGGTGTTAACCTTTAAGGCCTTACGTGCTGGGTCTTTGGGACCCTCGTACTCCTCACGTGGACCGTCTGGCCCCCACTCTCACGTCCTGCAATTCTACGGCCCCTCTGTGTTTGGCAGAGGCCAATCTGCTGGTGGTCCCTGGCCCCTCCGTGATGCGGCTGGCTTCCACTCAGGCCAGGGCTTTTACGGTGGAACACTCTCCCTCCAGCTGTCTGGGCCCTGCGGGACCTTAATGAGTTCTACAGGGCCTGTAAGACTGCGCTATTCCACTGGGCTTTTGGGGAGGCCAGCCGCTGATGTGCGCCCCCCTCTTCAACAGCGGGGGCCCTGCCGTCCCTTTCCTAGAGGAGTTTAAGCTGTTGGATGCCATCTGTTGCTTCTGTAATGGTATGTTATAATTTGAGCGCTGTATTTTAATAAGGACCAGTACTAAATGTACGGAATTTGTTTATTTATCTACCTGTTTATTTTATTTACCTGTTGTGAAATGCCCTGAGCCCTCCGGGGGAGGGCGGTATACAAGTTTAATAATAAATAAAATAAAAATAAATAAATATTTCTGGCACTAGTGGGGGAAAATGAAGGGCAGAACTCCTTGGAGGAAATGATTCATTAATGTTTCAGAAATGTTTTAAATAACTTATGTGGAAAAAGGCCTATACTTATTGTCCAGATTGGTTAAAGTTATACAATGTTCTATCATTGATTTTTCTTGGCAGAAACCCATCTGTTCCAATCCTATGATTCTTTGTTTGCCAGTTGCCTTGCATAATGTTTCTCTGCAAAAGAAAGCAGACTAATGGGATGATAGTCATGGGGAAGCAAATGATCACCTTTTTAAAATATTGGGACCAGTATAACGTTTGTCCACGAAATAGGCATTAGCACAGCCTTATCGAAATACTGTAGAGTGACAAGCAGAGAAGCCCATCAAATATTTCAAGGGGAATTACATTTGGTCCTGCCGCTTTCTTAGGGTTTAGTTGGTCAGTAAGGGATTTGACTTCCTTGGGCATTATAGAAGGTCATTCTGGAACACTGATCAAGGTAATTTTAGAGCATTCTGTAGAATTTAACGTATCTTTGTGAAAAATGTTCAAGAAATATTCATACCAGCACTGTGCTGGGAAAATCTTATTTAAAGTAGATTTTTCCTGAAAGACTCCTGACTCAAGTGTCCAGAATTTCATTAGCAGCCGTGGCACTGTTTTTCCAGAAACACCCTTTGCTTAAATTTAAATAAGTCAAATGCAGCATTTCAGAGCAAATATTCATTCAGTGAGCCCTGGAAACTATAATACTGGTAGATGGCCTGGACTTGGGGAATGTGATGCTTATAAAGTAGAAATTAGCAACTGGAGAGGCAGTTCCAGAACCATCTGCTTTAGAAATGTCAGGCAACCCTTCTAGTTTCCAACCCAGAAGAAGGATATGTGGGTTGAGTCTTTTGTCAGAATTTGTTCTCTGGTGAATGGTGGTGGGGACTGGCTCTCATGCCTGTCTGTTAAGCTACTTGCTGACCCAGGTTACAGGAAGACTGTACATTTTATTTGGATAGAATTGTGGTTGCACTTACCATAAATGCTGAATCCAGATAATCTGGAAGGCAGTCATACACACCTGAATCCCTCTTCTTTTTACAGGTTATGTGAGGTTGCAAAAATACGATGGACTTGATCTTATCAAGTCCTGATGGTGACATGTGTTTGGCTTTTTATGTTGAGCAGCTCTTCCTTATTATGTATGGCTTATGATGTTTTGTTAGTATGGATTGATCTATGGAGAAGGAAGCCTGCGGAAGAAAGAGCAATGGATAAGGAAGCCTGTAGAAGATTGTGTCTTCTCAAAAATATTTTCTCAAAATAAAAAAATCCTACCTGATTCCACATTTTCTAAGCATTGAGACAGTGGTTAGTAAAACAGTGTTCAGTAAGCCTTAGAATGAATGACAAATTAACATCTTATAGTTCATTAAAACCATCTTGTCAATTAAACTTCTAAAATAGCGTTTATATTAATGTATTAGGAACCTTATTTCGCAATAACTCATTTTTTATGTTTGTAAGACAAGCTGTATTTTATGAGCCAGGATTTTTTTCTGCCTAAAGTAATTTAAGCTAAATTCTTCCCTTCGCATCAGATTTATGTTTCAGTCAAGGTTTGTGTTGTGCAGGACATACAGTAAACTCCAATATATAATGTAAGACTTTTGTTCTTCCATGTTTCAGAAAAGCTTTTGTCAGAATATTTATCTTGTAGATGGAAATCAAAGAATAACAGCCAGAATTTTTTTTGGGGGGGGGTGTGTGTGTGTGTTCCCATCCTTGTTGAACTTGTGGAGACACTTGAAATTTTGAGAGTAGTTAATGACAGTGGAGGAAAATGGCTACTATGAGGGCTGGATCCGGTCACAGAACACTGGTAGCTTCCACAAATATTTGGAGGTTGCAAGTCAGTTATCCTTCTAAGATGGAGGTGGTGGTTTCTGAATAGGTACTCCCTACAAACTCAAAGCTGGTGCCTCCTGGGCTCTTCTGAAACCCCATCTGCTTCAGTACAGTGGAAGAAAGCCAGAATTGGCCCTTTGCTTTTGGAAAGATGTTAGTGGGCACCAGACATCACATTCATACCAGGTACCATGTTGGAGATCACCGACTTAAATTAACTCTTCAGACCAGTTGTTTCCCTCCTCATGCTGCTGTTTTTCAAAAAAAGGCAAAAGCTTTTGATAGAAGGCATACTTATGTAATAAGTACAGAAATGTGAAAACGAGATATATATAGAGATCGTCAAATTATATACTTTTACAAGTACAAACCCAAAATCGCAAAGAATACAAGCTTTTGAGGTTACAAGAACTATTCTTCAAACTGGATCTGAAATCAAATAAAAGAAATGAGGAAGCCTCAGTCTGCAGTTTTCAGTTCTTAAGATGGAATAGGTGAGGCATTTTGCAGATTGAATTAGGTTGGATTGATAGGCGAAGATTTTAGTTGGTATCAAAGTATGCTGGGATGAAGAAATAATGGCCACTGTCCTTTCGAAAATGAAAATACCATCGGTTGTTTACATTTATCACTGATTTAGATCTTTTAAGTCTCTAGCAAGGACAACAGAAGTTCAGAAAATATGCTTAATCAACTCAACTCAACAACCTTTATTGGCATAATAATACAATTCTAACAGAGAATTCAGTCACCAAACAGGTAATGAAAATAAAATTATGAATAAATATCAATACATAATTTGAAAGCTAAAACAGGGGGAGAGGGGGAGAAAGGAATTAGGCAAGTTATCACTGTGTTGACACTTATGCCAATTAAAACTTTTATAGATTTTAACATTTATATTTGATTAATTACTGGTAGATTAAGTGGGGGAGTGGTTTCCAGGTACTCTGTATGTCATTTTAAAAGTCTCAATTCACAAATGTTCGACCACCATTCTTTCTAAAGATGTAATAGTAGCTTTATGTTGCTCAATAGTTGGTCACTGATATTTGTGTTTCAATTATTGTCCAAACTAAATGCTCATTCATCAGTAATCTCTCTCATATATCCAACAGTGCCATTCTAAGCAGAATTTTATCCTTCTAAGTCCGTTGCAGTCAATAAGCTTAAGAGGGAATAATTGCACTTAGGATGGAACTGAGTTAAGAAGCAAATTCAGCAAAGTGAAAACATAAGATTAGGTTTCCAAAATGCGTGCATTTTTAGTACTTCTGCATTAAATTCATTCATAGGAAATCTATTTTATGTTGGCAACATTATTTATTTATTTATTTGATTGTAGGCTGCCCTTTCCCCTCTGGGCTCAGGGCAGCCATCAACAAAGCAATTCACAATAGTTCAACCATCAATTATGAAAAATCATGGCACCCTCAGTATATCTCAATTAACGATAGCATTAACAGTACAAAACTAAGGATCTCAACAATAACAAAGGAAGAAGGGAAGGGAACATTTATCGTTTATATTATATGTTTTGCTTAATTAAATGTATCCAGTTTTGAGTCAGACTTTCAAAATGTTATACTTTTTAAAATGATAACTGAAATGCAAAGTGGTGGGGTTTTTTTAAAAGATGCCTATCCTGAATTGATTCAGCGGTTTGTTTCTCTGCATTTGGCATTACAGTGAGCAGCCTTGGAACCATCAAGATCTAATATTAAATAATTTATTAATGGCATCTTTTCTTGTTAGTTATTAAAGTTTCAAAAGGAATTATTGCTCTAATTTTCCACTGGTGGTGTTTAATATAAAATTTTAAAATGACAATAGTGAAAACATGGAAATAATTCATTTGCTGTTTGCAATCTCTGGTTGGCACAAGCATGTTCCCTCTTACAGTTGTCTTAGTATCTAATTGTTTCATCGGTGTGTAATTCTTTTCACATTGATTAATGTGCTGAATAATCTCAACCCAAAGCTTCTGTGTAGTGGAGGAGTTGTGAGAAAGACTTTAGGGTGCCAAGATTCTTGGCCTTCCTATTCTGTATGAATCTGAAGACACTGTTAACTTCATGGAAAGATATACAGTGATGCACAAGCTGTGGACCATGATTGGTCTTATTCAGAAACGCAGGAGAAATGACCAAGAAACATCAGGATTTTTTGCAACAGAATTTGAAAATGGTTTTTTACCTCTGTTTCTGCAATTTGCCTACCTGGTGCACAATGTGGTTGTGCAGGTAATGGCCACTCTTTGAACATCCCATTGATCAGAAGAAAAATGGGATAAAATATTTAAAATAAATTAAGTAAGAACCATAGTCTGGAAATAAGATTGTAATAATACATAGCATCTGTGTTTGTGAAAATATTGTCTTGAACCCTGGCTCACAGTGTTAGGGTGCTCCCAGGACTTTAGATTAAAATTTTTGGCTATAGAGGCCTTCAGGCTCTTTAAAGTACAAAGTTTAGCAATATTTTCAGCTTTTTTCAGCAGTTTCTGTGTTACAGTTTTTGAGAGTTTGAAAGCATGAGCAGTGTGAAATTTTATTATTCAATGGATATTTAAAGACTGATAGGCATTTATTTCAACTCTGTGCTGTAAGAGGCACAGCAGAAATTGTTGTTTATCTTGCAATTTTACAGTATTGGTATTTCTGTCAGTTGAGGATTTCCTCCCATAAGTTTCTAAAAAGGAAAGGCAGAAAAGCGTTTGATGATGGTGCACAGTTGAACTTTAATTATTTGAAAGAGTAGAAGGATTAGGGTTCCCATCTTCTCACTAATGGTGGGCAATTGCCTGTCAATTGACTGGGTTGCTCTCTGGTTGATGGGCAGAAGCAGGCCAGCTACATAGGAGGAGCGGGGGGGGCGCGATCTGAGCAGCCAGCATAATGAAGTCGCTTTCTGGTGTACCCAAAAGCACCAGCATCACACCGGTAACACTCTAGCACTCTTGGGGGTGGGGGTGCAAGAGCATTGTTGGCACTTCCAGATAAATCCAGATAAATCCAGAAGTGATTCTATTGTGCTGGGTTCCAGAACATACCAAAAAGAGAGTATTCAGTGCCTTATGAAAAGGTATCAGTGACCATTCCTACTGATTTGGCTACTACCAATGAGAACATGGACTTGAAATTTAGAGTGCAGTTTGGCTGCTGAGCATGTGAATGATCTCAGAGATAAAAATACTGGATTAGAGTTTAAATGCCAAAGTAATCTCTGCCCGATCTGCCTGCTAGGAGCCCCCCTGCAAATAACACACAAATTTTGTTCACACTCACCCCCTTGAAACTATTTCAGGATGCCATTTTCTGTTTTTCCCGCACGGAGGCGGCTTCGATAAACGCCCCAATGTAGCCGAAACCGGTTAACGCTAAGGACCGTCCTGCGGACGGTCCTGGAAACAATAGACACCCGGCCCCACGGAGCGCCAGCGCCCGGCCAACCCGGCATGTCCCCGGGCCTCCGGCGCGTCGCGGAGGCCTGAGGACACGCCTCCCTGGCCCTGCGCGCCTGCTCTGGGAAAACGCCTTGACTTTAGGCCGGCCGGCCATTGTATGGCGAGAACCAGCCTTGATGCGATGCAACTTCGCCCTAGTGCGAATGGCGGCCTGGAGACGGCGTTTTTGCCATCTCCAGACTGCCATTTAATGCCCGTGCGGAAACGGCCCCTGTTTTCTCCCCAGTGCGTTGACAAATCAGTGCTTTGTCGAAGGCTTTCACGGCCGGAATCACTTGGGTGCTGTGTGGTTTCCGGGCTGTATGGCCGTGTTCTAGCAGCATTCTCTCCTGACGTTTCGCCTGCATCTGTGGCTGGCATCTTCAGAGGATCTGATGTTGGGAAAGCAAGTGGAGTATATATCTGTTGGAGTGTCCAGGGTGGGTGGGGAAACCTTGTCTGTGAGTAACAAAGGCGGCAACCAGGTCAATAGTTGAGGGCATCTGAATAGAAGTGTGAGTAACAATGAAGACTATAGCCTGGGAGTAACCCTGTAGATAGCAAGGTCACTGGTGGGAGCATCTGAATAGAAGTATCCTGGCCTTTGTTTCTTTTGTCTATGGTCATCCTGTGTTTGTATGGAGCTGGTTAGACACTGTCTTGACTCTAGTATTTTTCAACACTGGCAGCCAAGTTCTGTTCATTTTCATAGTTTCTTCCTTCCTGTTAAAAAAAAAAAGAAGCATCATAAAAACTTTGGTACATCGCGCAAACAGAATCTGTGAACCTCACCTCCTACAAGATGAATTGAATCACCTAAACAGGGCTCTACAGGCTAATGGTTACTCTAATACAGAATTCAGAAGACTGCAGAAGACCAAGAACAAACCACATGAACAAAGATAAAGAGAGCCATCTAGAGGAAGAGATGTTCTTATCATACATCAAAGGGAATAACCACTGATCGCATGGGAAAACTGATGAAGAAGCACAACCTACAAACAATCTACAGACCCACTAAGAGAAAATTCAACAGATGCTTCGTTCAACCAAAGGGATAAGAGGGATCCTTTAGCTACTGCAGAAGTCCTATCGCATACCGTACAGCTGTGGGCCCAGGTCTACACCAGGAACCACCAAACGCATGGCGCACAGACACGTGTCAAAGAACACGAAAGGCACTGCAGACTATTTCAGCCAGAAAAATCAGCAATAGCAGAACACATGATAAACCAACCTGGACATAGAATATTATTTGAAAAAACAGAAATTCTGGACCACTCTGAAAGCCACTACGTCAGACTACACAGAGAAGCAATTGAAATCCATAAGCACATGGACAATTTTAACAGGAAGGAAGAAACTATGAAAATGAACAGAACTTGGCTGCCAGTGTTGAAAAATACTAGAGTCAAGACAGTATATAACCAGCTCCATACAAACACAGGATGACCATAGACAAAAGAAACAAAGGCCAGGATACTTCTATTCAGATGCTCCCACCAGTGACCTTGCTATCTACAGGGTTACTCCCAGGCTATAGTCTTCATTGTTGCTCATACTTCTATTCAGATGCCCTCAACTATTGACCTGGTTGCCGCCTTTGTTACTCACAGACAAGGTTTCCCCACCCACCCTGGACACTCCAACAGATATATACTCCACTTGCTTTCCCAACATCAGATCCTCTGAAGATGCCAGCCACAGATGCAGGCGAAACGTCAGGAGAGAATGCTGCTAGAACACGGCCATACAGCCTGGAAACCACACAGCACCCAAATCAGTGCTTTTATTCTTTCATCTCATGCTGTGATTCCCTAAGTCTTCTGTAGTCACTATTGTGAAGATTAAGCCCCCCAGAATCACAAAAAATGCTCTGAAATGTTCCAAAAACAGAGCAAGGGGTTTCTGTAGGCAAGGAGTGAGCTCACAAACTAGGACTGATGAGAAAGTGCAGGGACGGCAGAGAGACATGGAAACCGTCTTGAAGAGACTGCACAGCAAACGAAGCTGCTTTTAAAATGTTTTAGCCAGAGAATCCGTTTTAAAAGGGGATTAATTTAAAACGTTTTAAGGCTGCAAATAAAACATTTTGGGAAAAAAACAACGCAGAACTCCTCAGAGGATACGTTTACAATTTAAAACTGCAGTGTTAAAACACAAGCCATTAAAATGTACAAATAAGTTGTGTGGCATGCAGAGGCTGCTGGTTCGTACACTGCTGTAGATGACTGTGAGTGAGTAGAGCTTCTGTTTATGGCGTAGAGCTCCTTGGTTGAATAGGAGATCTGAAGAAAATAGCATCTCCCATGAGCATAGCGGTTGTATAAGTCAGTATTTGGAAATATTTTCCACAATTTCTATTGGCTCAAGTCCAAGTAAATTAATTGAGGGTAGCACTATATTTAATACAGTTGTGAAGTGCACTACATGTTCTTGAATTTGGTGACTCTCCTCCGCCAATGAGAAATGCAGTATTCAAATATACACTAATATTACATGGGGCTGTCTATCTGGACTCTATTATCTCATGTAAGAATCTCTGCATTTGACGATTGTTTAAAAAGCAAAATTTCTTACCCCATGGAAAACTGGCACATCAGGGCAAAATTTAGGACTTGTGAAGCATATAGGAATGCTTTATCAAGGAGGAAAATGATGTGGGGAAGAAAGGGAAAATTTACCCTTTCTTCACAGGTAGAATTTCCTACCCCAGATGCATACACATACACACATATCATGGAAGTGGGTTGATATATTGCAACTTTTTACCTGCAAGAGTAAAACAGGCTGTTTGTGTGTGGGGCTTTTTCCCATGAAAAAATGGTGCAGAAGGTAATGGCTGAGGTTTACCTTTCTCCTCACACCCTTGTCTTCCTCAACAAACCAATCTCGGTGACTGTATTTACAAAAGAAAAAATTGTTAAAAGTAAACATTGAAGAAACTTCCAGAGGGTAGCCATTTTACTCTGCAGCAGAACAATTAGATTTGAGTCTAGTAACACCTTAGAGACAAACAAGAGTTTCAGTATATAAGCTTTTGATAAACTGTAATGGGTCTTTGAGAGCTTAGTATAAAGTCTTTGCTTTCCACTTAATGGGAGGCGACTCTTAGCCTAACATTCAGATCTTGAATCCTGGAGTATTGGAGTGCAGGCAGCGTTCCATTGTGTTCTACTTCTGTATGTTTGGAATTTACTCTGTGTCACAACATTCTCAGCACAGAAAGACAACTGAAGCACCTATGTACTATAATTAACACCCTTGCCATCTTGCCTTTTGGTACAGCAAATGGTTTTACTACAATGAATCATGTTTAATCCACATCTGGACTGACCTTTATTTCTGTGGAGCCCATTTGCAGAGTGATGATTACTTAAAATCAGTAGGAAAGTGAATTCTCTGCCATCCATAAATAATATAATACAGAGCATGGGTTTGCTTTTTGAACATGATGCACAGTGTGATGGCAATGAAGCAACGTCTCTTATAAGGGTGTAAGATCATTATTGCTTGTCTTTAAAATTCAATTTGGTACAGTAGGAGTTCTGTTTGGACTGTTTTGGCTGTTAGAGTGACTAATGTGTGTTGCTGGATAAAAATTTATGAGATAAGTTGATGTTTGGATTTGAAAGGTGGTGATACTATTGTGCATATTGATCTGTTACTATTTACTTTTTTTGCATTGCATTGCCTGAGAACTTATTTGAGTGAACTGTGCAGCGTTTGTCTTTTATAGCAAGATGTAGTCTGTTCTGTGCCAAGTTAGTAAATCTTCCTGTGATCACATATTCTATTTTTACTGCTGAACAGACTACATAATCTTGTTGCAGAACACAGCTCTCTCTCTCTCTCTCTCTCTCTCTCTCTCTCTCTCTCTCTCTCTCTCTCTCTCTCTCTCTCTCTCTCTCATATATGCTGATGTGGATAAACTAGAATTGGTCACCCCACTCATTGCCATTGATTTCAAAATGACATATCATCATTATGGATCCTGTTGACTTGCATGAAAGCTGCTTCAGGTCTTTTCTGTTACGGTAGCTATTTTATTCCATCAATGCTCCATAAGATCAGATGTGGAGCACTTCCATTGGGTGATATTACATGCTGCTACAAGCCCAGAGTCATATTGCAGAAATCTGTTTGTCCTAAGATGCTCTTAGACTGAATTCATACGGTGGCACTTAAAGTGCATTTCAGCTTCCTCTGTTGGTGTACATGTGTGAAAATAGAAAGGCACTTTTATATGCTTGTGCATCAGGTTTCTGACCTGCAAGAACAGGCAGTTTTTAATGTGTTTGTGGGTTTCTGAGTTGATCGGTGTCTGAGCAGGAAAGGAGATTTAGGGTCACATTTCAGCCATCTTCTCCTATACAATGCATGTGCAATTTAGGCCTCAGCATGCCTATTTTGCACGGCAGTCACATATTACTTCTCTGGTGTCCTGAGAGTATGAGTTGGGCATTTCAGCAAGAAGATGGCAAGAGTCTTGGCAAAAAGTCCAGATTTGAAATCTGTCTATATGTGCTGCGGTACAGTAATTGTATACAACATGTGAGGCCACTCACTGCTTGGATCCCCTTGCCCCACATTCTCAATGTGCTGAGTTAATTCCGTCCTCATCATCCTCAGAATACTAGTTTTAGACAGCAATTCTAGATGGAAATAAACACTATTGTTTTAGACCATCACATACTTGTCATCCAGGTGTGTAGGTGTTTCAAGTTTCCATACCAATTGGTGTCACTCCACAGCTGACAGATCTGGAGGATGCTTCCTGAGGGATACAGCTCGTTCTCCTTGTTGGTAGCACATTAGCTTGTTGAATCATCTGTGCTACTTGTCATGTTTTGTGAGCATGGTGTATTTGTTATAACTAGACTGGGATGTTTAGATGGATTTTTTAAAAAAGTTTTATGCGGAATGGTTAATAAACAACTTCTGCATTTCAGTTTTCTCATTGTGGTTTTGATATTCCAGAAATCCCTTCATGGAGATTTCTGCATTGTGCAAAAAAATAGCATAAAACTGGTGTTTTCACACAAGCAGCCCAATTGAGAGGGCCAGGCGACTAGGGACAGATTCTGCACCACTGTGCTGCCTCCAGAATGGTTTCGGGCATGTGGGAAGGCATAAATACAAAACAAAAAAAAATCAGCTGTCTGGATTTTTTTAAAAAGAAAAAGACTTACACTTCACTTTCTGGTGGCTTAAGTCAACTGCCGGAGGCGGGGGGTGGGGTGGGGTGCTGGGCCAAAAGGTCAATGGCAGTGAAATAAAGTTGGCTCCACCCCCAGGAATATACATCCTACCCAGTGGTGGGATTCAAATAATTTAACAACTGTTTGTTTACAAGCACCATTTTAACAACTGGTTCTGCCAAAGTGGTGCGAACCTGCTGAATCCCACCACTGATCCTACCCTTCCAGTTATGCTAGCTTCCTGTGTTATGCTGGTGCAACTCTGGGAGAGGCAGTCTCTTCTGGAGGACCACCATCCTATTTGCCCTCCTTGCTGGTGTAGGTGCCACTTATGCCAGTGGGGTGGGCTTCCAGGATGTGGTCTCATCCCCTCCACCCAGACTGGACTGTTATTCGTATTTATTTTTCTCAGTAACTTTTCATTAATCACTAAGGCTGTTTCTGCACAGCCAAGGGAGAGAGCCTGCATCGGCATTAATCATGCTGATGCAGGCTCTGGGGCCGTTCGCACAAACGGCCCCATGGGATGCGCAGCTGTTGGAGCAAGCTCCGCACAGCCGTGTATTCCCTTCCCTGGCCCCAAATGCCTCCTCACCTTCTGCTGGCAGCCATCGCTCTGTCGTCACTCTGAGGAGGGAAGGGGACATGCCTCCATGGCCAGAGCTATGGCTGAAGCACTGGAGGCCAGGGGGCGTGTCCCCTTCCCTCCTCAGAGCAATGACAGACCGACAGCTGCCAGCAGAAGGTAAGGAGGCGTTTGGGGCCGGGGAGGGGAGGGGAGGGGAGGGGGAAACGCCGGTTTCCACCCGCTGCCGTTTGCATGGCAGCGGATGGAAGCCGGCGTTTGCAGGAAAACTCGTTCCCCAAGCGAGTTTCGAAAACACCATTTGGGCGGGCACAGAGCGCTGCTGCATTGATTTGGCAGCTGCGCCTGTGCGAAGGGTCCCCGCCAAAATGGTGTTTTACCAGGCTGAAGTTGTTGCTTTTAGCCCGTGCAGAAACCACCTAAGAATTGGTTTGGTTGATAAGGTACATATGAAACTTTGGATGAAGATGGCAGTTAGAAGGATCAGGAATGGGTGTGAAACTCCTGCTACCTGACCTGTTATATCTTTCTGTACCATCTCTTCATGGCCTTTGAGCATTAATAAAACTAAAAAATCTCTATAAGCATCAGGAATACAAATGACTTCATTTGTCTGTTTGGTAGTCTGGCCATGCATACATGTATTCTTGCAAAGACATCCAAAGTGCCTTTGATTGTTGATAATTGCTGCAACGGAAACCCCCCCTCCCCCACCTTCCAGTATCACCAAGACAGGGAAACCACTCACTCAGTTTCCTCCATCTGCTTTTTGCCCTTCAAAGACTGTGGTGCTTAAGAATTATGGCAGTGTACGGTAGGAAGCACTTTCCCTCAGCCCTGTAACATACCCCAAAAAGGTGAAGGATGCCCGTTAACTTTTATTTTCCTTTCCAGGCACTCCCCTCACTAAAACACACTAAAATAAATATACAGAGGCAGGAGTAAACTTAAACAGCAACACAGATTTATTTAACAGACAAAGGAGATGAGAAAGGGAGGAATAATAACCTGGGGATGGATGGATGAGGCAAATAAGGCCTGAGGCAAGAGAAATATATATACTAATTATACAAGAGCTTTGCACAGAGCATAGCACTTAAGATTATTCAGTTATTTTTCAGCTTAGATGTTAGTTTCATAGATGTTACTCAGTTTGTACAGTTCCTTTATCTTAGATGGTATTGATGTACAGTTTATACACACTGATTCCCAATATATTTTATTTATTTATTTATTTGATTTGATTTTTATACCGCCCCATCCCCAAAGGGCTCTGGGCGGTGTACAACAGTTAAAACACAATATAAGTAAATAAGCATTTAAAAGCAGCGATAAAATTCTCAATGCATTTACAAAATATAAAACTCCAGATTGAAATTTAAAACTAAAATCAAGATATAGGTGGCGTCCAGCGTTCCAATAATATAAAATCCCTCCCTCCCCACGGTAGAAGAGGGGGGGGGGAGGCATGAGAGTCTCATTAGATGTTTGGTGGCCCAGATGTTGAGGGGGGGCCAAGGAAGGGGCTTACTATTGGTGGCTGGTTCCTCCAAAGGCCCGGCCGGAACAGCTCCGTCTTACAGAAGCCCTCTGGAACTCTCAAAGGTCCCGCAGGGACCAGTTTAACTTTCTAGAGGAAGAGCGTTCCACCAGGCCGGGGCCAAGGCCCGTAAAGGTCCACAATGGCAGATGTGGAGGCCAGCACGCATCTTCGAGGGCCAGGGACCACCAGATAAAATTGGCACTCTGCTGATGCGGAGAGGCAGCGTAGGGGCGATATAGGGGTGATGTCGGTCTCGAAGATCACGATGGTCCCAGGCAGCGAATGGCCTTAAAGGTCCAACACCAACACCCTTGAAGATGATCCGGAACTCTACTGGGAGCCAATGCAGCTGCCCGCTGGCACAGGCTGGATATGTTCCCGAAAGGCGCTGCCTGTAAGCAGGCGTGCTGCTGCATGTTGGACCAGTTTTAATCGCTGCCGGATCAGAAGCGCAAGCCTTGAGAGGCCAGCGTGAAGCGAGTTACAATAGTCTAGTCTGGAGATGACCGTTTGCATATTGGATCACAGAGGCTAGATCACCGTTCTGGAGAGGAAGGGGGCCAATCGGCGAGGGCCTGGCGAAGGTGGAAAAAAAAAGGCAGCCGGGTTTGTATGGGCCACCTGGGTCTCCGGTGAGAGAGACAAATCCAGGTGGACCCCCAGGCTGCGAGCGCGAGGAGGGTGGCTCCAATGTGACCCCTTCCCACACCGGCGGCTGGAAGGCCTCTCCCCTCGCGGCCAAGCCAGAGGATCTCTCCGTCTTGATGGATTCCAGTTTTAACCTGCTCTGTCGCATAACCAACCAGCGACCGCCTCCAAGCAGTGCTGTAGAGCCGCGGGGAAGCGGTGACTGCTCCCCCCCCTCCATCAAAAGATTGAGCTGTGTGTCATCCAGTACGTTACTGATGGCAAATCAGCCCAAAACTCTCCCGTTACCAGCTGAGCAGAGGGGTGCAGCATGTAGATGATGTTAAATAACAGCCCGGGGACAATAATGCCCCTGGGGTACCACCGCGTGAAGCGGGCACTTCCGGAGTGGCCTGGTCCCCGCACCTCACTTGCTGATTCCGGCCCCAGAGAAAGCTTGAGGGTTATCCGCACTGAAGGACAGTACCTGCGCACTCCGAATGCTGACCCAGGCCCGATGGGCCAAAAGGTGCGTGAAATTGACCACATCAAGCCTTCTGCAGTGAGATCTAGCAACACCAAGCAGCGCCCGATCCATGCCCTTGAGTCGAAAGCTGAATATGGAGTAGCTATCTGTGGCGGCTGACGAGAACAGTCTCCGATCCCATGCCCATACGGAAGCGGACTGGAAGGGGTCCAAAAGCGATCGTCATCCAAGAAAACCTTGAAGCTGCTCCAGCTCCACTCTCTCAATTACCTTCCCCAGAAGCCCGAAGATTGAAGCGAGGCGGTGGTGTGGCCAGATCTCTTGGATCTAACGATGGTCTTTTTAAGAGTGGGTGGACCACTGCCTCCTTCAACCCATCCGGGAAGGTTCCTTGCTCAAGGGAACCATTGATGATACTCAACAGATGTATCAATATAGGCTATATATTTATCTGCAGAAGAAACACTCAGCCCTCACATTAGAAATACCCTTCAAAATAAAACATAAACTGTCCACTGAGGTAAATAAAGCAGATCTTTATATCCCAGACCCACAGGTACCCTGGAACTCTTCTCTACCTAGAAGATATTCCTAACCTGGTTTATATGACCATTCATCTGACCCTCCTATAAACCTTTCCCACCAGCATACTTGGTCAGTGTATAATTGCTTTCTCCCAGCACTCAGGCTGTAACAATAGCTCTTGTCACATGCTTTGACAGAACTGTTCCCTCAGAGATGTTTAGTGTTCACTCAGTTAAGATAGACGGTTCTTAACAGCAGGAACGCCAAAGGCGAACAGCCTTTCAGATTGTAGTGACAAGGGAGTTAACTTTTCCCCCTCTGCATCACACTGTTACTTGCCCAATCAGAGTACAGGAGGCCACAGCCAATCAGGTGGCTCTCCTATTCCTAGGCTTCCTGTGCCATGCTGTGAAGGTAAACAGGTCTTTTCTTAGACAGACCTGCACTTTACCTTTTTCCTTGCAGTTCATCACAGTTGCCATTGTATCTTTTGTTTGGACAAAACATGATAAAATAATAAAAGAACATAAGTCATTAATATTTTAAAAAGCATAAAGCAACATTCTACATTCATTTTGGAAAGGGGGGTGAGATTTTATTTTGTATGTTTGAAGTTGTGATTTTTTTCATTGTTCTTTGTAAGCTGCCTTGAGCCACAAGGAAAGGTAAAATATAAGCATTTTAATAAATAAATAAATAAATAAATAAATAAATAAATAAATAAATAAATAAATAAATAAATAAATAAATAAATAAGAGCAGCCTAAAATAATATTCATAAAACAGACCTCAGACTAGAAGCAGTCTGAACTTTTAAAAAAGATAAATCCCCTTAGTTATACTCCTGGGTAAAAAGTAATGTAACATTAGCATGTCCTGCTGCAATGAGACTTTGGACCTTGGTGCTGAAAGGTTTATTTATTGGAGCTATGGGTGGGATGCTTAGTTCTCCTTCACCCTTTTATCCTAACAAAAGCTCTGATAAGGTAGGACATGTTGAAAGGCCAGGCTCTCAGTGAGCTTTTCATAGCAGAATTGTGTTTGGAATCAAGGTCTCTCCTCACAGTCACATTGATTTCTGCACCACACAGGATTTTATCTATTGTTTTTGTATCCAGCTTTGGATGGCTCATAGGATCAGGCTCTTAGGCAATGACAGTGGTCAAAATGCATACAGATGCATGTATTTATAGAGAGGAACATTTTCCCTGCTAGCCTCCACTTTTGTCCTTTATCATGAACACATAAGGCCGCCTTATACTAGCTGTGTTGACACATTACTTTGAACACTCTTAAATCTATGTATAGTGTACACTTGATTTTTCTTTGGACATGAATTGAATAATTGTTAATTTACAGTCAAAGCAAGTACAGTTTGAATGTGTAATTTAAAGCCCACATTTATCCAGGTACTGGTCCCCAGTTTTATTTGTAAAGAGTATGTTCATTGTCTCTTCCATACAAAGCAGACATATGTATGTGTGTGTAGGATGTATGGCTTTTTCCCACACAACACAAATAAAACGTCTTGAAGACATTTTAAAAAGAACTGTTTTGGCTTTTTTTGTTTGCACAACATGGAAAATAAGGTGTTTCTGTTGAAAACGGTTCTTTTTTCCCAGCTCCTGCCCAACTTTATAGCTGTCAGTTTCATATTGAGTCTTTGTAGCTTCGCATATACCTCATTAAAAATTTTAAAAAGGGCAAGTGATAACGTTGCTGCAATCAGCTGGCAAAACTGAGTTGATTCATGTATTTAAATCAGTGAAATGCCACTCAGCATCAATGCCTGCAGAGGAAATGTCCCTGGGAATGGGCCCTCTGTAACATGTGAACAGGATGACTGACTAAGACTATATCAAGGTCAGTATTGTCTGCTGGCAGTGGCTTTCCAGGATTTCAGGCAGAGATCTTTCATTTGAGAATTGGTCACAACACCCCGTATCTATCTAACTAGACAACTCTTCAATTCTGCAGTCATGCACGCATTCACACACCACCATCGCTAGTGGCGGCAGTGGCTGCAGCAACAGCTTTTCTTTATTGTATAATATATAGGAGAAACAACTGTTCCATTGGGATAAGCTTGAGATAGTTTTGCATGGAAAGCAGAATCCTCAGGTGGCCATTTGAGAAATGTGTTTAACATACAGCTATTTCACATGAGGGAAATAACCCAAACATTAGTCCCGCATGTCACCTCTCTGTTATGGGAAAACAATATTTTCATAGTGTGTTTTGCCGCAGTAGTTGTTCCTATTAAAAGTAAGCAATAGAAGTGCAATAGAATTGAGAGCTGTAAGTACCATGACTGCAGAAGGACTGAAAATAGGCATTTTCTCAATTAATCTTTTGAACAGTTTTGAAGTCAGACCTCTCTTAGGCCCTTTCTGCACGGCAGAAAGGAGGGGAGGGGGCCATTCGCACGAGAGCGTGCGAGCGGCCCCCGCAGAGACCGGCGCAGAAAAGGCGGCTCCGCATGGAGCTGCCTTTTTTGCGTCCCCCCCCACTCACCTTGTCCTCCAGCGTCAGTCTGGAGGGCTGCAGGGACCCGCCTATGCTGCCCTCCGACCTCCAGGGGTCAGAGAGGGCAGCCATGAAGTCTCAGCAACCCTCCAGACTGGCGGCCTGGTGGCTCGAGTGGGGGGACGAAGCGGCGTCTTGACTGCGGTGCTGTTCGCATCAGCTTTACCGACCGCGATGGCGGCGCTTTCCAAAAACCTCCCTCGGGAAAGGAGGTGGAAAGCGGTGCCTTCGCGCCACTCGGGGCCGCACAGGACGGTGCTGCGGCGTTGCAGCAGCTGCTCCTGTGTGAACAGCACCCCAGAGACCGGTGTTTTTCCATCCCTGGGCCGCTGTTTTTGGCCCCGTGTGGAAAGGGCCTTAGTGACTGAAAACATTTTAAAAGGCAATTAGCACAAGAGCTGAGGATAAGATGCTCATGGAGAAACTTACCTGGTTTTTTATTTATTTTTTAACAGACAGAAATATCAGTGCACAATAGTGTTGTTTCTATTTGCATTTTGTTTGTTTGTTTACAGCTGAAACTAGAAACCAACTGGAAACATTACAAAGAAAGAAGAATGCAATCTTAGTGGATGGAGTAATTTTAAATGGCCCTGTAGCAGATTCCAAAGCAGGAGAAAAATTTGTGGAAGATGCCAGTAAGATAATCATGGAGGAGGTGATAAAGAAAGCTGCTGATGTAACAGAAAAGGTAGAAATCTCAGTTGAAATATTTTCTGTATATAATTAGTAGGAACCTCAATACTTCCATTTTATTGTACTAAATTTGTAGTTACTTCACTTTTCATATGTGGTGTTCCTCCAACAAACTGATCTTTTAAAAATATGATTTGATAGTTTATAGCTGTGCATAGAGTGAAAGTGTTGGTACTGGGAGCAATGAACAAAAGCCACGATCCCTAAAGGGGTTTTCCTGTGTGTAAGCCATGAGACTTACTTCCCAGTAGACTTGCTGCCAATGTTTGAAAATGTTAAATCCATTTTGTGTCTTGTTGTTTGCATGTATCGTGGCACATCCACTTCTGAATAGCTTAGGAAGGAATTCAGAGTTATAAAGGGTGAATTCAGAATCTTCAGTTTGAATACTTGGTTTCATATTTGTGTTGGTTTTTATTAATCTATTTTGGAGTGTTCTGGAAGATTCTGGAATGTTAAAAATAACCAGAATTACTTTTATTTAGATCAGTATTAAAAGTTTATTTTTTACTGGGAATATTGCAAACCCTATAAATAATTTCACTATGATTTAGGCTTTGTCGTCATTAATATTTCCCCCTTAATCCAATGTTTCATTCATGATATTTTTTCATAACCAGGTGTGTGAATGGCAACCTCCTGAAAAACTGAAAACATTACTTGATCTGGATTTGAACAACACTGGAGAGACTCATCAGAGACTCTTACAACTTTGCCAGGATGTTATACGATTCAGCGTCAAAACCAGTATGAATCTTATCCCTGTATCAATTGTTTTTCTTTTAGTTCCATGAAGGGCCTTCAAACAGTTGGGTGGAATGGTCATTCTTATTTTTATCTCTGAGAAACAAATTGACAACTTGACAAATTGTACGTTCCATTGAGTTGGATCCAGCACAACATTTCCACTTGTACCAGAGTTCTTGTGCAAACCGAGACTCAAGGAAAAAACCTTGCAGTGTCCACTTTCATTGTCAGACTGATTATAGTCCCTTTCACTTTTTTCTTGCAAAAAATTAGCCAATTTCTGGGCACTATAAGGAGGAGGCACTATAAAGACACTAGAGGAACCATTTAACCAATGCAGAAGCTAGCCCTTACAAGATCACGTGCAAGTGGAACTGTGCTGAATCTGTTTATATTTCTCCTTGCACATCGCTGGATCCGAGCCTGTATGTCCAGTTAGGAGAGACTAGATATAGCAATGGCCTGTGAGTTATAATCACTCTCTGTGTGAGGCTCCCCTCAAGCACAGGCATTTGGTCCTCAGCTATCTTGTAGAATGACCCTGGCAGGCTTCCCAGGTTTCAAAATGAAGGGACCCTGCACAACTTTGTTCCTTTCGCCTCACCACAGGACTAAAGCTTTTTGCACTTCAATGCCCTGTACTCTTCATCTTCCTTGGCCCTTGTGGGAATCTGCATTTGAGGTGGCATGTTGCCCTTCCATTCCTTGCCCTGCCCCCTTCCTCATCAGTCTCAGCCTATTCCGGAGGTGGCGAACCTATGGCACTCCAGATGTTCATGGATTGGCCATGCTGACAGGGGCTGATGGGAGTTGTAGTCCACGAACATCTGGAGTGCCATAGGTTCGCCACCACTGGCCTGTTCTCTGAAGGGTTGTAATGCCAGTGTCTTCCCTTTCCTCCCCACTCCAGACTTCATAGCTGTTTTCTCCCTATTCTCCTGCATGCATTTTGTCAGGCAGGGAGCTGTGTGAGACCAGGCCCTGCCCTCTAGTCTTGTCTAGGTCACTTTCTAACCTGCTCCCTGCCAACCTGATTGGCCAGACATATTGCTTTTCGACTTGGGGCCACCTGCCCTGAGGCTGGCCCTCCTTCCCATGTCTCAGCCATGGGAGTTAATAGTCCATGGGGTCTACTCCTGAGCTGGGCCACCATTTGCTGGGCCATCATTTGGCAACCTCTTTTGGCCCTAATCCTTGGTGGTCCTAATCTGAGAGCAGTGCTCTAACTGAGGTAAAGGCCCCGGAAAGGAGCCCAGACAGTGGTGAGGTTGCAGAGCTATAACTGCCCCGGATGAGTGGCCAGGTGATCTTCAGGCCTCAGCGAGACTGTCGAAGTTTGTCTGGGACTTGATGTTAAGGGACAGCAGAAGAGGGCTGCACTGCTATTAGTGACATTGGTTCTCCCAATGCTGCATCGGTGGAGGAGCTGGCCAGGAGATCTCCCAGAGCCACATAAATCGCAGCTCTGGTGGAGGGCAGGCAGCAGGGAGTAAAGGTCAATTTCCAAACACTGTGGATGCCCTCAGCCTTCATGTGAAGCAAGATTCAATATTTTAATTGGGCCACCATGTGGTGGGTTTCCCAGTTTCTACTCCATGGGTTGGATCCAGTCATTTCCCCCCCTCCATCTCACCCAGTTTCCCTCTCTACTACAACCACTGTCCCACGCAGCTTTTATAATTACAAATGTAAACTTCACCATTGAGAGAGTGGAATGAATGTAGTTGCAATAAGACATTTTTACATGTTGATAGAGTTGTCTACATCTGAGCATAATTGTGTTGCATCAAAGAACATCCAGCTCATGGTATTTAGGGTTAGACTTTCGGTGGCAAGATTTTTTAAACCACAGTTCTCAGGAACATAATGACCCAATTCAGATTACCAGACCTCAACAGGCAATTATATGTCAGGAGTTACCAGAAATGATTTTTTAAAACTTCTCTTTCTCTTGTGGGCACTCAGGGGCCCAATCTCAGGTGGGAAATGGAGCATCCCCCTCCCCTTCTCAAGGTTCGTCCCTGATCTCTGAAAAGGTGGTTTTAAACGTGGACTTGGACCCAGTTCTTACCAGTCCTAGCTTGACATACTGATTACTAAACCATACTGATCAACTTATGCATCTCTTTCTTGGAGTTAAAACTTCAAAGGAGTTCTGTGTATGCTTTTCTCATAGCATTTACACTAACTGGATCTCTGTCTCATTTCTTGAATTTACAGATCATCCAAGATTTTTTAATCAGTTGTATGCTGGTATTGATTACTACTCTTTAGTGGCCCGTTTCATTACAGAAGCATTAAATCCAAGTGTGTAAGTGCATCTTGTTTTTAAATCAATGTTCGGTGTCTGGATTGCTATTTCACTGTGGCATGTCCTATTTCTTTTAGGTTAACATTTAAATTAATGCAGATGCTGCTGTGTATGTTTCAGTCTTCAGACAAATTTTAGCTTCCCTTTCCCTAATAAATAATCTTTATGGGCACTTAGGTAAAGATGCAGTGAGAACCTTTTTGTCTTAAAACTGGTTTGCCAGTTCTGTGTTAATCAAATGTCTTTGATTCCTCTTTCTTCTTTATTTCAATAAATATTGGTCCAGTTGAATGATAGTTCTGTGCCAACTTTCTCTCTATTGCTGCTTTCTGCTCCAGCAACTGAGATGTTTTTCCAATTGAATATCTGTGCATAAAATCCAATTCTCAGAAGCCTGAGAAGCACAACTGACAGAAATGCCATTGAGAGTACTTTGAGAGAGTACTTTGGGAGAGTAACAGCATCAAAAAGCCTGTGAGGGTTAACCATGGTGCTAAAATATTGATTTTCTGGATTTGTAGGACTATGATGTAAAAGTTGATATATATGGAGCACTCTGAAGTTGATCATATGAAAGACTCCATGTGTGTGGGACCCATGAACATTTCTAGAGACTTGGTGAAGAGATTTAGGCCTTGGATCTTACTGCATGTATCCTATCACACACTTGATCCCCCCTCCCATAATACCCTTTTTCTCCCCCCTCCCCAGTTTCTTATAAATTGTGGGATGGACTAACCTGCCGCTATCAAGGATAGTGTCTATGATCAGGGAATGGATCCACCACAAAACCACAACATTGTTAGATTCCTCTTATTTAGCGATCCATTCGTGCTTCCTACTCTGCTTTCCTTTCATTCCGTTTCCCTCAATGCACTCTGTCAAAATGCTGCTTAGATGGTTACCTTTTATTCCCATTTATTCAGGTATACCTATGAAGTTTCTCCAGTGTTTTTGTTAGTGGAAGAAGTAGTCCTAAAGAAAATGATTGAATTTATAGGGTGGGAAGAAGGTGATGGCATATTTAATCCAGGTAATAACATTTTTTTTTAACATTCTGTTTTCGTTTAAGAATATGTCTCACTAATACCAGTAGTATATATGGGAAGAAAACTTGGGCTGTTAATAGTACTGACTCCTTCGTTGTGTCTGTACAGCCTCTGTTGTGCTTTATGGATTTTTCCCCAAGTGATCCTTTCCTATTGTTATGGCATGTTGTATAGACATTTGAGCTAAATATAGAGTACCTCTAAAATTACATTTTGGAAACCTGAAACAGTAATAGGTGTGCATTTTGTCTATGGTCTTTTTTGTTCCTTTCAGGGGGCTCCGTTTCTAATATGTATGCTATGAACTTGGCTAGATACAAATACTGTCCTGACATAAAGGAAAAGGGGCTTTCAGGCATGCCAAGACTGGTGCTATTCACATCAGAAGAGGTAATAAATATTTGTCTATTAGTTTATTAAGGGGTTGTTGTTTTTTTGCTCGCATGCATGTATTCCTCATTTATAATTCTTCTAGCCATGCAGTTGTGGTTTGTGGAAGACTGCAGCAAAGATAAAATATCATGCTAGGTATAACAAGGCCCATTTCAGCTATGAAAAAAAAGCGAAACAATGCCTCAAACTGATTGGGAATACTTACTAACCAGAGATTGCAAGGTCCCTTTTTCAATTAAAAACCACAAAGGGACCCCTAAGAAGTCCTCTGACCAGCTATTCCATTCCCTAGCTATTATGAATTGATAGAGTAGCTGTCACACTTCTCTGGGCTCTTTGATTCCATCCTCCTTGCTCAATTCCAAGACTGATGGATTGTCAATATGGACTGGGTCTGAGAAAACATCCTGTAGGTTTTCATTGCATCCTGTGTCTTTCCCATCCATTCTTCATCCCCTGCTGCAGTCTTCTGATTGGCAGGTAGCTGAGTGAGAGGATTAAATGAAGAAAATATTAGTTTATTTTTTTATTTTAGGTGTTGTGGAGTTGAGAAGTGCAGTTTAATTTTAAAGAAGAACGATTCCACACTCATTTCTCAGGAAAAATGTGACAACATCAACAAAATAAAGTCATCTATTTTGTGCTTGAAAAGTCTTTCTTCTCCTCAATTTTAGTAGCCATTGAATTGATAATAAAAATGGTTTTTCTCTCTCTAAAAAGACATGGTAAAAGCATCAAAACGAGTTTTTAATTGTTTGTCAAGGGGAACAGACCAGTTGAGAAACAAATGGAAACATTTTGATTAGAATGTGTTGTTTTATGTCACTGAAAAGGTGCAGTCAGTATTTTGATGGTTATATTTAAACTCTAGTCTATTTGCACTTTATCCATATGTTTTACGGTAGAGCAGTTTTTAACTATCTGCTTCAATACCCATGGTAAAGAATAAGAGCCACTCTTTTTACCCTTTGTTGTCAGTAAATTTGGGAGACTGACTTTTTTGTGTGGTTAAAATTATTGTAAAACAGTGATTGTACAGTTATTCTTTTACCAATTACTAATTGCAAATGATTACTTTTACTTACTAGTTTAATATCTATTAGTACTGAAAGAGACTATGTTCATGGAGTCATAGGGGCAGAAGTGAATTACAGCATAGTTCAGCCTAAGGCAAAAGTCACTTACAACTAAACTTTGAAAAATGCATTCCTATCCTAAAGAAAACCTTCCATGAAAACATAGCAGTTCAGGTGTGTGTATTTTCAAATAGCTGCCTATGTGGTCTGGTTCAGATTACTGAGGTATTAACCTCAGTTGCATTTTAGAATCAGTGCTATTTAACTTATCCATTGGAGATCCTATAGGATTGGCCAATTTTTTTTTGCTTAAATATTTAAAAGAAGCCACCTGGTCAGACTGGTGCCAGGTGAAGGCAGGCAATGGCAAACAAACCCCATTTGTCAATGAATACTTAGGAAACATTATGTTCTAGTCTGTGGAAATCATAGAGTATGTAGCAAGACATGCCCATGCTGTCTATCAAAGGCACAGTGTTGCTTACTCTGACTGGTAGCAGTTATCCAGAAATTCAAGCAGAGGTCTTTTACATCATTTGCTATCTGACTCTTTTTAAACTGTTGAGTTCGAGATTGAACCTTTTGTCTGCTTCATTCCGATCAAATGCACTTCCACTGAGCCTAGGGCCCCTTTAACATTCTCCATGAAACTATTGTCTCATTAATATCTCACCATTCTAGAAGTTGGAATGCTAATGACCTCCACAAGACTTATTATAAAGATGAATGTGATTTGATGTTGTAAATCTCTTCATTTATGGAAGTATGACGTATATAGTGATTCCCCCTAGAATGGAATTTGATATTTTAAACAGAGGAAGTCTGCCTTTCCTTCATCAATAGTGATGTGCAAGGTCCATAAAGAATAAAAGAAGGCAGATCATAATAGTGTTGTGGTAAGGAAGTGGAATTTACAATCCAGGAATGGAATTTTCTTTCGCTATTGATTTTTAATGTTGCCAAAATGGCTTAAGTATGGCAACACTGTTTTTATTTGTGTAGAGCAAAAAGGAACAAAACACTATAGAAACTTGTGAAGAATTTTTATAAGTAGCAATGAGGGAAAATACCGGTAGATGGAGTTGTGGGTCTATATATAGTGAGGACAACTGACCCACAAACAACCTAGTTGGTCACACACACACACACGCACGTGCGCGCGCGCGCACAAACAAAATATATAGTTATAATCTTTTTAAATATCAGATTACCTCTGATCATGTTGGGCTGTCTCTCCCTACCATTGTAAAACATTGGCCAGCCCTTGGGTATCTGGAGTGAGAGGAAGTGCTTCATTCTCTGTTTTTTCATTCTTTTCTGAGCATGATGCACAGATAAGAAGGAGGGGTTGCTAAGAATTGCCAAGCTGTTAATGGGAAAAGGGGAGTAAAACCAAAACCATGCCACTGTATCCAGCTTGCTCTTTTCCTAAGTGGCTGACGTGGTGTTGGTTGCACTCTCTTATCTCTGCAGCCACCTTGCTGTCCTCTTGGCAGCTCTTTAAGTTCCTGGGATCAGAGTGCACCAGCTGTAAAAAGGGTGTTTACTGAAGAAGATAGACCCATTCCTGTCATGAGACCTGCAGCTCAGGGAAACCCACAGTTTACATGTCCTTCAGTCCTTGCACTAAACTGGCAGCTATTTTAAGGTGGAAAGCACATGCCATCATCAAGCCCTGCCAGGCAATGGCTTTGCCCACTTTCCCGGAACATGTGGTGGGTACCACATTGGACAACCATGATCAGAAGAGACATAGGAGGCATATCAAAGAACCACATGTGGCTCCTGAGCAGCTATGTGAATCTCACTCATCTAGGCAAGGCTGTTTCTTTTAGGCCTCTTTGTCATTTGTTTATTGTTTGTGAGGGAACCATTAGAATGGAGTGAATCGATAATGAAATGAACTCAGGGTAAAATTTGCAATCTTTCAGATAGCATTAAAGTTATCTAGGAGAGAGTGATTTTTAGTCAAGAATATACTTGGTATAATTTACAGATGCAACAATAAAAATTAAAAAAAATAATTTGGAGTTGTTTGTAAAAATATTCCTACCTGTCATAAATCCTATGGAAGAACTTGGTACATTTTCAACATCGAATGAACAAAACTTCTCCAGAGCTCACCAATGTCTCATTTAAATGAAGTAATTTTCTGTACAAAGTACATTTGTGGTTACATTGCAGTGTATGGAGGGAGGGGGGAAATAGAACCAAGTCCATGTGCACACTGCATCTGGGTTCTGTCCCCATGCTCATGAGTTGGCTTTTCCCTTTTCCCAAGAATACATGGTTTGTCACAGAAGTTATGATTCAGTGGTCTGCCTTTGTTTCTCAACATGTAGATTTTGCTGATACGTTTTTTGAGTCTGAAGAGGTTTGACATTTCCCAGTGACTTTTCAATGGAACCTAATAGGTGACCATTATTGTACTAATAAGGAGCTATTTTGTGACAGTGGCTTGCAATTTAAATAAAACTCTACTGCCAGAATCCAGATCTCTAGTGAGCGGTATGCTGTCGCTTTGCAGACATATTTTGAATTATTGATGTAATTCAGTATAACAGAAGATTGATTACCTACCTATGTATGTTATTATTCCCAGTACATTTTGAACGAATAAATTCTAAAGGCTTTGTGAATATGTCATGTTAGAACAGATTGGCTGATGGTACCTGATAGTGTATTCCATGCACTATGATTAAAAATGAGGAAAGAAACCTTTCTTGTCAAAGGGGGAGGGGGGGCTTCTTTTGTGGTGATGAGTCTCATCCAAAAAAAGAAGAAGCATGACAGGCTTGAATACCCTTAATATATTCATGCACACACATTAAAATGCTGTAGATTTTTCATAATTATGTTTCTCTGTAACTGCATTTATGTGAACTCTCTGGAAGAAAACTGAATTAATTAACCACCTGGTTTCACCTGCTGTATGCAAAGGAACAATTTAAGGCATTTTCTGAGTTTTGGCAAGTGTATTAAGTTAACTCTTAAATAACATTGACTATTTTTCTCTTCTTTTCTTGAGAAGAATATTGAAGTTTCTACTGAAGTAAGTCAGTTCATGTGGCTTCTTTTGCCAGGCACTGAGAATTTAGGAGCATCCTCTCTGTTAAATTGTACAGAGCTTTTCTGGATTGATTCCAGAGACAGAGATAAACATTAGAAACTTATCAGAAAATGAAAATTGCTACTTGATTTCATGCATTACATTATTCATATGAAATTTTTAGATTTACCTGAATGTGACCTGAACATGTGAAATTGCCACAGATGGGGTCAATTAACAGGTTAAACTTCGTCACACAGGATGACCCACTGAACCAAACTGCATTTGTACATCTGAAAATGTAACATGTTGATCATATGGACTTTTCTCCTAATAGCCAGGTTTTCTCCTGTATACTCCAGAATTGATATTAGAAACCATATTTCTGAGGCCAGTTCCAATGACCCTACGGAAACATGGCGACTGTATATATAGTGACACAAGGCAATGAACTAATTGGTATAATACAAATTTAATTAGAATTATAAAGCTTCAATAGATAGAAGCTTCCGGCGGCTACACCATTCATAAAGATATATTGTGATTGTATTATATTATTAAGTTTATTGTTCATTTCTGATATTACAATTCCATATTCATATCTTTGAATGTGAAAAACTGCCCAAACTCACAAATCTTTTTATTATCATGTGTGGCTAGGGACATATGTTCTGTTTGAGCATGTTTTCCATTGGAGCTCACAACTGATAGCACAGTGTGCAAAACAGACCTTCCACCCAATAACTTTAACTTACCTAAGTAGGTGGTGAGCTGGTTTTTATTACTTGTATCCAGATCAACAGTGCACACATCAGTAATAAAAAATTTGAGACGAGGTGATGAAGTGCAACTGTGAACCTGGAGGAATTACTGAGAACTTGAACATCAGAAACCAGGTTTATTAGAGAGGAATCCTACACTTCATCAGCTTACATAAATAAGTGGTTTGGAGAAAGCAAGAGGAATACACTCGGGAAGGTTTGCCCAATTGTAGGACAAAAGGGCAATCCTTGGGAATTGAAATACTCAGAGGTGGGGGGCCAGGTGTGCATTTGGGATATTTGTGAACTTGTATATATTGAAACAGGGGAAGTTTCTAGAAGGAAGGAAGTTCCCAGGGTCAAAATTCAAAAGTGGGCAAAGTTGAGAACCACAATGGAGGTGGCTGAACCAGATGTGAGCATGGATCCTCGGTACAGTGATTGGACAGGACAGCAGACAGTCTGCCCTGCCAAAAGGCACATGGATAAGTATTGGAAGTCCTTGATTAATCATCTGAATGTCATTTATGGGTGAGGAGTTTCCTATCCAGGAACTTCCTGAGGATGCTGCCTTTTCTTTCAGCTAGCATGGTTGATTCAAGAGTGGTCTGCTTTGTCCCTTCAATCTGTGTGCTTTGTTCTTTGTTGGCCTGAGGCTGGTTTGTCGCTTTTAATGCAAGTTAGAAAAGACAGGGACAAAATGGAGGTTATGTGGAAACATTTGGCATAGAGTAAAGGTTATATGTTTAGTGACTTCCACGGTTCATCCATCTGATATTCATGCCTGACCTATAAAGATATGCATTTGCTTCCATTTTCTGGTTAGTTCCTTGGACAAGTTTTCAAAATGGGAATGAGAGATGTATAATATCAGATGTTTCGAGCTAGTGGTTGAAAAATGTAAAATGAAATCAGCCTTCAACCCAATCCTTTCATGTGGAAATGTGAAGAATTTTATTTCTTGATCACATCAAGATCTATTTATTATAGCAGCCACCAGCAAGATGCCTCTGGAAGATCATGGACAGGGGATGATGCTGCAGTCCATCCTCTAACAATGGGCTCCCCTAAGTATATGGTGTTCAGAAGTATAGTTCCTATTTATACGGGTTCCATTTAGCTGTCATTGTTAATATCTGTTGGAAAGCTCTCTTCCATGACAATGTTATGTGTAGACTGCAGCATTTTTCCTGTTTGTATTACTGAAATGGGATGTCCAGCACCTTCACATTCATTTAGCTTCAGAAAACATTATGTAGATATGTAGACCCCAGTGCATCACTTCCATTTTAGGAAGTCTGTCAATGAGCATACAATGTCAGGTAAGCAGCCATCTTATGTCATAAAATTACCCAATATTTTTAACTAGTGGGTGAGAAGAAGATAAGCCAATAATGAGCTGTTGCTCTAGGCCAGTTTTGATATTCCTGTTCCCCATTCTTAATTGTTATTGGTCTCCTTGAGACAATAAGTGGAATATATATTTTGGAATAAGACGAGAAGAGTAGGGAAAACTAGTAGTAGATGATCCATTGACCAGATATCATGAGTGATTTAACTAGTGTATTCAGCATTTTTACAATTGTATCTGTAGCTTGACCTCTCTGTTTAGCAATAACTTAGACTTGGGCTAACTATTTCATGCCACACTGAAGACTCCAGATTTGAAAACCTGCTTTATCTTTCCTCTTTTCAGAGAGGAGGATTCCTCTGTTTTTGCTACTTCGTCATTGTAGTCAGGCTTGTTTTTGATCAGAATTTGTAATATTTGCCTCAGGAAAAGTCTCTACTGGTTTGTCCATTGTTAATTGCCTACTTAATGTACTTTCCCCACATCTCTTGCATTTACTTAGTGTCATTACTCCGTGAAGAAGGCAGCATCTTTTCTGGGAAAGTCTGGCATAATAAAATGTTTACTTCATCGGCAGGCGATGAGCGTGGCGGGAGCAAAAGCCACTAAAGTGATCTGATTGTTTTAAAAATGGAACGGCGCTGGGGAAAGAGAGAATCCTATTCCAGTTCGATAACTGGAAAGTGTTTCCGAAATCGCTGTTCCATAGAGGCGATGCATAATTTTGATCTTGAACTGGAGCAGCCCGTCCAGCTGTGGCAAGAGGTGAGAGGAAGAGAGGCGAGTGAGACAACTCGAAGAGTCCACATGCATGTGCGTGCCCATTTAAGGTTTGCAAAATTACCGTGGATCGAGTGTTGAAACGTACGGGAAAAAAGGAGCACGCGGAAAGCGGCGCAGCAGCTCATGTGTATACAAATATTTTTCTAGGTGCAGCCTATTTGCTGTATCGAACGCTGGGCAATTGCCCTGTGATTGCTGCAAAAACAGTTATTATATGCTTCATCTGGAACTTTTACTCTTTAATGCGCCATACAACACCGGTTTTTAACCCACTGCTAATTCCGGAGCAGCGCAATATCTATCAGTCGAGCAGGTTTCTACAATTTTCTTTTATTTTCATTCAAAATGAATACAGGGCCCTGAAATATTTTTTGTTAATCTCTTCTGGTTTTAACAGCCAGTATTTATTTAATTGATTGATTGATTAATTATTTGGATTTCTATACCGCCTTATCCCCAAGGGGCTATGATGAAGTGGTTAAAGTGTCAGACTAGGATGTGCAAGATCCAGGTTCAAATCCCCCTCTGCCATGGAAACCTGCTGGGTGACTTTGGGCCACTAATAAAACCCTCAGCCTAACCCCTCTCCCTCCAGATAACTGTGAGAATAAAATGGCAGTCGAAGAAAACATGCATAGAACAGGGTTAAAGAATTTGCACTTCAGCCTAGAATTACAATTCTATCAAGTTTCTACCAGCATGGCCACCGGCTGGCCATGCTGACAGAGGCTGATGGGAATTGTAGTTCCTGAACATCTGGAGAGCCGCAGGTTCCCTAACCCTGCTCTCGAAAGTTGGGGTATAAATACTTCTAAGAGAGAGAGAGAGCCAAATTACTCTTGTGTTATACTTAGAGTTGCCATCTCCCAAAATTACAACTGATCCCCATGCAACAGAGATCAGTTCCCCTGAAGAAAATCTCTGCCCTCCCCAGGCTCCACCCCCAAATTTCTAGGAATTTTCCAACCTGGAGTTGGCAACTCTAGCTACCATCCTAACCCTGTTGTCTTGGAAGGAAATATTATCTCAATTTTAAAGGTTACACCTATTGCTAAAGTCCAAATTGGGAAACATAGTGGTTCTTTCCGCACAACACAAATAAGACATTCTGAGGTGTCTTGGAGCAGCGGTGGCGTAGTGGTTAAGAGCAGGTGCATTCTAAACTGGAGGCACCGGGTTTGATTCCCGCTTCTGCCTGAGCTGTGGAGGCTTATCTGGGAAATTCAGATTAGCCTATGCACTCCAACACACGCCAGCTGGGTGACCTTGGGCTAGTCACAGCTCTACGGAGCTCTCTCAGCCCCACCTACCTCACAGGGTGTTTGTTGTGAGGGGGGAAGGGCAAGGAGATTGTAAGCCCCTTTGAGTTTCCTACAGGAGAGAAAGGGGGGATATAAATCCAAATTCTTCTTCTTGGAGAGGAATTCCGCACAGCTTTTTTCCCAAGACATCCTCAGGACACCTTATTTAAGCTCAAGGCACTTTTTTTTTAGAAAACACTTTGGAAAACACTTTGAAGTGCTCCTTTTTTCCCCTTAAGATGCCTCCAAGACATCCCCTGCCTGACTGTGTGGAATGCTGAGATTGGGAGGCATCTTATTTTTCCCACTCAACTGTTTTGCTTTCTGATCAGTTTCACCTTCTGCTTGTGCCCAGCATTTTGTATCCCGGTGAAGGGATTCTCTCTACCTCCCTTTGCTGAAGATTACCCCAGGACCTTTGCTCTGAAGGTTCCAATCCTGGACACCTTTTCAACTCGAAAAGTACATATTTGTACTTTGCTTGCCCTGCCAATTCCAATTCTATATAGTTTTCTTATTTTAAAAACGTTTTCTGGCAACTATCTTTGTAGCTACACAGACACCCGTAAGAGAATCTTAACCGTTCAGAAGACTGCTTTACCTCCCATTGAGAGGTATCGGGGTGGACCTGCCCTCCGTGGGCCATCGGCAGGTCCATCCAGTACTTTTCAATGGGAGGTAAAGCAGACCTCTGAGCAGCTGAGGCCCCTTCCGCACACGCAAAATAATGCGTTTTCAAACCACTTTCACAACTGTTTGCAAGTGGATTTTGCTATTCTGCACAGCATCAAAGAGCACTGAAAGCAGTTTGAAAGTGCATTATTCTGCATATGCGGAATGAGCCTAAGATTCTCTTAAGTGTATCTGTATAGCTATGAAGATAGCTCCTTGAACATTTTTTTTCCTGAAAATCGCGATATTGCTGAAATTAAGGTAAGAGCTGAGTAAATTATGTACTTTTAATGAGAAGGTTTTGCCCAGGATTGGAGCCTGTAGAACAAATGGAAACAGGGAGACTCCCTTCACCAGCACACAAAATGTCGGGCACAAGCAGAGGGTAAAACTGACCAGAGAGCCAAATGATCGGGTGGTAAAAAGCCTCTTTCCCCCTCTGACGTCTTTGCTGTCTGGAACCAAACCAGCAGCTGCCTCTTTTTAAGACGTACCCCCAACATCTTATCTTTGGTGTGTGGAGTAAATAGAAACAGTCACCTCTTTTTAAGATATCCCACAGACGTCTCTTTTGTGCTGTGTGGAACAGACCGGTATTGCGACCATGTTTTATAAAAGAGTGTACTACTGAAGGTATATTGCAGTTAAAGTTTTCTTTGTCATACCCTACTAATTTGGAATGAAATAAACATAGAGTAAAAAATAACAGCAACCGGTCACATCTATGAACAATAGATCAGCCCCATTTGGGGTGAAATAAATGCTTGTAGTTGAATGAGTTGTATTCTCATAATAACGTTAGCGCCTTTGGTAAAATCTTTTTTTATGTTAATTAAAAATGTTTCTTGGCTTACAAAGGCTACTACCAGCATTGTTCTATCGCTCTTTTCTAAAAAAATCATTGCTGGCTGAAGTTGTAGATACATTTGTCTGTTCTTTTGGTTTCATTTCCTTGAAATGGATACTGTAAGCATTTGAAAGGTTCTCTTACTTCAATGTAAGTATTCTTCCTAAATGCCACTTTATAATTTTCAGCAATTTGTTTATACAGATTGCACTGCAGGTTTATATATTCGCTGCATGTTTGGTAGAGATGATCCTGTTTATGCATTTATTCTGGTTTCTTGCAGTTCAACATATTACAGGGAAATGTGAGCATTCATATTTCCACAACTTTTAAATAATGGTTTGATAATACTTGATTGGGAACTGTATGTATTGGAACATGGGAAACACGTGCCTTGGTTCTTCTGGCCATCTGGGGCAAGTGTTTGAATATATATATCTGCCTCTTCAAACAGTAGTCTTCTTAGAAATGCACATTTGGTGAGAATGTTTTCTCTTTAGTTACTTTTGTGCTCCAAAGAGAAAAATTGGAAGAGCTCCATGCAGAAACATGCTTCTGTTGCCTCAGCGCAGCCTTTATTTGAAAACTATTGTGTCTCCGGTTATAAATTTGAATGGAATGCAGCAGTATCATGCATATCTTCGTGAGTTAGAAAGAACAGAGGTTTTAAACTGGAAATTTGTTTATTTTTATTGTGATATGATGTGTAAAGGTGGCTCAAGCGTGCATGTAGAGCTCCTGCACATATATAGCCTTTCTTATTGATTTCGGTGGAAGAACGGCTTTATGTGCACGTCTCTATGCATTCTTCAGTGATGTCAGCTTTATCCATGAGAAATCACTGGACTGAAACAAAGTGTGTTTCGGTTTTAAACGTATGCTTATGTTGACTTTTGTTTTGCCACAAATTTACATGATTTACTCAATTGTTGCAAGTGAAAAGAAGAGATGATGTTTTTACTTACCGTAGAAATATCTAGTACAATACAGTACATCTTTTCAGTGATGCATTCAGATGGAAGATTTTAAAAAAATTCTAGTATGGCAACCATTTCAAGTAGCTTCTATATTGTACGGGAAAGTAAAACAGGGCATTTTTGAAGTTAAGTTGTTACCCTTATCGAAGTATAGTGGGATTTGTCAGGCTATTCCTTTGGCTGCAGGACATGTTACTTTGTGTGGTCTTTTGACATTTTAAGTTAATAATAGGAAAGGCATTTTAAGCAATACTTCACTGTAATAAAAACTTTCATACTTAAGCAGTTGGGAGAAAAATCTTGTTTTACTTTGTAGCATTTATCTTCTTGTATTCTTGGGGAGAGAGTGATTTCTTGTGCCTGGTTTCAGCTGAGAGGAATTTGAGTAGCCAACATGGAATATTAAAGATAGGTATGCTGTTATTCCTGTAACTTCAGTATACATATAAACATATGTGACCATTTTTTTCTGCTAAAGTACAACTACATATAACTAAACAAATTTATTTTATTTATTTATTTATTTATTTATTTATTTATTTATTTATTTATTTATTTATTTATTGTTTCGGCTTTAATACCGCCCCATCCCCGAGGGGCTCTGGGCGGTGTACAACAAAGCGTAAATAAAATGAATTTACTAAAATCTTTAAAACAGCGATACAAACAATAATGATAGCTATAATAGAGGCGTCCGACCAACCCCACTTTGAAAATTCTCCCCAGGAAAGAGGGGGGGAGGAGAGCGGCGAGTCATTTTAGATGGTGGCCTAGGTGGAAAGGCCAACTGGGGTGTTAAAGCCAGCTAAGAAACAGCAGCTTGGGGGCAGCTGGGCTTTATGCTGTAGCAAAAATAAATCCTGAATTTAACACTTAGTGCAAAAAGCCAGCCTGGCAAAACTGACAGCTTTCATGGATGTGTTGATAAACACTTCACAGCCCAATCCAGGTGAGGAAGGCTGAAACAACTCCTGGAGGTGGTGCAGGGCTGCACTAGTGGATTTTCCCTCCCCTCTGCATCAGTGCTCTTGCTTTGCTGAGTGCTGCATTAGTGCTCCTGCGCTGCTGCCAGCCCCACTGGTATAGCAGAGGCAATCCAGAGGCATGACCAGGGCTGGAGTCAATTTAGACAGTTTGCTCTCAGGCAATGCCTTCAGTCACACTGTGACCTAGGGCTCTGACTTACGTCACCCTTTTGGGTGGCATAAATCCGTGTAGCTTAATCGAGGACTTTCTGGTGGTAGGAAGGGGTGTTTTTTTTTAATTTTGCCTCCCCGCACCATCAAAATGCCCTCTGGGGGTGTGACTGGCCCAAGGTCACCCAGCGTGGTTCTGTGTTGCAAGTGGGAATTTAAACCTGGGTTTCCCCGGACCTAGTCCAACACCTTAACTGTTACACCATGTTGGCTTAGAAGAGTATAATTTTGCTTGCAGTTTCCACTATTGAGGTAAAATCAAAAGAACCATACTTTATGTGCAGGTCTCCATCACATCCTGTTGCTACCATTACTAGCACAGGTGGTCTTCCATCAATTTTAGCCAGTACATTTGATGTGCCTCCTAGCAAATTAGGGCAATTAAAACGACGGCAACTTCAATCACACTGACATATGTCATAGCATATGCCATCAGGCTTTCTTTCCAACTGCAGCTTCACATGCTGCATCAATATACTGTAGCTCCTGGAAGTCCTCAGAAGTTTGCATTGCAGCAGGCTGTGTTCAGAAGGTGGTGAAACCCCCCAAGCCTTGCTGTACAGGATGGTCTTTGGACTATAAGATTGTCCTACCACTTGTCAACAAATATTGTCTCTTATCACTACTTAGGATTAGACTCGCTTTCTCAAGATTGCAGTTAACTGTGATCACATTTTACTGGGTTAATCATGCATCACCTATTCCTGAAATTCACACATTCTAGTCACCTCAGGCTAGTGTTCATTTACGATCTATTCTAGTTGGAACAATCAAGTTACACATGTAAGCTTTAGCTGCAGTGGTTTGTCCACTTTTCACTGTTGTCTGATATTCAGTAGAAAGCTGCCTTATAGACATCTTTTCTTTTTGACTAGGCAGACAAGCATTATTCATATATATCCCTTGTATGTTAAACAAGCAAGAAAATGTTATGGAAATACAAATTATGTAATGCAGGTTGGGACTCCTAGGGATGAGGAAATTCTTTTTCCCATGGGTAGCTTGTTAAATAAACTAATTAGCTTTAGAATCAACAGTAATATTAGCATTTTACCCCTGTCTCATGCCTGCAAACATAATTTGGAAGGAATAAATAAATGTAACTATGTTATGGAAAGACATGGGTATTGTAAATAATATCCCACCCAGTTGTGTTTTTATCTGTCCCACGTGATGGTCTCTCCAGCTAAGGAAAGTCTTCTAGGAATACCACACTGTCTTTAAGGTATGACATGTGAACTGGTCCATAGGTAAAGTTTAAAATAGTCCTGGGTGGCTTTGTCACACAACTGCATCAAAGCAACACACTTAAATTTCCCCCTATTATTTAGTATGTGTGTGCACGCACTAGTGCTACACTCTGAATTTTCTACTTCTGATGGGATAATGTGTCAGGCTGTCCTTGGGAAAAAATTTGCAGTCAGAATTTAATCAGTTTCCTTTCAGCATGTGTGTGATGATCTCAGGACCAGAACCTATAATACTGCAAGAGCATTTCCATTGACAGGTGCTTGACATTCCATTGCTTGAGTAACAAGTTTCTTTCAATTTTGTTTCAAACGGAATACACTTCAAGGCATGTTCTCTGTATTTTTATTTTTTTTGCTGAGAATGTAAAATGTAGACTTTGTTAGTCCTGTCCCAGATTCTCAGACCTTACTTTATTGAGTATGCCACACTTACTGGAGAAGTTGAACAGTGCAAACGCACTCTCTTTTGTTTTGGATCATTTCACAGGGAGCTGCACCGTTTTTCGTCAGTGCCACATCTGGCACCACAGTTTTGGGAGCATTTGATCCTCTGGATGAAATAGCTGACATCTGTGAAAGACACGGCCTTTGGCTGCATGTGGATGTAAGTTCAATTTTAATAAAATTTATTCCCACATTACACTTTGTTCATCCTTCTCTTAGCAGGGAAATTGTTTTTATACAGATGCAAAATAATAAGAATTGAACAAACTCTTCCAGGATCATGACAGTAATGCAGCTGATTTTATAAATTTTACTAGTGGGGTTCAGGAAACCAGACTTTATTTTATTTTTTATTAGGTTTTTATCCTGTCTTTTTCTAGGTGTAGTATCCTCTGGAGTCTGGTGTGTAGGATTAAGCTTATCTGTCAAGTTAATATGCAGGAGACTCCATCAGCTTCAGCAACATGCTTTTTTATTGCTTAACACACATTTGGAACTTCCCAGCCACACACAGAGAACTAGAACTGAGTCCCCTTGCATGCAGACCTATATGGAGGAAAGAGAACCTAAAACAAAGGTTCAGCCCTGTCAAACCTCAAAGAAGAGCAAATGTGGAGGAAAAATTATAATGGATTGATGAGATCTAGGTTCAAATCCCTTCTCAGCTCTCCTAAATGTTCTTTATAAGAGTACGGTTTTGGGTGCTGAAGACTGATCTAAGGCAGGGTTCCCCAATGTGATGACCAGGAATGTCGTGGTGCCTGCTGACACTTCCCTGGTGCCCACCAAGTATTTTTAAAAATTGTGTGGGGCCAGGTGGGACTTTTATCCAGTTGAGCTTCTGATTGGCTGTTGGAAAACTGATTAGCTGGGCAGATTAAAATAAAGTTTTATACAGTGTTCATTTTAAAAGGTGTCTGCCTTAACACAGAACATCTGCCTTAAATGTTGAATAATTAGAATGTGGGGTAGTGGTTAAGAGCTCTAATCTGAAAAACTGGGTTTGATTCCTCACTCCTCCACATGAAGCTCTCTAGGTGACCTTGGGCTACTCACTCTTTGAACTGTCTCAGTCCCACCGACCTCACAAGGTGTCTGTTGTGGGGAGAGGAAGGAAAGGAGTTTGTAAGCCAGGTGCGCATGGTGATTGGCTGCAAGGGAGTAATCACCACCATGGTTAGCCTTTTCTTTAATAGGATAGCTTTGTCACCTTACTTCCTTTCTATTTGGTAGACTTTGCAATTTATTCTGTCTTCTTGTGAATGGGCTGTGGCACATAATATGTGAATTGGCTTGTTATAAGCCCCTTGTGATCAGTTTATTGCTTGGCAGTAACTCTAAGTCTCTTCATTTCTTCTGCTTAAATTTTTCAGAGAAGCTAAGAATAAATGCCTTCCCGAGTATTATGTTTCAAGTCTGCTACTGATGTAGCTGTCATAGGGACACTATTTGCATACTATTGAAAGAGGAAGCTTCATTCATAACCATAGGTAGAAGGATTTCTCTCTGGCCTATGTAATAACTTTATATGTTTAAGTATGTGGGAAATGCCCTGCAGGTATGGAGTGATCTCAGGTGGATAGATGCACAATTCTTCAAGGGCACCACTGCTGTAATTTATCACTTTTCCCTGTTCAAGTCCTCTGAGAAAAGGCTATATATAAAATGTGCTAAATCTGTAATGGCTGGGGACAGATTCAGATCACCAAATACAGGTTGTTATTTATGACCTAAACTCACATGAAGCAAAGTGTACTAACAGTACTTTGTACTAATTCTCTATGACATTTACATCGTGGAGCCCATATATTTTATTAGCTAGCAAGAATAGCAAATGGCCATTTTGGGTGGGGCTAATCTACCAGAATATCCATGCTGACATTTTGTCCATGGGCCCAAATAAATTGCTGATTTTGGACATATTCTGGGAGTCTTCCAGGAAAAAGGAGAACCTCACTCAAACATTTCAGTGCTTGTTTCGTATCAATAAGTGAAACTCATACCGTTCTTTTCCAGTTGCTCCTTGGCCTGCCTAATTCATAGCTATCTGGTTTCCAGAAATCTCTTGCCTACCAAACCCCATTCATATCAATAGCAGGCAGCCTTCTGTCGCCCTGCCCAGGACATTTTGTGATCTTGTTCCCTACCTTGTGTTCCTCTTTTCCAGAGGTGGCATCTCTTTTTCTCGTTGCTGTTCACCCTTCATCCACCTTTTTTCAGGCTCCTGGTCTTTACGCACTCTTCTCCTACCCCTTTATGTTAACTTTGCTCATTCCCATCCCCAGAACTTGTGACATTTTTCACCTATTCCTGCAATTCCTTCTTTCCACAGGAATCTGTTTCCTCCATTGTTCTTTCTCCAATATGTGTACTTTGTAAACAAATCCTTGCAACTTAGCCAATTATGTACCAATTCCCCTTTTTCATCCAGCATCCTGTGTGTCTTACTCTCTGCTCACCCAGTTTCTCAGACCTTGCAGTCTTGCTTCTGTCTCCCAGAAATTGTATCCCTAAACCTTTTCATTTCTTACATACAGGTCCATGCATAAAGATTCATCAGTGTTCTGTTGCTGACAGCTTCTCCCTGTGTAGCTGGAATGCTTGTGAATATTCTGTGGCAGTGTAGCAATATGGCTGAGTATAGAGTTTATGGGCTGTAGGACATTACTACCTTTTAGCATATGTTGTGTGCAGATGCATGTGTATAAGATGAAGCTAGCAGTTTGTCTGAATTGATTGTAGTCCACTTGATAGTAATAGCAGGTTACAAAGAATAATTGAAGGATTTCTTTCTGCCCAAATATAAGAATCTAATAAGAGGATGATAAAATAAATTTTGCATAATTCACTTGGAGGCTACTCTGTGATTATGAGTAATCTCCCTTTTATTCAAAGAAATATCTGTGAGTTTATTCAGCTTGTCAGAGATCCAGTGTCATGCCCTCATTGCTAGTTCGGTTTTTGTCTGCGCACAATGAAAGGGCTATCATGACTGAACACTTAGACAATTCAGTTATCATAATTATGGTCTGTCTATGAGAAACCTGCTTATGTGAATCCACCAGTTAAGATGCTAATAATTAAGTTCAGCCCAGCCCACCAACCTAAATGCCACTGCCAAAGCTACAGTATTGCCACTCCAATGCAGAGTAGCACAATGAACTGGATGTATCTTCTTATATCACTACAATACTTCCTATGCCTTACATCTACAAGATGGAGTCACAATCTATATATGTACAGTTTATTGACTTCCTATATTCCTCCTCAGACCTTTAGATCATTTGTAAAATTTTCAGAGCACACTGTTGGCTCCTTTCATATGAAATGTATGCACTGCACAGCGGAAACCAACTACTTACAGTGGTAATCCTACTAGACCAGACTAGCCAATCTCATCAAAGTTTGGAAGCTGAGCAGAGTCAGTGCTTGAATGGAAGTCCACAAAGGAAGACTGGGGCTGCTATGTAAGGAGGAAGGCAATGGCAAACCACCTCTGCTGATCTCTTGCTTTGAAAACCCCAAGATGTGGAGCTTGATGGGAGTCACCATGAGTTCATTGTGTCTTGGTGGCTTACTTGGCATACCTTATAGTGGCATCATAGAACTGATAGTATATTTGCTTGTTGGAGCAGCATTGTGGCTGTGGTGCAGAGTCCTTGTCGGGATGGTGGCCATGGGGGCTGGGTAGCCATGGGGACTGTCTGCTTTTTGCTCTGTGTTGTTTTCTGTTGTTCTGTTCTGTTCACAAGTGCCTTATCTGCCAAATGTAACCTTGGTAGTCTGGAGTTCTACTGCAGTGACTGTTTTGATTCACATGTGCGGGGGAGGGGGAATGCTGTTCTATATTATCACTGTTCTGAGGGGAAGAGCTCAGAACAGTCTTCTGCTTCTCCCTGACACCAACAATAAATCTTTGAGTTTTTAATAGGTTTGAATGTTTCATTGTCTGTGCAGGGGTGTCCTGACAGTCCTTAGCCAAGGAAGTTCACTTTTGTGATGGAACACACTCTTCTGCCACTGGTGATAAAGGGACAGCATTTTTTGTGTTTCTATATGTGTGCATTTCTAAATCCCAGTTAGTTTATGCATGTATTATTTGGATGACATGGTCGGCAGAATCATCAGGCAGTTATCAGTATCCTTGCCCTGGGGAAACGTTTAAAACCATTTATACAATGATTAAAATATATATCACTAGACTCATTTTCTGTCTGTCAATCAATATCTACACAGGCGTCCTGGGGAGGCTCTACACTGCTGTCCAGGAAGCATCGCAAGCTTTTGCACGGTGTTCACAGGTAGATAAAATTTGATATGGAAGACATGATAGCTTTTATTTATTTATGTATTTATTTTACCTCATTGATTGTCCACTTGTATTGCTGAAAATCCAGGAAGATTAGACTTTTAAAAAAGAAATGCAATAAAAAACAGGGTCATGCATACAACAGATAAGCCAATAAAATGTGATTACAAAATTGGAGAACAATGCAATAAGCAAACTGACAAAGTGAAATACAAGCCAATCAAATGTAAACATTTTAAAGATTTTTTTTAAAAAAATTAACTGTATAGAAGTGGAAAGGCAATGAAGAAAAGTCTGGTTCATTGTATGGATGCTGGATGTTTCAGCTACCCAACACTGACTATAATACAATTATCTGTTTTTTTTCTAGGGCGAATTCTGTGGCGTGGAATCCTCATAAGATGCTTATGGCAGGCATCCAGTGTTGTGCTCTTCTAGTGAAAGACAATTCCGTAAGGTTTTTTTTCTCATTCCCAAAATGTTATTGGGATTTTCCAGTACTGTACTCTGAAAGCGCAGCGTGTAACGTGCAACTGCTTCTTCATAATATTTTCAATGCAGTGTATCACATAGCAGAAAATATTGACTGTGTATGAGATTTTGAGAGGAAATAGAATATGACTCATTCATAAGAATATGACTCATGCATAAGTTCTACATATTCAGTGATGTGGATTCAACCATTCATGCGTGGCAGGCACATGGAGGTTTCCCTTGTTCCTCTCCATTCTTATAAACCAGGGGTAGGGAACCTGCGGCTCTCCAGATGTTCAGGAACTACAATTCCCATCAGCCCCTACCAGCATGGCCAATTGGCCATGCTGACAGTTGACAGAGGCATGGGGTTACTGAAGTTCCTGAACATCTGGAAGAGCCTCAAAGGATCTGATATCGCTCGTTATAAACCATTCTGACCTGTGGAAAAATAATTTTCATGCAGAAAAATAGCCTGTAGTTTGGTGGGCTGGAGTGAGGAGCTACAAAGGGATGAAACTGACACCTTTCCTCAGTGGAGCTCCACTGATCCTCCTCAGTGTAATACCCCCTTCCCCGCTCTCAAAAAAATGTGGTTATTCATGCCACTCTGAAAATAATTCATGCCACTCTGAAAATAATATTATCAGGGATCTGAATGTGTCATGGTCCACTTTGACCAGCTCAGTGATTCTATCTCAAGAGTCCTCAGAGGAATGGCCTAAGGACAGAGGCTGAAGAGGACAAGAGGAACCAAAGAGAGCCTAGCCCTGCTGAGATGCCTGCTGGTAGTGTACCATCTGTGCCAGAGGCCAGCGCCTGTAAGGGAAACCTCCCAGAGCCTGTAAAGGAAACCTTGTGACTGGCCTCACCGGGCAGGACTTAAACCTGGGCCTATAACCCCCCCCCCCCCAACCCTCTCCCGCTCCACAGGAATAGTGATAGCAAAAAGCCTAGGCCAAGGTGACATAGAGAAGGCAAAGTGCCAGAGTGGCTGCATGGAACCCCTTTCTGTAGAGACTAGGATGTGGGTTAGTAGGACGTTCAGCGTCTTTTGCAGGATCCTCGAGACCCAATGCATCATATACAGTGCCAATTTAAGGAATTCCCAGTCTCCTTATGCTGAGCCCAAGGAAGACATCCTTGTTGAATCAGCTGGTCCACCAAGCACAAGCTTTCCCACCCTGTAAAGCCCCTGGGCTAAGGTTCTAGTACTGCTTCCGAGGGAACTTGTCTGCAGAATGCAGGAACAGAAGGAGCTGTAGGAACACAGAGGAGGGCAGGAAAAATGCGTTCCATACATTGAATGGTTGGAACCACACTAACAAAATTAAAGTTTAGGCACAAAATGTTATCACATTCTGTCTGGTTTTCAATTTTCCTAGTGGCTTATTTTGAAATGAGAATCACAGGTTTTGGAAACATCTTGAGTGCAAATGAAGAGTATTATGCTAATTGCCTACAAACATTTGAGCTTCTGTCTGCTTGGCTCCCAGGACATTAAGGATGCTGGAGAGGGAAGGAGCCAGTGCCCAACAACTGCCCTTTCAAAAAAGATCTGAGACAGAGCAGCAGAGGTTAATATATTGAGAATGGGAGAGGGGAGGAAAGAACAGTTGAAAAATGCTGTTACCGGGGTGCTGTGTGGTTTCCGGGCTGTATGGCCATGTTCTAGCAGCATTCTCTCCTGACGTTTCGCCTGCATCTGTGGCTGGCATCTTCAGAGGATCTGATAGTAGGAATGGAAAGCAAGTGGAGTATATATACTGTGAGATGCACTAAGCCAGTGCACTCTAGACCACAGCATGTGAGACGTGGGCCAAGAGCCCTTTGGCTCTTGCTGTCCAGCATGCACCAAAGGTTTGTGCCTCTTTAGAAGCCCAGGCTAAATATCTGCAAGCAGAGGCGGATCTGACGTTCTGTCCTCATCCCATACAGCTGGCACAAAAGTGTTTCCACCCTTCCTCCCCTGCCATTTGCATGGAACTATCTACAGAATTTCCTGTGAAAATGAGGTAATTTACTGCCTATTATATTTCAGATTTTTGCATCCAAACAACATGACAATATATAAAACCCCTGCCTCCCCCTGCAACACCTTAATATGTATTTTAAAGCATGGCAGTTGGTAATAGCTAAACATCAATTAAAATCTCCCCAGAGTACTAAAACAACAAATAACAGTGTTACAATCTTAGAAAATATTTATATTTTTTGTGATGTCTTATCTTATGAAGCTGTTGTTATTAAATGAAGCATCCATTGATGGCCACTAACTAGATTAAAAGTAGTTTAACAACTACCTAGGTCTGTGGTGAAAGCGAAGACAGCACATCTCAGATGTTATGGACTACAATTCCCATCAGCCTGCACCAGTATGGCCCAATTGGGGGGCTGATGGGAATTATAGTCCTGCCTCAAAGATCTCAGGGTCCTCCTACTATTCTAGACCTAGGTATTTAGTTATACCTGCAAGTTATTTAAGTGAAATGCAAAGTAATTGGAATTAATTTTTGTAACAGCTTTCTTTGAAGTAATTGCCTGGTATCAGCTACCTTTTTATAACTACTCTGCATCCACTACCCATCCACAGGCTGAAAAAAAAATTAACAATATTTTTACTAAATAAGACCGACAAGATCACGTACTTGTTTGTAAGGACTTCAGACTTTAACTTTCCACAGATAGCCTGTGCCAGTTGAACTCTGAGGAAACAAAATACAGTTTAAGTGCAGTGGCGAAACAAATGGAAAACTTAGATATGTCCAATTACACCTTGAAAGTTGCAGATTCTCGTCTCCTGGATACCTGTTTATAATAGGCAAACTGTATGCAGTAGGGAAATTCTTGTCTCTGGGCTCTAAGCCCTACCAGCGCTCTTCACTCCAGTAGCATTAAAAATGGGGTGTACTGAATGTAGACTTCTGAAAGGAACTGGGGAGAAGGCATATCAGTTCGGCCCTATTCATTTGGTTAGATCTGATCTAGGAATTGTGCTTCTTGCACTGATTTATTATTTTTTATTAAAAGTATTTATACTCTGCCTTTTTGTAGTCATATTAAAGACAGCTTAATTCTTTGGTATCAGCAGAAGTTTAAGGTAAAGTTTCCCCTTCAGTCGTATCCGACCCTGAGGTACCACTGCAAGCAATGATTTTATAGGCAAGCCACTTTTGTGGGGTAGTTTGCCATTGTGTTTCCCGGCTATTCTTTACCCCCTAGCTATGAGCTAGGTACTCATTTACCGATCAAGGAATGGATGGATGACTGAGTTGACCTTGAGCCGGCTGCCAAGATATCTGACCCACAGGGGACTTGGAACTCCTGACCGTGTGAGTGGCAGTGCAAGCACTTAACCACTACGCCACGTGGCTCCTCAGCAGAAGTTTATACTGCTGTAAAATATTAGCTTCATTTGTTCTTGAGTGTTTAGGAAGAATCTGACCAAGTGCTTTGCTGATAGAGCTAATCTTTTATTAGAGCTGACAATGGGAAATACAGTAAGTACTTTATGAAAAAAGGATTTAAAAACATAACTTTTAGGATAACATTCATTTGTATGTTTTGTGCTCGTTGTTAGGGGATAGCTTTTTTCTCTCTTTTTTTTTCTAATGGATGCATTCCCCTTTCCTAATTTCTACTGGTGAGCCAAAGTCACTTGAAAACAGTACCAAGGTTTTGATTGCCCTTGGATCATGATTAAATATACATCCATCCATACATGCATACATACAGGGAGCGAGAGAGGATACAGATATATGAAAATGCAGATAGATATCTACAGATACAAATATGTATCAGAGTCTGCATTTTCTTTTGAAAGTATAAAGATATAGAAGTTTTATTTGGTGATTTGCTAAAAAACTGTCTATCCTTTTTGAATATGTGGGTTTAGTTATTAAGTGATCTTATTGTATATAGACTAGGAAATGTTGCAAGACATGTTCTGAATGTCATAGAGCCGACAAAGGAGAAATGTAATGTTTTCAGCTGGCACAACCGGGGGAGTGTTTAACTTTATTGGAATGGGAAGCATTTAGACTACAGAGACAGTGAAATGGAGAGATTAGTAAACCAACCATAAAAGCACAGATCAATCATAGTAGTTGTTGGGTGTCCTCTGTTTTGACATGATGCACAGGAAAACTACATAATGGCTCCCTCGCTTCCCTATTAAAATAAACCTTTTCCTGAATGAACCCGGTCACCCCGAGCTTGAGTTAAAGGGTTTGCTTTCCTTCATCGTAAAAGAAGCTGCTATATTTTGAATAGTATTTTTTTGAAAAATTCAAGCAGAAATGATCTGTTTCTAGAAATGGCTGAAATATAAATCTGACATGTGAGGATCCTTCATCATAGCAATGCCTTTTCTAATATGTAGATGTTCCAGATACATAGAAGTATGACTACAACTAATTGTCAACTAGTTGTTCTGGTACAGCGAACAAGAGGTTCTAATTGACACTTATGCAGCTACTTGTTTCAGAGTTTGGTTACTCCATGTATGCAGTCCATTGTGCAAATGGATTGTTTCTAAGTGTTACTCCTTGTTAGAGAGTTTTCTGGGAATACCTTGGACTCAATAAGCTTTGGCTGGCATCTCAAGAACATTTTTGAAGGAAATGTTTTGCTACAAAGGAAAGCAAAAGGAAAAAGAGTTCTTTGTGGTTCGACACTGTCAGAAATCTCATTAGAAAAGCTGCTCCCTCTTGCCAGAGGGTTACGATTGTAGAGACAAGTGACAAGTAAGCAGCATTAGCCCTGGAAGAATGAGAGCATCTGTGCTGAGCACTAAAGTAATATTTTTTTCCAACTATATCTAATTAGGAAACTGCCTCTTTGCAGGCGTCTGATCTGGCCATGCTGATCCATGGTTTGGTAACCTCAGGGCTAGTTTACTGTAATCTGTTCTACATAGAATTGCCCTTGAAGTTGATCTGAAAACTTCATTTGGTGTCAAATGCTGCAGCTCATCTGTTATCTGGGGCTAATCAATGGGATCATATTATTCCTCTTCTGAGGCCCCTTCACTGGCTGACAAATTATTTCCAGGTCTATTTCAAGGTTCTGGTGATTGCTATTAAAGACCTCTATGACCTGGGTTCCACAAGCTAAAAGATTCCTCTCTCTGTTCCAACATGGTAGCTTCAATAATTCCAGCAAGGCCTGTTATCATCCCCCATATTGTCTAAGGCCATTTTGTATCCACGTAGGGACTTTTTATTCCCTTTGCTATATAAGGTGTACTATGTTCCCTCAGTAAAAGGCCAGAGAAGCTAATAGGAAGTACTGTTTCAACTTCCCGGGAACCGTATAATGACTTAAAATAGAAAACTTGGCTCCTGTTTGATACAAAATTAATTCTGCAAATGATGTCAGACAGCTCATGTCAGATTTACCTTTGATATATTTCCCCTCTATTTTTAAAGTGGTTTGACAGAGTTATCTGTTCTGCAGTGTAATGCAGATTAAACTTTGTACCTATAGTTACAGAAATATGGGCACTTTCATTAAGGATATTGTCAGCCTCTTTGCACCAGTTCTTCTGTCAGTCAGGCAAGAGATGCAGAAAGATGTGGCATGAAATACTGAGCTTATTTTCTGTCTGTTCAATCTGGCATCTTTTAGTCAATTTAGAAATAGATTGTTTTATACATATGAGATTATATGTGGTAATCTTTTGAACTGCTGGGTGGTTCGGTAACCTTCATGCTCTGGAAGAAATGGTACAGGGTATCTTTAACCTCAATACTCAGCAGACCAATTATATTTCTAAAAGCATTTGATGGAATTGAATCAGGAGTGTCTTTTCTCCCCATCCTATCTAAGACTTCTCAACTGAGTACCTATCACTAGTCCCCCTTCCCCTTCCCCCATTCCATTCTTCCTCCAATCCAAACAGATTGGTCAAAGCAAATATTATTATTATTAAACTTATATGCAACTCTCCCCCATAGGGCTCAGAGCGGCTTACATGTAATAGATTAAAATAAGATACATTAATACATTAAAATACAATTCACTACAACCCCATGGCCAGCAACATTTCTCACGAACCCTCCCTCCCCCCGCTTTCCTGAGGAGAGACTGGCTGTTATTATGTAGGAGGCCAATTTATGCGACAGCGTCAACCAAATGCCTGGTGGAACAGCTCTGTTTTATAGGTCTTTCAAGTCCCACAGGGTCCTGATGGAAGTATGCATAAGTATCATTGACCTTCCTTGATACAAAATTTTAATTTATTGGATGCCATCTACAGAGAGCTTTGGTACCTCTCGACATCTACAGAGAACTTTGGTACTTCTAGTCCTTTCATTGTTCTAGGCATTCTATGTATCTGCTGTCACTTTCTGATTTTATAATTTTGAACTGAGGAACCTATTCAGTTATAACAATTAAAAATCTTGTGGTCACTTAAAGACCAGTACATTCATTGTGGCTTAAGCAGCTGTAAGTTTGTCCAATGCTCAGCTGGAAGATAAATACACTTATTACAAAATGCGACCAGAAGATACATCATTCCAAGACAGTACCTTACTTGACTTTATAGAATGCAGATGAAAAGACTACACTGGGAAATGACTTATAATCCAGAGGTTTCCAGTATGTTTCCACATTTTAATTACACAAAGATCACATAACCAGAACTGGTGTAGTATGTGGCTAAGATGTGAGCTATGGGCCAGGAAATTCTTGGATCAAGTTTAAGGTCATCCATGAATTAAGTCCTGTCATGATTGTCCTCCACAGTGTCTCGGGGAGCAGAGGCACAGCATTACATTGTATTTCCTTTTTTAATCACTTTCATGATCAGCTGCTATGAATCCTTTATTTTCCCTTTACTTCAGTGGTTCTCAACCTGTGGGTCGGGACCCCTTTGGGGGTGAACGACCCTTTCACAGGGGTCACCTAAGACTCTGCATCAGTGTTCTCCATCTGTAAAATGGATAAATGTTAGGGTTGGGGGTCACCACAACATGAGGAACTGTATCAAAGGGTCACGGCATTAGGAAGGTTGAGAACCACTGCTTTACTTGAATAGCTGTAGAGGGCTGTCCCTTTAATATGGATTTACAGTTTCTTCCCTAGATTTGAAGCATGTCTGCTTGCATTGCCTCATCAAGGGAACAACACTCCGCATTGCTGCTCTCTGCTGCCTGGTCCTTGTGGTTTCCAGTATCAAGATTGAATGAGCTGCCTGAAAATCAGTCTTATCTTGACAGCCTCCTTTCCTTGCAGTCCTTCCTCTCTTTTCTGTTGGGCCTGCCTTTTTAGCAGGTTCCTACCTGGGGAAGAGGGATCTGCCCCACCTCCTGCAGCCCCACCTCCACCCCAGCTGTTTTAAAATTCAGAGTCCATATATATCTCTGTGATACATATCTCACAAGTAGGTTGCCCAGGAAAGTTTTCCTAACTTCAGATCCAGGGTTATGTCTGCCACAGAGGGAACATACTCTGCCTTACAATGGGCTGTACTTTTCCAACTTTTCTACTGAAAACTAATGCCATGGGTCAAGGGTCCCATGTTGGCAAAAGACAGTGGGATGGGGGATACAGTGAAGAGGGGAATAGGAAGAGATTGAATGGAAAAGCTGATGGAATTTAACCTAGTATTTGTTTGTTTATTATTTAAGAGATTTTTATGCCTTCTCATCAGTACGCTGCTCAAGGCAGCTTACAAATAAAGTAGTAAGTTAACAATAAAAAAACAACTGCCCATTAAAATAAGCTGTGGCCCTACCCAGCATAAAACTATCCATAAAGTAGACCTTAGCAAACCATTTAAAAAGCTGGAACAATAAAAACCATAATTAAAAGGCTGGATAAAAAGGTATGTTTTGGTCTAGAAACTTTAAAGAAAGTAGGTAGCAGGTGAGTCTCAAGGAAGAAAGGATCCCAAAGGAAAGGTGCCACAACAAAAAAAAATATTATTTTCTAATTGCCACACTCCTCGCCTTTGAGGTGCTTGAGTAGTGTGTGTGGAAGGACACGAATGAACATTCAGACAACATTGTGGGCTAAGTCCAGTGATGTTCTCCCACTAGGGCAGGGGTAGGGAACCTGCGGCTCTCCAGATGTTCAGGAACTACAATTCTCATCAGCCCCTACCAGCATGGCCAATTGGCCATGCTGACAGAGGCTGATGGGAATTGTAGTTCCTGAACATCTGGAGAGCCGCAGGTTCCCTACCCCTGCACTAGGGGAAAGGAACAGTTTACAGTCTGGCAGAAGGGAGTCATTGGATCCAGCCTTATTATTGATTTAGCCAGCATCAGGTTGATGATCTCATTTTATAGTTTCAGCAGCGTGACTGGTTAATTTTCTGTTAGTATGTCAGATGTAATATATGAAAAAAGAAGAAAGAGGAGCGTAATGGAATGCAATATCAAATTACAAAGTAAAAACCTACTACACCCAGGCTACATATAGCAGAAAAGCTGCTTCAAACAGTATACTCCACACAGTATATGATTGGCAACTGTATTTGGCATGTACTTGCTATATTAGGCATGCACAAATACAGCATATTTGGGTTCACATACCATTTGGAGTAGCATTTCTGTTGTCTGTAGTCTGACTGTAGTAGGTTTTTCTTTTTAGTTTGAGTATGTCAGCAGTTCTTAGAATGGGCATTGTTGTTTTGATGTTGAAAATGTTTGTTCGCATCAGCAAAGGGAAGTCTCAGTGCATAAAATCCTCTAATTTTACATATTTTAATTTATTTAGAAATTATAGCAACCTCATAGTGAACCATTAGGTGATCAAAAAATTGATATTGCTAAATAAAACTGTTGAAATCATTAGGTGGTATTAGAAGTCAAGGATTTTGAAAATGTTACTTGTGTGGTGTGGGGAACTATGTCAGAATTTTCAGACGTTAGGAAAAATCTTCTATAATTATGTATAGCCATAATGTCTAGAAACTTAAAAGAAAGTGAAAATTGACAGGATTCTAACAACAAAAACTGAGTAAAATGCATAGTGGGTGCTAGCAATCCATAGATTTTGCATTCCCTGACACCATTGACCCTCTCCGCTCTAGCAGCCTTAGTTTTGATTGCGGAATTGTAACCTTTTGCCTGACACTCTTTCAAAATTCTCTTTACTCATGTATCATATGACTGCTGTTCTTGAAATCCATTTCAAGACACATTCATTTTGGTTTAATATTCCAGTGCTCATCACCAATCTGATGTTTTATAATGGCATTTTCAATGGAATTAATTTTGGAAGTAAAAAAGCCTATGAATCACTGAGTGAGGGAATTATTGTGTCATAAAGTGGTTTCTCTGCTATCTGGTTTTAAATGCAAAGACTTTTCAAAAGAGATCAAAGTTGATGCTCTCATGTGTGTTTTTATGATGTGGAATGTGCAAGCTATATGATAACATTTAGAGCTGGACATGAATACAGCGAAATGTTTCATTGCCTGGTGGGGTTTGTGCCAGTGGAATAACCTTGCCAATGTGACTGTGCGTTTGACTCAAGAAACCAATGACTTTTATTGGATGGGGAGATATAATGTAACCCAGAAACTGCTTCAATAATAATCTACTAAAAATTTTAACAAGGTGAATATGGAATATGAACTCTGCAATTTCAGAATACTTTACTTCATTACAAGCGATGGCCAGCTTGTTCTGAATTCGGGCCTCACTCGAATGGAGTTCATTTCAGTAGCTTTTAATAATCCTGGTTTCTCACCCACACACAAATTCTTATTCTAAAAAAAGGGGAAGAATGCATTTTGGAACACACTGTGTGGAATTCTCAACTAGAGTACCTTCAGATGTGTCACTTCCTGACAAGATTTCAGTTGCATGTGCTGTAAAAATTGTATTGGGAGTCAAAAGAAAATGCTTAATTTCCTGGTGGGAAGTGACGTTCCTGAGCATGCTGAGGAAGTGTTTCCAGTAAAGATCAGGACTTCTCTTAAGACCTTTTCTAAAAAGTCCTACCCATCACCAAGTTACCCTTCTTTTCCTCCTCCTTTGGGCCATGTTTGATTTATCTTTAAAAATGGACAAAGTGACAGAGAGGATTTTGAGAGGATTTTGTGGCTGGAGAAATTGTGCTTTTGAGTTCTCAAAAGCTCCCTGCCACACATTACTGAAAGGGACGTTGTCACTGGTCTGAAGAGCTAGCACAGTTTAACTGTTGCCTTCCCAGGAGTTGGGCACCGGGGGACCTTCAATTCGGCAGGTGGACTGGCAGCGTTTTGTTAATAAACCCACCAGTTCTGAAAAACCTAGGATCAGTAAGTGTGTGCTAGCCTTCAGACTCCTAGAAGCTGCCATCTCCTTCACCCAGTTTTTCTTTTGTTTCTTTTTGGGTACTTATTTTCCATTGCCAATTTTTTCATCCTTTTCAGTAATTTTTTGGACAGTAAAATAAGAATTATTTAAAAGAGAGGATTTTGTGCATGCGTTTGAGAGAGAGGATACTTTGGTAAAGCTTGTAAACAGAATCTAGAAAACACATTCTGCCCAGAAGACACATGGAACTGTCAGTAAAATGAACAAAACCCCTTCCCCAGCCTTTTTCTGCCTGAAAAAGCACATTGAGAAGAACGAGTGATGCTCTTCTCTTTCTGTGTATTTTTGGGAGCCTGTTTGCTTCACTCGCACACACTATTATGAAGTTCAGTGCTGGTCACACTTTAATCACAAATTGGGTTGGGGTTTTCCCCTAACCCAATTCAAGTTTAACATATCATCTGTCTATTTTCCCTGCGCTGCATACTGGGCTCATCTAGAGAGCAAGATTCTTAGTCTTGTACTTCCACCTATAGGGCAAACAAAAATCCCATTTTTAAATGCATCAAATTTGCACAGATCAAATGTGCTGGAAAAACAGTTCTACAGGCATGCTCTGCATTAAAATTAACTTACTTTGTGTCTCCTGCATTAAACGAAATTACACGCCTAATGAGAGTAGACAAATGCTAGCCACTGAGTAAATACAGTTTTTCAACCTTCCATCTCCTCCTGGGTTGGTTTTCAGAGTGGATGATCTTATTGTTCAGCCAAAACTAAGTGTGCTGTTCTGAAACTGTGGCTTCTGGTAATACTGGCTTTTAAGAACTGTGTACATACAACTGCTGGGTATGTTGTTACTCCTAAAAGTCAGCAATGCATTTTTTGCTGATAATGGAAATACTGAACACTTCTAAAGTCGTTTTATTTTGTGTTGTATCTAAAACAGGGCTTGCTTAAGAGATGCTACTCTGCCAAGGCTTCCTACCTTTTTCAGCAAGACAAGTTCTATGACGTCAGCTATGACACAGGTGACAAATCAATCCAGTGTAGCCGAAGAGCAGATGCCTTCAAATTCTGGATGACATGGAAAGCACTGGGAACAACTGGTTTGGAGGAGAGGGTAAATAGAGCCCTTGCGCTGGCCAGGTACTTCCCTTTAATTCTGAAAGTTGTCATACTATGCCTAAATACCACGAAATGACACCAACATAACTGATGACTATTTGTTTGTATAATAAATATTACTCTGCTGAGATGGTCAGGAGAAAAGTGGGAGATACAAATATTTTTAAAGAAAGATAAAAGAAATATTAAATTGTAGACACATTTCACTATTTGCCCAAGATGCAAGCATATGTGGAAGAAAGTTATATATCTGTTCATTTTGGATCCAATGGCTTTCTGTTGACATATCTGAAAGATGTTTCTAAAGAAATTACGATATGTCAGCAGATTTCTTGTACCTGCCAGATAATTTCACATTATTTCGAGCAGAACAGTGTTCTTACTGTTGATAACTTCAATGAATAAAATGTGGGATTTAGCAGATAATGTCTGAACTAACCAGATCTCACCAAGATGAACCTCTAAAACCACTGTGGTGAAAAATTTATATTACTGCAATATAGGAGACAACAGAGTTTTACCAAAATTTTCTTTTCTTCAAACTTTAGGGTATTTCCTTTTACACTTGGGGACAATTTTTGTCAATCCCTCCTTCAAGTGCAGTTTACTTTATTCCAGCTACCAGGAACCATTCTTTGGGGAGCACAGTAGGGAGGAAGCTATAGGAGAATGAGCCAGGGGAAATCCTTTCTGCCAGCGCGTCTCCAGAAGTTGTCCTTTGTAGCACCTAGATTGTTCCACTGGTGCCATTCCGTTCAGTAATCCCTATTTAACAAGTTAACAGAGTTGTTCCTATTTAGATAATGTGATGGATGGATAGATGTCCTGCCTCTCTCTTTCAGTCACAAATCCTCTATATGTCTTCTTAGAGTTTGTACAGAATGACTATCAACCAGCTTAGGGCCCTTGGATGGCTAAAGTATGCAGAAGGGAAGGAAGGAATGAAAGAGAACATTCTGTTATTCTGTTAGTTCATGCCAGACAAGAGTCTGAGCCTTCAGAAAGTGAGACTGGAAGGATCCTGCCTCAGAGTTGGGCTTTGAATACAAGCAGTTAAAATAGTATAAGATTCAAGATGGTGGTTGAGCCTCCAGAGGAATAGGATGGAATAATCCCAAATTTAGAGACTTTGTATGTCTCAGAGCCTGGTTTTCTAGGAAAGGTTGGCCAAGGAGCTGGAGTTTCTGGAAGAAGCTCACACTTAAACTGTAAGAATCCTATGTTGGTGGAAAGGTTACAGATTTGGGAATAAAATTGTGGCTTTTCTCTGCACTCCAGAATTGTCTCCTGAAAACGTATAACTATGTGAGCCTAGCTAATCCTATGTGTTATACTTGTACATAGTCTCAAGCTGTTTATTGAACAACCTTATTCCATCCAAGGAAGTTAGTAAAAGTTACTTCTCCCCCCCCCCCCCTATTTATTTGTTCACGTTACTGATTTCAGAAGGTTGGGATAGAGACAATATTGGTCATACCACACAGCACATTTCCTCTTTTAAAATGGGATTTAAAATGGCAACCTTCACAGATAAGAACACTTGACTTCCTTTAAGCATATGTAAGGATTACATTGAAAGAACAAGCTTGGAAAGAATGTCACCACTTTGTGAGAAAAGTAGATCTTTAGAAACAAATGTGCTTGAGAGAAACCCCAGTCATGATTAGCTGGTTAGAAATCCCTGAGTAAAATGGGTGGTCTGTTGGGAGCCCACTTTATTATTTTGTGTATATACAGCACTTATTTGATTCAGCTCTCAGTAAAAGAACTGTTCCTCATCAAGGTCACTCTCCCAAGTTCACTTTGCTAAGAATATACAGTTTAATGACCCTGTTTGGAATCAATACATCGCTTTGATGTGTTCAGATTCAGCTGGTTTTGTGTCTAAGTTAAAGTGGCACTGTTTTCTAAAGGGGGAAAAATGCCTCCATCTGATAATGACCAACAGTGATATTCAGCACATTACTTCTAGCTAGCTGGAGCATTAGGCACCCTGACTTTGTAACTGAGACATCAGTTTCTCTGGGCAATAATCCAGGTTTGTTAAGTATTTGGCTAGCTGTACAGCATGTTTTTTCATATGTTACAGTAAGGTTAACTTTGATGCTGCACAGATAATGTTTCAAGATTCCTGAATATAGCCACGTCTGTATTCTGGAGTTAGCCTACTGACCTTACAACTTAAGGACAAGACTTTCTCCCACTGCCAAGCAAAGGTTGTACTTGGGTTACATTTTGCTTCAGCTGTTGTGCATTCACCATTTATCTGTCTGCTTCCTGCTTGCTGGGAATATTGCATTTTCCTTTCTTATTAAAACTGATCTCCATCCATCCATCCATCCATCCATCCATCCATCCATCCATCCATCCATCCATCCATCCATCCATCCATCCATCCATCCATCCATCCATCCATCCATCCATCCATCCATCCATCCATCCATCCACCCATCCATCCATTCATTCATTCATTCATTCATTCATTCATTCATTCATTCATTCATTCATTCATTCATTCATTCATTCATTCATTCAATCAATGCTTGTTTGCAGAGACTTAGTATGTGAAAATAATTGCAACAGACTGCTTAGCTGATCTCTTAGAAAATGTTATGTATGCTTTGCACCGGCATTGTCACAATCATATTTTTAATTTTTGCTCAGCTAATGTTCCAAGGCACTGTTTGCCTTATTCCTTATGTCACAGCATCTCCAGTGTGTACTTTTTAGATTACTCTTGGATAATCTCACCCTCTCATCTTTTTTTCCCCTGCCTGTAAAATGTGAATAATTCTGACTTACCACATACAGGGCTTTGAGGAGGAATGAATAAAGAATTTTCAAACTCTCCTCACTTTAAGATCCGTCACTGTGTTCTACAAGAGCTGAAATGATGGTCTTTTATTACAGGGACTCATTCATCCTTTCCAAGAACGCTGGTGCTCGTGGCAACAATTTACCATGGCAATCTAATTGCATGGAAAGAAATCACAGGCGCAAGACTTGCTTGCAATTCCCGGTGCTCTGACATAAATACTCTCTAGTGTTCTGTTTAATCCCTGGACAAATCCCTGGACAAAATTCAGTCTCAACAAAATGTCACATAACCTTCAAGGCATGGTGTACATGGGCAGAACATGTTGGTGCAGACCCATGAAAAGGAACCAAATTTCATTTTGAATTCATACTCTTATTTTTGTACATTCCTTGACCTCCACTCCTGCTCAGGGTATGTAATATGGACCAGACCACAAAAGTCATTGAAAAAAGTAGAAGTGCACCAGGAAAAACTGTTTTGGGCAATTATAGCAAAAGCAGGCAAAACGTGATACTGACTGTCTGGTACCTGTGCTGTCAGGAAACTGTCACCATCGCCCTCCCAGGAGCTGTTGAATCTGTTTGGTCATTGTTCTTCATTATATAAAAAGCAGATGCGTTTTGAATGCTCACACCTGCATCTTTTAAAATAAAAAAATACAGTCTGACTGAAATATGTCCGGACAGACAGTGAATAAGCATCCAAATCACTGGTTTTCACAGCTACCATGTGCATTGCAAAGGCAAGAAAGCTGGACTGCCTCTATATGGGTGAATGCCCAGTATTTCCTGATATTACAGTGCTTTTATAGGCAGCCTTAACTAACACAAATCTGGGTAGCAAACAGGAATTCTGCCATGACTGACAGATCAAATAGCAATAGCACAGTGGATCAGAAAGAATTCCATTTCTTTTAATAGCACACCGTTTCCAGAAGCCATTGGCTGACATTTGTTTGATACCCCTTTCACATGTGCACCAATGGGAGCTTCATCAGATCTCTCTCCCCTGGCATGTCATCTGACTTTCCAGCTTTCAATTTAAAAAAAACAAACAAAATAAAGTCTATCCCCTTTCATTGTCATGATTTAAGGAGAAAGACGTATCTCAGCAATGAAACATTCTAGAGACTTAACTTTTTTTTAAAAAAAAAGAACGCTGTGAAGTTGAAGAACTTGATAGATGGTTTTGTCAAGCAACTGAGTTTCACTATATAATGTATTGTCAAAGGCTTTTGTGGTCAGAATCAACAGGATGTTGTGGGTTTTCCAAGTTATGTGGTCTTCAGAGGCATGTGATGGTAAGATACTCTTACGATGCCAGCCATAGATGTGGGCAAAACATTAGGAGCAAAAACTACCGGACCACAGCCACACAGCCAAGGAAACCTACAACAGCCAATTTCACTGTACAGTCTTTGATCTTATAAATAATGGTTTAGGCTTAAGGTCAACTATAAAATAATAAAATGGAATTCAGTTGTGCAGTATGCAAGCAATGAAGCAGAGCTCTGACCTGTAGAACTGATAAGGAGCCAGGTGCTGAGAGTAAAATATAGTCCCAAGCATGACTCCCTAGGCCAGGGGTAGGGAACCTGCGGCTCTCCAGATGTTCAGGAACTACAATTCCCATCAGCCTCTGTCAGCATGGCCAATTGGCCATGCTGGTAGGGGCTGATGGGAATTGTAGTTCCTGAACATCTGGAGAGCCGCAGGTTCCCTACCCCTGCCCTAGGCCATCAAGGCCACAGACTCTTGGCGCCACATTCCAAGTAATGAAGCTGATGAAATTATTGCTGTGTCATTGTGGCAAGGAAAGGTTTATGGCTGCAGAATAACTACCTTGCTGTCTCATCTGTACCGTTAAGGTCACATGGTCAGGGTTGTGTGATTGTCTGATATCACCAGGCATGGGTTTCATTGGTCAGTGGACCCTGCCGGCCTCAAATTTTTAGCCCTTTAAATTTCATTATTCAGCTTAGTAAAGTGTGCTTCTTGGTATCTTGCTGTGGTTCCCTGATTCACCATTCTGGACCTTGACAAGCTTTGTGTCTGATACCATGGCTTCCTGACTCCTTGGGACTTTGCTCTGGACAGAATTACCTTTTGTGGAGCTGAAGGATACAGCTGGAATTAGTAACATCTTGGTTTGGATCCTGCCTTTGAACCAATGTTATTTTACTGTTTCTAGTTCATTCTTTATTATTTTATTCCTCACTGCTAATGTTGTCTTATTTATATTCTTCCCAATTTTAACACATATCCTTCCATCATATTTTGAATGACTGCAGATTTTGTTATGCTTGATTGCAGATATCTTGTGGATGAAATTAAGAAGAGAGAAGGGTTCCAGCTACTTCTGGAGGTAGGTTGGTGCCAAATGCAACTCAATATTGTGTGCCCATATTTTAACAAACATACTGGAGCAGATGAATACTCAGAGCAATGTAATGCAGACAGCCTGCTCCCTTTGACTTTTGAAAAGCAAAGCTTTAGAACACTTAATATTTTATATAACTTGATACAAAAACAGGCTACCCTTCTCTTGCCACAGCTAGGGTTGGAAACTGCAATATGTCCCCTCTGCAAACACCATGGGGTGATGTCACATCACAGCATTTACTAGGCAGACAGTTTTTGTAATGTTTTGCAATTGCCTTCAGATTAGTATTTACCCTTAAATATTTTCACATGCTTTAGCTTCTCATGAGAATTTAAAAAGTGCAAAAAGCTTTGGGCTTCCAGTGAACATTTTCTCTGAATACTTTGGAGTCTAGCCCAAGAATCACTGTAAAAATCTTCAGCAAATTCTTTATGGATGTCATCTAAGCATCTATAGAGCCATCTGCATGAGCCAGGTCAGAAGGATTCACCTGGCATCTTTTTCCAGGGACAGAAGATTTGGATTGTTAAGCAAGTGTAAGTTGGAATCTGTTCCTAGGGGATCTGGTGCATAGAACAATGGAAACAGCTAAGGAGGATAAACCAATTTGCCTGGATGTACTCTGCTGTAAGTCAGTTGGAATATCATGGATATATAAATCTGCCTGTTCTGGAGAGATCCATGAGTCCACACATTAGTCAATTTACAGTACAATGCTAAACAAAATTATACTTTTCTAAGGCTATTAAAGTCATTTTGGTGTGTAACTTAGGCCCTTTCCGCACAGCGGAAAGGGCGCTCCTGCACCGGCAGGAATTCTGGTGGTGGTGGGGTGGGGGCCCCTGGTGCGAGCGGCCCCTGGTGCGAGTGGCCCCTGGTGCGAGCGGCCCCTGGTGAGGCTGGCGCGGGAGAGGCGGCTCCGCACGGAGCCGCCTCTTCCCCGTCCCTCTCCCACTCACCTCATTGCCTTCGTCCCCCTGCCGAACTCCTAAGACCCGCCCACGCTGGAGGTCGGAGGACAGCGAGGGAGGGTCTCAGCAGTCCTGTAGAGCGAAGAAGGCGACGAGGTGAGTGGGAGAGGGATGGGGGAAACAGCGTGTTCCCGGCGGTGCCGTTCGCACCGCGCCGCCAGGAATGCGCTGACGCCACCCTGGGGGTGGTGGAGGGGAGCCAGGTCGGCGCTGCTGCGTTTTAGCAGCGCCGCCTATGCGAATGGCTCCCTGGGGACGGCGTTTTTGCCGTCCCCAGGGCACCATAAATGGCCCGTGCGGAAAGGGCCTTAGTTTAGTATTGGGTGGTCAGCCAGTTCATCATTTTATCTAGATTTGTTGAGGTTTGAATATGAAGCCTTTACATGAAAATTGTGTGTCTCCCCTTATTTCAGTCTATGCCAAGGCAGACCAAATTCTGTGTTTGCACAAATAACATAAATACAGTTTCCTGCCCATTTCGTTTCCCAACAAAAGTTCAGATATACAAACTATACTGTCGGGGAAAAGGCTTCATTTATTAATGCAGGATGCGTGTGAGAATTGTCAGCTTTGAGGGAAACATTCTGAACAAATATCGATCTGGAACTTTTTGGGCAAACTATTGAAATGCTTGAGTTTTTAGAGGATATAAGGCAAATGACTGATCTTTTAAATTAAAATTAATAGGTTGCTAGGCATTTCAGACACTCAGAACACAGAGGTACGAAGTAAACTGTGAAGATTCTGCAGTTTCAAGTGGCACAATCATACCTGTTTTTATATTAGAACAGACATGGGCACAAACATGAAAAAAGACTCAGGAATGTGTGATAGGACAGTGTATGAGTGCAAATGAGATGGAGAGGATCAAGGATAGTTGAAGAAAACAAGCTTTATGAAGTGTAAATAGAAAGACTCACAGCTGTATATTTGCATGCCATTTATATTTACATGATGTTTATGAAAACTACGGAGGACATCTGAAACATGACTTTGTGGGCATCTGAATTTTTTTGAATGGAAAAATGCCCTTTCAAGATTGAGAGACTCAAAGGAAAGTTTCTATGAATCTCAGAAAAAAAAAAAATACTTGAAGGGGCTAAGGATATCTGTGTTCTACAATGTTTGTGGGTTCTCAGCACTTTGAAGGTTGGAACTCTGGGAATCCACAATTCAGATACCCAAGTTGCAGCTCTCTCTGCTATTCCAGATCAAGAATACTTAACTGAGGTACTGAACCAGTGATGGCATTTGAATATGGCAGTTATTTTAAGTACTTCCTGTTTTATTCTCATTCTTTGCTGTTATTCTCAGAAAAAAATGTCTGGAAGCATTCTAAGGAAACAAGACCAATTTTGCACAGCCCCTTTGTGATAGCGACCAAGGATATTCCAGCTGCTGTATCCCAAATGTCATTTGATTGCTTGATTATTTGAAGCTTTCCTCTAGTGCAGGGGTAGGGAACCTGCGGCTCTCCAGATGTTCAGGAACTACAATTCCCATCAGCCTCTGTCAGCATGGCCAATTGGCCATGCTGGTAGGGGCTGATGGGAATTGTAGTTCCTGAACATCTGGAGAACCGCAGGTTCCCTACCCCTGCTCTAGTGTCTGGCTGCCCTTGCTAAGGAATAAATTGAAATGAGAAGGAAAGAGCAGCCAGTGACAGCAATACATGATATTAGTTCTACACAATCTCGCAATCAGATGATTGTTGCTTCTGTCCTGTTAAAGAAAAACAACCACCTGATAGCAAAAAAGTAAGACAATTGTATGAACTGGATTTGAGTGAAGAGGCAAAAGTGTTTGCAACACAAGGAATGTTACCCAAGCTTAAAGGACTCCATGACCAGCTGCGCTGAGTGGTGGGGCAGATACTACTACCTTCTTTGCCCCTAAAATAACTGAATTCAAGTGGGCTGCTTTTGACAAAAAGAAATCTATACCTATACAGCCCTTCTTCTGCCAGAAAAAAAAGCTTACCTTCATGTGTTTTGGAGCAGCAGGTGGCTTACTTGCTGATCTCTTCCTGCTGACAACTGTATTCTCCTTGATGATTAAACTGTATTTAAGGCATTCTTTGAAGGGAGGCAGAAAATGATATTATGAATAGTATGAGTGCCCTTTCATGAAAGAATTTGGCACAGCTGGTAGTTTCTGCCCAGTTGGGAGGAAGATTAAAACTGTAATTGAGGTAGTATTCCCATACGAGGGAAAATGATAAGTGTGCTGTAGCTATTTTCACTCCCACCCTCACTTCCCACTTTGATCCTTTGGCTGGTGAAAGTGGGGGTGGGGGTTAACCAGAAAGTCTGAGAAAAGAACAATGCACATTTTGGGAGAATATGTGTTATAAGTATCATTGTTAACAAAAGACAATGTCAATATTGAATTCATTTGTGGCTATTTTTTTAAATATAAAACCCTATCACAACAGCACAGAATTCTAAGCAGAAAGGTGGGAAAGTCTAAATTAAGTGAAGTACGTTGATCCCCCCCACTCACCCGCTTTGGGACAGCAGTCCTTTTTCATGTTGTCTTTTTGTTTGTGCTTTCCCCCTTCTTTGGCTCTGAGCAATTGGGTGATAAGTGTGTTAAAATAAAATAGGAAATTCTACAAGGTGTAAATGCAGAAGGAAACGTTTTTGCTTTCAGCGCTTAAATGGCCACTTTTTATCACCCATCGCATTGCCTAGTATTAAGGATTTTCTTCACACCAGGTGAATATAAATTGCCCTTTACCAAGAGATAACTTGCAAGAGCATGTCGGTAACCACCTAATGTGACAGTCGTCTATAATGTCCTGTCAAGATGTCATGAGAATTTTACCACTCCTTCCTTGTCTGTGGATTTAAATGTGCAAGATGTTTTTCTCACTTCTTTGTGAGAATTTTGCCACCTTCTTTTCTCTGACTGCACATATGGCTAATTTGTTACACACTCTGTAAAAAAAATTGTACACAGGAAGATTCATATCTTTTATTTTTTTAAATTTATTTTGTTTATAGTCTAACTTTTTCACTGAGATTCAAGGTGGATTATACAGTATAAATCAATACAATTAACAGGATGGGACATCTAGCAATGCAAAATGTTGAGTCTGCAGAAATCTGAAAACAAGCAGAGATATGAAATAGATGAAACCAACCATAAGCAGTTAAATGTGTCATGTTAAGCAACGCAGAAGTTATATAGTAGGCACATACTTACAACGACAGATGGAATTTTCAATATTAAAACAAGACTGAAAATTCATCAGCAACTTCGTGCATCTATAAATGAGACACAATTTGAATTCAGTTGATAACAATTTTCTTAGCTGTAGACTGACTGATTCTCTTACTGTGGCTTGAAAATTTCTCAATCTCTTCCCCTCCCTTTCTAGCCGGAATATGCAAATATTTGCTTTTGGTACATTCCGCCTCGCTTGAGAAACATGGAGAAAGGACCTGAATTCTGGGAGCAGCTCCATCAGGTGAGTAATGCATGGTAATTATAGAGTTGCCAATTTATTTCTGATAGGACGTCTGTGCCTTCCGCAGCTGCAAGACAAATCCAAATTCAGTAAGTGCCACTTTCCCTGCATTCAGTGTATTGACTGGTAAACTTTTCTGTAGGTTCCTCACATGCTCTTACAGGCACTGGAGCCAGACAGAGGAAATAAGTTTGGCAATCCTGGTGAGGAACAGGTTAGGATCCTGATTTATGCACCCTTTTATGTGTATTGGAATAGACTAGAGCCTTCCTGAAAACTGCTGCTGTATATACTCCCAAAGTAATCCATCATCAGAGTGCTGTTTTGATCCAAAGATAGGCATTCCGAGGATTTTAACATTTACTACTATTTCAATTTAGACAAGGCTAATTAAGTTTTCCTCTTAATATAATATATGCAGGCATTATACAAGCCTTCCGCTTTCTATCAAAGCTCCTAACAGATGGCAGAACTGAGGGAAGATGAACAACATTGTCTGTAGCTGTTGTCTAGACAGAGCATTCATTACCTGCTTTTAGATGTTTAACGTTGTCCTTGGGACTTGCTTTGCATGATCAATGGATAATATACGTGAAAAGGGCGCTTAAAATATATTTCTGACATTAAGCATACCTATAAAGGGGATTAGAATCAGAAGGAGGTTGTTATCAATAGACTCTTTTCCCAATCTGTTGGAAACAGCCAGTATTTGGGGATAAGGAGAAGTCTAATAATTACTTCATTTTGAGAAAAATGGTAGAAATGGTGAATAAATAGCTCTACAAAAAGAGAGGGCTGGGGAAAGACTGCATGTGGTTCTCGTAGTTGCTTGTTTGGGCCACCCTTCCGCCTACAATTCTAATCTTAGATATAAACCCTAGAAACAGCAGCAAAAGTAAATATGTGCACATCTGGTGTCCTGATCTTGTGATCTCGGTGTTGGGGTGGGGCTGGTTTGCAGCAACTGGAAGGAGGGCTTTAAGGCAGCCAGCACAAAACGAGGCGGTGCGTCTTTTATTCCTTGAAGGAGCAGCTATGCAACTAAAGGCTCTTTTCATCCTTTTTGGTTGGCAGCACTGCAGGATTAGAATACCTTTCTAGAGTGTTTAGTTCTGCAGCGTACACAGAATTAGCATTTCTTGTGGCAGTGCAAGGAGCCAGCATTTCTGGAAAGTGGAGCAGATCCCCAAGGCTCTGACTGGCTGCCTTCCCCTGTTAGGGTTTTACTTCATCCTGATCGGCTGCAGTTTTATACTGACCGTCTGTGATTGTTAGGAGCCATTCTCCTGCCAAAGTTAAGTTGTTAAGGGTTGTTTGTGTCTAGCTGACCTCATGCTTTCCTCTTATTTCAATCCTTGACAATTCTTTTGTGAGCATCCAGAAGGAAGGTCAGGATGATCAGGCTGGGTTTAAATGGACACGGCTATATATACGAAACAACCGGCAGTCAGGCTCTGTGCAGCAATGCAAGCTGCATTGCTCGGATATAAATCATAATTTGTTACACTAGCTCTGTAGGGGGCAGGACAGTTAGAAATACCATGGTCAGTGAGGACATTCCTATTTCTTCTCTTCCCCTCCCTGACATCACTTGAGGGTAAGAGAAATCAGTAGAATTTGATGGACAGAACTGGCAATCCATTTGGGTTGCTATTGCTTGATTTGCAGTCCAACAGTCTATTAGCACATTATTCCAGGAGAGTTCATTCCCTGGAGAGCTTTAAGATGTTAAGCCTTTGAAGGACACTAACTCATTCGCTCTAGTTCGGTGTGCCAATTGTTTTTTGCTTGTCCTGCTAAACAAAGGTGTGTGTGTGTGTGGGGGGGGGGGGGGGTTGCTGGTGAATGTGACGTACACATGCAGTTAGTTCTTGTCCTTAAGGGTGTATGTCAATTGCCATTACCTGTGAGCAGTTAGATGAATGTGAATCCCTTTGCTAGATAGGGGATATTTAATAAGTAAGATTTTGCATCTGTAAGAGAGTATATATGGGGGGAGGGACAGGGAAGAAGACTTGGTTTTTCTCTGCCTTTAGCAAGTCTCACAGCAGCTTACAATCACCTTCCCCTCTCAGCCCCCACAACAGACAACTTGTGAGGGAGGTGTGGGATTGGGAGAGTTCTGAGAAAACTGTCTGGGCCAATGTCATCAAACAGGCTTCATGTGGAGGAGTGGGGAATCAAACCCAGTTTGCCAAATTAAAAGTTTGCCACTCTACTTTTGCTAGTTCTGTACATGCCCTCGTTGGTATTTGTTGCTCTTTTCACTTGGCAATCTTATAATTAAATGGAATTAACAAAAAGAAAACTTTGAGGATTATAAAGATGTATATACCATGTGTCCTTCATTGTGAAACTAGGGTTAGAATTTAAAGATTACTTTCCTCAAGTCATGTTGTGTTATCAAGTTATTATAGAATGAAGCATAAACCCATTCACAAAGAGATCAAATCATGCACATGAAACTCTTACCATTTAGTGTATGCTTGTCATGTCAGTAGTGTACATGGCACAATGAGTAGATGTTCTGATCTGCTGTTATTTGGGTAGCTGCCACAATCACCATTTTGTTATGCTGCTAGGTTATAGGGCAGGGGTCTGCAGCCTGTGGCTCTGGAGCCGCATGTGGCTCTTTCAGCTTTATACTGCAGCTCCACGTGGCCTGGAGGTTGGAGGGTAGCGTGGGCATGTCCCTCCAGCCTCCCAGAGCAGTGCTGGAAGGAAAGCTGAGTGGAGGGGCCGAACCAGAGCCGGCTCTGTGCGGAGCCACCTCTTTGGCTTGGTAGATCTTCGATGGTGTGGAAAATGGGTCTAAATGGCTCTTTGGGTGGTAAAGGTTGCCGACCCCTGTGCTAGGGCAACAGCAGGCATAGTTGAGCTATGCAAGAAAGAAGAGGGGGAAAAAATTAGGCGCGATTTTCGCCGTGGCGGTTCTCCAGCTGTACGCATGCCCGAAACACTCAGCTGAATTGTGATTGGCTGAATGGGGGACTCCTGTGATTGGCTGAATGGGGGACTCCTGGCACCAGAGATTCCGCACTTTACTGGAATCGAGCTGAGTTCGAGCGTGGTTCCCTCAAAAAGTAGTAGTTCCCAACTGGAGTCGGAAATTTGACTGCTACACGGGGCGAACCTGGTACAAAACCACGTCGATCCCAGTGGTTGTGCGGAGCACTTAGGTCGAACGCAGCTCAAACTTAGGTCGATAACCCAAGTGCAGAATCGACCCTAGATAGTCCATGCTAGCCCAATCTTGTCAGATCTCAGAAACTCATCACGGTCAGCCCTGATTAGGATGGAAGACCACCAAGGAAGTCCAGGGCTCCTATATAGCAGCAGGCAGTGGCAAACAAGTTCTGCTCATCTCTTGCCTTGAAAATCCTACAGGTTGGCATAGGCTGGCTGCAGCTTGGTGGCACTGTCTACTGCCAGTGTGCTATATGGAAACAGAAGCTTCCAATCCAAGGAAGTTGGGTTTTGAGATGTAGGGTGGTGGGAGAAGACAAGTTCATGACCTCTTCCTGCTTACAGTCAGAACAGTGGGAGAAGGATAATAAAAATATGCTTGCCTATGAGTTTGCTGCTAGGTATGGTGGGACACAAGTCAGCTGACATGCTCACCTCATTTACAACTGACCATGTGCAAAGGAGGAAAAGGAAATTAACCCAGTGCTTAACTTATTTAATGAAGTATGATATAATAGTATTAAGTATACGGGGTTGGCCCCCAAAGTTTACAGCAATTTAACATAGAGATAATTGTAATATAATAACAAAGTGCATTTGGGTAGGGGTATCTCAGTGAGATCTGGGTCCAGCCTTGATGTCAGGCTACCTATCTGTTTCACCCTTTGGCTCAGAAGGGACAATCTTATCGGTGAAAATTAAAAATGGCTATGTGGAAGGTCTTTGAAAATTATGGTTTTATTTTGCTATTTAAAACAACGATCCTTTATTTTGAACAGATAGACACTTTTTATTAGCCTGTGAGCTGAAGTCATGTAAGAAAGAAACAGAAGGTTTATCTGCCTTATCCTAGGCTTAAGGTCTTGAGTCTTGAATTTGTTTTAACCTTATTAGAGTACAATTGGATTAGGTTAGAGATGTGAAATATAATCTTGTCTTCCTCTTGTGCAGGGAGCTGTTTTAAATATTTCATGAAGCTGCTTGATTGTTTGTGGTGGTCAAAGTCACAGTCTCATGAATGAATAATACGTATTAAATTCATCTGTTGGTATCTGTGGGTTTAAAAAGCTTTAACAGTAAGTACGTTGTTGGTTTTTCCTATAAATTTCCAAGTCTGTGGTGACTCTGCGGCTGGCGCTCAGCACCGTACTGAAGGGTGCTCTGCTTCACACTGAAGGTAGATTCTCTTTGAAGAAGAGCTTCTGTAGGGACTCCTCTCCCCCCCCCCAACCCCCCCCCCCACACACACACTTACTGCATGGCAGATCCCATAATCTCCACTGTTTGTGAGAGCAGGCAAAGAGCAACCTTTTCCCCTGCTTTGTAGGGAAGAAAAAAACAAAAAAACCCTGTGTTATTCTTATTTGCCTCTTTCATTTGGGGAATTATTTTTGGAATGGGGCTACAATATCAATAAAGCTATAACAACAACATACAATGTTGATATAACAGTAATTTACCAAAGCCAGCAGTCTTGAGACTACTGAGTATGTTGAGATCTATCCTTTAAGAGTCCGGTGAGGAGCAGAGTTAAGAGAACCAGGAAAAGGAGAGACCTGGGAGAGTTCAGCAGATAAACTGCACACCAGGCAGGGAGGTGCCTCCTCACATGTAAACAGAAAACGTGAGGAGACCCCACTACAACTCCACTGCATGGCAAAGAGTCCCACGGTAAGTGTTCCATACATAATTGGCCTGCATTACAATATGCCTTCTGTAGACATTATGCTGCATTCCATTCAAGTGCCATATGACCAAACAAATGTATGTAAAGAGTACAGAATTGCTAGCCTCCAGGTAGGGTCTGGAGACTACAGAACCATTCTCCAGATTACAGAGACCAGTTCCTTTGGAGAAAATGGTTGCTTTGGAAGGTCAATTTCCCAGACCCCGCTTTTCCCCGGCTTCAGCTCCAAATCTCCTGGAATTTTCCAAATCAAAGTTGGCAGCCCTACAGGAGCATGATTTGTTCAGTTGCCAAATTGTGTGAATTGAACTGCTCTTGGATTTTCTACATGGGTACAGCTTTGATTCACATGAAACGTTCACCCTGATTTTTCAGAGTTCTGGTTCATGTGATTGTAAGGTGTATGTATATAGAGAACCCACAGTCGCCCAATTAGCTCAATATGGTGATTGCATACTTTGTGCTCCCAAACATGCAACTATCAGGCTTTCTGTCCACATGAACTGAATTCACGTAAAATGGAACTGAAAATAAATCTGGAAAATACTTTATCAGTATTTTCAGATATATTCAGCTCCTTCAAATATATCTGGGATTTCTTTAGGATGCCCCAGAAATGGGTTCCGAAATCTCCCAGTAATATTCAGGATTAATTAGGAATTTCAGGAGCTGGCATTTGCAGGCTTTCAAAATGTCCTATCTCCCTGGCTGCTTTCAATAGGGTCCTCTCATTTGCACATATTTTGTTATTTTTTACAAGTTTGTTCTTTGCTGGAGTTGGTTTGTGTCAAGTTAGCCATTTTTCAGGACTCTTGCATTTTATATTGAGATTTCCAGCTTTTGTTGAGATTCTTGTGCTTTACAAAGTTTTAGATTCTTAGGTGTTATATAGTTTTAGATTCTTAGTTGTTACATTAGTTGGACTTAGCAATAGTTTCAATGGTGTTCCTATGGGAGGAGATTCCCAGGTTTTGTGACCTTTTTCTTCCACAGGAAACAATTGAGGACAGCTGGGGGCACCTTGTTCAGGGACCCATAAAATTAAACCCCTGGTTCAATTGAAATGTGGATATTATTTTAAAGACACAAATTGGCAGCTCCCTGACATTTTTGTGCCAGTACCATTAAAAACACCATCCTGAAAAGATTCCCCATAGGGAATAATGGAGTTGAAAAATATTGGAAATCTTGGGGGGGAGGGGTGGGGGGAACAGTATTTAAATTTTGCATCAGGAGAGTGGGAATTTTCCTGACTTCCTCAGGCAGCCCATTCTACTAGGCAGGGGCCACAATGGATAAAGCGCCCATATGGGTAGTTGTTGATTTTGCCCATTTACCAGTTGGCACCTGTGGAAGCGCCTGATGACCTGAATGAAGTTGTTGTAGCAGAGCGTAGGAAGAGAGGCAGTCCTCCAAATAAGAGGTGCCAAGGTCATGAAGGGCTTTGTATGTGATAGCCAATACCTTGAAATGAGCCTGGGCTTTAAACATCCAGACCTTTAAGCAAAATGCATAGAAGGATGATGGAAGTAACCTGGAAAATTAGAAGGTAGCCTTAGTCTCGGAACCCTGATACTGCAGAATACACAGGACGTGTATAATGTGTGCAGTAATCTGGTGAATCTTGCAAGCAGGCATACGCTAGACTTCTTTCTCCTAACCTTTCACTACCGTACTTGGCAGGCAGTGAAAAAATGTACCATTGGGGGGCACCAGTGCAATGGAAATATATTTCAGCTTTTAATTAGTGTACCATTGTTAATATCTTCTAGGTGCAATCATGCAAATCTGCATCTTTGGGAACAAAACTGCCAGATCCTTTTTTTAAAATTAAGAACATCAGCATATTTTTTCGTGCTGTATTAATAGGCTGGTTTATTTTTTAAAGGAGCTAACATGCTCCTAGGGAATTTTTTTTCATTTTTGATTGGATTGTGTCTTGTCCTCCTGCAGACTAAATCTGCTCTCTCTCTCTCTCTCTCTCTCTCTCTCTCTCTCTCTCTCTCTCTCTCTCTTTTTTTTTAAAGGAGAACTTTTTATCCGGAGGATTACATTTCCTTTAAAGATTTACAAATCTTGAAGTCAAATATTTTATACTTTGTGTTTCTTTGAACTTGCTTCCTAGTAAAAGTGCTTAGAATTTCAGTGACAGGATACAAATGGATGGTAGAGTTTCTTGAAAGCAAGTTATCAGGAAAATAGATAGTTCTGCTCGTAAAGATTGGGATCAATGCATTCCTTAGAGATACTGGTTGATAAGGATAAATCTATCCTTCAAAAATTGGTAGTTTCCAGTGTGCAAGAAAGCAAGCCTGTCCAGGATGTCAGTAAATTTGATAGGATTATATTGAGGAGTAAGTATTCTATGCTAGAAAGTTTTTTTTTAATTAGTGAGATATAGAGGCAAGATGGAAAATTTTTTTTCAAAGATGCACAGACTATGTTAGTAATAATCAGGGCAGTAATTTACAAGCTCTGTAGAATGAAGAACTAGTGTGTCATGAGAGAACTATTGTGACTGCAGAACCCAGTGAGCCCAAAGAATGCAGTCATGGAGTAGTCTGCCTGTTGTACCTCTGTATGAGTCTGCGTACTTGCTTTGCCTCCTACCCTTTTGTGGGTGTGGATAAATTTGGTGTGATTTTTTTATTCAGAGTGGTTGGATCATTCAGACACTCTTGATGTTCTGGTGCAGCAAAGTTGCCCACCGTGAGAGAAAGATGCTTGCTTCTCTGTGTGAGTCACCAGTCTGAGCATTGCTTCTTCCGATGAAAGGACATTCCTAGAACAGTGATGCTAACATTTGCAAAATATGAGAGATATTCCACTGACAGAAGGAAAAGTGTTAATTCTAAAATCTAACATCACTGGAGGGAAGGACTCTGAATACTTAAGTTGTCTCGCAACATATTTTCACAATAGTCTGTTCCCCATACAGTCATTAGCATTCTGTTTGAAATTTCCTCCAAGTTACCTAATGAAGGTTTTATATGTTTCTGCAACTGTGTGTGTCCCATATTTTTAAAAAATTATTTATTAATGTTTTGTCACACACTTCTGCTAGGAGCTCAGCATGTCATATCCTGCTTTCTGAACCCCATTTTATCCTCTTAATCACTGTGAGTTAGGTGAAGCAGAGAGATAAGTGAACTGTATAGGTTAAGACATGTAAGGAGGACATCTTTTCAAGAGACAGTAGCCTTTTCAAAACCCATCTAAGTTTTGCCACTGGGAAGCATGTGTTGCCAAATTTTTGAGGAGGAAAGGGATGGTAGTGTGTTTGTAAAATCGATCTTTTCTTGAGCAAGTATTCTAAATTTCAGGGAAGGAATGAGTATGCCTGTTTCAGTTGTTGTAACTAACTCTTGCCAACATAGCTTTTTTTCAACTCCAGCTGAAAAAATGTCCCAAAGCAAAACAATTATGGAAAGGTTGGTTGTTTCTCTCCTTCAGTAAGGAACCGTGCACCTTTTTGCATTAGTAAGGATTTTGAGAAATTCTGAAGGTTGTACACTTATCAGAAGCTACAGTCAAATTTAGACATTTTGATTTACCTGACATTTTTAATGTAATTTTAACTGAACCATGTGTAGTTAAAAAAAGAAATACCCCCAGAAATCTCACCTATCTAATTGTATCCGATATTTGAAAACTTCTGTTGTGCTGAACTGTCACAACACACAGTCTTTCTAGGGGTCTATTTGAAGATATTTAAAAGCAATATAAATCCTGTTCTAGTTAAGTTATGAAAAGACTTGCCAAAATTTGTGCAGTTCTTTGATTCACTCACTAGATGGAGATCAAAAGCAACCTAAACAGTATTCCTCTCCTCCCCGCCGTCACCACTGACACAACTGAAACTAAAAACATATGATACTGGTTACTTTGCCAAGCATTTAAACTTCTTTCCACCACAGAAAGATTAATCTTGTTTGGGTATTAGATAGAAAGGGAAGGTTTTGAGAGATCCTGAACTGTTGAGTTGTACTACAATTATCGTGTTATTTATTTTTGTGGTATTCAGGGAACGTTTCTCTCCCGATTGTGAGAAGCCAACCATAAAATGGCTCATAGCTGTGGAACGGAATTTGATTAATGACAAAATTCTAATCTGTAGCCCTGCGCCCAAACTCTAATTTTGAAATCACGTGCAGCTTCTGGTCAATTTGGTTTGCATTTTTGCCCTGTTCTATCTAAGCCAGTGTTTGAAGATATTAGGAAGGAGAAAGCTTTACAAAATCTGGATGAAGTTGGTAGTGGTGGCAAAAGCAACTTGACCCCAAATTTAAGGTCTCCCCACATATGCATCATAGATCACTAGAAGCGTAAAAATGAAGGGGTGCAAACTGACAGAACTGGGGAGGACAAAGGAAATGGTAGGAGCAGAAAGCAGAGGTATGAAATACTGGTGGTCAGAGGGAGGGTGCGGTTAGATATGAGAGCACTTCTCAGCTACACAAAGTTCCTTTGATCAGTTTGGAATAGTGCAGCATCTGTGAAAAGAACTGTTTTGTCTTTTGTGCAGCAACCTAGCCCAGGAGAAGGGAAAGTTTGTACTAGAACAGATGTTAAAGAGCTGATTCAAAGAATGAAAAATAAAGATGGTTTTTAAAATACTTCACAAGAGCTCATAAAGGTTCCAGAACATTTTCTTTTGACATTTGGAATGCTATTAGAACAAAATACATTTTCAATCGGTAATGTTAACAAGAAGTAGTTGGTGTGTTAAAAGTGTTTCTACTTTGCCAGGGAAATTGAGCATAATAAAGCTGAGATAAACAGCTAGACAATCAGTTGGAGAAAGTGAAAGGGTTTCCTGCTAGAAATATAAACTTTGCATGTGTTGAATGAGCTGCATTGAATTGAAAACCATCAAAGATGGCACATTTCCTATACATAAAGCACTTTCAAAGTGAGAAAAAGTGTGATTTGTGTCTAGCATTCTGCTTAACACATGCATAGGTTAAACATTATGGCAGGATATACATTTTTCAGCAAGTTAATAAATAAGCTGCAGACATTCATGGTTGCCAGCATGGGTAACTCAAGGAAGGGGACTTTGAGTCAGTAGTGCAGTTCGACAGGTTCTGACCCTAAAAATCAGTAATTCACCACTATATTGTTGACTCTTCTACTTAATTCGAGAATATTTGGTTTGTCCCCTAGCTGAGTAAAAATAGTGACTATCTCTAGAATCTAGCAAGATAATCTGCATGATATTATTCTACCTAATAATTTATGCCCAGGAGAAAAGAAGCAGTTTCACTGTATTTATTAAAATAAGTATATTCTGGTTTTTAGTTCCCTCCAAGTGATTTGTCGCTTTATGAAATTCAGTACATAAAAATCTTAAAATGACTCCTAAACTGCTCACAGTGTCTTTCAAGCAGATTAAAACACCCTGGGAAATAAGCAGTAACTTAACCTGGAGCTACTGCTTGTTACCACCTTGAAAACTTGCCTGTACAAACTCATGTATAGTTGTCAAAATGGACACTGCACATTTTACAAAAATAACAATGCTGGTTGGCCTCGAATAGTTTGACATGGATATGTGTTGATCACAACTGGTGGCAGACCACAAACTGAAGCAAGTAAACTTGTAAACCCTGGTTTATCAGAAGGGAGAAGTAAACCCTGGTTTATCAGAAGGGAGCAAATTTTAGTTTGTGATCTGGGATATTGCTTCATCTTGAAGTCTCAAGCGGAATTATTTTGTTATTGAGCTACACACGGAGAAGAGAGGAGCAAGTGAGCTGAAGAAACCCCCTCTGACAACAAACCATGCCTCAGTGTCCCAGATGATATGAATCTCTGTCCACTACATTCAGTCAGTAATGGCTGCTTCAGCCATGCAAGGCGTGACCCAAAGTTCTAATACTCATAATTTTCTTTCCTCATTTTCATGTGTTGCAGTCGATGACTGGCAAACATGTCCAAGTCTACTCTTATAACAGGGTAAACATCAGACAAAGTGTGCTGTGGATCTGACTGCCCATATCTTGAGCTTTTCATGTTTCAATTTCAGTTGCTAACTCACTGTCATAGTAATAAAAATGAACCAGTGGAAGTTTTGTCAATTGGGAAAATTCAAGGAAAAGCTCAATATACACCTTAAAGTAAATAAATTGCAGAACTCAAGCTGTGGTAAAAATACATTCCACTAAGATGATTTATTGAATATTATTAGATTTAATTATTAAATATACAGTCATTATTCTCCATGTTCTGGTAATGAATATTGGCACATGGTTCACATCTGCATTGAATTTAATTAGTGTTAATTGAATGCATTAAATAATAGATGGATTAACATCTGTTACACAGCCAAACACATAGATTTATAGCTCTTTGAATAAATATTGGCCTCTAGGATATCAGGTCAATAAATCTTATGAATGAACTTCTTCTAATTGGCATTTGAAGCTGTTAGTGTTTAGTTCAGTTGCCTACCTTCTTCTCCTTTTGATTGTTCAAAAAAATCAACAGGCATCTTTCAAGCATAGCTACTGATTATTTTCCCAATCATTCAGTCTATCAACAGTCAGATTTGTCAAGAGATTGTATGGAACATGGTAATTACAGAAAAAAGGATTGGTACCAGCAAAAAGAAGTCTTGCTAGCAAATGTCTGCACCCGTAGCTTTGATACTATTATCACAAATAATTTGTGCTTAAATTTACTACAAATTTCTTATGTCTTCTGCATCTCACCAGCTCCCATTAATGTTCCACAAATAAGTTCAGTGTGACTTTTAATGCCATTTTAATGTAGTACTGCCTCTTCCGTGCTTTGCAGTGTACTAGATAGACATCAGAGAAACTGTAGTTGCTGTTGCCTGATTTTAACTGCATCATGTATGGATGGAACCATTTGGGAACACAGTATAGGCTGGAGGTTCTGCCTGTTTTGTGTTCATTCTACATTTACGCCAAAGACCTTCGAATTGTATATAGTTCTCCTTTCTTCAATGTTATCCTCATAAAATCCCCATGAGGTACAGTTACAATTTCAAATAAACTAAACAGAACTTTTAAAACTTTAAGGGCCAGAGTTAGATGGATGAGATCTGACACTGATGACCCATGTATAGAGGTAGAGTTGACTGACAGAAGTTTCTGCTACCTTATATGATGTCCCCTATTTTAAGACGATTATGCTGCTGCCAGCTCATTGAAATGTGCCACGTTGAAGAAACTTTATGCATAGCAGGAAAAAGAGTTTGGAATTGGCTTTGTATAGCAATATTTCAAAAATACTGTCAGCTCAGTAAAAAGCTGTATGTGAAGAGCAGGTGTGATACAACTGCCTGTGTGCAAATTGTGTTCACATATTAGCTTCTAAACACTACTTCTGGTTAGAATGGAACTCAGTTGCGAGTTCAGAATGCATCTGTGGTATATGTTTCTTAGTTATACAGTGGAACCTCAGTTTTCGTTGACTGCGGTTATTGTCAGTTTTGGTTTCCGTCGATTTTTTCCATGAACATTTTGTCTCAGTTTTTGTTGGTTGCCTTGGATTTCATCAGATTTCGCCACTTTTGTTGCTGTGCCTCGCGGACCTCGCTGCTAATTTCTTATGGAACTTTCCTACGGAAATAATTGCCTCGGTTTTTGTCCGTTTCGGATTTCGCCGATTGTTTTCGGATGGATTACCAACAAAAACTGAGGTTCCACTGTATATACTTAGGTTGCAGTTTGCTTTGTGTATACATGCTTATGATTTGAATTTTTTCTATAAAGCAATTACATGAAAAAGACTATCCCAAACTCAACTTGTACTCTGGATGTATGACATCTCTGTGTCTCATTTCATAGGGTACCAATAATAGCGCTGTTTAAATCAAAATGTTCAGGCCAGCTTTCATACTGGCTTTTTCTGTGTCTCTGTCTTTCACCTTCAAAGTCATCTGCTGAAAGCAGTAAAAATAAAAAGTGTCCTTCTGCATTAGGATTCAAGTCTGTAAGTTAATATGCTACATGGTAAATTCTTAATTCTGCTTAAAATATGAACAATTAATCAGCAGCAAACCCTTATTGCTTTCTCAGTTTTTAATTATAATATTTGGATTAGGATACTCACACATAACAAAGGATGCCACTCTTGTAGTTTTAGGGCAGCATTAATTGTAAAAATTTTATAGGAATAGCTGTAAAATATTTAATGAGAACCATATAACTGCATTTAATAAAATTGTTTATTGGCAATACAGCCATAAAGTGACTTAGAATTCCATCTGGTGAACGGCTTTTGCTTTTTAGGGTTTTTTTTTTTTTAAAAAAAGAATACTTCATGAAAATGGTCTTGTGGTTTGAGGGACAGTTTCCAACATAATGCTTCGTCTTTGCAGGATGACTTCTTAAGATGTACATGTGAAAACAATGTATCAGAATTATCCTCATAACAGATCCAGGGACAATCATTAAGTAATTCTAAATGGAATTTGGAACCTGACATAGGTTTGTCCTAGGAAACTATTGATTGTTTCTTCCACAAGTTTTCCACATCCATGTGTGACTTGAGCCACTTCATAAAGCAGTCTTATGAACTCTACATGTATAACAAACAATCCGTACTCTTACTAGATCCCATACTTAACAACTCTGGATAGAATTATTTCAAGGCATGATAGCAAATGCCGCAGCCAGGGCATCATCTGAAAGACAAGTTTATAAGTTTATAACATTTTAACATTTGGATACCCAAAGGGAATCTGAGGGCTGGTCTACATGTAGTGACTGGTATCAACCAGAACATTTTTGCAGACAGCATGTTTCCTTCTTTCTCCTCCCACTGTAGTTCAAAATGCAAAAATACTTTTAGAGAACAGGGGATTCCCAAGGAGGACATTTTTGGGGGAAGTCATGTTGGAAATTCTGCTGTCCACAGAATGATCTAGGGCTACCAATCCTCTTGCTTTTGCAGACTTTTTCAGTCTGCTTGAAATAGCCTCCAAATACCTCCATGTGAAGCATGCCTTGCTGCATGAATCATTCTTCTGTGTGGAGAATTTTTATGCTACTACCAAGAACATCTTGAGACATGGAAACTCTGTGTGTGTAGTGACTCATGCTACATTTGTTGTGAGAAACAGTTACAGTATGGGGATTTTTGAAGAGCTCCTTCCTTGAGACAGTTGTATTCTATAAGTCAGCCCTTGAAAATACTGGACAAGATATAATAACTAGTTATAGAAAGAATCCTGGAGAAAAAAATGATTGGGCAGGAAAAATTAGAAAAGTGCTGTCCTTGCTGTGATATCTGTCAAGAAAAGGAAGGGGACATCTCAATGTGTTCAAGAAACTTAGAACAAAGGAGAACCCAATAAGGTCAGAATAATGTGAACAGTTGTGTATTGAGAAGCATATCACACAACTGATAGAATCCTGATCAATACAAAACAAAAAAATCCTTCCGAATTCCAAATAATATCACACAGACAATGGAGCTCCAATAGGGCAGGTTTCCAAATTATGAAATACCCAGGTGGGGTCCAAAGCCCACATCCTGTGTAACAATCACACCCAAGCCCCTCTGTTTCTATATGCACATTGACCAATTCGGATTGCAGCTGCAAGATGCTTGAAGAAGGGATTTAGCTCCCCTCAAATGGGAAAAACCCACATTACTTTTCCAGAAGCTCATGACATTTCACAGGGGTACTCAAAATATGTGGCCAAAATAATGTCCCCCTCAAGGTGAGGAAAATAGCACCAGGGAAAAGTTGAACCTCCTTTTCCATCCTCATTGCAGTTGCTATCTTAATCAAGACATACAAGACAATTAAGGAACTTGCATGTGACTGGAACACAAGACACTATATAGGAATCTTGGTCCTATCCTGGTTACTATGGAAATCAACTCCAGACTCACATTTGGAAATTCACCATATTCGGGGAGCTTTGAATCCTATAGTTTTGTGGGGTATAAAAATCCAGCTTCTTTGCTGTGTGTGAATTCCTATAAACTTTATTACAGAACCTTTTGCTAATGCATGCAAACAGAACTGAAGAGGAATGTGATATTTGCTCCTCCTACAAAAGAGATTAACATGTGATGGGCTTTTTTTTTTTAAAGGGTCCCTTTACAGCTCATTAATGAGTTCACATGGCCAGTTAGTATTTTGCTGGTTTTTTTATACTTAGCCTTGAGTATCCTACAATTTCTCTGAAGGTCACTGCAATCAATTCACACTAAACTATATACTTTGCTGTTAAGATTTGCCTAAACATTAATGCTTCCCTTTATCTCTACCTAAAACAGAAGAGTGAACACATCATTGTGACTCTTTTAATTGTTACAGTAATAGAAATCAGGAAGATGCTACACATGTATTCTCTGCCAGATGTTGCCTCGGGCAATGGCAGTCATCTTTGTGAACAGTAGGGAAACATCCCAAATGTCTCAAGGGACATTTATTTTTCTATAGCAGAACCGTGTCACTTTTTAAAATAGCGAGTCATCAAATAATGTGTCATTTCGCATTGAATGTACATTTCTAAGTTGTACTGTGATTTTTGCTCCCCTGGAGGAAAAGAACAAAAGCTTATCCTAATGCATAAAGACTGTAAAAGAATTTTAAAACAAACTTTGGAGATGACACGCTGCTGTTTTGTTTCTCTCTGTGGGGAAAAAATTCATACTGCAGTGAAAAAAATGCCTTTCACAAATATGTTAATGGCATGCTTTCAAATGAATTATCAGGTCCCATTAAAAATAGCTATTGTTGAACTTATGCTGCGTTTCTTCTTTTACTACATTGATGATGACAGCTATTGATTTGTATGATAACTTTGGTTGCTGTGGAATCGAATGGGCACAGGGCACCCATGTATACCCTTCCGCAGATTCCAAGGGTGAAGGATAGAATAAAAATCAAATAAATAAATAATATGTTTCAGAAAGGCTGCTGATTATTTATGTAGGCAATCCACAAAGTATAATTAAATGCATTGTCAAAGGATTTCACAGTTTGAATCAGCTGGCTATAATTGGTTTTCCAGGCTGTGTGGCTGCAGTCTGGTAGTTTTTGCTCTTGACTTTTTACCTGCATCTCTATCTGACATCTTCAGAGGTATGTCACAGAGAGATTTGTTTCTCTCCATGGCACAGTCAAGTCCTGCAAGGCGAAAGCCCCACCTGGCTGTGACATACCTCTGAAGATGCCAGCCATAGATGTGGGTGAAAAGTTAGGAGCAAAAACTACCAGACCACGGCCACACAGCCCAGAAAACCCACAACAGCAAGTATAATTAACTAAATGACACAATCATACAAGCAATGTCTTTATGCATACGCATGGTAATTAAAATAATAAAATAATGTACTTTCCATCGACATCATTAGCCACCCCACCCCCACCATAATCCATACAAGCAGCTAAAACACAGCTCAATAAACAGTCTATCAAAACAGCCCTATGTTGTTATAAGCACTTATGAAATTTTGTTGGTTTTTTAAAAAAATGTATGCACTCCAGGCCTAATGGATAGGATAGACAACAAATTAACATCAGATAAATGCACAACATTTTTCATGGCATGTTTTATGTACTGTCAGGCCTACACATCCCTATGCACATTATGATTAATGTCCACTGTCTATCCTTAATAGACAAATTGAGATTTGAGCCAAAGCATTCTACTGTTTCTTTTTAGAGATAGTGTTTGTTTATGCTTATTTTAATTTAAAAACCCTTGGATACATTCATGGCAAATTACACTATGATGACGGCATAAGCTGGTAGCTTGCTGAGGATGGCGTACATTTCAGACTTCCAGATTATGGTCCTCAAAGAATTGGTTTGATTGAGCATCGAGTTCGTAGCTGAGGAACCAAGGGGTAAAATACAGGCATCTCTTTCTTCCCGTTAATAATATCCAGTTGCTGTGAGGAATGTGGAAGTGGTTGCGATTATTTTGACAAATGCATTTATCTTTCTAGTTTGTTGTATGATATGGCACAAGGGAAACTTTGGTGCAGTCATGCACAGCAATAATTTATTGGTGGTTTAGGGATATGGGCCCAGAACAAATTCTAGACAAAAGCAAAACATGTTTGGGTTTTTACAGACTGCCTTGGCAAAAGGACCGAGGCTGCGTTGGAAAGCATCAACATTTGGTCTTTCATTTGTTTCAGTAGTGGTGACAGCTGAAATGTGACCTTGGTTTGCTTTTAATTACCACCAAGAAGAAGAAAAAACACCTTGTATTCATCACAACACAAGCAATTTAGAAAAAAATGTAACCCAAACTATAATCATGCCATAATTTTCTGCCTTAGAGCTAGGGGTAAGTTTTAAAACTGAGCTAGGGGTAAGTTTTAGAACTGAGCTAGGGGTAAGTTTTAGAACTGAGCTAGGGGTAAGTTTTAGAACTGAGCTAGCGGTAAGTTTTAGGACTGAGCTAGGGGTAAGTTTTGGAACTGAGCTAGGGGTAAGTTTTAGAACTGAGCTAGGGAGTGAAGTTTCTTTGTGAACTGAGCTTAGGGGTAAGTTTTAGAACTGAGCTAAGCTGATAAGTTTTAGAACTGAGCTAGAGGTAAAAGTTTTAGAAGCCTTGCTGAGGCTTAGGGAATTGGTAAGTTTTAAGGAACTATGTGAGCTAGAGAGGGTAAGTTTTTTTGGGAACTGGAAGCTAGGGGTAAGTTTTAGAACTGAGCTAGGGGTAAGTTTTAGAACTGAGCTAGGGGTAAGTTTTAGAACTGAGCTAGGGGTAAGTTTTAGAACTGAGCTAGGGGTAAGTTTTGGAACTGAGCTAGGGGTAAGTTTTAGAACTGAGCTAGGGGTAAGTTTTAGAACTGAGCTAGGGGTAAGTTTTGGAACTGAGCTAGGGGTAAGTTTTGGAACTGAGCTAGGGGTAAGTTTTGGAACTGAGACTAAAGATAAGACTTCACTGAAAAGAAAAGTAAAGCTGCAGGGAAACTTCATATATGTAAGTTGCAGTACTGGGATGAAAAACTGGGGAAATTTATTGGTAGAGAATGGGTAGTGGTGGTTGTAAAATATCCTATTAAGGGAGGTATTGAGCAGCTGGAGAAGGAGGGCCACAGCCGTGATTCAGTGGGTAGAGTATCTGCTTTGCATGCAGATAGTTTCAGGTTCAATCATCAGGTTCTCCAGAAGGATCAGGTAGGAGGTGATGTGACAGAGCTCTACCTTGGAGAGCCATTGCCAGCCAGAGTTGACAGTACTCACCTTGATAGACCAATGATCTGGCTCAGAATAAGGCAACTTCATAGATTCCATGAGCCTCCTTAACCAAGAATGAGGAGGGTATGAAGCATGATTTGCTCTTGGCTTTGCCTCCCCCCTTCAGTTCCCTCCAATTGCAGATGACTGATAGAAAGGCCTGGAATTGAAAGGGATCTTGGGCTAGGATCTGGGGATTTGGTTTAAAGACAAAAAGCAAGTACACTAACTGGGATTTAGGAGTAAACTAACCTGACTCTGTAAATATGGTAGATGGTCCATGGTTTGTACTGCAAATAACAGTGTAACCAAACTGCAGTTTGTTGTGATGTTTGAATCTTTAAACTAGCAAAACTGGTCAAATACAAGAATAGGACAAAATAATGTTAATGACTTGCGGTGTAATGGTGGTGGAAAATCCCATCAAGTCACAGCAGACCTGTGGCGGCTCAGTAAAGTTTTCAAGACAAAAACTGAGCAGAGGTTTTTTGCCATGGTGCCTCTGCAGAGCAACTCTGTCCTTCCTTGGTGGTCTCCCACCCAAATACAAACCACGGCCAGCCCTGCTAAGCTTCTGGCATTTGATGAGATCAGGTTAGCTTGGGTCATCCATGTCAGGGCCCGGAGGCTTAATAGTCAGAAGGGTTCTTGTGGTCACAGAAGTCAGCGACACACCTGAAGTATCAGTTTAAACATGCCAAGGTTTGGATTAGGGAATGAATGCAAGAAAGAGGAGTTCTGGCAAATGTCTGACAGAATAAGGTGATGCCTGATGCTTAAATGCCATTAATGAAAGTACCTCACCATTAATGATGCCATTAATGATGAACCTCACAAGGAAGAGTATTTTGGAGGTGTCAAAGTTCTACCTTTGATCACTACCTGCCTCACCTCTAGTACAGGGCAGATCCAGAGAAGGCCTTAGAGAATCATCTAGAGTAGACTTGTTGCTCCTACTAGCATAGCAAGAGAGTACAAGTGGGCTAAAGCCCCATGTGCTACTTTGGGGGGAGCACACTGCTGTGCCCCCCTGCAACTGTGCCCTGGCCCAAGGATGTCAGCAGGTCTAGCCCCACTCCCGAACTCCTCGTGGAGCTTTGGGGGAGGCCAGATGAGCTGGCCCCACCCTGAAACTCCACATGGAGTTTAATTGTAGGCCCAGACCCCGCCCAGACCCCGCCCAAATCTCCATGTGGAGTTCAGAGCTGCATTGCCCATTTGCTGCTGGCCTTAGCTGGCCAGCTCCAGCTCCATGCTTGCGGAGGCAACAGTATGAAACTAGAGCTGGTCAGCCCCCAGTGCTCAGTTCACTGCTGGCCTCAGCGAGGCTTGGGGCCAGCTTCCGGCTTGCAGTTCAAAGCAGGACCCAGCCAGCAGCAAACGAAATGTGCTGTTCCAAACTCCACATGGAGATTGAGGCAGGGCACTGGCCCCACATCTGAACGAGGGTGCAGCACCTAAAGGGAACCCTGGGTACTGCTTTAGTAAGCTACACCCCTGGTTGCTCCTTAGTCTTGCCTGTTCCAACTCTTCTAGGGAAGTCATTTGCCCATTCACATTCCCAGTAACCCATTCAGATTTGCATGTGGATTTTTGTTTTGAAGGCTGGTATGCTTTGCATGCATTAAGAAATACACCCACCTAATCCTGAAGGTTTTCAAACAGTTATTGTGGAACATTCTAATTGTCCTCTTCATTCAGAAATACTCCTGATATTTCCTAAGATCTCTTTTAACACCAGTTTTATAACCTGATGTACTTTTTGTCTGTCTCCCCCCCCCCCCCCCCGACACACACACATTAAAATTGAAGAGAAAAATCTGGTTGCTCATTGCATTCTGAATTGGCATTTGTTCATGCTTGTGTCGTGTTGTGATCTTTTAATTAATATTTGAAGTGTGTCAGCCTGTAGTAAAATGCTAAATAAAAAGTTAGACTTTTATTGAAAAGGCAATCAGGAAGGAGCAGTGGCAGATGAAAGTGAATATATGCCAACTTTTTAAATCCAAAATTGATTTTAAGCCAATGAATTCCTGCACATCACATACTTAAAATAGTGAGGAGGGGTGGAGAAAAACCACAGTGTGATAGATTAGATGATATATTGAGTAATTTTATGACATTTGTATTGAAATTAACTGCAGGGTCTTCATCAAGTGAAACGTATCTTGTAAAATGTTGCCAGAGAAAAATAATGCTGTTAAGGGAAAGTAGGCAGCATCGTCTTTCTTGAGTATCTCAAGCAGCTGAGTCTGTTACTGGCTTTTTGAGACCCAGTAAACAAGTGCAAAATCAAAGTCAGTGGGACATTTGCTCATTTCAACGAAAAACCTCAGAGCAAGTTGAGGGGAAATTGTATTTTTAGAGGTTATATTGCAAGTATTCATTTTCTCAGTACAGACTTGTCAGGCCAATATTCCGGGCACAGCCCACGAAGACCTTGAGTCTGCCACCTGTGGATGAATTTCTGCACTGTAATTTCAAGAGAGCTACAGAATGATTCTTAAATGTGTTTTAAGTAGAGCACATGAACAAGGAAGTGCGCTTGGATTGCAGACTGTGTCATTCAGGGCTGGGTTTTTAAGAAAGAGAGATGCTAGGGGCAGGGATCTGCAACCTGCGGCTCTCCAGATGTTCATGGACTACAAATCCCATCAGCCCCTGCCAGCATGGCCCTCCCCTTCCCTCCCTTGCATGCCATCTCTCCCTCCCCCCCTTTCCTTTGCATGGCACCCCTCCCCCTCCCTCCACTAGGGTCCAGATGCCGGGCTCCCTCCCCTTCCCTTCCAATTGGCCATGCTGGCAGGGGCTGATGGGAATTGTAGTCCATGAACATCTGGAGAGCCGCAGGTTGCAGACCCCTGGGGCTGTTGCCTGCCTGTTAGATATGACCAGGGCCCTGGGAGGGTTCTTCCCATATGCAGCTTTTTCATCATCTATATTCTTCATGGCAGAATGGTTCATGTTAGCAGTTCTGCAGCATTGTGCCTCTCATGGTAGTTACTGAAGTCTGGATGTGATTATGCATGGTGAAGGGAATGTATAATGCACTTGCTCAGAAGCATTCTAGTCTTTCCTTACTTGGTTTCTTCCAGGTTTAATTCTAGCATTGATAACACTGCTGAAATGCAGCCTGGAATGAATCCTGACGATATGATTTGTGAAAGAAACAAACAAGGAACAAATGCTATCCTTTTCTATATAATGGACAGTCAGAAGGATGTAACTGCTTAGGACAGCTCTGCTCAGGGTGGCTGTCAGATGAGATGTGTGATTTCATCTTCCTGGTGATTTCTGAAGAGCAATTTCAGTTATCTGTGGCCCCACCTCAAGAAAGAAGAGTAATACATCCTTTACTCAACCCCCAACATTATAATTTGAAAATGGTGTCCCTGCATCTGGGTGTGAGACATCTGTTGAAGGGGAAACAAGGGAGCGAATAAGTTGTATTACGCAGTTTTTGCAAAAATAATCTATTCTAGACCTAAAGGTAGAGCCCAACAAGAAAAATTTGTTGCAAACTGGGCCCAACGTGGCTGATGTTTTTTTTATAATGTAAAGGGTGGGGGGGGGGGGTTAAAGAAGAAGATTAGTTATTGGTGTTGGTTGTTGTACACTTAAAGTTAAAGTTGCACAGCTAGTTTTGAAGATTGATGAAACTGGAGAATAGAATCTAACTCTTGAGGGTTTTTTATTTTTAAAGTGATTATTTTCACCCAATATTCATAGGATGCTTCTCTGCTCAGTGCATTAGCTAATAAAAAATCATACACACACAAATCCAATTTCAAAATAAGCAGTGTACCAGAAAAATATAGATTTCCTCATCTCGATGTTGAGATACTGTTCATTGCAATGTTTCATTCTTTCCAAATGACAATGCAATTGCAGAATAAAAAGAACTGGACTTCATAAGAATCCAGCTATTTTGCTGGCTCACTGAAGGTGTATGTATGGGAGGGAAGGCAGCACGGTATTGCCCCATCTCGTCAGATATTGGGAGCTAAGCAAGGCTTAGGAAGGGAGAGCTCCAGGGAAGGTTCTGCAGAGGAAGGCAATGGCAAACCACCTCTGATTCTCAATTGCCTTGAAAACCTCTTGCTGGGGTTGCTTTAAGTTGGTTGCAACTTGATACAACTTTACACACGCACACAAACGCATACATGTTAATTATAGCTCACCTGTTCATTAATCTTCTATGTTGTTGCTAAGAAAGCATCAGAATGTTAAACTACACCAGAGTAACCCACTACATTTCAGTCAACTTAAATGTTGCTTAGTAAGTCAGGGCAAGACCGACCCTATGTCCTCCTGGGCAGATGCCTCCCTCTGATGTGTGCATGTGTCTATATACAGGAATAAAGCCAATGAAGGGAACTGTAGCTATGAATTCTGAGAACAGTAGAAAGGAATTCTTTGGGCAGTGGATTGTGAGCTAAGAGTTGTATCATAAGGTCCTCTAAGTTGAATTATGTGGGTTTCTTTTGCCAACATTTCCTTCAAGAAAGTGTTTCTCCATTGGAAAATCACTGCATGTATGTGTTTTGATGGGAAAAGGCTTCCTCGGTTGAAAGAAGTATTTCTCTATTGGAAGTAAGACTTGCAGGTCTTGGAAGATTTTCTTCCATTGATGAAAAGGGATCCAATGCCAAGCAATCATTTAATCGATCCTTTCCACTGGTAAAAAAAGAGGAAGGTACTACTCAAAATGTTGCAGCCTGCCACTGTTAGAGTGGGGAATTAGTGAGGGCAGACCTTGTTTAACAAGAGGCTGGGTAAGCTCAAAATCTTTTCTGCTTATGTCTACAGGAATCATTTTTCATTAAGAAGTCCACAAGAGAATGTAGTACAAGTTTAGCAATTTTATTGAAGAAAAATAAAAATATACAAGCACATAATCAGAGCAGCTGAGAATTCAGAGTCCTAAGATGTAGACAGCATTGAGGGGATAGGTTTGGAGATAGGCAGGTGATACTTTACTAGATCCTGAAGAAGCTTTGGATCTGAGAAGCAGAGTCAGTGGACCATACTGAGCATCAGTAGAAGAAGAGACAATGCATTGGGGACTGAATCTGCCAGACAAAGAGGTGTCCAAGAAAGATTCTAAACACTGGGTGCGGGGGTTACAAGCTATTTATTGGGAAGAATGGGTCCTCAGGGTATGCCAAGTGATCCTGATCTCCCAGAACAAAGGCAAAGCTAGCTTGTCCAGAGAGGAGACAAAAGGTTAAGTGTTTACACTGAAGGGTGGAAAATGGTCAGTACTTAGACTTGATGCGTCAAACCAGGGTGTGCCAGGATGATATTAATGTGTTAGGGTGACACTAAATTAATTTTAGCTTTGGGACAAAAAACCAACAGGGAAGGTGGTCTTGTGGAGAAATTAGGAACTAGGAATGAAATTACCGTAGTATTCAGTACAAAAGTCAGGCAGGAACGTCCTTGATGAATGAGTTTAGCATATCCTTTGTTTCAATGGAGGTGTATGACTCAGCAGGAGATGGGAATGGCCTTCCCATGCTGGAAGCATTGCTTTTCTCTAATCTGTTTAGAATCATAGAGTTGGAAGAGACCACAAGGGCCATCAAGTCCAAACCCCTGCCATGCAGAAACAATCATTCAAAGCACTCCTGACATATGATCATCCAGCCTCTGTTTAAGAACCTCCAAAGAAGGAGACTCCACCACTCTCTGAGGCAGTGAATTCCACTGTTGAACAGCCCTGTTTAGAGAAAGGTGCGGCAAGGTGTTTTGTATAACTGATTCTGGCGAGGGTTTTCCCAGGCAGAAATGCTGTCTTGTAGGTGACTGTATCAAATGCAGTGGAGGGCACCCCTTCTTGACACACATCCCTAGACCACCTCATCAGGTTGGTAGCTTGAGTAGTGACACTGTGTTTAAAAACAGGGCACCCCCATCCACCACAGGCCTGACTGGTAACAAGGGGGTTCTTCCTTTGACAACCAAAAAGGGCTCATGAGACTTGCAAGGACAAATACAACTCGGATGAGGACTGTAGTAAGGAAAATTAAATGAGGCTGAGCGATAAAGCCTCCTGGATCCAAATCACTGTTCACAAATTCTCATTCAATAAACATATGTCAGATTTGTTTTGTCATGTTTCTTTTCCCCCCTTTTTTTGAGAAAAAAATTGCATAATGACTCCCAGTCTTACAAACTCTTCTCTGTGCAACAGGTTCTTCTTCTAAATGTATGTCCTTTTGTCCACTGCATTTTAGGTTGCACCCATTATTAAAGAGCGAATGATGAAAAAAGGTAGCATGATGCTGGGATACCAGCCTCATAGCGGCAAAGTCAACTTCTTTCGTCAGGTCATTATCAGCCCCCACGTGAGCCGTGAGGACATGGATTTCCTGCTCGACGAGATAGACTCCCTTGGTCAAGACTTGTAACTGGTATTCCGCAACACAAGGGACACCTTGTGTGCGTGTAGAGTTTACAGATCTAAGAATACACAGAGGATAATTGTACTAGACCATGGAGCCCATAGATCAATGCTTAAATAATTGAAAACTACAGTCTGAAACAATATTTAGGGAAAGGGACAGCAGGGAAGTAATGCTTTTGAAATAAATATTGCGTTCATTGTTGGCAGGTATTAAGTTCAAAATTGATGTTCAGATGGGCCAAATTTTAACCAGTGACAAACTGTTTTAAGTTATTTGAAGTCAATGGGATTTCCATTGCTACAAAAGGCCTGAGGCTGGGTTAATGTGTATTTTACAAAGTTAGTGTGGTGTTGGCTAAAATTTAGAGACTCAAGGTCAATTGCAATGCAACAGTTGGTGGATTGAGTGTTCAGTTGTCTACCAGCTTTCCCAAAAGCACCTGTAATTTCTTTGGCAATCAAAATATTGCAGTTGGTTCATGAGCCTTTCCACTGTTCACATTAAATCCATATTGAAAATGCATAAGCAAGGTATTTCTCAAACATCTTAGAAATATTCAAGCTAAAATAATTGACGTGTGTGCATTGGTGTGTGTATATATATAAATATATATTTCTCATAGAGTTGTATTTTTTTAATTCTGTGTGGCTATTTAAAGATGATTGTAATGATTCAACCAATGGTGTGTTTCTAAATTGAAATTTACTCATAATATTTAACTAGAAATGCAGTTAATAAGGCGACTAACTATTTTTGTGATGCTGAAATACCCATAATGGGTTTTCCTGTTTTATTTAATTGATGTTACGGTCAGTTTAGAAAATAAATTTGTTGTTCATGATCTTCCATTACTGTAAGTGGGACTTCTGTTGTATCTGTACATTGAATTTGGAAGTTAAATTTGTGACATGAACTAATATTAGAGCTCTATAATGTTATATCCTCTATCCTCAGGCTATTTAATATCCAGTACACAGCGGCCTCAAAATTGTAGGGGTCCTTTTTTAATAGCATATTGAAGCCTATACACTTGTTTTTAGCTGAATATTGGAATAAAAAGTGAGCAACCACTAAGGTAATAGACTTTTTATTTTAAAAAATCTACAGCTGTTCCTCTTACACATTTTCCAGTTCTTGCAAAATAGCTTGTTAACAATTGTCCCTGCCTCCGAACCTATCACAACCACACTTTGACTCCCAGAGTCTCAGAGAAATGAAAAGCAACAATGTTATTGTGGAAGTTCAATCTTCATTCTTGCTCACTCTTCCCAAGATAGTATACTCACTTCAGCATACAATGACGTTATGACCCTTGCAAACATTGTAGATAGGGGGTTGGGGGGGGGGGGGGGAGGGAAGAGTCTTCAAGCAACCAAGGGGGCAAATGATCTATGGCCGTGGTGGCGAACCTTTGGCACTCCAGATGTTATGGACTACAATTCCCATCAGCCCCTTCCAGCATGGCCAATTGGCCATGCTGGAAGGGACTGATGGGAATTGTAGTCCATAACATCTGGAGTGCCAAAGGTTCGCCACCACTGATCTATGGAGAGGAGGCACTCTGACATCCAGGTGAGCCACCATGCGAAGACCTCTGATTCTGGTAATAGGAAGACAGTCAAATGTATTTAGAACATGTTAATACCACCTTTCTGCCTACTCATAGTGCTTGAAAAACACAGGGCTGACATGTTCACCTATTACAGTGTCCAAAAAAAAATCTTATTTCTTGGTTATCTCGTGAAGTGGGAATTTGCTTAAGTAAAAACAAGACATGTAGAAATTCTGGGAAGTCATCCTTCAAATACTGTTGTTTTTTTAAAAAAATTACTGTACATGAAGATAGTATCTTGGATTCAGCTAGCTTTTTCACTCAGTTGCGCCCAATTTCCACCCAGCTGCAGACTGTTCCACATGATTTTAGTCCATGCAGATCCTGTTATCCTTAGCATAGCATTTTAGGTGGTCAAAGCCCCGTTCCCTGCTTTCTTTTTCACCAGCAGAAAATGTGGTTAAATCCAGACTACTCTCTTTCTAAAGAAATTACAGGACAGTCACTCGTTGCTGTCAGTGGAAACTCTTTGGAAGTCTGTTGGATTCCACAGTTTTGTCTCAGGGAAGAAAACATGGATTTGTGTGCTTGAAAAAGCTCTCCATAAAAGCCTATCTCTTCCAGCAGGATTGCAGTTTATTTTCATTTCTATCCTTAAATGATATACCCAAATACTCTGTCAACAACCAGTGATTCTGACGGGGCAAAGCTGTAGAAGCTCAGTTGATCCTTTGTCTGCAAAGGCTTGTCCAAAAAGCTTTCGTGATCAGAACATTAGATGCTCCACTAAGAGGAGGAATAAAGCAGATATCCCGTACACACACGTATTCTATAACCAAGGCTCTCACAGGTCAAACATTCCTTAGAATAAGCATGCCTTTTCTTTCCTTGAGAGCTACAAAAGAACAGCCAAGAGTCTGGATTACATGGCAGTCTGAATAGCACTGTATTGTATTGCATTGCATTGCATTTATATCCTACCTGTTCCCTACCATGGTTGGGCTCAAGGCAACTTACAGACATTTTAAATTGCATATAAAAACAGCACAACTCTACAATAAATACTAAAACCCAACTTATATAAATAGATGATGATTAATAAAATAACATTTTCAGCCTATAGTCTACTTCCCCGGTCTTTACAAGGAGATGGGGAGGACCATAAAGGTCCAAATGACAAAAAAGAACAAAGGCCCATGGGCGGGGAGGAGCGTTCAGCTAAAGCACATAAAAACTGTTGGTCATTGATCGTAGCAGGGCTGACAAGATGGAAGGTGGAAAGTGGTGGCCTCAACCAAATTTCTGTCATGAAATCACTTAGTGGCTTGAGCAAACTGGGCTTGGATCATTGTTGCACCTACTGTGTCAATTTTCAGCTACATTCACCTAGAAACCAAACATATTTGAACACATGAAGTCTGTCTTGCCGTCAAGGTTTTCCAAATTGCCTTCTGAGTATGAATGAAGTGCCATCAAGTCACAGCTGACTCATGTCAACCCCATGGGGTTTTCAAGGCCAGAGACTTACACAGGTGGTTTGCCATTGCCTTTCTCTGCATAGCGACCCTGCAATTCCTTGGGAGTCCAACCAGGGCCAACCTTGCTTTGTTTCTGAGATCTAACAAGATTGGGCTAGGTCAGAGCAAAAAATGGTTTACTACCCAATCCATTTAAACTGGAGATGCCAGAGACTGAATCTACGATCTTCTGCATGCAAAAGGAGGAGGAGGAGGAGGATTTATCCCCTGCTTTTCTCAACCATAAGGAGTCTCAAAGCTGCTTACAAACTCCTTCCTTTCCTCTTCCCACAACAGACACTTTGTGAGGTAGGTGGGGCTGAGAGAGCTCTGAAAAAAATGCATCTAGCCCAAGATGGCCCAGCCAGCTTCATGTGTAGGAGAAGGGAAACAACTCCAGTTCACCAGATTAGAGTCCACTGTTCATGTGGAAGAGCGGAGAATCAAACCCAGTTCTCCAGATTAGAATACACCATTCTTAACCATTTCTCCATTCTGGAGATACTCTTCCATGAAGCCACAGCCCCTCTCTGCTACCAAGCTACTGAATCTAAGTAGTTCATCTGCCACTTCGTATAGTCATGGTGAACAGCAGCAAACTCTAATCTGGAGAACCAGGTTTGATTCCCAACTCCTCCACATGAAGCCTGTGGGGTGATCTTGGGCTAGTCAGTTCTCCCAGAATTCTCTCAGCCCCACCTACCTCACAAAGTGAGGAGGAAGGAAGGCAATGGTAAGCCGCTTTGAGACACCTTATGGTTGAGAAAAGGAGGGTATAAAAACAAGCTCTTCTTCTATAAAAGAATCAAAACCTGGGCTGCATTTGCCATATGTATTCAGCACTGCGCAATGGTTAGGGTGTTACACGCTACTGTGGGATTTCAAGGTTCAAAACACTCAGCTGTAAAACTCATTGGATACCCTGGCCAGCCATACGAACTCACCGAGCCTAATCTATCTCACTGGGTTGTTGTGAAGGTCAAATGAAAAGAAGACCTTGTATGCTAAACTGATTGCTTACAGGAACGATGGGGCAGAAAAAAGTAATTGATTCCCTGGATATGGTATAATTGTACTTACTGCCAAAAGCTGACCACGAAATCTTTCAGGTCCAAGGAATTATGTGACAAAATGTGATTTCACATCTCGTGCAATGTCGCAGAGGATACTGGAAAGGCTGCTCCTCAGCATCCTCTGTGTCAATGGAAAGGATCGAAGGGCACACCTCTGGAAGTGCATGTCGTTTGGTTGGTGCCCTTATTAATATTTATTAATACCTTTCAGGGCAACTGATTGGGTTGCTTTTGCTGTTAGGCCAGACCTGATTATCACAATAGAACATGAGACTATATTAGAAGTCATGAAAGGAATATGTGAATGCCTCCTGTTAGTGAAAGTGCACTGTACATATTCTGTTGTCAGTGAGCCTACTGGAGTCCTAATCAGCTTGAAGCTGTAGACTGCCCACTTTTGCAGAAACACAGATTTTCTTTGTCAGCTGACATTCCCATTCACTGAAATGGAGAAGGCATTTGGAGCAGCAGTGGCATAGTAGTTAAGAGCAGGTGTACTCTCATCTGGAGGAACCAGGTTTGATTCCCCACTCTGCCACTTGAGCTGTGGAGGCTTATCTGGGGAATTCAGCTGGGTGACCTTGGGCTTGTCACAGTTCTTTGGAGCTCTCTCAGCCCCACCTACCTCACAGTGTGTTTGTTGTGTGGGCGGGGGGGAGGGAAAGGAGTTTGTAAACCCCTTAGAGTCTCCTTACAGGAGAGCAATGGGGGATACAAATCCAACTCTTCTTCATAATCATTGCCATCTCTTAGCAGTTCCTCCCATGGATTGAATGGGAAAGCAGTTGCGAACAGGGATGATAATCTGTGTACTCTATTAACACAACTCTCTCTGCTTGAGCTATGTATATATCTTCAACCCTGTGGTAACCTTCAATCTATATTTTATGGGTTTATCAGAGAAGGACTGAAAGGTGGATGATCCAGCCATAAACAAGAGTTAGACTAAATAATTAGGAGAATGGATAAACTGAGCAGCTTTGTCTCACTGGTTGTTTGCATAATAGTTTACACTGTGTACAATTCACGAAGCACTGTCACACACTAAATGTGTCCATCTAGCAGCTGAGACCACCCAGGCTCTTTCTCTCTTACTTTCCCCTATGGGCTTGAAATAATGTAATCACTTAATATTAGGATAATCCACAAAGGTTATCAAAGCTGCTAGCAATTATCAGTTTTCCAGTGTATTGCAGCTGCAGAATGGCGAGCAGCTTATGACAAATGTTATTATTATATTCTGAAATATTACAGTTGCAAAAATAATTTAATTGGATATATTCACTATGTCTTGATTAAGCATGCTAATTGCAGGTTGGATACACTCAGAACTATTCCAGCTGGCAAATGCATTGTGAACCATGGGGGAAAAAATTACAATGGAAATCTCCCACCTCCATTTTTAAATTAAAGTTTTACAAAATTATATGCATTTGTTTCTAACAATAAATAATCCGTTATAGAAATTCTATAATTGCATAATGATTAAGCAGGAATAATATTTAAATTCTGAAGGGATAAGTTAACTTATACAACTTATAGCAGAATTAATAGAATAATATTGATTTTTAAACTGTGAAAATTAAGTATACTAATAGACAAAATGTTAAATGATTGTTTTTGACACTATTGATGAGCACCTCTGAATGCTGAAGAGCCAATACAAGGGAATTTTTTGGCTGAGTTCTCTGATTTCAGTAGGAGGTGGATTAGATCTTTCAGTGAAGCAGTGGTGGCCATTTTCAGCGTATTAAATCATATAAGAATCAGAATATTTTGTTTTGGTGTTATTTATGTGTGGTATTAAAAATATTTACAGCCTGTCTATCAATTGTCAAGGCCACTGACAAACCAGTTTTTTTCCTCTAAATGTTTTCTGCTAGAGATTCCCTAATCCTGGGAGCTACATGACTTGCTTGTGTTCAGTGGAGGCCCTTGGAATAGTTTGTCAAAAGAAGGACATAGAGCGCCTTCTGTGGCAAGGTTGAGGAACTTATGTTCCACTAAACCATTGGTAGCTAACATGCCATTTGACTAGCTTTTATATCCAAGATGTCCATAGAAGAAGAGCCAACATGAGATGGATAGACTCTATAAAAGAAGCCAGAGCCCTCAATTGAGTAGACCTGAACAAGGCTGTTAATCAAAACACATTTTGGAAGATGCTGATTTATAGGTTTGCCATGAGTCAAAAGCGACTTGATGGCACTTATCACACACATGCACAAACACACACACAATTTCGTATTTTATTCTGGTACCTTTTTAGGTTTGAAATTATAATATTCTATTAAGGTGGGATTATTTTATGAAGATTTGAGGTTTTATCCTTATTTTTTCAGAAGTATGATACAATAATTATAAATGCCAAATATTTTAATTGAAATGTAAACAAAGTGTGACGATTATAATCGGCCAATATGCATAAAAAGTACAGAACAGGCCGCAGCAGAGAAACCAACTCCAATAATCAATCAGATAATATTGATACAATAGAGAAGCTAAAAACCCAACAGCATTCAATCAGTGAAACTAGCCAAGAGCCCCCAAAGTTCTCTTTTGATGCGTCCAGCATGGTGTAGAGGTTACAGTGTTGGACTAGGATCTTGGAGACCCTGTTCAAATCCCCACAGCCATGAAAAATTGCTAAGTGACCCTGGACCTCTCAGGGAACCTACCTAACATTGTTCGTGTGAGGATGAAATAGAGGAGAGGGGAATGATTTAAGCCATTTGGGGTCCCCATTGGGAAGAAAGGCAGGATGTAAATAAATAAATAAATAAATAAATATCACTGGTTCCAAGAACTTTTTGTATTACTACTTGGGGATGTCTATAAAAAGAAACCTATTTCCATTCATTAATTGTTTGCCTCAAGGCAAATTTAAAATTAAGTTTAATAACTAAGGAGCAAATTAATCAAGAATGATGAAGACGAGACTTTCATAAAATTTCCGCATTCCTCGCTTTTAGTTGCCCTGTATGTATTTTGTTCTTCTTGGAAGTAGGAGTTGTTGACAATATCATGTTGTGGTTAATACCCACCTACTGGAAATGAATACCACTTAGAATATTTCATTATGAAGCTGATTCCAAAACAACAACAAGAAACAAAAAAATGTCAATTTAATGAAAGTACAGTGTACAGCTCACAGTGCATGTAATTTCTTCTTCATTACTTCTGGCTGTCAATTAACATAGTCATTAAAATAGAATTCATATGAGCAACATGGCAAAAATGGAATTACAAATGTACGCAGATTGTTCAGCATTTCATTTAATCTGATCCTGCAAAATAATTACCAGCAAAGTTTGTGGCTTTGCACGCAGGTAAGGGTGCTGGAGGAGCTATGATAAATCCACTCCAATAATTAATGTAGTAATTACATGGAATCATATTTAGTAGAGAAATTGAGCTCAATCCATTTTTAAAAACTATTTTCAAAACATACTCTCTGCCTCACCGTCTATGCTGAGGCAACTTTCGACAAGTAATTAAAATACAAATTCCTTACATGCTAATTAAAATAGCTAAAATTAAAGCTGAAGTCCTCAAATGAAGAAGCTGCATTTGAGCAGCATGCCCATGGTTTGGAACAGTTTTCCAACATGGGTTTGCATCCATTTCCAAAATATTAACCTTTGCAAGCACACTTCTGTTTGGAAAAGAAGTGTCCACTGAATTAGAGCAAGCACAGAATAGATCCTGCAATTTGCATACTCTCCTCCTCTGAAGCCCCAAGTTAAAGAAACAATAATGCAAAATGAAATGCAAAATCAAGGGTCTGCCTGCCATGCTACCAAAGGAGGAGGCTTTTTGTCCTAAGTAACAAAAAGCCTTTATTTGTTTGTGAAACAGTATCCTTGATCAGCCTGGCAACCTGATTATAAATAGATGTATGCACATGCATGCAGGATGTATGTGGGTCATGCATTTACATGGGAACAGAGCTACTGTCACTACAGCAAAGGACATGCACAAGATGAGAGTCCGAAGATGCAGAAGCTGCATTCTGAGATCTCTGTTAAGTCCTGAACTAAAGCCTCAATTGGCTTCTGGAAGAAGGGAGCCAGTGGGTGATAGGATGACAGGACATGTATTGCTTGGGTGAAGTGGAAATGGCTGCTCCAAGTTGTCTATGAATTCTGTGCACATGTGCACCTTAACAACAGGTTCTTGGGGAAAATGATGCCTGCTCAAGCTATTGTAGTTCAATCTTTGGAAGGATTTTTCAACTATGCAATACCACCTCCCGAATGGATTGTCCCCAGGAGACTGGTGAAGAGCAGATCTACCTGTCACATTTTTAGTGTCCTCACTACGAGTTTGAGACAGTGCATATGGTTCTCTCCTGTGTATTTTATCTTCAAAAAATCCCTGTGAAATAGGTTAGGCTGGGAATATGGAAAGAGCATAAGATCACCCAGTGAACTTTATAGGTTACCGTAGCCTGTCATTCTAATTTAGAGGCAATGTGGTCTAGTGGTTATAGTGCTGGACCCAGGTTTGACTCCCCACTCTGCTCTGGAAACTTGCTGGGTGATCTTGGGCCAGTCATACACACTTGCAGCCTGGCTTACCACACATAGGAAAAAATAAAGAAGAGGAAGGCCGCTGTGGGTCCCCACTGGGTGGAGAGGAGGGATCTAAATAAATAACCACAACACCTCTTGACTAAAGCACATTCTCTGTATCCTAAAGAAAATTCTAAATGTAAGTAAATCAAATTCTCACACATCAATCTTACAGGTGCAGCACGACTTTGGCTACAGATCTCAAGCGCATAGCTGCCTATTATGAAGGGACTAGAAGCTTGCTTTTTTCTCCATTTAGTCTGAAATAGTCACTATTTGTTCATTTTTAATGTGGTTGATCTGTTGAAGTCTTGCAATTTTTGTGAGTGTTGCTGTTGTGGGGGGTTTTTTTGAACTATTTTGTGATCTATTTTTAACCTTAAAAGCAGCTGATGCATTAGGCTGCCCTATGTGGAGAGTCAAAGAAATATGAACCTTCTAGAACTACTACATCTTTGAGACTTTTTCTTCAAGCTGAATTAATTCCCAATCTTGGCTGATTGCATACCATGGTCATCCCTGCTGAAAACACTTAAATGCAGAAGCAGGTATAAAACCGAACGGGTTTTATTAAATAATAAAACAAGAAATATATATTAAGCGATGAACATACGCATGCAAAGCATCCAAAAACCAAGAGAAAAGGGAAGACATTCGATAGCGTTTCAGGGATAGGGATGGGTGATATTTACCAATCTTGAAAGGACATTCATGGAAAACAGTGTTGAGGAAGAAAATTACCAGAGTTTCCAGCAGCAAAGGAAGTGACTAAACTCAAGTGGGGGTGGGCATATGGATCCAGAACACACACAAACAATGAATGGCTGAAGGACCAATAGTTATACCACAGAATGGGTCCTGTTTCAGGAATGGGTGATATTTACCAGTCTTGAAAGGACATCCAGGGAAAACAGTGTTGAGGAAGAAAATGACCTGAGTTTTCAGGAGCAAAGGAAGTGGCTAAACTCAAGCGGGGGTGGGCATGTGGATCCAGAACACACACACACACAATGAATGGCTGAAGCACCAATAGTTATACCACAGAATGGGTACTGAGGTAGTGTAAGGTAAACTGGCAAGAAAACCAGAGACAAAGAATTGATTGCTTTTCCAGAGTTCCAACAAAAAGATAGCAGAAACTTGGTGGGTTGTTGGGATGCAAGAGAACTCCTGGACTATTCTCTTAAATACTGATTTATTGCAGGGATGGGTGCAGATAAGGTACATAATGATCAGTTCAGAGTGCTAATTAAATCACCTTAGGGTGACACTGTGGGGATCAGCTAGTCCCATTGTCCAGTCAGCAGAGGGGTAGCAAAGGGAAAAAAGCACCCGGTGCACTGGTGTGTCCTCTGCCCCCGTCGCATCTCTGGAATCCCCACAGGGGCGTGTGCCCAGTGCATCGTGCACCCCCCACTCCCTTGGAGCTATGCCTCTGCCAGTCAGGCACACCTTATGTCCAGGGGAAAAGCTCAGCTGTCAATCTTCTTCCTGCAAAAGCTTGACACACAAGATGGATATCAAGACTCTCTTTGAAGGGCATCCATCTTGTTGAGAGGGGTGGCTTCCTTTTATATCAGTCTTTGGCCCCTGTGCCCCCATGGCACTTCTTAACAGGGATCTAACTTCTATAGAGGTGGAGTGGGGATTTAAGAACTGGTTTTCTGTCTCATAGAAATTTGCCCTGACATAAATAGCTCAGGCTTGTTGGATCTTGGAAGCTAAGCATAGTTGGCCCTGATCCAGAGGTGTAGCTCCAAGGGGATGGAGGGGTGCACGACGCATTGGACGTGCGCCCCTGTGGGGGTGTGGCAAGGGAATTCTGGAGGCATGGCAGGGGCGTTCCAGGGTGGGACAGGGGTGTTCCAGGGCAACACGGGGGCGGAGGACTCACCGGTGCACTGGGCGCTTTCCCCCCTTTATATGCCTCTGCCCTGATCAGTATTTAGGTGTGACATCACCAAGATATTTCAGAGCTGTGACACAAAATCAGGCAACAGCAAACCACCTCTTTTATCTTTCTCCACCTCTTATCTTCCAAAATCCCCAGGATCAGTTTCGGCTTGATGGCCAAAGGCGGCAGCAATTTGTCACGACAGTTTTTTTAAAAAAAAATGAACTTTTTTTTGCTTTCTACAAAGTAAAAATAAATAAACAACCAGTACTTAAGCCTCTTCACAAAAGTTGATCATTCCTATATTTTCCCAAGAAATAATCCATTATATGAACCCATCCTCCTTTTTAAAAGTTATATGCACCTACTATACATACCTGTAACATGCATGCAAATTTAAGACACATACACCCTCCCCCTGACCCAGTGACACATGTGAAAAAGTCCTCGTCTCCTTTCAGGGAAACAGGGTACCATCCATTCATGAATGCCGTGACAGAATATACCGGAACAAAGGAACAAAATGAAAAGCTGGATTTTTGTTGAAGATTTAGTTCCAAGCATAGTATCTTGAGCAGGAGAGGGCAAGCATTTCCAGATTTTTAGCTGTAGCTAATTGTAGAAGGCTAATCTTTTTAACAACACAAAATAACTCTTTAAGGATAGCATCTTAAATGAAAGCTGAAAATTTTTCACCCAGCATCAAATTGTGTGTGAAGTTTGAGGGGAGGGGGGTTACTCGTGTAGAATCACAAAACACACACAATAAAGTCAATAGAAACCCATGACCAAAGCTTCACATTTCTGCGATCTGCTCTGACACAGAAGGAAAGTTCTTATCCCATTTAAATTAAGTTTGTAAAGTTCTTCAAACCACTGAGTCTTATTTGCTTTGTATTAAAAGACGGAGATATAACAACCCCCCACTGTGACTGACATGCTAATTAAAGGCAACGAGCAGAAAGGTTTGGAAGTCACCAATAGGATAACCAAGCATGCAATTGAGCTAATTAGAAAGTATGCAAAGAGAAAGTGTTACCTTCTTTTTTCAAGGCCGAAAGAGCTTACAGGGTTGTTCTGAACAGTGGCTTAATATACTTAGTTCATTGCTGCAACACTTACCTTGTGATGCCAACAGCTTGACAGTAATCCATTGTAATCAGCTATCACCAGATATGCACCTCTGAAAAATGTACAATGATTTTCAAATATGCCTATAAATATTGGTGTATCTGCCAACATACCGCTCTTCTTATAAAAGAGATTAGCAGCATTATTATCTGAGAACCAAACAGAAAAAAACAACTATAAGCCAATGCAAACAAACAGCTGGAGCATAACATTGCTATCTTTTTCAGTTTGTTTGCATATCTTAAATTTGTTTATTTAAAATATTTCTACCTTGCCTTCTCTCCTTCGTTTTAAGGAAGACTTCACACACAGGAAGTGGTCACAGGGAATGGGAGAGTGATGGGCAGTTGTTTGCAAACATCCAAAGAATTATACATTTCCAGTTTATCCCCTCTCCATGCCCCATTCAGCATGTGTATATGTATCAGGCTTAAAGGCAAGGAATTTTCCATCAGTGGTAAGCTGATACCGGTAACACCTGCTTGCAAAGGGGTAACTGTTGTAAAACAAAATCCCAACAGCACCTTGAGGTCTAAGAACATACCTGAGCGTTTTCTTTTTCTTGTTTACCTGACTCTCATGTTACAGTTTCCGTGCCCACACACCTTTAGGAAGCTCAATGCAAACAAGGCTAACACAACAGACTGGAAGACCTGTTAATCTCAAGCTTGAGAGGGGGACCCTTCTTGACATAGTTCACCATCTCACATGATCACTCAACTGGTCCACAAAGTCTACCAAGAACACATTGCTTCAGGAATCTTCAGGAATGGCCATTTGAGCGGCTGCTTGCAGAACCACAGTTTCAGTCGCTGCCATCTCCAATTAAAAGGTTTGGGTGATGTGAAAGACATCAACGCGAGACTTTGGTGAGCTGCCACCAGTCAGAGAAGACAATATTGATTTTCACAGATCAGTGCTCTGACTCGGCAGCATCAGTTTTGTGTGTTTAACTTACTCTGTGCCAGGCAGTCTGACTGAGGTGACTTCTACATAGTGATGATAGTCTGAGGTTTTCAGACAAATGTCAGCTCAGTACAGTGCAACAGGACTTCCATATGGCAGGTTTTTCTGCCCCAGCAAACAATTATCAAAAAATTACCTATAAATGGCCCCTTCCGCACACGCAAAATAATGCGTTTTCAAACCACTTTCACAACTGTTTGCAAGTGGATTTTGCTATTCCGCACAGCTTTAAAGAGCACTGAAAGCAGTTTGAAAGTGCATTATTCTGCATGTGCGGAATGAGCCAATGTCATTAATAATAAAAAAAAGACTTCAAAGCTATCTGGTGGTAGAATGTATGGGGGTGAATGGGTCAAGGAAAATGGCAGTGACTGGGAAAGATCTGGACTCTCCTATCCATGTGGCAGCCATGCCAACTTTATTGCAGGCTTTGTTAATAGGATGTAGTAAAGCAGGTTTAGGAAAGGCTGCAGAAACAACAGGAAAAGCTGGAAAAAGAACCACAATGTTGGGTGGAAACAAGAAGAAAAAATATGTTTCACACCTGTAAGCAAAGTTGGTGTGTGTTTTGTGTGACATTTGGTTTGTTTTCACTCCCAGGCTCACTTCCTGTTATCTAGGTTGGGAGAAGAATGTTTCAGACCCAGCAGCACAGTAAAATTCACCTTCCCACCTGTAGTTTTGTTAAGGAAGACCTCCGCCTTCTATATTACCTTATCTATACTCTTATTGTGCCAGTACCGGCTTTTGTTTGTCCCCACTTTGCAAACTAGAATTTTAGCATCCTAGGTCCATCCAGGGCTTTTCTGTGGCTCCTTCATCCCAACCCTATTTTGCTCACATGATCTTCACCAGAAATCCAGCTTTCAATGTATTACTCCAGCCCCCTAAGACTGGCGTGGTTATGGCTGTCTTTTTAATGGGCTTGTTGAAGAATTTTTCCTGATGAATTTGCTATGTTTATCATGTGCCTTACGCTGTCCTGATTGCATTGTTACATTTTGCAATCTACCTTGGGTCCTGGCAAGAAAAATGGACTATAAAGAAAGATATAAATTTAATTATAGCGTTAGCTACCAGCAGCCCTTTTGGGCAAAGACATGTCTCTTGCAAAATCAATACCAACACAGACTTTTTATTCTATCTCTAACATTTCAGTTTATTCAAGGTCCTTTTTGTTCCAGTTAAATTGAAGTTTAAAATTTGGAAATTGTGTTTCCTACTGAAACCAATGGAAATGAAAACCAAATAACTGATTTTAGCATTAATGATTAATTTCATAAAACAATCCAAACTTAAATCATGACTAGTCCCACAGTATCTTATTCTGTGGAACTGATTTTGATAGTAACTTTGAAACGCCAATTAGTGTAGAACCTGGCAGTCTGCTTTTTGATTGAGATTTCAGGTAAGAATGTCAGTCCAAACCGAAAATAAAAAACAAAAGTCATGTTACACTTTTCCATGGAACCCAGCAAAAGCCAAACCATTGTGCAACCTTTAGAATTGTCCACTCCACTTCTGGTTGCCTTCAAAGTGAAAACTAAAGTTGATAGTTATAAGCAAAGTTCAAAATGATTTGGGACCAATGTATCAAGGACACAACTTAATTCCAGACTAAACAATGCAACACATGACTCCCACCAAAGAACACAGCAAGAGCAATGAGAAATACTGGCCAGTGATTATACTTGATCACTGAATATGCTTCCCAAGATTCTTAGTGGGGAGATAGTATGGGTCAGCAGAATTTAAAAGGACTTTTGATACTACTTTATCTATGACTCTGACACCTCCTTCTCCCCCTTTCATCATTCATACTGTGCTTTCAGCTTGTTTGAAAAAAAAACTGGGCCTTCTATGCATACAATTGAAGGTAATGAAGGAGATGGAGTCATGATGTGGTTTTGGCAACTCTTGAGAGAGACCATCTTGTGTCTGTATTTCTCTTTGAAGTTCTCCTGGGCCCCTTCTTCCATTAAAAAGTCTACTGGGACCACTATAAGAGTCCTGGAATGATCACCAAGATATTTTTCAGCTTGTGGTATGATCAGCTTGTCTGGGTAGGAAGTCTTTTCTATACAGATGTCTCCAGAGGAATTAACAAAGTAGACTTCCTTACATAGTAGGGAAGACTTCCCTATGCAGGTGTCTCTAAAGGAATTAACACAGTTACACTCACCTATAACTGTCGAAGGCTTTTATGGCTGGATTCAACTGGTTGTGGTGGGTTTTCCGGGCTGTGTGGCCATGGTATGGTGGATCCTGTTCCTAACGTTTCACCTGCATCTGTGGCTGGCATCTTCAGAGGTGTATCAGAGGTGAAACATCTCTGAAGATACCAGCCACAGATGCAGGGGAAATGTTAGGAACAAGTTCCACCAGACTTCAGCCACACAGCCCAGAAAACCCACCCCAATCACCTGTGACTGTTGTTGATGGAGTGTCTTCTGTACAGGGACACAATGGTCTGCCCCTGCTTAGTCCTAAGCAGGACTGTACTGAAGACATGACAATGAAGATATGCTTAAATGTATGCAAATTCTTCATGGCTGAAGCAAACAGCTGGAATCTTAGTGCCTCCTAAACGATGTTTAAATACAACTTACCCACTTGACCGTTCGAGCTATTCTTGAAATATTTCTGGAACAAAATACCTGAAATGTTGCCAAAATAAGCCTTTGTTTGAACAACACAAGTGAATTAAATGTGAATGCGGCCTGAGTAATGTTCTCTGTGCAAACCCTTACATGTTTTTGATATGGATAAAGTATTTAAATCAAAATCACACGTCTACTTCATCTAAAACATTTTATTTATATAAAAATATTGTAAGTGCTTGAAACATTTGGAAAAAGCAAGATTACATGTTCACATTCCTATTTTCATACATGTTGCACAATGGTAGTGTTCCACGGAGGAATTAACATTTCCCATTACATATAATTGTACAAAATGTTGTCAACACTTGTGTCAGGAGCTGTTGGATTCTCTCACTCTTTGCCACGTCATGAGAAACATCAAGAATAACACAACCCCGAAGTGAAGGTCCAACACATACCTATGCCAGAAATTTAGATCAGTTTCAAACTTGTTTGACTTTCACAGCTATTTACTAAGGGATTCTGGAAATTGTAGTTCTATGACAAGGAAATAATTTTTTTTAAAGTCCCAGTGTCCTCATTGAACGGAGATCACCCAGCTCATGAGGGAAGGCATAACAGTCAAACAGATTTTGAAACTATTGGTTTAGATTTTAAGAGTTCATACACCCCATGTTCCAGTTGGTGGTAAAGTTTCTTTTGCCTCTGCAGTTATTGTCCAACGTGCTACCCTGAGAAACCACCACTAGAGGTCACAAGATCCTAGCTCTGTTCAGGAACGTTCTCTTTATCCCACTATAATCCTACTTTGCCAGTAAGCTCCACAGTTCAGACAGTCTGTTGCTATTAAAATGACAGCATGGTTGGAATTTCATTTTAATTTTTGATCTCCTGGCCTCTTAATGCTTAAATATTTCTTTGTAATATAAAAGCAAATGCAAAAAGCATTTTTTTTTAAAATAAATATTTTCATCATAAATTTTTTAACTCCTATGTGAATATACATTTTCCCTTATGGACTATACAAAGTAATCACTCCTAGAAAAAAAAATCAGTGTCCTATATGATAAAAAAAGATTTAGCATTGCACTTTATATAAATCTTTTAACTTTGTTGGATTGTTTCTGGGGCTGAGCAGTTTAATTATGTGTTGGTAACAAATTCCTTGTTTTGAAAAGGGACTGAAGGCACTTGATGACAAACTCTTTGATCCTGAAAGCTGGCATGAGCTCCAAAACTCAGAGACCCTGACAATCGAGCAGGGAAGCACTGACTGTCGAAATTCCATCAGTTAAAATTCCTTGAGAGGCCAGCTCCAAATCCAAATATTTTGGAAGACTGAAAGAATGTAAGCCATGCCTTGTGGGGATCAAGTTTAGGAATGCACTTGTATTGCCAGCAGTCTTGAATGACTGCAGTCTTGGGAGACTAGAATTCAAGTTAAAAGAGACTGAAACATGCCTGCAGAGTGTAGCAAATCTTTTCCTCGGCATCATGTGCTGTTCCTCTTCTAAGGCACCGGCCATGAAATCAAGTGTGAACTTAATGGGCTCAAGAAGCTAGACATGATGTTACTGATCCCAGAAAGGGGGCGGGGGGAGGGAGAAGTCCCACTTGGTGTCAGAATGCACAGCAAATGCAAAACATCTGTTCCAATTCTAATTGACCCTGCCTGATTTCATTAAGCAGGGAAGCCTCCCTCCCCCCAGTTGGGAAGGCCGCTGACATGAAGTGCAAGCTCAAAGAAAGAGAGAATGAATTAACAGTCCTCTCTACAGGAACAAAAAGCATTCCCTGATCCACTCCCCAGTTCTAAATCACAGGAGGTTATGTAGAAAATTAGACCCAGCTGAATATGCACACTCTGGATGTTCAAGAACCAGCTGAAACATCATTGCAAAGTTATAACAAATGTGCTAATGAGGGTTCTAACACAGCCAACCCAATGCAACCCTATCATTTGCCTCTCAACTGCACAACAGAAGTGCAACTGCGTACAGTATTTGTTGTTTAGCACCACCTTCCCACTCTCCTTTTGCTTTAGGTGAGGCACATAAGGCACTGCCGCTGCCAGGGTGTCGGCAGACATCCCAATCATCCCTTGTTGGATTGTCTTACCTATAGTTAGATTCCTGGATGACACCTTGCAGAGCTTTGCTGTGTGTGCGTATGTATCACTTGCTCTTCCATAGTTATGTACAGGCATTGATAAAGTGCAAATATTATTGGCATGTTGTACAATCTTGTTTTGTAAGGAAACAACAACACAGCTTATACTATGACATAGTCAGGGTGCCCACTGCTGTGGCAAGACACCATGCCCCATTATTGCTTCCCATAAAATAATAACTTTTATTGGGAGAAGCAGAAATAAGGGAGAGGCAGGATTTCGCAATGCCTCAGGAAAGTGTATCCAAGAATAAAGACCAGGGTCTTCTCCTGTTGTGAATTTATGCAAGTTTGTATTTGTTGCTACTTGGCACTGCTCACAGAGCTGTCCTCTGGAATCTTCTCTTCTGAGCTGCTTCTTCCCGATAGCGTGTCCTGGTATTCCAGATCATTGAACCGCTCGGCTACACACTGCGCAGTGAGACGGGCCTCGGGATCATGGTCCCAGCACTCTACAAGAGTCTCACAGACTTTCTGGATGCCCTAAAATACACAAAGGCAAAGAAAGACCTGAACATTATGGAACACAGCAACTACAACCAAAGAAAGGATGGGAGGATAAACTAAAAAATTCCCAAGAGGTATATATTTACTTGATAATGTAACATGGTTTATAATATCTGGTTGTTGTGGATTTTCTGGGCTGTGTGGCCATGGTCTGGTAGTTTTTGTTTCCAACGTTGATTCAGGTGAAGTCATGGCCACACAGCCCGGAAAACCCACAACAGCCAGTTGCTTCCAGGCATGAAAGCCTTCAACAATACAATGATAATGTGATTTGGGAAAATGCAACACATTAAATTTACACCATGTAGGTTTAGCTGCTAAGGAAAGAAACAGCTTAAAAATGAAGGCAGTTAAGCTTACACAACCCCCTTTTCATATGACAGAAAAAGAGCCTGCACCAAAGTCTTCAGTGTTATTTTATTTTACAGACCAAGCATTGGGGGTCTTGACAGAAAGCTATTTCCTGTGAACTGTCTTTGATTTCTGCCACTTGCTTAAATGATATGGCTCAAATAGCCAAAAAGCCACAAGCAGCATCACACTAAAATACCCACCCACCCCCCAAATCAATCCCCATTACAATAGATTACCACTTGCAAAAAATTAACCTACTAATAATGCAATTCTATTATTTTTGTTGGACAGTGGCCACTGAATTAAACTTCACAGAAAAAGGTAAGATTCTTAGGATTTCTACCATAAGAATTTGCAGGACTCGCTAAGATTGGTCACACTGACAAAAAGATGCCAAGTAAAAATAATTTGGAAAGGACCAAATTAAAAAGTGCCCAATGTGTGTGTGAGCACACAAAGAAACTGCTGTCCAGTTATGGAAAGGAACTAAGAGATGAAAACATCTGCGATTTGAAAGACATAGAGAGAAAAAAACTTGTTTGTTTAAAGAAAAGCAATGCTACAGTTATGTGAAACTGTCCCAGTGAGAAACAAATATGAGCCACAATGGGGAATATTAATTTTGATTTACTGTCACAGGCTTAGGAGAACGCACAGGGGACTGTGGAGCACCCTTAGAAGTATCATCATGCCATGGTGAGGCGTCCTACTCTATGTAACAGTTCTATTTGAGAGCAAACGTAATGTATGTCTTACACAACCATTTGCTGGACTGTGCTGAGACATATTAATTCATTAAATGTTAAGTGTTCCCCCCTCCAAACAGTGGAAATTAGACGTCTAAACCCAGCTAATACCAGGAAACGAAATGATGTTATCCTTGGTCACAAAGAGTGACACTAAACTGAGTTTAAAATATAAATTATTCTCATTTTGTTTTGTTTTTTAAAAGCTTCAAAGCACTGCATGACTGTATAATTTACCTAATGGATGATGCTGACAGATGTCAACAGCACAACGATATTGTAAGTATACAAATAATATTCATTTTCTGTTGGCATTGAAATTACAGACATTAAAGTTAAATTAAATATTAAACATTAACGTGAAATCAGGAGCGCAACAAATCTCATTACCGAGTGAAGGGGGTGGGGAGAAGCAGCACTGAGTAAAATCCATTTCAGAATTTAGCATTATGAATAATGGGTTCATTACAAAAACACATCGGCAGAGGAGGAGAATGAATATGAAAGAAGGAATATTGCATAAGCATCTGCTGCAGGGTTTTTTTTTTAAAGGTTTGCAGAAGTCCTCAGAGTATTCAGGGAGGGACAGTTGGCAAACACTGAAGTGTGTTTCATACTATACCTCTGACCAGAATTTGATGAGTCCAGTCACCAAATAGACAAGCTGAGGCTGAGGGTTACAAGGTGCCTATAGTATACACTGTAGCCTCAAGGCAAATTTTAAAAGTTTAATTGCATGAATCCATTCATAATTGTGCTAATGCAATTATATCAACTTGAAAGCACTAAACTCAGTGAGAAATACAAAGGGCAAGGAGTTACCCGTGGGGAACAATGTATGCAGTTCTGTCACTCTGAGCTGTTGGTCCTACTTAGCAGGGAGCAGCAATGATGCCACACAGTCTGATTCTCTCACCTGGTGGTTGAGCCATGAGCCAGGGATCTCCGGTCGCCCTCTGTCCCTCAAAACATTGTCCTTCATGCTTTCCACACAAGGATGTTCTCGCACCTTTGATCCAAATGGTGGTTCATAGTCTTTCACCTCTGTCATGAGAATAAGTTAACACAAGGATACTCAATTAGTCGAAATCACATGGGCCTTCAAACCAGTTGCAAGTTCAGGACTGCAGTGATCTTGAAGGCATATAAAAGCAAATTACTTTGCCTCAAAAGACACTAAGTAGTTAAAAATTGGCCTCTCCATTCCATTTAAAAAAAATCTAACCCGGCAACCAGAGGAATAAAACATTCATGCCAGTCAAGCTGGCCAGTTTGCAACCTTGTCCTCACATAATTTTCTTCAAATGCCAACTGGAGCTCAAAATGGCTATTTCCTGCAAAATTATAAATGGTGAGCAACAGTTTCAAATGTCTATTTTATTATGACTTGATTTGATTGCTATCTTAAACCCAAAACAGCATACCCTAGGATGGACCCAAACAGATACAATATTAGGAGGGTCATGATAGCATTTCATTGGGCTCTGAAAAAATCAATAGTGGCAATCCTGAGAGTCCAATTTGGATTCTCAGGTTGTGGAACAAGGGACAAATAATTTTGCCCTCCCCAGACTTTCTATATCCTTCTTTTTTTCTTCCCAGGGCAAAGGACAGCACAAGGGCAGCATTGTTGATTGACAAAACTGTACAGAATGAGAGAGTTCTCTCCTCTCACCACTGACTCAACCCACTCCGCAGATATAAGCCCTTTAAAAGTGCTGGTTACATCTGGACCTGGAACTTCCAGCATAATGGCTGTTCTGGCCCTTTAAAATGGAGAAGAAAATAAGAATCTAAGTCACTTTGGGCCCTCACTGGACAGAAAGGTATGGTATAGATAAATGCATTTCAGGAAACTTTACAGCACTTTTACAGGTCAAGCTGTGGCATACTAAAACAACCTGAAAATTTTAGACAACCACAATAATCTGGGGTGGCCTTTGGAGAAAACTACCTTTCTAATACAAGTTATTCTATGAATTTATATAAGTCCCTTCTGAACCATCTTGTGATAAAGAACAGACTGAGTTTTACTATTATGACCACTGCTGCTGGACATATTGGGCTGAGAGAGATGCAGGCCAAAACAGGAACACAGTTCAAAAACAGACAATGAAGACAAACGATGTGGCAGGGAACCAGTCTAAGGAAACTTAAATATGGCTTGAGGCACAATATAAGGACATTAGAGGAAAAGTGGCACGTCCTGACATACAAAAAAAAATTGCTAACATGTATACAGTTATACTTATGACTAACTTCCAGCTAAAACAATGGGGCTTATATACTGGATTATTTTGCTCCATACATGTTATTTTGCTATATACATGTTTAATTTTATTTTACTTAGAGGCACTACAATTCAAAGCAGAAGCAGCATTTTCTGAAACTGACATTATGTGGAAAAGCTAACAATTTCCATAGGTTAGCTTTTTATTCAGCTGTTAGGAAGCCAAATATTAGACTTCTAAGCCTTCTTCAAGCTTATAATATGGACCCCACATACACACATGATCTTATTCCACAAAACAATTTCATGCAATAAGAAATTCCTCCATCTGAAATGGCATAAATTGACAATGTTTGTAATCTCTATACGTAATTGAGTAAGCCAGAGCCAGGTGGTGGTGACACACTCCCAAGCAATCGCAACACAGAGTCTTGGCCAACTGCAATACAGAGAAGCCTGTACTGGGCTTATTCCAAACAGATAATCAGTTGGTGTGTGTCCTGGGCTGGCAGCAGGCCTGGCTCTTGCAGCAAGTGTTGCCTGGGACTCGAACAAGCCGATAGCCGACTTCCCTCCTCCTCCTCCCGACAGCATTGCCAGGAGCCCGAAGAACCACTGTGGCGGCCAGTGAGGCAAGATGACAATGCTGTGACCCCCCCCTCCCACCTCCCTCACCCACCTGACAAAGTAGGAAGTCTCTTGCAGGCACCTGGACTGCGGGAGTTGTGGGCAGGGGATGATGGAGGGGCCACAGGGACAGACCAGGGGACATGATAGCAGGCCAGGGAAGTGCATTGGGCTGGAAACAGCAGAATGGTGGCCTGAGCACAGGACAGGGAAGAGGTGAAAAGTATATTTGCCCCCCTTTTTTAGACACCTTGAGATTCAAGAGGAAGGTTCAGGTTGCTTCTTCTTTCTCAGTGAATGTAATCATATGACTACCACCTTTGGGCCCTGACAAAAGAGGGCCTGTAGCAGCCTAGAATCAGTCAGAAGAACTGGACTTTTGCTCCCCACTCTAAACATACAACTAAGCAAGCCCCTTTGCCCAGTTGGTGGCTTTTTGATGTTGCTGATGGTTTGAAAACTAAACCAAGAGAATAGTTTTCAAGTCAAGCAAGCTTCTTTTTTCAATTTCGCTTATGAACAGAAGTGAGAGGAACAGAAGCCATTTTGAAAGCTATTTTCCAGATTATTCCCAGATAACCTTGGTTATTCTCACTGATGTCATGTACTGGCAACAAAGGTCTTGAAAATGAGCCGCTTTAAGAGGGCTGTCAGATCACTTAACGCTCGCTGCACTTTCCTTTCTCACAGTATCCATGTCTGCTGCAAAAGCAAAATGCCTGGATGGAAATGCTATTTCTCACAAAGAATAACATCTGGTACACAGCTGCTATGCCGACTAAAATACCAAGTTAACAGGGCAGCGGAGCAGTTCAAGCTTTCCCCAGAACAGCATTGCTGGGTTTCTAAATATGACTTCTAAATTACACTCCAGTGAAACATTAAGAAAACTATACCCTCCTTCCCACACACCAGATTCTCAGCTTTCAAGCCAGCTAGCAGCAGAACGGCCTGTTTCTTCAGCCCACTTTTTTTTCCACCTGCAACTAGGCTTCTATTTACAACTCCAGCATACAGATTACAACACCATGCATTTTAAGCAAAACCAGAGTTAAAAAGATTTGGGAGACTGAAGACAGTGCTCAGGAAATTGTTACTTTGCCATACAGCAAATTGTTGCTTCATCATACAGGCAAAAACACCCAAATCTTTCACAATCTCATTCCCAAACTAGCAGAGTGCTTCCTTTTGTTACAGAAAGGTGAAAGCCGTTTACAAAAGACATGCTATTCTGCTAGCCAAAGAGACAGCTAATGTCTTTGTGGTTTCCTTACCCCCCCCCACCCAAGATCTTGCACCTTTGTAAAGACCTGCAAATCTTTCCCACCTACACCTCTTCTCATTGCAGGTCACGGTACTCCCAATGGCTGCTCTGGAAGGTCAGGGAATCCTCCAGAATGGCATCACGCACACGAATTGTCGGCAGTGAGAAGGAAGAACTGGAAATTCCTCTTTGTTTCTGGAGAAGATAAATGCATTTCTACTCTGAGGAGGAAGAGTTTGGATCCCTGAATAAAGCTGTTGTTGATAACGGCAACTGACGCTAGCTTAGCTGGCTGGCATCTTTGTTTGACCCATAAATCTGCAGCTGCAGCTTTATTACACTGCTTTCCAGCACGATACTATTGTGTAGATGTATTTCAAACATGTGATGTAATGGTTAACTGTTGCCAGAGACTATTTTTAAATAGACCTTTGTAAGAGGCCCCACCCTTTCCTAGCTCGAGTGGGACATGATCCCCCGCCCCCGATAAAATCCTGATTCTATTTATTTTAGGCAGCTCTGTCACTTCCTAAATAGAGCTGTTGTGAGGGTGGTTATTACTACAGGCACTGCTCCTTTGCACTCATCAAAGAGTGAAAGGAAAAGACCAGCAAGGAAGGAAGAACCTTCCTGAGCAAACAGCTAGCTCACACATGCCTTAAAAGGGGAAGTTGACGAGAGCAAAAAGCCAGGATTCTAGAAAGCCCAGCACAAATCCGACCAACTTTTAAATCTCTTTATAGAAACGATTACAAATGTCAAGCTAGCAAGTGGACACCTTGGAAATTACAAATTGCATTTTCGGAACACAAAGCACATCTCAATCAGGTTGTCATTGAAATATTTAAATAGTCACCCCTAATAAAACGTTTGTGGAATTTCTTCCTCACTCGCAGATCCCATAGAAAAACCAAAGCTAAGCACAGCAACATTAGTTGTCTAGAACCAAATCCCAACACATTTGGTTCCCTCAAAAGTGCCAATCAAATCAACTGTGTAGCAAGAGATGCCCTGTTTGCTCTGAGAAATGACTCTTTTTATAGAATCTCCTATAGATGTGCAACTGTAAACCATCCGGGTGTCGGCAGAAGATAAACATTTTTAGTGGCAGAAAACACAATGTTGCACTTACCTGTAACTGTGCTCTTCTATGTAGGCACATGTGGGACACGCACAGGCCTACCACAAAGAAGAGCAGCAAGCTTTTCTTCAGGCATTTCGGTAGCAATAGAGTGCTCCCTCACCTCCACCCTTGAGACAGTCTTGGTCAGAAATCTTCCTGCCTTTGGCTCCAAGGGAGAGGATGCACACTGGTGCTACAGGAATGCCTAAGGAAAAGCTTCTCCACAGCAGGCGTGTGCACGCGCAGTCCCATGTGTGCCTGTCCGTAAGACCATGAAGATTAAAAACCACTGCATACGGCCAGATTTTGAATGGCATGCTAATATGATATGATATAGTTATAAGGAAAGTCTACATTAATTCCCACTCTGACGTGGATGACCCAGGTTAACCTAATCCCATTAGCTCCTGGAAGCAGCTGGGTCAGCCCTGGTTAGCACTTGGATGGGAGCCCACCAAGGGAGACCAGAGTTGCTATGCATCTCTTGCCTTGAAAACCCTATGGGGTCATCATATGTGAGCTACAATTTGACAGCACTTTTTACCACCAAGCTAATTCTCAATGCAACACAGGCTGCATTGATAATTGCACTTTGATTCCTTTAGCAACATTATGAAATAGGTTGTCTTGCTGAATTCAAAAATGATCGAGATGAAAATGCTACTCTGTACTAAATTCAAGCTCTCTTTTACCCCTGCCTCTTCACTAGAGACTATATCAACAGTACTGGAAGTTATAAGTAGAGCAATGGATGCTACAATCACACAGAAGAAGGCTAGAAGGATAAGTGGGAAACCAGGATCTAGCATTATGCTGATATGGTCAACAACGTAACTTCAAATTGACAGATGGGGAGGGAGTGTTAATGCTGGGGATTCCAGAAAACACTTCCAGAAGCTGGCTGGGTGTCATTTGTGTCTCGGATCTATTCAATTATCACATATACAGCTGGGAGAATTTTTCCTTCAAATTAGATTGCTCAGCGCCCACTTAACTTGATATTTATAGCAGAACAATTACTTATTGACCCAAGGCAGGTCTAAGCCATGGGAACTGTTGCAATGACTACACAAGGAAAAAGTGTTAAAAGAGGATGCAGAGCGACTGAGAGGGGTTTCTAGAGACTCATGGCACAGTGCTGTTCCTGAAATTAAGGTTTAGCTCTGCAAGCTACTTGGATGGCGGGATGAGGTATGTAATTATAATAAATACATCATGAAAACAAGTTCCTGAAACTTTTAGAATTCAGTATTTAAACACCATATGCAAAAAAATATTGCTGTCCACAGGTAAGAGAATGTTTTATTTACCTCCAACACTATTGCAGCGAGAGGTCATTTCCCAGAGAACCAAAGCCATGGAATAAACATCAGTCTGCTTGAAGGACTCCACATTATCCAAGTTCATTCTGGATTCCAGGACTTCAGGAGCCATGTACCTTGCTGTGCCAACCTGAAAACATTTTACAAAAGGAACAGTTATAACAGCACTTTGGACAGTTAATGCCACTCAGTAATCTATTCTGGAAAGTAAAATATGTCTAGCTTCCATACAGATGAATGTAACTATGGGTGGCAGAGATCTGAAAAGGAGAATTGTGGCCCCATGTTAAATTGTTAATGCCAATCACCAATGAGGCAACAAATAAAACTCAGTACTCATGTATACCACAGCAGTGAAAGCAGACTTGTTCTCTACGCCTGAAAGAGTGTCATCTAGTTCTCAAAGGTAAGGATCCTGCAGTGGAATACAGAATATCTCCTACAGCACTTTGATTTTTCTACCATGTTTTCAACTCACCTGTCCACTGTTAGCTAGATCATCTACCGAGAGAGTAGGGTCCAGCCTCAAAGATAGCCCAAAGTCACAGAGACAGCATGTTAAATCATTTTTCACCAGGATATTGGAACTCTTTAGATCTCTGTGGACAATAGGGGTCTTGGGTCGGCCGCAAGGCGTATGGTCACTGTGAAGGTGGGCAATTCCACGAGCCAAAGAGCCACCCAGTTTCCAAAGGTCTTCCCAGCTAATGATGTGTTTTATGAGGTATTCCTGCAAGTTTCCCTTTGAGTGGAAAGCAGTGATCAACCAGTACTGTTTGCCTAAATCAGTTTTGCGCTCCTCTGCTGTCAAGAACTGAAGGATGTTCTCATGCTTCAGGTTTATGTCTGAGAAGATGTCTTTTTCAGTCTTCCAAGATGCATATTCTTCATAAGGGAAGATCTTGACAGCCACTGTTTCAAACTGTTCTGATGTATTTTGCTTCAGTTTTGCTTTATAGACTTCTGCAAACCTCCCTTTGCCCACAAGGGTGTCTAACTCAATGGGCAACAGTTCAGTATTATGGTTAATGTTGTTGGCGCAAGTAGAACTGATGTCGGAACGGTCATCATCTAACATGATGGCGCAAACATCGCTACAGTCTTTATGTTTCTTGGGCTTCATGTTCTTCTCCCATGCCTTGTTGATTTTCCTTCTCCTCTGAATACGGTAGCAGTAAAAGATGAGAATCACAGCAACTGTCACCACAAGCAACGGGACAAGGCTTATCATTGCAACTTTAGAAATCACATCTTTCCATTCATCTATAGGTGAGGGGGTTTCTGGAAGAAAGATAAGATTGTGGTTAAATATGCTTCATGTCTATGCTTTATTGTCCTGACAATATGGTAACATGATATTAGAAGAAAAGTTGAATATGGTTCTGGAGGGTTTTCTGGGCTGTGTGGCCGTGGTCTGGTGGATTTTGTTTGTTTTTTTTTCCCTTTGCAGGTCCGTCTCACCTGTCCTGCAGAGGGCGTCCACAACCTCCGACCAAACAGGTCCTCCGACCTCCGAACCGCTGCAACCAGCGCCGTTCTCCGGAACTGCACTCCGCCAGTCGGGTCGGTTCCTCGAGAGCAATACCGGTTCTCCCGTAGGTTCAGGAAATCCCGGATGAGCCCCCAACTGTTACCGCGCTGCTCAGGATAACACTTTCCTTACTCAGAGGTATCCCGCTCTCGGCAGCGCCCAGGAACCCAAGCAAGACCCGACAAGGCTCAGATAAATAAAAGAGATTTATTGAGATGCTGACCTAGGTGTCAGCACCTCCCTTCCGCACAACAGCTCCGCCGCCTAGCAGCTTTGCAACCCCTTAAGTACACTTTCTCCCGTCGGGGGACCGGGAGAACCAAAGACAGCCCACCACCATTCATTAACAAAATTCAAAACAACCAATCATACATTGCAACATGCAGGAACCAATCAATGTCCGATAGGCATCCCCTTCTCAAGTTTCGTGCCAGAGCAGGGCGAGGCGATGACGTGTTCACTGATGGGGGAAACACAAAGGTTTTCTCCAGGTGTCCAGGGTCAGGAGGCAGAGAGCGATGACGTGTTCCCCTTATCTGCCTGCTGATGGGATTAGGCAGGGCAAGGCGCCTCGACGGAGGTTTCCCTTTGTCCACGTGCATCAAGAAACTTTACACGTGAATGGGATGGGTCCGGGTGAGGCAGAGATGGCTCTCTGCCTTGGGCCAAGGAGGTTCCATACAAACACAAGTACAGGGAAACTTACAAATCCTATTCTTATCTAATAAAAACTAGTTTCTACCTAATAAATACAAAACAGAATAAATCTTTCAAACGTTTTTAGTTCAGACACAGTCCAGGAGCGGGATTCTCTCCTGGCTCCGCTATCAATTTGGCTTATGAGTGGCGGTGGAGACATCTATTTCCAACACTCTAACCATCTTCAGCATTTGCCCAGTGGCTAGCAGAGTCCCAGCAATGCTATAAAAACATCAAAAGAGCCCTACTGGATCAGACCCCAGACCCATTTAATCCAGCATTCTGCCTAGGAAGCCCTTGAGTAGGGACACTATTTATTTATTTATTGTTTCGATTTATAAACCGCCCCATCCCCTGGGGGCTCTGGGCGGTGAACAACATTCACATATACAATTAATTAAATCGATAACAACAATATAATACTAAAAACCATTAAAAACTACTTAAAAACAGCGGTTAGCATCATAATAGGTGCCCTATTATGGCCAATTCAATTTAGATCACCCCAGTAAAAGAAAATGGAGGGGTCAGGTTCCTCTCTGGGAGGATAATAGGTGGTAAAGTGCAACAGATGGTATGTGCAAGAAGATGCAGGGGGGGAAGGAGAGGGGGAGGGGGAAGGGGGCGCCACTCAGCGACTGGACACTCCAAAGGCCCGGTGGAACAACTCGATCTTACAGGCCCTGCGGAACTCATCAAGGTCCCGCAGGGCCCGGACAGCTGGAGGAAGAGTGTTCCACCAGGCTGGGGCCAGGGCCGTAAAGGTCCTGGCCCGTGTGGAGGCCAGCCGCATCATCGAGGGGCCAGGAACCGCCAGCAAATTGGCCTCTGCTGATCGCAGAGGCCGAGTAGGGGCATATGGGGTAATGCGGTCTCTCAGATACGAGGGTCCCAGGCCGCGTAAGGCCTTAAAGGTTAAAACCCACACCTTGAAGATGATTCGGAATTCCACTAGCTGTGTTAAGGAAGAAAGACATACTGTGGAAAGGAAAGGAGACACACTGTGGGAAGGGAGGTAGGGAGGACACATTGTGGGACCAGGATGGAAGGAAGGAACAGACACAAAGAAAAATGGAAGACATACAGACAGAAGAAGAATGGAAGACATACAGGAATTACAGTAGCCCATCCCATTAAAATATTAACTCAGAGTGTGGCACCAATGAACAGAGGGAACAGAATAGGCACCAGAGGACAACCCAGATGGCCAAGGGCTTGGGGGAGAAGGCTTTTGCTGGATGGGGTGGGCAGGGAGGATTCCGCAAAATTGAAAGGGTGCAAAAGAAATCCCAGCCCCCAGTCTGTTTGGTGGGCCTTGGTGCTGTGGTCTTGCCTGGCAGCGCCTGCCTAGGAAAAATGCTCCTTTACTTTTTTTCATTTTACCTTTCTCTCTTTCTGCTGCAAGTTTGTCAGCTGCCTCTGTGCCAAGCCCCCCATCGAGGCTGCTCGCATTTAAAAAAGGGGGGGCATTAAAGTCCAGGCCTCCAAAATGAGCCAGCACCATTAAAGCTGGCAAGGCCCCCCGCCCCCGCAAACTCACCCAAGACCTGCCGAGAAAAACAAAGGGGGAACAAAGAGGGGCTTCTAATCAGAGGCATATTTATGGGGGAAGGAGGGCATGATGTAAGAGTAAGACACATTCCCTATCCTCCCTGCCATGCCGCCCATCTGACCCTGGCAATTGGTGCTGTTCTGGAACTCTCTCAGGCAGTCTGGAGTCCTCTTCATTGCCACTAGCAGCAGTTTCTTCCACCTGGCCGGCTCAGCTGCTGCCGCCTCCTCATGATTGCTTTGCTTTCTCTTTCTCTTCAGCCTCCCTCCGATAATGTAAGTGGGGACGGAGCCAAGGGACGGAGGCTAAGAGAGGCCACACAAGTGAAGCAGCAGCAGTTCAGGAAGTGGGTGAAGCAGCAGCAGGTCAGCAGCAGCCCACGGAACTTGGCTTCAGTGGGTGGGGGCGGGGCAGGGCCCCTGCTCATGCCCCCACGTGACAGGAAATTTCTCCGCCCTGGGCAGCCACCCATTTTGCCCAACAGGCTACTTCTAATACCTGTGAGTTGTGTTTATGGCCCATAAGATGATTGAGTCCATAAGTGTTCTTTAGCGGAAACCTTCAGCATAGTGAAAAATTTCTGCATTCATGCACTATATTTTTTCTTGTCACTGAAGTGGTTCTAGCAGAAGTGCTGTCACAAGCCTGTTTCCTGATGGGATCTATATTAATGCAGTAGGAGGATCAAGGCTTGAAGGCTGATGATCCTCTTGTAAGTTGCCTAGCAAGACCAGTGAATGGCAATCCTCTTGTGGTTGACCAGCAAAGACTGCTGAGTTTCTTAAAGCTACAGTGCTGCTTCGATGATTTGAGGGAAGTTAATGCATTTTTTCAGATTCTTTTTTTCAGGTTTGTAGAACCATCTGTCTTGTCTGTCCATGGTTTCAATGTCTGGATTTAAGTATCCACAGAACTGGCCACAGTGAGTATTAAAATATACTGGTAATATTTTTAGTCACATCAGACGACAAGTAATTGCAAAATTTAACAATATTTATGCAGGCCTCCCAACAATACTTTGCGGCTCCAGTCTGACATTTATACTTGCCACCTCCCCTCATTTTTTTCTCCCGATATATTAAACACAACTCACAGGTATTAGAAGTAGCCAGATGGCCCCTAAGCACTCAGTGACCACCAATTTATTATTTAGAACATCATTAGCCTACATCTTCCCCAAGGTCCTGGAGAGGCTTACATTAAAAACAAAAAACAAAACCCACCACAGAGACAACTTAACACATACGGAGTAATTTCTTTAAAGAAAAGTTAATGTTAATCTTTGGTCAAAGCTTATCATACATTTTAAAATACCTTTTAGATTTGCAATAGCACCAAAAAGCCATCAAAGGCTTTACTCAAACTCTCAGGAAGATTATTCCACAATGCCAGTACCACCATAGAAAAAGACCCTTAGCCAGTAGTGGGATCCAAAAATTTTAGTAACAGGTTCCCATGGTGGTGGGATTCAAACTGTGGCGTAGCACCAATGGGGCTGGGCGGGGCACGATGGGGGCGGTGCTGGGCATTCCGAGGGCGGGGCATTCCTGGGCAGGGCTGTGGCAAGGACACAGCCACTGCGCTGGTCCTTGGGCGGGAAACGAATGCACGCAGGCGCAGGCTGCCATGCACACCGGTGCACCTCCTGCTAGACTGCTTCAAGTTCTGCGCGCTACTGCTGAGAGGCGGGGCGTAACTAAGGCCAAAATCACGTGGCAAAATCACCAATTAGTAACCCCCTCTCAGCACACACAAATAATTTGTAACCTACTCTCGGGAACCTGTGATAACCTGCTGGATCCCACCTCTGCCCTTAGCCCAGGCAAACATTCTCACCAGTAGGAACCAACAGAAGGATTTACCAGGGTTGCAGTGAGAGGGGACTGCGTCCGGGGCAAGCATGCACCCTGCACCCCTGCCATGCTGCCACCTGCCCCAGAACACGCCCACCACGTCCCCATACCAGTGCATCCCCGGTGCATCATGCACCCCCTGCCCCACTGGCACTACCCCACTGGGATTTGCTACTAAAGATGACAAGAGATTTTGAATTCATCCACCATTTCCTGAACTGTCTTTATTCTAGAATGTTCCACTTGGCTAATATTGCCTACCTAGTTCTGTCCCCAGGGCACTAGGGCCCAAGTGGGGCATTATAGAAAAAAGGCAGTCCAGGAAATGGCGGATAAAATCACAAACCTCCTGTCATCTTTATCCTGAACAGGGTATAGACACAGCATAACTGTTACTAAGAATTGTCCATAATCCTGTGGCACAGCGTTACTAGAACAGGACATATAAGACCATGTCTGAAACAAAAAATAAATTTCTACTAAACCATACTAAAAACAGCCCTTTGCCAATACATAAGTTAAGCCTTAAATCTTCAATTACTCAATTGTTTGGACATTTGTTTAAGAGGTACTATTTCTTAACAGTTCTAGAAGGCCTCACATTGACTTAGCTCACTGGGTTGGGGGTGAGAAATGAAAACAATAAAACAGAAATAGCTATCCTGGAATTGCTTGTCCTGAATAAATACTTCATCGTATACAAAGACACCCACCAGATTTGCTATCCTAATTCTCAAAATGCTACAAACTGGAATGTGCTCAAAAAGTTACTGGAAGAGTTATATTTAGAAACTGTAACCACAGTGTCAGCTACAAAGTTCTATACAATTAATTCTTGTATCTATCTGGTCTTGGAAAAGAACTAGACTATAGTTCAAAAGATGGAGTAGGCTCTGATTCTGATAGCATCTTAAAGAGATTAAAAGTTCAACTTAAAAATTTTCAGACTTTGGTTATAATCCTGCACACAGTTATTTATTTATTTATTTAAATTTATAAACTGCCCAATCCCCGAGGGGCTCTGGGCGGTGTACAACACTATGTATACAAAACATAACAAGGGTCACGATGGTGACCAAATACACTAAAATCCATTAAAACAATTAAAACCATTTAAGCAGCGGACAAAAACAATAACAATAGTAATGATGGTGATGGCGTCCCGTAGCCCAATTCCTTTAAACTACCCCCCAAAAAGAGAGGGAGCGGCCAAACGCTTCCTTAAAATAGCAATAAATATACAAATAAAGTATAAAATAGTGAACAAAAGCCCAAGGAGCGAAGCAAAGGAGGGGAGGCGGGGGGGGGGGGGCGCACCTCAGCGACTGGACACTCCAAAGGCCCGGCGGAACAACTCAGTCTTACAGGCCCTGCGGAATTCACCAAGGTCCCGCACGGCCCGGACAGCTGGAGGGAGAGTGTTCCACCAGGCCGGAGCCAGGGCCGTAAAGGTCCTGGCTCGTGTGGAGGCCAGCCGCATCATTGAGGTTATTTAATGCCATTGGGTCATTTAATGCCATTGACATGTGCAGTTATGAATTATTTTACCAGATGAACCTGGTCTATGTAACTCTTAGTCACTATTGTAAACAAGGTGTAATCTGTTCCAACTGACTGTACATAGTGATTATCTAGAAATAATATCCTAATTTTAAAAATGGGCCTCATGCTTTAACATGTATATTTAAGCTCTTTGCTACTGTTTGCTGGTAATTTTCTGGAACAAATCCATCTCTCTAGACCATCTTTGTTCCCCTAGATGACACACACATTAAGCATTTTTATTGTATTTAGCAAGGGTTAGATCCTGCCTCCACAAGTTCACAGAATTATTGTTTTGCAGCAATTACTGAAATCTATTCTGAAAGACTGTCATAAAAGCTGGCTATGTTCCTGCTTTACAGGTTTTGGCAACCAAGTTTTGCAAATCTACTTTCCTTGAACACACAAAAAAATGTTGCAAATGCACCAAATGAGACTGCTTTCATCATCTTTCAATTTTAGTTTTCTTCTAGATCCATAAATAGATTCAAACACACAGCGATACATATTGTTACAAATAGGCGAGGCCAGAACAATGAACCAAACAGGCCTTCAGTGGGCAGTCCTATATGGATGGGTTGGTCTTTTCTGTTTCCAAGGACCTTCATGGTTTATTGTGTTGTGCTAGCATGTCCAGTTCACAGTGAGGAACTCACTGAATTAAAACAGTGTTCCCATACTGCTAGATTTTCTCTGAAATATGCAATTTTTCATATATTGGGCTTTCTGTTTCAAAGAATTTGAAGGCAAGATTCTGCACATTTGCTTTTCCATAATTTCTGCAGGTTGTTTCATGTGTTTTCAATTATGGGTCTTCTTAGAACATAGAACATATATCCAGCCCTGCTCCAAATACTTTTCTTCTTAACTTACAGAGCCATCCTAAGCAGAGTTGTAACAATTTCAATGAACACTGAAGGGGGTAATATTTGGATATGCCCAACCCAAAAACAAAAGGCACAATTTCAATGGAGCCAAAAAGGCAAATCTGAAGAAAAGCTGCTTTCGCCCCAGATTTTTCAGGTCTGTTTTACCCTAGGAATCTGGGGAAGCTGAGTTTTGAGACAGGGGCACCAAATCTGAAGCATAGATGCATGTGACTCTTTTTACAAGAACCCCCAAATTTGGTGAATACTGGACCAGGGGGTCCAATTTTATTGGCCCTCAAAAAGGGTGTCCCGTTATTTCCAATGAAAAAATTGGCCACTATAAAATTGGCCCAATCTTCATCAAATGCGGAAATTCTGTAAGAAGACTCACCTGAAGCAATGCTGCAAATTTTGTGGCTGTTTAAAAACAACTGCTCAGAACCCCACAAATATTTCCCCTATGATTTAATGGACCCCACATTGGTGTGAGGAGTTCGCTATTTCTCAGATTTTCTGAAAAAATCGGGTCTCTACAAACCCCCCCCCCCAAATACAAAAAAGTTTGCACCCCCTGTGTCCCTTTTTGTTAAGGATTGTACTGTTAACATACTCAAACACAAATCTATATGCAAGAAACATTGAAAATTTGTAACAGAAATTTAAATCCAGCAATAAAAAACAAACTCAACTCTTCCCTTTCCTGCACCTGCATGACCTTGGTTAATAGGGTTGGTAGATGGGGAAAAAATTCAGCCCCGGTTCGGATTCGGGCCAGGCTCGGATAGATGAGCTCGGATTGGCCAAGCTTCGAGCCTTCTGGTTAAATTAAAGGCCAAGGCTGCCCTAAGAACCAAAGGGATGAAATACACAGAAAAGTTGTTTAACATTTCTTCCCTTTCCTTTGAAAGATTTCCCTGTCCTTTATCTTCCCACAATCCTTTCAGCTTCTAAATTTTAGCATTTGTATGTATTTGCTTTTCCTGAGACCTATTATCTAAAGAAAGAAAAATCACATTACACTGGAGATGAACTGCTTTCTGTAGAATTACTGCAAATCGATACACAAACAAGTAATTGGTTCAGCTAAATGATTCAACAACTACAGATGAATAGCACATACAAGGAAATTATGCTTAGTTTGCACCACATTCCAATATGATGTTCAGGGATCATTCCTGTAACTTGACTGACGTAGTGATGAACTCCATTTGCCAGCATTCTTTGCAAGTTAAGACTTATGAACAGAGCTCACTCCAAAGTCATGTGGAATGCCCTTCCAAGACCCTTTTAATTCAGATATCAGACTAGAGGACCAGAATGCGGTCGGAATGCAGATTCCATTAAATAAACAAATAAAAGCACTTGAGGACACAGCCTGGCCTGCAGTCAGATGTGTTGCAACAAGGGGCCATACAAGCAAATTGAGAAGAAGGAAGACTATTATGAGTAAACCAGCACAATAACAACCTAAATATCTAGCATGCTAGAAGTTAATAAGTTAATAAAATTTTAATTACCTAGAATTTGATTTTAAGTGCCAAGTGCCCAATTGCTCATGTGAACCCTATATTTTGTGGTGATCACTGACTGATATTTCATTTACTACAAAGCATTTTCACTTCTCCAGTGTAGTATTATCTCACAAAACAATTCTTGCATTTTCGAAACATAGAACAATGGTCTCATCAGTGGCAGTAATAACTGCTTATCCAGAGAACTAATCTCATTTTAAAACAGTTTTACAAATTATGTTTTGAATTGTTTTTATTGATGTTATCCACCTTGGGTGCAAGTTATCTGAGAGAAGGGTGGGTTTACAAATGCTTTCATAAAGTATGATCTCTGAAGGAAAATGTCTACAGACAGTTTTTTTTAAAACCCTCAAAAACTGGAAACCAGTTACTTCAGTTATACCTCCCCTTTCTTCCCAAACCAACTTGCATCATTCTCTTCTCCTCCATTTTATCCTCACAACAACCCTGCAATGTAGTTGAGAGAGTGGGAATGGCCCAAGGTCACTCAGCAAGCTTCCACAGCAGAGTAAGAATTCAAACCTGGATCTCCCAGATCCCAATCTGAAATTCTAATCACACCACCGAACTGGCTTCTAAAATGTACAAGCATCTAGTTTGTATAAACAGAATGAAATTTCTAGTGGTTGTGGAATCCCCAGACCAGTCATGTGTCACTTGTGACTGTCCGTAAGGTAGCCTGTACAAGACAGGCAACCTGTAGAAGTGGCCCATGCAGGTGGTGTAGTGACATTGTTGGTGATGTGATGATGTCACTTCTAGTATGACTGGAAACAACGTCATTGTGTCAACCTTCTTGCATTCAGCCAAAACTCAATGGTTTTACCAATGATGCTGATTGGTCCCCATCTCCCCCTCCAATTTTTCTCTTACCATCTAGCTAAGCAACAGTGGGAAAAGCCAGCAGGCTGTGGGACTCCTAAGTCTCCCACTAATAAATAAATATATATATATATTTATATATTATAAATAAATAATATATAAATAAATAAATATATAATATAAATATATAATATATAATATAAATTATATATATATATATATATATATATATATATATATATAGATAGATAGATAGACAGATAGATAGATAGATAGATAGATAGATAGACAGATAGATAGATAGACAGATAGACAGATTACAGGCATTTTATATATATATATATATATATATATATATATATATATATAGATATATATAGATAGATAGATAGAGATATAGATAGATATATATATATATATAGATATATTTATATATATATATATATATATATATATATATATTGATATATATATTGATATATATATTGCTTAATGCTAATAATGACCAAACTCATACATAACAATTTCTCTAAATTAATAGAGAAGTGTTCCCATCTTGAAATCATGACAGCTAGAGATACACATGATAGGCAAAAGTTGGAGAAGAGATAAATAAGACTTTTCCTTTAACCTATGACCATTTGTTGAGTTAATTAAAGGAATAAACACACTATAGGAAACTTTAGACTTCTGAATAATCATCCGTTATTATCCTGCAGATGCACAAGTTTGTCACCATCAAAGCTGCAAAATACTTTAATGTTAAACCCTATTGCAGGTAAAATCCACTCTATGGAAACATTTTTAGTTTTGAAAGCAGGCAAATCCTTTATGCCTTATTTTCTACATCTAAGTTATTTAAAATGCTAAGATTTTGGACTGTCTTACTCCCCCCGATTTAATTATTCCTACTGAAAGTAAGTGCTACATTAGAGAGTACAGACTGGCATAATATTTTAGTGTTTTTTTTAATTCTCCCATTGAAATGCTGCCAGACACAGAGTTACAGTTTGTGTGGATCCCTTGCCAACCTGAGAAAATTTTTGTTTGTGACGGAGACCACATGTTAACCACCATATGCCAGTAAGACCTAAATCTGTTTCCCATCAGGAGTCCCCCCCCCGACTCCTGCATACACACTTTCAAATTTTAGATTTCAAGCAATTATTATTTGAAAGAACATCTCTCCCAACTCAAAATATGATTCTACATTTTGATATTAAAATGGATTTTAGTTTTGTTAGACACGCACTTGGTTTCACTGTGCTTCTCTCCTTCCTTCAATGTGGCTGGTTAAAAATAAAACCTACAAGAAAAGCAATATTTGGGTTTAATTCTTCCCACTGCAAAAATTTTCAAAACAGGTTTCTTGGGGGCTCTCAGTAACCCTCATTACTGACAATCCTATTTAAATAGGGAGAAATGTGCCTTTAGAGACTGAGGTTAGCAATCTCAGCTTTCACAAGATTAGGAACGACAGTTTCTTAAACTAACTTGCCTGTAGCTAAGAGCTATTTCATTAAGGGCTAGTGTCTAGCTTCTCCGGGAAATTAAAACCTTCTGCTGCGTTCACCATTTTCTGTCTTTAAATCCCAAATAACCATGCACTTCTGTCCTTTAAAGATGTGAATCCAATGCATTTTTAACAGTCTGGCATTTACAATTGCTGGTGAAATGAAAAATTCTACTAACAGATGGGGAAAAATTCAAGTGTACTTTGACCTAGATTCACAAACCATTCACATTATTTTGCTGATACTGGTAAGGCTGCAGCTGAAACACAGAGACCACCCTTACCTACAGGCCAGAAGGGAAATCTAAAATTAGATACAACCAAATCCGCACTTCTTCATACAAGCAGATGTAGCATGCTTGCTTGGGACACAAGCCACACAAAGGGTGCATCTGGATGACAGTACAAAAGACAAAATTATTACAGGCTATTATCTAGTTGTCTGGAGGAGCAGTGGACCAGCTGCTCGTGATGTTCTACTCAGAGTTAAACACAGACAGGAAACCACATGTCTGATACTGTAAAAATTGTTTGTCTTCCTGCCATAGCTAACCAGGCAAGCAATCCAAAGGGGCTGTTTTCATTTAAAAGGAACACTAATCCACAATAATAAAAAGGGAATGACAATGTGCCACTTACGTATGGCGCAAAAACCAGTATTGCACTGGAGGGTTGGGGTTTCATTAGACTATGTTCTAATTAGCTGAGCTCTCCTTTGGAGGCAGACAGACCCTCCTCTGAAATGTGGGTTATCAAATCTGCAAAGACAGGTTTTGGAATACAAGAGAAGAATGTTCCTGGATGTTCAGACATAAAATCAGCCAGCAGAATAATTAAAATTTCCCCAGTTCAGAATTTGAGAGCACAATGAGGTATGTTGCGCTGCTAACAAGCAGCCCTCCCGCCCCCGGCATTTCTGGAAGGAGGAGGTATCTGCAAGAGGACATTCAGAACAATAGAGTGAAATAGACAGATTCTGGAGGTTTTTAACAACTGCCAAACAAAATTAGGATTGTGCACCGTTGCCCCTGAATATTATACATCCAGAAAAAAGCAGGACAAGGCTGAATTCTAGTCAGCTCACTTAGTGGATGTCCATTAAACCTATACTAGTTTAATCTGATACATAATATAAACCAGTGGCCCATCTTCAATCCACACCCCCTTCAGCTTCTGGGCAACATTATCCAATCATGATTTTTGTTCTGAACTGAAGCACTTTCCCCCATTAAATGAGAACACTTCTGCATGATCATTCTGTTAAGAAACAAGGAACAAGCCTCTCGCACAACCACCTGACCAACAAGGAAACAGAGCTGGCCTCCCTTTCTCCCACTTCCTCTTTTCCGTTCCTTTTCTTCTTGTTGTCCTCTTCCCTCTTCCTTAGTGAGGGATTGATTTTAGGGCGCTTTATTATAATTTACTGTCGTATATTTTCATCTGTCCATTTACTGCTGTAAGCTGCCCTGAGACCATTAAAGGAAAGAGCAGACTAGAAATTAAAATACAAATAAAATTAAGTTTTCTAAAAATGGAGTCAGCGACTGTTTGCCTTAAAGAACAAGGATGGGACCAGCTTCTTTCAGAATGTGAGAATGCATTGGAGCTCTTTGGCCCCACCCCCCTGCCAAGCCTCCATTTACCTAATATCCACATCATGTCAGAGCACTACCGTGTTTCCCAGAAAATAAGACAGTGTCTTATATTAATTTTTGCTTCCAAAGATGTGCTATGTTTTATTTTCAGGGGATGTCTTATTTTTCTGTGTTCTGTTCGTTGGGCATGCTTCCAAACAAAAACTTTGCTACATCTTACTTTCGGGGGATGCCTTATATTTTGCACTTCAGCAAAACTTCTACTATGTCTTATTTTCAGGGGATGTCTTATATTTGGGGAAACAGGGTAGCTAGAAAATGTGCTGACTGGTTTACTGGGTTCAGATAGTTCAGCCGTAGGAACACTAACTGGTTGGCAGAAGTTCCAGCTGTTGTGTTGGAAAATTCTAAAACACAAAATCCATTTAATATCCTTGATTAAGATCACCAAAACTAACTCAGCAAACAAGCTTTTGAGTTAAAGCTTTTATGTTGGTATGATGGATGGAAAGCTTTTACGTTGGTATGGTGCAGGGGTAGGGAACCTGCGGCTCTCCAGATGTTCAGGAACTACAATTCCCATCAGCCCCTACCAGCATGGCCAATTGGCCATGCTGACAGAGGCTGATGGGAATTGTAGTTCCTGAACATCTGGAGAGCCGCAGGTTCCCTACCCCTGGTATGGTGGATGGAAAGTTAGAATAGGTCTGGAGAGATCTGGATTCAAATCCCCACTTAACATGAAACTTATTGGGTGACCTTGCCCCAATCATTATCTCACATACAGTAGAAATGAGGAAACATGTTTCAAACTATTTTCCAGTGCAAGGAATCTTAGTGAACAGACACTGTATCCACAGATGATAATAATCCATAGCAGATTTCTTTTGAAAGTGGCAGTTCCAGTTTAGTGTAATGTTGGTCTTTTTTTACTTTAAATGAACAACTCTGAACATTTTTCTATGCCCCTTCCCACCTCCATTCAGCTGGTCTTTGGGTAGACATTATAAACCAATAAGTAAGTTTCTTACAGTTCCCAGCGAAAAGGACTGACACTGACTACCAGAACTTGGGTCAGGACCTTTTGAGCTGTGGCCTGACAACAGACCTTCCAAGCTATGCATAGACAATATTAACATTTCATTTAATCTTACTTTTAAGTACACCTGATACAATTTTACTGTATTGTTCTGAGAATGTAGGAGCACTCCACGGGGCTTTCAGACTTGCTGTACACTTTGAAAGAGTGTGGCAGGCAGGCACCAGTGAAGGAGCAAAGGACTGCTGAGAAGTCCATGAAAAGTGATGAATCAAAATAGGGGTCTCCAGTATGCTAAGATTTGAGAACCACTGTGCTAAAGATTTTTACTAAACAGCTGGATGGACAAGTGACTGATGACACTCTGGGTGTCAACTATATTAAATGATTCACTAAACTCTTTCCAAGCCTTTGATTCTATGAGATCAGAAACTATTTGACTTAGAATAATGACACTCACACAGGGTTCTACATGACACTTTGACCGAACAAGACGTCCTTCCTGGAAATAAGAAAACAGTTTTTGGTGTATTCCTGGGTTGATATTTTGTAAGAACAGAGACAGGAAATGATTCCAGCATGCTGACTACACTTAGTTGTATGTTTTAAGCAAAAACACGTACAGTATGACTAACTTATGAGATATCAGCCAAAATACACAAGGGCGTGTTGGTTGGCTTTGGAATGCAAATCCTCCAGCACTGACATATGATTACAATTATTATTATTAGTCAACAGTGAAATAGTGATTCCTTATGGTAATAAGCACTGCTAGATGGGATTTCTAATGTGTAACATGTCAAGAAATTCAAGTATTCTCTGCTGTATATATGTGGGAAGTGTGAGGTTTTTGTATGCTCTGCACATAGCACACAAATCAAATAAATGCAGACAACATGCTTCACACTTCAATAACAAGCCCATTCAGCAGTGAAAAGAAAAGCTGTGATGATTACTGGGGAAGGGGCATACAATGAACAATTCACTTGTGATAAAATAAGAGCAGTAGGGATAATGCACATTTCTAAAAAATTGGTACAAATTTGCATCATGCTGGCGCACCATCACTGAAAAGGTGCAGCTTGCCAATCCATGTACTTTTGCATTTTTCAATACTACACATAATTTTTCATCTCGCCCTATGTTCTTACCTAACCATGTCCAAATCTAGACTACACACTGCAAGATTAGCATCTGTTCTTCCCTGGATTTTATAAAATGGAAATTGCAATCACAAGAGATTCCAATTTGGACTGTGAGTTCCAATGTATGCATAAACGGGCGGGAGTGTGGGGGGGGGGAGGGGAGAGGGAATTGTCCTTCCTACCTCATGTGGAATTATAGTCATTACCAAGCTCTTCCAGTTATTAATCCTGAAAAGGGGGGGTTCCTCCTCTTTTTCCTTATATTTTAAAAATATAGGATTTATAACAGCTGAAAGGGAAGAATTTCACTTGTTCAGGAAGTTTAAAACCCTTCTTGCTGTGACTCTGATTCAAATTAGAGGATTTCATAGCTTCAGTTTTCACTTAAGAAAGGGTGAAAGATCCTAACATGCATCTTTCAGTCTTGTCTGATTTGGCTTTCTCTTTCATAATATACCTTTAAAAAGGCTGAGATTACATGACAATCAATTATAACAAACCAGTACAAAACTATCAAGCTCAAACATCCAATACTAAAAATATTGTCATCAAAAACAACAAAATGCGCCAAAAAATACAGTCACAGAGAACACAATAGTTATGTACAGTGCAGAAGCAATAGTTATGTGCAGTAAACAGATTAACCCCAAGGCCCAATTCAGGTGGCAAAGGTGTGGAGAATTCCAATAGAAATATTTTTCGCTAATTTAACTAATAAGCATACTTAGCAGTCTTTGCTAGGGAAACTTTCCCTGACTCACCACTGCTGATAAATGTACCTGTTTCACAGGCAGAACTTGGAACAGTCATTGACCAAGTGATCACAATTTCCAGTGTAGATCAAACACGAAAGGGGACTATGCATGTGCGAATGTTCACATTGTGGGTAGACATGCGAGGGTAGGCATATGAGTGGTATCTAAAACATATTGTGCCATATTGAAGGTCATGTTACAGCCAAGCACAGCAATTTATTCTGCCATTCAGTCACTCACTGCTTCTAGAAAGAAAATTGGATCTGTTTTCTTCAGACCAGAGGGCAGATTAAGAATGAAGGTTTGACAGGTAGGATTTTAACACAGTATATATATACTTGATGCTCAATGGAATGCTGCAAGAAACACCGATTGGTGGGTCCTTTAGTTTAGTAGATATTTAGGGGACACAGACACACTAACCTTAGGAAGGCCAGGACAACCTCCTGCCTGTTATTTCTCCAGCATGAACTTGATCATTACTGTAACACTGGCTTGATTTTAAGGACTACAGTAGCTGTTCCACAGCTCTTGCCATTGCACTTTCATGGCCACTGTACTGCCACTGAAGACAGAGGTAACTGGCACAGATGGGACCCTTAGTTAACAAGCTGGTTTGCCACTTTGGCGACCTGCTCAGCCAGTTCGTTTGCCTTGAAATCCCAATAAACCCCAAGTCTAAATGTAATACAATATTATACTTCACAGAACATACAATATCCAGCTAAGGCTGCATGAATTTAAGGCCAACATCAAGCTGCAAGAGTCAGTATGTACCTATGAGATCTGCACAGGCCCAGGAATTTAACACAACTGAAGGTCAATGATATGACACAGAGGTCTGCTGTAAAAACAAAGATGATTCTGCTAAGAGCCTTCATGCTACCATTTGATGCTTGCATATAAACATCACTCCTGAACTGTCGTGGAACTGGGAATCAGCTATAAAAACAGCTGTATGATTACTACAGATGAATTGGTGTTTTAGGGAAGATCTTGCTGGCTGCAGGCCAGCAGCATCTGAGTTCCATCTGGACTAAGTTCTGTCTTACTTCTCTTGCAGGTACTAAAAACCTGAGTGAGGCCAGAGCACTGAGCCCCAGAGTGTGTAAAGGACCCTGCATGCATATGGGTTCTTGCCAATGGTCCAGCTGTCTTTACAAAGCATACTAAAGCTGGAAAGTAAACTCTTGACTATGGGGAAGGGCAGAGATAACTTCGAATGCAGAAGGTCCCAAGTTTAATACTCTGCATCTCCACTTAAAAGGAGATCAGTAGCAGGTGATGTCAAAGACTCAAGACCTCAAGAACCACGGCCAACCAGAGTAGCCACTATGCACCTTGACAGACCAATAGGATAAGCCAGCTTCATATGTTTTTCTGTGTTCAACAGGACCATTTCAAAGTTGGCAAGGATATGGCTATACAGGTGGCTCTTGTCAACAGTGGCAGACTTTAATTCAGTCAAACTAATTCCATTAACCAAAGGGCTTCCTCTTTGTGTCTGAGCAGAGACTCGATATTGCTTCTGTGTATGGGGACAACACAGTAACATGCTCCACACAAAGGCGTTGTCAAAGCCTAAATTGCCATTGATTTTAAAATGCTATAATTCTCATTAGTTTCTGTAAGTACCTTTTTACTCAGTTTTCACAAAGGAGGGTAAACAAGCCACAAGGCATGAATGAAATCATTAGAGTCAGCTACTTGCCCATTATCTACTTGACTGCCCTGCCAGCACTGAGATAATGGGCATCATTAAGCAGGCAGACAAGATAAAAAGGAGAGCAACCCCCCCCCCCAATAATAAAAGATCAAAGTCAAAGCCTCTCTAAAGCAACCCCAACAAGCATCTTTATTGGCTGTGTAAAGATATGAGTTTTACACTTCTAAAGAGCAAGCTTATACCAATCCAGGTAAACCTAGTAATTTTGCTATAAGCCTGTTTCTTAAATAAAATGAGAGGTCTAGTGTGGTTTCACGCTGTTTGAAAACTCAGCGGGGATATAAAAAAACTAACCCCCCCCCTGACAAGACTGGATGATGGAAAAAAATCTGCACAGGTGCAGATCTGCAGATTTACACTCTTCTCCTATTTTCCCTCTTGCTTTGTTCATACTTACTAGAAAAAATTCTCTCCCACTCCAGTGCTTTAGTACCAAAACTGGGAGGAAAGACACAGTGTGGCAAAGAAAGCCACCTTTACCTCCCTGTTGGTGGGAAAACCTGGGCTAGATGACAACTCCAGAGGTGCCCAGGATTTGTGAGTCACTGGTGGCAGATTAACTGCACCAGCTTTCCTGAAAAACGAATGCACAAAATGCACCACTTATTCTCCTCAATGCCGTTCTCAAACACAGGGGATGTCAACAGACATTAAGGAGACAGTTTGGAAGGAGAAGGAGCTGCCTTCTCCTGGAGACTACCATGTTTCATTCAACTTTCCATCAATGTTAGGATATTTATTTATTTATTTATTTATTTATTTATGGGTTTTTTATACCGCTCTACCCTCGAAGGGCTCTGAGCGGTGTACAACATAGTTTCCTCTACACAGTGCACAATAACCCATATAAATACCCCATTAAAATTAGATTAAAACACAGCGATAAAAATTAACAAAGATGACGTCCCGCAATAACCCCAATTAAAACCCTCCCAGAGGGGGGGGGGAGCAAACAAAAGTGGGTCCCATAGATGATCATGGGAGCTCCAAAACGGAGAGATGAAAAAGGGGGGACTGGACACTCCAAAAGTCCGGCGGAACAACTCAGTCTTACATATAGCCGCTAAAGTGTAAACTTGAAGGCATTCCAATACACTGATTTAGCTGCAACTCTTAAAATGATGCAAGGACTTCTCAAGATCATTATTCCCTCTAGAATAGCCTCTAGCCTTTTTTTTTCCCTTGTGGAAGAGGAAGGTAAGAATTTCCCAAAACAGGAAATTCAATAATCAGAGGAAATCTTCAAGGTAAAAAAAAAAAACCCAAGCACCACAATTTCCCAGGAGCACAAAGTGAAGCTTGAAATAAGGGACGGAAGTTAAAGTGGCACACACAGAATGAAACATTAGGCACTTACTGTTTGAAAAAATAAGCTTATCATTGCATTCTTCTTCGTTGCAGGAGCACATGAACATCAATCCACCGTCTCCCTTCACTTCTTTCATCACACAGCTCTTTGAATTGGAGTCATCCAGTTTGTGCCCATGAAGCTTTTCTTTGGGATCGTGACATATTGTTTCCAAGGTTATATTTTCATCGTTCTTCCTCCTAAAAAGGGACAGAAACAGAAAAAGACAATTCAAAGGCAAACGAAGTTCGTTGGTAACACTCAACATTTTAGCCTCACTTAAGCTTTGCTACGGCCACCATCTGTCTGTCACTTACTCCAGAGGAGCCTCTTCAGCTTCACTGAAACATCAATATAATCACTATTCAAGACTGAATTATTGGAAAAGTGCCTTATTGGGCATCTGATGACAACCCGTTGCTCCCTGAATATGCTGCTAAGTCACTTTCAGTTTAGTAGATCACAGATTGTGCCGCCCTGATATAAACTAACTGGGTCTAAACAGAGCACCCGGTCCAAGTTCACTGAAGTAAACGAGCTTAGAAGCCTGAAACTCTGTATGTTGCCATATTTCCACTTCTGTACCGTTCCAAACCCAGATGGAAGCACTTGGACAGCACTGGTATTTTGTAGAAGGGATGGTTACACTGAACCCATGAGCCCCTTTGGCATTCTTTCTACCACAGACAAATCTCAGTCCTAAATAGGATAGCAGATGGCAATCTGTGTTTTGTTGCAGACTACAGAAGCTGGTGCCAGATAGAGATGTGAGATATAACTCTGATGCCTCCCCCCGCCCCAAAAGATAACAAATATTTTTAGGGAAAAAAATCACAAGAAAATTATTTGTCTGGGGAAAAAATCACAAGGCAATCTCAGATAAGATATAGAACAATTATTCTCTTTCTGTCAATTATTCTAGCTTCTTTCTGGCTCTTCATATCTTTGGTGGCAACCAATGCCTAGTCTTTCATTCACCTCAGCGCAAAAGAGAATAGCTACATTTTGGCACTAGGATAACTTTGCTTTTGCATGCTACAATACTGAGACATACATTTCTCCTGTAACATCAATTCCTCTACATCATATCTACATAATACCTAATATAGTTTAAAAAAAGGTGTAATTTGCTCCTAGAAGCCATCCAAGTTATTGTCAGATTTAATTTCAGAAAAATAGATGACATTACCTAAAGAAATCTCATGCCACAAATCAAAGTCAGCATTATGTTGTATGGGGCTGTGATGCACTCAAAACAGGAATCATTTTTTAAAAAGAATTCTTCCAAAACTTTACTATTCAAGTTTCACCTTCTCTCTCAGTACTTGACTAGACATATTGATAAGAACAGGAGGGCACAGAAATGGTTAGCCTTATACATTCTCACCGTGGCATCAAAAGGAGTTAACAGTTTTATATTAGGGCACATGCATCATGCTTTTGAGGGCACTACATCTACGCATTTAGGTTGGTGCTTTGGCCTGTTTAATTCCAAAACCATCAATGTATAAACATACTAATATAGCAAATTAACAAAAAGCCCTTCCAACCTTCATTAGATTAACTCTGGCTGAAGTCATAATTAAAAGTGAATCCAAATAATAAATCTTCTATATGCCATTAATGAAGCTGCAGTGACATTTATTTATTTTAACCCAAAATATACAGGGTCATTTTGAGACTTCTTTTAGGAAATTTGTATCATTTATACCCGGTCTCTCCACATACAGATCTGAAATGAGGAAACATTTGCCAAATACAGTTTAGAAGGTCTAGAAAAACATACTTCTCCTAGAAACATATCTGCATCAAAGAGAGCTAACGTTTGCAGGTGTTTTGAATTTCAGATTACTGCATTCCTATTTGAACAGTTCAGCTCCAAGGCTGAACTGAGAATTCTGGAGCTTGATGACTTTGATTTGCCATATGCCTAAATGTTTTTTTTTGTGTGTTTTGTTTTTAAATTCCATAACTGATTCCACCTGTATCTGTAGAGGCATACTTCATATAGCACCAGGGTCATTTTAACTAGTTACCAATATGAATAAAACTGCTTGATTATTATGTCTTTCCTTAATAAATACCTTCCTTTTCAAGACATTTAATTACTTACTTGTTTATTATATTTCTATTCTACCTTTCCTGACAAAAGGCATGCTCAGGATGCCTGACAACATAGAATTACAATTAAAATAATAAATAATTAAACTTTAGATTATCAATAAACAATAATCAATAATGAATAAACCCTGTTTATAGCTCCCAAACGGTGGTGTTATCTTCAGATTTGGAGAACCATGCAAACCCAGGGTGGGGCGGCATAAGGTGTTAAAGGATGGGCATAAAATAGGGTTAGGCAAAAACAAGTAGGGAAAAGAAAGAAGGAAAGATGGAGAAGGGAAATGGGAAATAAAAAGAAGGGGAGGGGAAGAAGGGAAGGGGAGGCTAGCTAAGAGAACAGCTATACTCATTAACCATAAGCCTGGTGGAACATCTTTGTATTGTGGGCCCCGCAAAACTGCAAGATCTCATGGGGTCCTGATCTTATTTGACAGAGTTTCACTAGGCTCAGGCCAAAGTTGAAAACACTTTGGCTCTGGTCAAGGACAACTGGATAAGTTTTGGGCCAGAGACCACCAGGAGATTGTTATTTGCAGAGTACAATGCTCTTTGAGAGGCATAATGGGAGAGACAGTCCCAGGCCATTTAGGGCTTTTAAGATCAGTACCAGCTCCTTGAACCTGATCTGGTGCTTGATCCAGAACCAGTGCAGATGGAGAAGCACAGGTGTTCTGGCCCACCATATTTTGGACCAATTGGAGTTTCTGGATCATGCTCAACACTAGGCCTACATGAAGCAAGTTAACAGTAATCTAGTCTGGAGATGATCATTGCATGAATCACTATGGCTAAGTTGGCATGGGACAGCCTTGGCAAAGAGCATAGAACTCTGCTCTGGCAGTATTCATGACCAGGTCCACCAACAAAAGAGAGGAACCCAATATGATGGAGTAAGTTGTACAAGTGTTGCAAGCAAGCTATCCTGACTCAGGTCACACTTACCAGAGGATCTCCATCTTCAGTTGATTTACCTTCTGTGGACTCTATCTCAATCATTTTGCCACAGCTTCCAAATACATGGTCATGTGATTTGGGATGGTGCCTAGTTGGCCTTCCATTGGGAAATATAGCAGGTTTCATCAGAGTACTGGTGACAACCCAGCCCTAAGCTCCAGACAAGTTGGGCAAGGGGTACATACAGATGTTAAAGAGCATGGGAGAGAGGACTCTTCATATACCAAAGGATGTAGGGATGAGACCATCTCCCCAAGTGAAACCCTCTGTCCTTGACCCTGGAGAAATGAGACCAGCCACTGTAGGGCTGCCCCAAGTATCCCAGCATCATTGAGGCAGTGGATGAAAAGATCTTAGCTGACCATATCAAATGCTGCTGACAGGTCTAACAAGATTAGCAGTGCTGACTTGCCTCAATCCAACCAATTCTAAACTTCATCCATCAGAGTGACCAGTACAGTCTCTTTCCTGTGGCTAGGATGAAAACAGGACTGAAATGAAGCCATGGCTGATGTGTCCTCCAGGAAAATCTGAAGCTGCTGTTCTGTCATGGAACACACTTGGTCCATTTCTGGAGATGAAGAGGTGGTGTCAACATGAATGTCTGCCAGAACTGTCAGACAGGGAAATCCCAAGGCCCAGTCAGCCACCACCCCTACCAGCTCTGGCAGGGGATCTGCTGGTGTGCTAAGTGGATAGTACACCAGCAGGATAGTCACAATCTCCTCAGTGCCCCACACCAGACCAACACAAACAATGCCAAAGATCTCCAGTGGAGAGACTGCCCAGAAAGAGAATGATTTCCAAAAAAGTATTGCCACCTCTATTAGTCACCCCAACCCTCAGTTCAAAACTGATGGAGGACTGCAAGCCCCTGGGGAATTGGCTTGTTCAGGGCAACTGTCCCACCCTGTCTCACCCATCACACATGCCAGGTCCACTTTATGTGCTGTGAGGTATTCACCAGTGTGGTGGTCATTATTTATGAACTTGGCATTGAACAACATCAGTGTTGAAGAAGAGCTAGATGTCCCAACCCCAGCACTGTAATTTCTCAGAACGGGTCAGAGATTGGAAGGAGACTGAGCATTTCCATATCTCCATCTCCTCCCCATTTAATATTTCCTCCCACTGCTAATCCTCCCATTGGATCCCTGACCCAATGTTGGGCTCCCCAGGGAATTCTAAACCCAAATCCAGATACAAAGCATGATATCTGGATGGAAATGATGTAACCCTTTGATGCAGCGGTCAAATAAGATAAGCTCTCCTTTAGATCCTGCTCTTAAGACTCTGTACAAACCCTGAATTGCACAACATTCAACTTTCCAGCATAGTATCAAGTCATGGTGGAGTTCAAACTTTTATTGCTTCCTATGTGCTTCAAACAAGATACAAATTGAAATGGCACATATGGTTCTTATGTTAAATGAAACCAGCAAACAGAGCTTTTGATGCCATGAATAAAACCATGATGAATCACTGTGAGTGAAACAGCTAGCTTGAGTCAAGCTGGAGAAAACCTTTTAAAGTTCCATCTGCTCCTGCTCTCTAGCCTTCCTCCAAAGCCAATGAGATATTTTAAACAGAGTTGTTTTTTTTAAAAAAAGAGAGAGAAGTTAAAACAGGGAACTTTTCAAGAGAACTTTGTGTGCCCCAGAAGATACAATATAAAAAATTAACTTCTCAGCCTGCTTAAAGAAAAGTTCTGTGTAACTCAAAAGGTTACTAAAATAAACAGGTCTGTCAAAGACATTTCACTTGTCAGCATGTTTTTGTTGTTGTTGCATATATTGGGTTAAACCAGGGGTAGGGAACCTGCGGCTCTCCAGATGTTCAGGAACTACAATTCCCATCAGCCTCTGTCAGCATGGCCAATTGGCCATGCTGGTAAAGCGATAAGAATAGGCTGGGAAAAGGATACGCTTAACAAGGGTGAGTTGCTTTTTAAACTGAATGGAATCCATCTTCACTTGCAAAATCTGCAGGAAAACATTGTACCACTAATTTCGTTGACATGCTGCTGGACATTATTTCCTGTGGATAATTAAATTTTGAAGTTTGAAGACATCAAACAAGAATGTGAGGAAATACTCTCCCTTGCACAGATAGTTCTTTGTTGGATATTATCAGTGCATATGAAAAGGCACAGCATGGGTCAAGGTAACTTGCAAATAGGCCAGCAATACAACAATCATTGCTGAACTGGATCTATGTTGGGCCCACCTGAATGTATGCAGCTCCTATAGGGAGCATTTGTTTAAGGGCTGTAGGCCCCATATTTATGTATGTATGTATGTATGTATGTATGTATGTATGTATGTATGTATGTATTTATTTATTTATTTATTTATTTATTTATTTATTTATTTATTTATTTATTCCCTCCCTCCTTCCCTCCCTCCTTCCCTCCTTCCCTACCTACCTACCTACCTACCTACCTACCTACCTACCTACCTACCTACCTACCTACCTACCTACCTACTTACTTACTTACTTATTTGCCTGCCTGCCTGCCTGCCTGCCTGCCTGCCTGCCTGCCACCTGCCTGCAAACCTGCTTCCAGTGGCTTAGCCCCTGCTAAAGGGCTGCCAAGGGCGGTGCACAACAAACAACAATACAATAAAACAAATCGAATAACCCCAGTTAAAATACAAAACCTTAAAACCATAAAACTACGGCAGCAGTAGTAGCCTTCAATAAATAATTTGATTAATAATGGAAGACGTCTGACACCCAACCCCAGTGATCAAACCCTGGGAAGGGAGGGGATTGGCAGATGGTCCAATAGATAGCCAGTGTGCAGGACAACATGAGGGGCCTTTATGGGGTAAATATCTATACTCCTCTCTCCCAGGACTTGAATAAAAGTTACTCCTCTCCCCCGCACAGAATTTTCTAACCCCTACAACACTCTGGCCCATGTTTCTCAAAATTTTGATTAATACTTATGTTAGTAAATAATATGAAATGAGGTGTCTTGTCATTCACACTCCACAATTGTTTGAAAGTCCTCTCTGATGATGCAGACAGATGCAGTCAAATGACGTTAAAATGTGAAATGTCTTAGAAAACAATAGCTGCTAGAACAGAGCAATTCTCACGAGAGGATATTTAAGTATCCAACTTCTTAAAAGCTCACATCTACTATCAGAATGCAACGTGAAGATGAAGTCAGAAAAAATGAGTATATCTAAAAGCCCTTAATCTCCTGTTAATGAAAAGGATACTATGAGATAAATGCGTGCATGTATCTAGAATGAACTTACCATACTGCTGCGCATACTTCAGTTGCATTTTCACAGATGGAAGTGATATTGCAATCGCTGAGACAATGCCCTTCATTTGTGCAGGTGGTTGACCTAACATCACAAAACTTGCAGAGTCCACGCAGTGGGACTGCACCATGAAGCATCTTAGTTGCGTGACCTTCAGCTGAAAAAAAAAAGATATTAATATTAATGTAATACTCTTACATCCAATAGATAGTGTGTGGAAGCAAATTTAATAAATGGGAACTCTTCAAGACTGTGAGGCCCGGAGACCAGCAAACACTGTACAAACATTTTAAATGTACTTAGGACATTTTAATTATAAATAGCTAACCAAATCCAAATTTGTTCAACTGAAAACCTTATTATTGTACATTAAAGAGTAACAATGTCGCATATGAGAGGATTCCTGGGCAAAGCAGTGGGGAGGGTACATCAGCAAAGGAATATCAATTAATTAAATAAATATGAAAACCTGTTTTTATTTCATATACACAGTAATATTCAGACTTTTCTTCACAAATCTCATAAAGTGATCTTCACAAATTTTAGTGTTTTACCATGGAAACATGTATTTTTTTCTGTTGAACACAACTGTAATAGGAGAAAGCCAATAACTACACTGGGGAAAATGACAAGGGAGTACAAACCACATATCTCCAGTACTTAACATTGTCCGACACTACCACATCACAGAAAACAACAAGACAAAGTATTGTGCAAATATGCATACTTTGTAATGCCATTCCAGAAGCACAGGGCAACCTAGCCAAATACTGGAGGGTCTCACATTATTTTGAGGCTGCAGTATGAGTGTAAGGCTGAACACACTCACACAAAGTCAACTCTGGAAAAAGGAATGAACTTTATTGAATTGTGTTGTCCCAACTACAGGGTGCTGGAACTGTGGGTTCTTGCCCTGAGTCCCAGTATATACGGAGTGTTTGAATAGGAAGTTAATGGCTACAATTGGTCCTTTTTCCCACCGCTGAGAATCGACAGGGACTGATGGATTCTAGGAAACGTAGTCCTGACAGTGAGATGCTCCACTACTGTGTTGCTACTTGATGCCTGGTATTCCACATTCAGAGTTTCATTTTTAATACTCTCATTCAGCAATACCCCCAGGGGTGGGGGGGATGTGATACATTTAAAATGTAGGAAACTTGAATACTGGCAAGTAGCTTAAAATATCAAGAGAGGGACATTCTTCAGGTGGAGTCCCTGAGATCTGCTTAGAAAAGTTTACCTCCCTTTCTACTGTTCAAACAGGCCCATTACTCATGGAACACTTACTTCGGGGCTGGTAGCTGTGAAGTGGGGCTATAGTGTGGTCTCCTCGTGTTTACATTCAAGGAGGCACACCAGTGCTTGCCTCGCAGCTGCTTGCTAGTCTCAACCAGTCTTTCCTTTTGCTGTTTCTCTTAACTTCGCCCATCACAGTTCTCCTAACTCTGTTGATATTCTGTCCCCTTCCTCTCCCCTCCATACACACACACACACACACACACACACACACACACACACACACACACACACACACACACACACACACACACACACACACAAACACACACGCTGCTGCACGAGAGAGGTTTGTCTTAAGAAAAGAGGCTTATTTAAAATAAAGTTGTTAAAGACCTCCCGATAATCAAGGAGGGGGGAAGTAGAGAGGGGTACATGAACTGGAGCAGTAAGAGACTGGCTTATATCAAAATCTTGACATAAACACTTAGAGAAGCAAGAAAGAGCCAGCAGTATTGAACAGAGATGAGGGGGAAGGCATCGACAACAGTGTACGGGACTGGGAAGGGTGCAGCTAGGAGGCTGGCTGTGGGAAGAGGTCCAGGCAGAGCTCTGCTCACTGGCACATCTGCCAGCAAAATTAAATTTGTGCTAGGAGTGTTCTTGCTTGCTGAGGGGAGGATAGAAAGTGAAAGCAGGGTTTAAGGAAATAGGTCCATACAAGAAATCTTGTTGCGATGGGTATCTGCCTCCATTGCTCAGCAGACACGTTGTGCATAATCAGCCAGTGAGTTGTAAATCGGATTTTCCTGATTGATTCTATATTTCACAGACCTCATCTACCCTGTAATGTGTGTGCTTTTACAAGCATAATCACTTCATGCTTATCTACTGACCAGAAAATGAATATTTGGTTGCAGTGGAAGCATAGAAGGAAGAAAGCCATTTTAAGGCATGATAGGTTTTTTAAAACTCATTTACTGCTTTCAAGGCATTTAAACCACTTTCACCACACTTTAGAATATGTCTATCTTCATGCTATGTTTGTGACACACTGCTTTAAGGAGCAATGTTCCTTAGAACTAGTGAGATTGATGGAAGAAACCACATTAGAAAACAACTTTGGAACAAAACAGAAAAAAGTCTCAATATATAAACATCGAACACACATTTATATACCAGTGCAGGGGTGTAGCTTAACAGCAGCTTTCAGCATAATGACTCACAGTGGAATCCAGAGCAGAGTTACTCTGGTCTAAGTCCTCTTAGACCGGAATAACTCTGTTCTGGATTGAACTGTCAGTCAGCAATACTCCTTTTTATGTTGGAGTAGCCACTGGAAGAAGGAATTTCCTCTTAAAGAATTTAGAAATTCCTTAGGGTCTAACTCACTAGCTAAAAAAAAAAAAAACCCGGCTCAAACAGACCAAGTTAAGACAGATGATGCCAAATATTGCATTATGAGCAAGCAAAGATTTTCCATACATGTGGAGAAGGGGAGAATTTGCAGGTGGAAGGGGAAGTGTTTAATCTTTCCCTGCCTATTAATATTTGAAGGGACCTGCATTCTCCCAGCTAAGCCTCCAACACCAAAAAATGATCCCTCTGGGAGACACATAATTTCATGGAATTGCATCGGCAGAAGGGAATCTTCAAGTGTACCAACACTTCCTCTTTTCATCCATCAACTTTTTACTATTTCCCACATCTACATATTACCTCAAGCAAACTGATTTAGGAGCAAACATCTGTCAGAATGACATAAATCCATCGATCACACCCACAAGGAACTATTTTTAACTAATTTAAATGATCCAGTTGCCACTCCACATGTTTTCCCTGAAACTTCATAAAGCAGGGGAACTTCCCATAATTTGCTCAGTCATTTTCCATGGATTATTCCTGTGAATTCCCAACGATTGCACCAAGGTTTTGCATTTGTGTTGCTTCATGAATCACTGCAACAGCATTCCAGCGGAAGAAAATGTGGCATCACAAGAAAGAGGTTTGATTTGCAATTTGTATGTGCCAGTTGTATGGAATGTTTTGAAGTTTTACAGATCAAATGTGCTCTATATTTTTGTCTCTTTTGGTTTTCTGGTAATATCACACAGATGATCTAATTTGGACTGAAGTAGGCATGCATGATCAGACTACACTAGACAAGTAACAACTTAGCTTAAAGACTGTTTTCAAGTTCTAGAAGAATGTTGCTAAGATTTTAAAAACCAAAAGCTTTTTAATTAGAAGAAACACATTCCTCAAGAGAGAAAAAACAGAAAGATACCACAAAATTTATCACAGTACCCATGGGGAAGTTGAATCATCTTTTTGGAAATTGGCACATTTCCCATTTTGTCTGTGTTCTCTTCCCCTCCCAGTTACAAGCACCCACATCATACCAGAAAGTGAGAGACTGTGGCTCAATGGTAAAGCACTTGCTTTGCATGCAGAAGACCCCAGCATCACTTCCAGGGACCTCCAGTTAAAAAGATCAGGTAGCAAGTAGATGACGTGAACATTTGACTGCCTGAGAGGCTGCCAGTCAAAATTGACACAGCTGACCTCAATAGAACAATGTGATTCAGCAGCCCGGTGCAGACAACTCGCCTGCATGTTGATCCACCAAGCAGAAAGGGAGAGCAGGCATGCTGGTCCCACCTCACCCCTGTGCAATCACCGAGTCATCTGCACAATACAAATACATAGAGAAGTACGCAAGTATGTGCTCCCTCCCTGTGATGAGCAATGTTCACAAAGCAGTGTTGCTTACCATGGGGAGGTGAGGTACATGTGGGCATTCCCTCTGCACATTTGCACTGTGCAGATGACTTGGCAACCACATGGAGGCAGGGACAGTTGCCAGTGCCCTTGTGCCTTCTCTTACTTCCCATGCGTTCTTGGGAATGCCCTGTAATTTGCTTCAATAACTATACATGTTCCTATATATGATATCAGAGGCGTACAAGGGGTAAATGGTGCCCAGAGACAAATTGTCTCTGGGGTTCCCCCTCCATGCCTGGAGACACAGCCCCGCCCCACTCGCTGCTGTTCCCCCCCTTCCGAGCCTGCAGCTGGCAGTCCCTTATGTCCTTCCCTCCAGGAAGGCCAGAAGAGACTGCGGTCCCCGGGTTGCACAGAGGCAGGGGGCGGGGCCTAGGGGTGGGACTACATCCCAATTCACCCATGGGGGTGGGGCCACACCTCCCCAAGCCCCACCCCCACCCCCAGTGCTTATAAAAGCAGCTCTCTGAGGCCGGGGACTGCAGTCTCTTCTGGCCTGCCTGGAGGAGATGGCAGAAGGGACTGCTGGCTGCTAGCTGGGAGCCCAGTGGCAGGGGGGGCAAAGGGGGGCACCCACAACCCTGCCCATGTCTATGTTGATGATGAAATGAAAGTCCTGCTGCCTTGTCATCTTCGAGCACCCCCGACCCCGCCCATGTGTGATTGACATGGGCAGGGGCGCTCTGAGACGATGAGGCAGCAGGGAGTCTTGCTGCCTTGTTATCTTTGAGCGCCCTTGACCCTGCCCATGTGTCATAGACATGGGCAGGGTCAAGGGCGCCCAGTTCTGCCCTCACTGCCGTCTGTCACATGGGGGGCCTATTTTGCGCCCCCCATGTGAGCAAAAGAGTGGAGCCTGGGGGCAAGGGGTACCCCTTGTCCCTAGGCAAATACGCCACTGCCTGATATAAAATTTCACCAAAAATTGCAGGAGTTGTCTCTGCTCAGTTAAAACGACCCATCCCCACAACAAAATGTCAGTCTCAAGGTGAGTAGTTTATGCCGTTCACCACAGGTTTGAAGCTTCAGAAAATATTATGGAGGATCATCTTTATCCTGGACATCTGTTTCCTCCTCTGTGTGACCTTCCACCTTTGAGTATATGATGTAGGTCACCAGAGACAGACCTTTTCAGTATTGGTGCTTCACAGCTCCTCACCTGGAGCTTCAGGTGCAGACCTTTTCATTATTATTGAAAGCCATTCCGCATGGGCCAAAACGGCAGTGTGAAAGGCGTGGCGAAAATGGTGCAGCAAGGGTTTTAAGCGGGGGGGGTAAAAGGGTTTATACCGTTTTCACACCATTTTCACACCACTGCTTTTGGCCCATGCGGAATCAGCCTTAGGCATTGGGTGGTTTATCTTAATCTTTTATTCTTAACTAGCAGTAAAGCCCACTGTGGTAAATAATCCAGCGGGCTCTAGACAGCTGTTGTAGGCGGATGCAGCAGCAAGGCAATATATAATTATTTATTTTAAAGGCTTTTTATTTTAAAGGCTTCACAGACTCAATATGAGAATCCATGCTGATTCTCATGTCAAGTCTGTGAAGCTCTGAAGACATGACCTCTAAAATAAAAAAGGGAATGATCCTGGATGCTGGACTGAGCACATTCAGTCCAGCACCCAGGATCAGACTCTCCTCCCCCCCCCTTTGTTTCCAAGGCCTGCAGTTCCTGGTAGGGAAGGTGGGGGCACGATCCTGGGATCCTGGGTGGTTGGAAGAGAGTCATTGACTCATGTTCCATCCCTTATTAAATTATGTCTTGGGATATACACTATGGAACTTTTGTGTTTTGGTTGCTTTTATGTGACAATATTTAAAAGGCAATGTTTTTACTTGTAATTGTGATTTTACACTATTAATAAGGTGCTCTGTTTTACTATAGAATACTGTAATTGCATACCACTAGCCTAAGGTTTTGTGATTTAAAAAATCCATTATATAAATAAATTACATGGAAAATGTAGGTAGACAGAATGGGGAATTTAGACACAAACCACTTACTTTGCTCATAAGATAAAGTATACATGAGAATTTCTTTCAAATATAGTACAAACAACATTTAGGATGTGAAACAAAACAAAATAAAAAGACAGGAAATTCAAAGACACAGATGATTTTTTCAGTTTCACTCACAAGCCCACATCCAGCCATTCTGAAGATGGGATGTCAGCCTTAACTTCAAATTTCCTGTCTTTTGTTGCAACTATAAAGTTAAATATGAATTTATGCTTCATTTCCTATGTGGGTTTTTTTTAAAAGGTCATGAAATGCATATGATCTTTCTGAGCTGAAACAGTTTGTCACTTATCTTTGCAGTCTCTTGAGAAAGATGTGTTGTATACATAGATGCACCACTATGGCAACCATTTGTAAGACAGAAGTGGTTTCAAAAGGCAGATCATTTAAACTGCTACATATATATTATTGTGATCTGGGGCAGCCATTACAAAATTCCTTTATGAAGATAAGATTTATGTGAGACTTCTGAAATGGTAGTATATTATTGCATTTAAGAGTCCGAGAGTGAAAGTCTGTAATGGAATTTACAAAGGATCCTCTTCCCATTAATAGATTCAGAAAAAAGTAATTTTACACTAAAACAAATATGAATTTTTAATGGAAAAATATTAATGTTTCAAGGAAATATTAACTTTCCTCACCCTTGTTTTTAAATATCAGTGAGAAAGCCTCCAAAAACAAAACAAAAACTCAAGGATTTAAAGTGAAGTCAGCAGTTTGTAATCAATATTCTTCCAAAAAGGTCTGCTGACTTAAAGAAGAAGAAGAAGAAGAAGAGTTTGGATTTATATCCCCCCTTTCTTTCCTGCAGGAGACTCAAAGGGGCTTACAATCTCCTTGCCCTTCCCCCCTCACAACAAACACTCTGTGAGGTAGGTGGGGCTGAGAGAGCTCCGAGAAGCTGTGACTAGCCCAAGGTCACGCAGCTGGCGTGTGTGGGAGTGCACAGGCTAATCTGAATTCCCCAGAGAAGCCTCCACAGCTCAGGCGGGAGAGCTAGGAATCAAACCTGGTTCCTCCAGATTAGATACACAAGCTCTTAACCTCCTACACCACTGCTGCTCCTTTAAAGAGGCCCTTTCCCTCTTTAAAGGCATTGTTTGTCCAGAAAAAACAAGATTTTCTAAAATAGTGACATCTTCTCTATCTGGTTGCATCATTTATCTTCTTAACAATGTTAAATTACAACTTAATCTTTTGGAACAAGCATTCCTGAATATATATTTTGGGAATAAAAGCCAGATATAACCTTCCCTGTATATGGTTGGATTTCCTGACAAAGACAAACAGAATAGGCTTGTAAAATCTTAGGGATATGCTTCCTTGATAGATGCTATCGTCTGAAATTAACTAAAGATCTGCATAATAAATGAACAGAACTTACATAAAGTAACTTTGTCTGTAACTTGCATTATTCTCAGGAAAATTCTTTCAGAAATATGCTTACTTGGCAGCTCTCATGTCGCCTGGAAAATTATAAATACACTGTGATGATACACTGTGTCAAATATCAAGGCAGAGAAATTGGTTAACAATTTATCTGCGCTTATTTGGTGACCAGCAAATCTATTTCATGTCTCATTGCCTGCATCAGAAGTTTCCTTTTCATGTTCATTAAAACTTGGACCTTTGAGCAATCTTACAGACTCTGAATTAATATCATGAAGTACATAAACAGAAATGTTTTTAGTACTGACACACGCTCCTCCAAATAACAAGGGACACATACATGGATATACACACACCTCAAATCAAGGAGATACACATGAAACTTACCTGAACAGTTTTCCCATTTACTTCTACACAGGAAGAAACTTGTCCCTTTGCTGAAATTAATGGAACACCTACACATGTAGGAAAACTGTGAAACTGTTTCATATTTATCTATTTATTTATTTCTACATGTAGACAGCCCTTCCCCTTGCTCAGGGTGGCTTCCAACGTAAAATAGTAATGATAAAATCAATACAGTGCATAGTACAGCATGCAGGGGTCTCTAATAATTCAATTTAAAATTCTAGCAAGTTGAACAGCCAATATCCCCACACTTCTCAATCGTACCAATGTAAAGGAAAGGAATAACAGAACCAGATAAAAGAAGGGGAAAGTGAGGAGAGAGGCCAGTTATATTGAATACTATTGTTGCCTCAGCCATAGGCCTGGTAGAACAATTCTGTCTTACAGGCCCTGAGAAATTGTGTCGGATACCCTGGGGCCCAGGTCTTCTCTGATAGAGCATTCACCCAAGCTGGGGCCAGGGCCAACCCCCCCCCCCCTAGTCCTGGTTGACAATAGCCGGACAGCTTTCAGGCCAGTGATTACCAAAAAGTTGTTACTGACTGAGAATAGTGCTCTTCAGGGAACGTAGTGGCAACCAAGGAGCAAACTAGAAGCAAACAGCAGGAAAGAATACCCACTGCATTTAAGCTCATCTTCCAACAACAAATTTGAAATAGACATTTTAAGATATTCAATCAATAACAAGTCACAGGCATTAGTGCAGGGGTTTCCAAACTGTGGGCTATAGAGTTATTGCAGTAGCTGACTGAAGAAGAAGACTTTATTTACAGTCAATGACCAGATATCAGTAGCTGACTGGATCTTTACAAGATTGGAGGTCAGCAACATCCTCAGCCTTAAAGATTACAGATGTCTGGAGATACAAGTGCAAGTGGGCCAAATTTGTATGAAGGCAATGATTGCAGATATTACCAATGGCTTCTTACATATTACAGAAGATGCTTTGGTTGTCCATGTCAAGCAAGAAGGTGCTGAAATACGATACAAAAGAATTCAGGCTGGAGGGAATATTATGAGCAATGGATTTTGCTACATGAAGAAGTTTAGATGAAGTTACATTACAAGAGATACCAGTATGAGCCACAACAGTATGAATGTAACATACTGTTTGGTGTGGGTTTTTTTTTTAAAAAAAAACTGCCACAAGGATTCAGGAAATAAGAATCTGACTGTATATAGTGAAGAAAATAACTTCAAGTGGGGAAATAAGTTGGGACACAGTTTATCAGATAACCATTATGCAAACTGTCCTGCAAATTAGCCTTTGACCTAAGTGAAGTGAAGTCTTTATTTACGGTCAGTGATCAAATACCTTTGACCTACTAAAATTATCCGCTTAACCATACATACCCTGTTTCCCCAAAAATAAAACAGTGTCTTATATTGATTTTTGCTCCCAAAGATGCGCTATGTCTTATTTTCAGTGGATGTCTTATTTTTCTGCTCCACAGCAGCATGCTCTGATCGATGGGCATGCTTCCAAACAAAAACTTTGCTACGTCTTACTTTCGGGGGATGCTTTATATTTAGCACTTCAGCAAAACCTCTACCAAGTCTTATTTGCAAGGGATGTCTTATTTTTGGGGAAACAGGGTATCTTATTTATTCATTTTTATTTTATGTGTGTGCATGTTTATTTGAAATGCTGTTCCACATGTGCATGCTTGTCTTGGACTATCCAACCAGGGTAAATCAACAGAATCAAGATGTTAATTAAAAACTGATTTTGTAGCGACATGAGATAGAAGCTGCATGTCACTGGCAAATCTCTAGTAACAATCAGTCAATAGTAGCAATTGTGCCATGTATAACTGTTGTGAGAATGAGACCTCAGTGTCGAGGGCTATCTTTAAGTGAAAAAGTCTACCTATTTAAAGTTGCCATAAAAAATAAGGTGACTTGCAGAATGTTACATATCAGTAGATAAATCTGGTTTTTCTCTTTCATGGCTATTCTTCTTTAAGAGGGATGTAGCAGATGTTTGACATCTGGGGTCATTAAGCACTTGATTTTCATTATGGTAAAGAGTTATAAGTTGGCATTACATAAAAACAGAATATACTTACTGTTGAAAACTTAAATAATTCTTGGAAAACCTGCTTTCCAGATGTCTAGATCTATGTTGGGGATAACTCATAGCTTTTGGTGTCATTGTCAGAGGACTGGTTAGTCATTACTTACATATTCTGCCATGGCACTCAGTTTTCAAGAGCAAGGCTGTTAACAGGTCATTTTTACTAGTAAGATTGCCATAAGTCATAAGTGACATGATGGCACCTAACACACACACAATATTTGTCATCATTGTATCTTCAAATAGTTTCTGCTTATATTTAAACTTAGTCCAACAACCTTATGAATGATTACATGTAGCAAGACACAAACATTTTTATACATTCTTAGGAGTGTATACAAATGTAAGTTTCTCATTAAGATGGGGTTTGGTAACTTTGGACCATCAACCAAAGACAGAAAGCCCAGCCAAATATTCACCAACCTGGGCCTTAAAAAATTCATAATGATATAAACAATGATCATAAACATTTAGGATGTGAAAATAAAATCTCCAACCAGTAATACACTGATTACTTACTCCTCAAATCCTAAACAAATTGCCTTCTCCCACTTCCATTTGTGAAAAAAAATAACAAATGCTGCCTATTTATTGTTATAGATGGAATTAATTTTCACTTCTAGTTTCCTGACAGAAGCAACATAAAAGAATGTTTACAAAGTGGGGAGTTCAACACTGTTGCATTCATAGCGGTCTTATCTAAAGTATGAACCCATGGAGTTAGTTTTCCAAAGCAGAAGGATGCTTGCTATAAATAACTTTCCATCTCCTGCTTTGCAGTGGCCTTTATAAGTAAATATCCCCAATTAAATGGTACATTCCAGGCTACCACATAAATATATATTTACTAATTAGATGCTTCTCTCTTATTCTCCTGTATCCATTTTCTTTTTGCTGCCATTCTACCCTTTTATTGAATGCCAACGTTTGAGTTACTGAGTTCAGTAAGAACCAAATCTTCTGGGAATCAGCCATTCAAAGAGTTCATCAGATGACCAACTCACAACTCAGTAAAACTCAGCACACGTTTTTAAATGTTTTTGAGCCATAATTATAATCTTATACAAGAGGCTGTGTGATTAAAGAAAACATGGTTTCAGAACTCACAAGTATATTACATTAAACAGGTTATGCAACTGAAGCATATTCCAAACTCTCACTATTTCAGATTCAGGATGACTAACAGGTACAAGACAGCACAGAGGAGCATATATATAATCAACTTGTAATGCCTAATAGGATTATATGCCAAAAACTATTATTTTGGTTCTAACCACTGGAGATCCTACTTTTAAAAATTCTTGAACACTGGCTCCAATTGGTTGGCCAGGATTAGATTCTGACTGAAGATGAGTCAAATAAGTATCACCACAAGAATTTTCAATTATTTCTTTTGAAGGAAGGGTATATCAAAGGGAGGCAACAGGAAAAGTACAAGAACATGAAGGAACAAGAGAAAAAAGAATGGATGTGGCAAAAGTTGTGTACTAGAATTAAAGCAGGGTTGCCCTGGCTGAAAAATTAAAGGTCTTTTTAATGATATCCTAGAACTGAAGAAAATAGACCTGGAATATTATAATAAAGAAGTTTAATTACCTGAATTAGAAACAACACCAGATACAGATAACAGACTTCTCTCTGTGATGCACCTCTGAAGATGCCAGTCACAGATGCAGGCAAATAGTTAGGAACAAGATCGACTAAACCATGGCCACACAGCCCAGAAAACCCACCACAACCAACACTGGGACTGTTTCCAGCTTTTACAAACTGAAGTTTGTCATGGTGATAGAAGTGTTGATTTTCTCTGGGCTTGCACATGCCTTTTCCATTCTCACTTTCAGTTGAGCAAGGAATGAAGACTTCCTGGTTTAAGAAGATCAAACCACCATCAGTGGTAACATCCAAATTTGGCCACACGGACTAATTTGGAGGTGTTTTCTGTCTAGGGACTGAGGTTCTAAATCGGGGCTTAGGTATGGTTTAGGCCCTGATTTGTGGATACCAAACAAGCCTGCATTATTACTGCCCCCAGATAAAGATATCCCAATTACAAGTTTTGGCTATTAGCACAAGAGAGAGAACATGCAAGCCCAAAGTAAAAAATAAGTTCATTCTCATCACATACAAACTGGTCAATACCTGAATACAGTTTTGGTGTTAATCTGCATTACAAAAAAAAAAATCCTTTAAATCCTTGAATCCTAGGCATGCCAGCCATGGATCCAGGTTAAATTTTAGGAGCAAAAACTGCCAGACCACTGCCACACAGCCTGGAAAATCCACAACATCTATCCCATTATTTTTTCTCTACAGATTATCCCAGACAAATATCTACCTTGTCTTTTTACACCTTTTTTCCTTCACTTCACATAAATCTTTCTTTTTCCATTTTGTCTGGTTTTTAACCTGCCAGTATTTTGTCTGTCTTTTAGTTTGGATTGTAATATCATTCCAAGTGTGCTGTTCTGCTAAGCTTTCGAGAACATAATTGTTCCACAATGATCTTGTGAACTTGATTTCGGTACAGGTTCTAAATTCATATATCTCCCCTAGGCCCACAATCATTAACTATCTCTATCACAGTAACAATGAATTATTCTGCACTCTCAGAAACGGCTCTCTCCCTTTATTAATATATAATATATTCAGCTTTCACCAAAAGGTGAAAGGCAGGTTTTTATGCATTAATACTGGGGGGTTGGGAACTTTTCCATTGTATATCAACAGCAGCAGCAGCAGCAGCAGCAGCAGCAGCAAGAAAGAAAGAAAGAAAGAAAGAAAGAAAGAAAGAAAGAAAGAAAGAAAGAAAGAAAGAAAGAAAGAAAGAAAGAAAGAAAGAAAGAAAGAAAGAAAATGTTTTTAAGGCTACTTTGACAGCTTCCACAAGGAGGAGTTTACAATTATGTGACACACTGACTCATTATGACCAGCCTTTTCAATCCACAAAGATGTGTGTGGGGGTGAGTAGGAGCACCCAGTAAGTATTTTAGGGAAGTGTCAGGCTCACCCGAGGTGAAGTCCACCACTCTGTGAACAAAGAAGACAATAACAGACCTCCTATATCTAAAGCTCAAACACTTACAGCATGGAAGTCGGATCATGATTTCACTGGCTATTCGCTTATTTGCAAATCTAACATTTCTAACTTCTATTAGGTTACTGAAAATTTCTATTGAGAAAATTTAAAAATACAATAAAAATCCAATATTTTAAAAAATAAACCCAGTGGGGCTGGTCCTCTGCTGACACTAACAATGAATGGCAGTGCTTTCCGTTTAATGCACCTTTCTGAGCAACAGGCTCACAGAGTAGCTCCTGTCCAAGAATGTACAAGATCTCTTACAACACACACTGAAAGGGGTTACTCAAGTTTTAATGTCTGCACAATACCGATCATCAGAAATAAAATAGTAGTTTGAAGCCATTAACTAGTAGACCCAAACAAACATCTGTAGATTTGCAAGCATACTTTTAAAAAACTCCTGCTCTTCTGAACTACCTATGCACAGGGTTACAGATCTCAAGATGGCACCCTGAGGTCTTCTGACATTACAACTGATCTCCAGCCTATAGAGATCAATTCCTCTTAAGGAAATGGCAGCTTTGGAGCAAGGGCTATGGACTTACATCCCTACTGAGTCCCCTCCATTCGCCACGCACTACCTCCAAGTCTCTAGGACTTTCCAAGCTGGAGCTGCCAACACTGCCTTTAAAGTATATCTTAGCCACAACACACAGCAGTGTCCATAGATCTTTAAGCCCTAGGACAGTGATGGCGAACCTATGGCACGGGTGCCAGTGGTGGCACTCAGAGCCCTCTCTGTGGGCACGCGCAAACAGAGTGCCCCCTCCACACATCTAGGCTGGCCTGGGCTGCTGGGCTCGATTATTAGCATTAAACCTAAGACCTAGTTTTGAGGAAGCAGTGTAGATAACCCTGTTAAGCGCTGGTAAACTAAAGCACAATCCTTTACCTGGGAGGAAGCTCAGTTGCTGGCAATGGGGCTTGCTTCTGAGTAAACCCTCCTAGGGTTGTGATTCACCCGTTGGAAGAGTTGCACGGTTGCTTTAAAGCAAAGCCACCGACTACCACCAAGCTTACTCCTGAGTAACGCATGCCTCGGAGCCAACTGTTTTACTAAACTAAAACTTCAGTATTCAGGGTAAATTACCGTGTTGGCACTTTGCAATAAATAAGTGGGTTTTGGGTTGCAGTTTAGGCACTCGGTCTTGAAAAGGTTCGCCATCACTGCCCTATGAGATAGCCACCTTTAAGGTCCTTTTGCCTGCTACAGTAGTGGGCAATTATAGTTGCTAGGTATTTAAAGCAGAAACATACCATGCTACTCTGGGCTAGGAGAAAAGGCAAACCCACCTGGGAAACTATCATCAGGTTTTAGTGTCTTTCAGAAATGCAACAAGATGGTTTCATCTTCTGCCTCATTTAATTAGTAATTTTGTGCTAGTTAATAGCTCTACCATAAGCAAAGGCAAAATTACTAGGCTTGGAAACAATCTGTCTAAAAGCAGCTCCAAAAGTGCAAACTTCTGTGTACCTAAGGCATATTTAAATGAACTAGACAAGATGGGGGGAAACACCAATTACAGTAGTTTCTTTGATGCAGCCTTTGTAATAACCAAAGATATTCCTATATAACACTTAAACTGGAGGCAGTGCTATAACAAATGCATTTTGTTACTATAAATGTTATCAATTTGTAAACCTTGCTAACAGCTGAAGATCTTATCTCAAGCCAAACATTTCATAAACATCAACTACAATTACACTAGCTAATGGGGTGTCTTCTGGAAAGAGATTGTTTAAAAATGCAGATTTCTTCCTCCCTTTTGTTTAACAATAATTTTTTACAGTCAGAAAAATTGAGACAGTCCATTCTTTGAAATGCACATGTTGTCCACTTCCAATCTGCGGCCACTTCAGGCTTGATTTATTTGTGAAAAACACTCCCCTCTATCTTCTGCAATTTATACAGTAGAATATCAAAAATACATATTCAAAATAAACTTGCTATAAGCACTGAGAAATATTTTTCACTAGAGTATCTTCGTTTTACTCACACAAAGCAAGTTGTACAGAGATTTAAGTCAATTTTGTTCTGTGATGCAGACTGTGAATCTACAACAGGGGTCTCCAAGCTTTTGAGCATAAATTTGGAATTTTGACACAGGGTGGTTAATGCAACCACAAAATGTCAGGGAATACAGTTATGTATAACTCTAAAAGTAACTCCTCAACATTTCAGGCAGAAGCGGTTTATCAAGATGTCTTTTAAAATGATACCACTGTTTTAAAATATTTGTGTATATACACAGTACACCTTTAGTCTCACAGTGAAGATTTTTGTGTTTTGGTGGCAGCTGCTGCTAATGCAACATTTTTAAATATCTGTACAGCCAATCAGAAGAATCCTGGGTAAAAGCCCAATCAGACTCCACCACCCTTCTAACAACACTTGACAGATACCAGGAAAAGTATTGCTGGGCAGGTTGGAGACGACTCAACTGGAGCTTAAATTTCTGGTGCCCGGAAACCAGATATTTGTGAGGTTTACTACACCTTTTCTCGTGGAAAGAGGACACTGCAGTCAAGTGTGCTACAGCGGAAGATGCAGCAGCGCATGACTGCATTGCAAAATAGTGTAGATTCTCTTTTAAGATCAGAGAGTCTTACTTATGTGCCAGCTTCGTCAAAACCATTATTGTCTGTGCTGTTAAACACTGAACTTTGATAAAAAAGACTTTCTATTGTTACAGATGGCTATTAGCAACACTTTCGCTTTTCTACAGTTGTGCCCACCATTTTGTTTCCTGTGGCAGCATGGCGCCTATAAAATGGCAGGTGCAACAGTAGAAAACAGTAGAAAGTGTTACTAATAGCTGTCCGGAACAATAGAAAGGCTCTTTTATCAAAGACTCTTTAATGCTAAGAGAGAATCGGGGGGGGGGGGGGGGCAGGAAGATATGGCGGTTTGATTCACATCTTCCTGTCACCTTACCATGAGAAAGGGTACAGTCTTACTACTAAATTAAAAAGGACACTCGGCATAAATCAGTCTTACTGTACCCTGCCGTTTGCTTTGATGGTAATCCTAATTGATCTGAATAAGTTAATTATTCTGCAAAAGGAACTTCTGCAAAAGGAACTTCACCCTAATGGGGTAAAACATCTCTTCACATAGCACAAGAATGGATTCACAAATATTCACCATAGGAAAACAGCTGCTGCTAATGCAACCTTATAATGAAGAAATAACACAAGGACAGCCATTTAGGTCCCTGTGTTGTTATATAGTTTCTCTAAAGCAGTAGTCATCAATTAGCATATAGGGTCTAAAATGAAATACAGAAATAAAATTACAAAACCCACCTTTCTTCTTATGCATCCCTAATAATAAACTTCAGAAAAATGGTGGTAGAAATGTTTTTCCTAGGTTTAGATGACATCATCAGTTCAATTCAATCTAAACAAATTTTTAAAACCCTATTTTCCCCTGCACACAAACCTTCCAAAGCCAATTCAAAAGATGCTCCAAGGGATTTGTTTCCAGTTTGTTTCACTCAGGCAAGGTGAAGATTGCCACCAAGACTAAAGTAATGTGATGGCTTACACAGTTTTAATACAGTTTTAATACTCTGTGTGTCAATTCTCAAGGTATACCTGTGCGAAACTCAAAATACACTTCCTATCACCATCAATCATTACTCTTCCAGAGAACAGCTGCAGTATGCTACCTAAAGATGCCTTCTGATCTCTCAGGGAACAAAGGGGGCTCTCAGAAGGTTTCTACAAATTCTTCTCTGGAGGTGGGGGGAAATAACTCTTCAACCCAAGAAAGCATCCTGAAAACTAAAAATAGCTACTTGGTTTGGCAGATGTAAGATAGGAGTGTTGACAGAGCCTTCTGATGCCTCTGAGCCAGATAGTGGCTAATAGTTCTTCCTTAGTATCATAAAATATGTACTTGGTTGAATTATTGTTCTTATACGTAGCATTACATGCTTCCCAGTGCCTTAAGCATGGAGAATTGCCACTGCTACCATCTCTACATTCATTTGGTTGAGAGCACTGGAGATATTGGCTCTCTCTGCAGTCTTTGTTTTATTTACTAATACTAGCGGGTGTGGCCACGCTTTGCTGTGGCTGAGGGCAGTGAGGTCTGAAAGGAAGGGAGGTGGAAGGGGAGAGGCGTAACGGCTGTGTCGGACTGTTTGGATGTTTGGGAACGCTCTTCCTTCCTCTCCCTGTGAGTTTTGGAGCTGTTGGGGTGGCTGAGAGTACCTCCTCGTTCCCCGATGGGGGCCGGCTTGGTTGTTCCTAACGCCCCTCCACGCAAGCGGGTTGCCACCGGCAGTCCACGCAGGGAAGCTATGAGGGAAGCAAGAGACTGTGGACCTCCCTATTTAACTTAACCGCTCTTCCCCTCCGGGAGGACGCAACCACTCACTCCCTTCCTTTTCTAGGCGGACCTTGGAAACCAGTCTGTGGCTTCGCTGCGGCTCACTGTGGGGAGGTAGGCAGGGAAAGGAGGAGGAAGGGGAGAGGCGTACCAGCTTTTCCAAACAGCTCGGCTTGGAATGCTCCTCCTTCCTTTTTTAATTTTTTTATTGATATTTTGGATTGTTACAGATTTATGTTATACATCTTTATATTTCATCCTCTATATCCTTTTACCCCCCTTTCCCCCTCCCCCCTTCTTCTTTAAATGTGCAGCAGCAGGTCCATTCTTTCTAATCTTCTTTTCCAGCTTTCTTCTGTGATTCCAATTTTGTTTAACCAGTCTTTGAATTCAGTCCAGATCCACTTCATATTTTTGGTTTTCTTGCCATATTTGGTTTCTTGACATTATGAAAAAATGTCTAATTGTATTTGTTCCCATATATATTCCAACCATTTCTGTATTGTCCAGATTCTTTTATCTTTCCAACCTAATGCTATTACTGCATGGGCTGCTCTGATCATAAGTTTAAATAGCATTCTCTTTCTTTGTTCTATTATTGTATATTCCAATACACCTATAAATAATAGATCTATGTTAATCTTTATTTTTACTTTCACATATTTTTTCATATACATTGTAACATTTTCCCACAGGTGTTTTACCTCTGGACATTCTAACCACATATGGGTATAAATTGCATTTTTATCCCCACAATGCCAACATTTCGGGCTGAGTCCACTTATCATACATGCCAACTGTTTTGGTGTTCTATACCATTTTAATATTAGTTTCTTCTCCAATTCTGCATATTTCTCTATTTTTATCTTATTTTATTTTTTATTATTTGTTTTATAAAATCTATGTCTTTTACTCCATCTTGTTGCCTTATTTTCCATTATAGCTCTTACCATCTATCTTTTTTATCTATTTGAACTCCCATCAAACTTTTTATTTGAAATGCCTCGTAATATTCTTGTAATTTTGGGATTCCCCAGCCCATTAGATTTTAAGACATATAAACTATTCTATTCATCACCCTTGGTTTCTTTTGATTAAAAACCCATAATTTAATTTTCTTATCCCATTCTTCAAGCTGTTTCTTCTTAATCTCTAATGGTAGAGTACGAAATAGATAGAAGAGTTTTGGCATTATACACATTTTTAATGCCATAATTCTCCTAGAAATTCTTCCCTTGCCAATCCTTAGTTGCTTTGTTATTTTTTCCATATTACTTCATAATTATATTTAAACATCTTCTCCTTTTTATTTGTTAATGTTATGCCGAGATATTTGATCTTCTTCTTCACCATTTCCTTCCCTAGTGTTTTCTTTTCTATGTTTATTCGCTCCTCCTTCCTGTCCCGGTGTGTTTCTTGGGGATTTCGGCGGCAGGTGGGTTCACCTGGCATGTGCGCGCACACTGCTGCAAAAGCGGCCAAGCCACGCCCCCTAGCATGGCGGCCCCTCATTGGTCCGCTGTGGGTTTGGGGAAACGTGCCTTTTACCGGGCTCCGGTGTGACCTGTAAGCCCGGTGAAGATCCGAAAACATGCCCACAATGGGAAGCCACGCCGTGTCCAAATTTGGGGGCGATCTGTCCAGCCGTTAGGGCATGAGTAAGAAACTCAAGGTTAGCTTTATATATATTTAGATACAGCAGACCATATTGGGGGGCATACAATCACATCAGCAAGCAACCAGTCTCCAGAGAGTAACTTGGGCTGTCTTCAGAGAAACACGCTTAGTTTCGTCTTATTCCAGCTGCAAACTGTCCTTCCCTCCTCACTTGTGCAACTGCTATTTCTGTCACCTTCATCTTTGGGCACTAGTCTCTGGCCCATCCCTGTAGGTGAATTATCCATTCTGGAAACTTTTGTAGCCATTAAAGGATTAAATCTCTTGACTCATACTTGACATGTCTTATACTCAAGCCAAAATGGGCCTCTCCAAGAGTTTGGTTCTAAGCAGCTTTATCAATGTGAGTTATGATATGTTCACTAGACCTTTGAGTAAATTTTAAGTAAGTTGCAATCAAAACCAGTTTTACTCTAAATAACCAAAACAATAATATCCAGGTCATTCGAAATAATACCATCATAAATAGCACTTCACAGAGCCCACATAAAAGTGCATCCTTACATTTCATTGCCGCCACCATTTCATTGAACCTGCAATAGATATGATGAAAAAGTCCAAGAGACTTTGGTTGAGATCACGGTCCAGGATGAATATTGAGAATTTTAAGCCTTTGACAACATAGCAAGAGCAGGCACCAATCCAGGAAAAGATTAGCTCAGATATAGTTTATTTCAGACTAAAAAGAATCTACAGTAACCCCCTCAAAAAACATGTTGCCGGGTTTGGTTTTACTGAAAATAGTCTGTGTATATATGGATGTATTTAAAGGATGTTGCAAGAAGATATTCTTATGAATTTTTACTCTGATTTAATACTTCATGTTTCAATGTGGAGACTGAGGGAAAGTCCCATACATTGTACTTTGATTTGGAGTTTTGAAATAATTCTTTGATGCATATATGGGTGTATAGAGAAATTGCATTTGGAAAATATTCAGTCTTTTGACCGCCAGCTGTTGACTTCATCAAAGTCCCCTGGAAGGGTGCAAGGGATCCCTCACCACCAGAACTCAAAGTGGCAGGAGAATTTTTAAAAATGGCCTGAGGGCTGAATACATGATGTAAGTTGTGTGGAAAATTCAGAAGTGACATCAGTTTTCTCTAGGAACTGCCAAAAACTATGGTTTTACCATAGAGTTTCCAGCAATTCCGAGTGAGGAACGATGTCACTTCTGCATGATTCTGGAAGTGACATCACAATGTTTCTGTGGCTGCCCCCCCCCCCCACAGCCCTGTCCCTCTAGGTTTGCTGTGGTGGCTGGGCCATGCCTCGCAATCCCCCCACTAGGTACCCATGCATTTTCTTTATCCATAATGTTCATATTTACTGTAAGATATAGGAACTTTTAAAGTTCACTATGCAGTCGTAGAACATATTTCACTGTAGAAGTTTATAACGTTGTTAGGACAAATTTCCAGTACTATAGTAGTATTCCTAAACCTTTCATGAATAAAAATGTCTTGGTAATGTCAAGCTATACAAAATATGTCAGAAATGTTTGCTCTCTAACTTCTAACAGCGAAATGCATCAGTTCTCTGTGTTTTACTGATGATCCTGGGTATGTACTTATGTATTATTTTTTTATACACAGCAAAGGCATTTAGTTATCACATTACCACAAATCAACCATACAGCCATCATGTAAGAATAGGTGACATTATAATAGGACAAATAAAAATATATGGCTAGGAGCCCATCTAGACGCTGTTTGAAGGGCCAGAACAGAAGCCTTTTCTGGGCCCAGTGCAAAATTTGTTTGCAGTTTCAGCTTTACTCCCCTAGCTTGACTTACAACTCTGGGAGGAAACAGGGGGTTAGGAGAGAAAACAACAAAGGACTTGTCTGGCTGCACACAGGCACACAAACAGATCAGAGCCAAAAGCACGTTCCCAATAACTCTCCCTCCCTTTCTGTGCCACATTAAACAGTATGCACACAGGGTATATATATATTTCATCATCATATGAACAGAATATGAATAGCCTTCAGCTCCACTTACGTACACGGTCTCCAACATTTTGCATTTTTACCCAGATACTCAAGTATCTGCAGGATTCAGATTTTAACTGATAAGTCATAAGAACTTCACATTTTAATTGAAAAGTTAATGATTAATATTTGAATTTCAATATGCATATCTTTAATATGTAATTATCTTTTTTCTGCAGTTTTCTTTCTAATGGTACAGTCAATGGTATAGAAGTACCATTTTTTATCCATAATGTTCATGTTTTACTATAAGATATAGGAACTTTTTAAGTCCACTATGCAGTGGTAGAAAATATTTCACAGTGGAAGTTTATAACTCTTTCAAGGCAAGTTTCAAGAACTATAGTATGTTTGAAGTTGGTTGCTTTCATAACCATAAAGGAAAGCAACTTTACAAAATAAACAAATGCGCACTGATATTATTAATACACATTCATCAATGCAGTTCACACAAACATAAACTGAGACAATAGGTCTCAGTCTAACAGGGTTTACAATCTAAATTTCTACAGTGGAAGAAGACTAAAGAAGAATGGAGGCTGAACAAAAGGAATAAAGCATGAATATTCTAAAATGCAGTTACACATTCTTAGGTTTGAAGTGGATTTTAAAGAGGGATCTGATCTGGAGGAGAAAGTATGTATTCAGAGATAAAATTCCAGGGATAAAGGAGAAAGTGTAGTGCCATTTAAAGGATCAAGAGACTTATGGGCTGCTGTTATAATTTTAGGCTAAACTCTACACTCCAGCTGCCAATTTTTTTTCAAACTGTGCCTAATTTCACAGCAAAATCTTAATACTAATCTCATAACAAAATCTTAGCACTAGCTGAATAAATCAACCTGTAGTTACCGTAACACAACACATCCTGTGATACGCATCAGGTAGAAAGCATCCCGCACTGCCCCCTTCCATGCAGTGACAATTGTTAAAGAAAGAATTGACTTTAAGAAAGTTTAAACACTGAAATTTTCTCATTCATAGTGCACACAAACAGCACATCGGCAGGTATTAAACAGGCTTAGCCCATCAATTCTCCATTTGAAGTAGTCTGCAGGAGTGCACTGATTTGCATGTGAACAAGACAGAAAACAAAAACAAACATACCCAAAGTCACAAGTTATAACACAAGCATAAAAATTTGCCACTGATTTCAACATCACAGCACCCTGAACACCAGCTTTCTTAAGGAAGTGGTAGCATTTTTCGTCCACAGGAAAAATCCAAAAGCACAAGTCACATGCCTTTTATCAAGACTAATATACATTTTCTGTTGTATTATAACTGCTGATCTAGTATCATGTCTCATACTATCATCCCTTGTTTAAAAGTAAACTCCACACCATGCTGTCACAACTATTCATGCTTGTGTGCTTAACATATTTCCAAATACAAAAAGAGAGGGAGACAGGACACATGCAGATCCACAATTTCAGTGTGCAGATGTTAACAACAGGCAACAAAGAAGAAGAGTTTGGATTTATACCCCACCTTTATCTCCTGTAAGCAGACTCAAGGCGGCTTACAAGCGCCTTTCCCTTCCTCTCCCCACAACAGACACCTTGTGAGGCAGGTGGGGCTGAGAGATTCCAAAAAACTGTGACTAGGCCAAGGTCACCCAGCAGGAATGCAGGAGGGTGGAAACACATCTGGTTCACCAGATAAACCTCTGACGCTTAGGTGGAGGAGTGGGGAATCTAACCCAGTTCTCCACATTAGAATCCACCTGCTCTTTACCACTACACCACACCAAGATCCTCTTGGGAGAAACTCTGTTGGACTGAGACCTATTGTCCCAGTTTATGTTTGTGTGAACTGCACTGACGAATGTGTATGAATAATATCAGTGGGCATTTGTTTATTTTGTAGTGTCGCTTTCCTTTACGGTTATGAAAGCAACCAACCCCAAACACACTCTAGTGCTTGAAACTTGCCTTGAAAGTGTTATAAACTTCCACTGCAAAATATTTTCTACTACTGCATAGTGGACTTAAAAAGCCCTTTAACTAGCACTGCTTAAGAGTTTATAAGAGTTGCTCAAGTCAGTTTTGTACAGTTAAGGGAACTGTGAGGTTCTGAAATAAGTTCTCTTATTCTTAAGGGAATTTAGGCTTCAAAACCACTGGCACATGATCCAGATCCTTATCCTAGGGGCCATGCGTCCAGAATTCGTAGCCCAGGCGCGACCCACCATTTTCCACCCAGCAGCTCACCCTAGGCCAGGTGTGGCAACAGCTGCAGCAGTTGCGAGGAGAAGCAGCTGCAGGCTGCCAGATAAGGCAAGGCTTGGATTCAAGCTTCTGAACTTCTCTTTCCTCGCCTGTCATCCCCAAGCCAGCATTTGGGCGCCTCAGCCTGCGAAACAAGAAACCCACTTGCCAGAGTTGGGAGTGGTCATTTGCAATCGCCAGAGTTTCTCCCAGGAGGTTCTCGGGGCAGCGCCGTCCCCAGGGAGAGCAAGGGAAGAAAGTGCCAAGGAGGGAGACGAGGGAGAGCCTTTTCGGAGCAACACCCCCGCCCCCCAGGATAAAATGGAGAGAGAGGCTTACCTGTAACCCGAATCAGCGGGTGAGCGGTGCAGTTGAGGAGAGCCCACAACAAAACGCGCTTGGGAAGCCAGCTCATGGCCAATCCGTTTTGCCGACACCTAGGCAGAGAGGGAGAGCCCGGGCTCTTCTGAGGGGGGCGGCAAAACGGGGGGGAGGGGGGCGAGAAGAGAGAGGGGCCCCGGCGGAGGCTGTGGCGGCGGCTGCAGCTCAGCTGCTTCTGGGAGTGCGTGTGACTCACTCCCCTCCGCTGCAGCCCTGCCCGAGGGGGAAACAGGAAATCTTAAAAAGTTCGCAAACAGCTGGGCAGGACTTTCTTCACTCTTTACCGGAGTTCCTTCTTCGGCCCGCCCTCCTCCGCCCAGCCTGGGCTTCGCCTTCTAGAGACGAAACCTCCTCGTGTCAATCACGGGCCTTAGGCCAACCTCCCTGCCTTTTGGCTGCCGAAAATGCGAAAAAATGCACTCAAATACTACAAATGCTGGACGACCTCCGCTCCCGGGCGTTGCCCGCGCGCAGGAAGGCCGGGTTTGCCGCCCTGTCCGCGCGTGTAACGGGAATGCAAGGGCTTGGCACGAAGCTCACACCTTACATGCAACTGGGCGTAGGAGTGAGGTGCGCCGTCCGACGCGGTTGACTTGAAGCAGAATTAAATAACAAGGGTTGGAGACGTTGTACATAGGACTTGGACTACTTTACTCCACCCGCACCCCCCTTCATGCTCAGTCGGATGAACATGTACATCCCAACATGTAGACATGTTTGTGCCCGTAGTCCACGCACTTATTCTTGGGAAAGCCATGTCACTGGAATGTATGTCTGAGCCTCAGGCTGCAGAGTTCAGCCCCTCTAGAGAAAATGACTGGTTGGGATGTTTGACTGTATGCTTTACATCCCACTGAAATCCCCTCCTGAGCCAACCAGCTCTGTTCTACCCCCTCCCACCCGCCCCATCTCCAGGAAGTTCTTGACCCAGAGTTGGCAGCCTAGCAGGTATATGCCTGTGCTTTATGCTACCTGACTGGGTGAAGGCGTCTTAATGGCAGCTGGGCCCTCAAGATCAGTATTGTCTGCTTTGACTGGCCAGTCAAAGCAGACAATACTGATCTTGAGGGCCCAGCCCTTCAGATGCCAGGCAAATGTCTTTCATGCCACCTTCTAGAGGACTGAACTGAAACCTTCTGCATGTGGAGTAGATGATCAGCCATTTTTTTTATTCAGCATTGAAAGCATTCAAAGGCATTTTCACACACACATTTAAAGCGCTTTTCAGCATCAGAAAGATATTGGGGTAGCTCAGTCCAGAAGGGGATGATAGAAGGCTGACTTGGCATGGTGCCGTGGAAGAACATCTGCATCACCTCCAGCAGGGTTTCCAACTGCAGCGGATTCCATATGGGCCAAAAGCAGCAGTGTGAAAGCAGTGTCAAAATGGTGTAAACCCTTTTAAACCGTTTTCACGCTGCTGTTTTTGGCCCATGCGGAATCTGCTTTTGTGGGAAGGGGTACATTAAAAAAACCTGACCGCCTGAAAAATCCCATTGGGAATACCAACTTATGCCACACTTTTTGATGGTGTTAGTTGGCTGCCGGCGTGGGGGGCGTTTCTGGGCCAAAAGGCCTTTGGGAGCTGACTAAAGTCGACTCTGCCCCTGGGAAATTAGTGGCAGCTAGCCAGGGCTGAACTTCTGGGTTTGGGAACCACTGCAATCAGTCGCCAAGGTAAGTCCCTCAGCACCAGCATCCGTTTGCTTTGTGCAGCACTGGTGGCGCAGGCCCCAGGACAACTCTTCCCTGCTTCCAGTGTAGATTTACCCTTACCTTTGGATTGCACAGCAATTGTCAGAAGCATTACTTTTTTAAGCCTGTGAGGAACATAGCCATGCTTGAAGAGGGGAGGGAGGTATGATTTAGAATAGAGAAATGGCCTGGCAGGGAAGGGAAGGGTTAAAATTTGACCTGGTTTTCCAGCTCTAGATCCTCTAGTTGCTTTTTTAAAGTTTGGCTCTATCTGACATATTTGTGCATACAGTATAGTTAATGGCTGAGAAACATAAGGCCTGTTTCATCGTCTTTTTACTTCCCTAGACTTTCACAACAAACCTAAACAATCGATTAGTCAAAATGTTGTTGATCGTCTATTTTAGGCAGAACGAAGCTGCAGTGAGATCATGTGTTCCTGTTTACAAATATAAATTGATTGCTCAGTTCTTTCTAGATTCAAATTTTGAATAATTAACTTCACAGATGAGGGAGGAAAACCAATCTAAAGTTCAATGTCTGCCCAAGCTTGGAGAAATAATTCCACAATATCACGGGGTGTAACCATATGGTTCATTATTATTTTTCCCAAGGGTTAAAAAAAACCCCGGAGTGCAGTATTATGGGATATGATTTAAATGGACAGACCATTGGGCATGGAGGGGAGAAGAGCTTTTAAACTCATTCCACATATGCTATTTTCTTGCCAAGGTTGCTTTTACACCCACTGGGGAAAGTTTATAGATACTTGCATTTTTCCCCAGCATGGGGCAGGGGGAGAAAGGAGTATGACTTTTCAGTATGTAAATTACAGCAGGAAAAATAGCTTCTGTTCCCTCCTGCTTCTCAAAATCATAGTCCCGTAGCTACACCCTGTTAAAAATAAAACCTCAGGGAAGATATATTTCATAGGCCATGCCTTGTGGGTTTTGATGCAAATGTTGAAATAAAACAACAATATCCATTTAAGATCTTAAAATCTTGCAATGTAATGAACAGTAAACCCTATCTTGGGATATCCTACTGCTTCAGAAATCATGTATATTGCAAACACTTGTACACTTGTAACCACTTACACAGGGTTTCGTGTTCAACAAATTGCACAGCTACATTCCAATATGAATTTTGGCACGGTGCATTTTTTGCTATTTGAAAACTCATTTCAGCTAGTTCAGACTTGCTCTTAGGAATTTCTTCTTCTTTTTTCTAAGTTCTGCCTCAAGCAAGGGCATTAGCAAAAGATTGCTTAAGGAAAGGTTTTGTAAGTGTCTACATTCAAATGGTCAGTAATGTGCTCTGCATTATGCTGTTCTTTGACATACCTAAATAAGAACATCTGTTGTGTAAAACAATATTTCAAAAGTATATATAATCTCTTTGTCTCTGTTTCAAATTGCGTTCATTATCTGCTTTTCCTTGTATTATGTTAAATGCTTAAAATTTAGCAACAACACTAAAATATATGAAAATACTTAGACAATAACAATTAAGCGACATAAAAATACATTGCAGAAAATTAGCAGGATGCTAAAACACAATTCAAAATGGTAGATATAACAGTAAGGTAAAACAACTTCCACCCTTGGGGGATTTCAGCAAGGACCATATACAACATTACTAACAAAAACCCTGAGCAGGTAAAAACATTTTCACTTGCACCAAAATATTAGAAGACCAAATAAAGCGTTTACTTCTCAGAATGTCATGGGGGCTTTCAGGAAAAGGAACAGGAAATAGTGGGGAAGGAGGAATAAGATGCCTCCTGCAAGTCTTGCAGGTGCCAGCTTGTATATTTCTGATATCAGTTCTTTCGTAACAGGATTTGCTTTTTATGTTTCACTTTGTTTTTTCTAGATAAGATCTGATGTTATGTGGATCCTGCTTTACAGATCTATCAACAATTGGAAGTGGTTCGTACTCATTCTGACTGGAAGGATTATTCTTTTGAATGGGACTTGTTTTAAATTTTAAACTGTCTCCTTGTAACATCTGTCTCCCTAAGGCCACTTTTCTGTTCTTTGCAACTTTTAGTATGAACACATTTGCTTAACAGATAAGCACTTCATCCATCTGATGAAGGAAACTCTGACTTATGATTTCTTAATATCCAAAGATCCCAGTATACTACTTTCCCTTCTCTCCCTAGCCACTGACTTTGAATATGGAGATTCTCTTTACTCAACATGGTTAGCAGTTACTTCTCTTTTATGAATATGCCTTTTAAAGCCATCTATGCTCCTGCCCATGACTACATCCACTGTCAGTGAACTCCACAATTTCAATACACATCGAGTAAAGAAGTATTTCCATTTGGGGGTGGTGGGGGTGGCATGGGCAGCCACTGTGATGTTGGAATCCACCCCAAAACAGCATCACTTTCAATGGTGTTTAAACTAGGGAGGCCAGATTCTCCTTTTAAATCCACCTTAAAGGGAAAATCTGGGGTCCCAAGTTAAAACAACATTGAAGATGATGCTGTTTTGGGGTGGATTCTCCCCTGCCCTGAAACAGCATCACTTTCAATGTTTAAACTGGGGACCTCAGATTCTCCCTTTAAATCCATGCCGAAGGGGGTGGATTTAAAAGAAGAATCTGGGGAAAGTTGGGGAGTGCCTGCTGTCAGGAGTGCAATTGTTAATCTAGCAGCACCAAATTTCAGGGTATCTTTAGGAGACTCTCCTGATGATACCACCCAGGTTTGGTGAAGTTTGGTTCAGGGGGTACAAAGTTATGAACCCTCAAATGTGTAGCCCCCATCTACTATTAGCTCCCATTGGAAACAATGGGGGATGGGGCACCCCCTTTGGGAGTCCATAACTTTGGCCTCCCTGAACCAAACTTTACCAAACCTGGGTGGTGTCAGAAGAAGACAATTCTGATGATACCACCCAGGTTTGGTGAATTTTGGTTGAGGGGGTTTAAAGTTATGGACCCTCAAAGGTGTAGTCCCATCCCCTATTCGTTCCCATTGGAAACAATGGGGGACGAGGGCACCCCCTTTGGGAGCCCATAACTTTGGACCCCCTGAACCAAACCTCACCAAACCTAGGTGGTATCATCAGGAGAGTCTCCCAACAAATCCCTGAAATTTAGGTGCTGCTAGCCTAGAAACTGTGCCCCTGCAGGCTAAAAACTGAAAAAAACACTAAAAATTACAAAAAACCCACAAATGGGAGGCGGAGCTTCGGACATGTAATGGGGAGGTTTTGAACCCGAGAACCCCCCCTTATTTATGTCCTTGCCCAGCAGGCTTCATGTGTAGGAGTGTGGAAACAAATCCAGTTTCCCAGATTTGAGTCCACCACTCTTAACCACTACATCATTTTGGCAAGTAGCAATATAGAGAGCTTTTGAGGCCAACTTGATAAATCAGAATCCAGTGACCCTGTTAGTAGTTATCTGTGCATCTCTTCCCACTTTTGGTGTTTGGTGTTTTGCAGCACCCTTTCCTTCTATTCCCAGTCTCAATAGGGGTTATGCACAATGGTGGGATCCAAAAATTTTAATAACAGGCTCCGATGGTGGTGGGATTCAAACTGGCGCCGCTGCACACATGCACCTCCAGTCCCTATTGGGCAGGGAGGTTGCTTTAGTAACCCCTTCTCGGCACTCAGAAAAAATTAGTAACCACTTCTCGAGAAGTGGTGAGAACTGGTTGGATCTCACCTCTGGTTATGTGTACTTTGAGCCTGTGCCTGTGTATTTGGAAGTGGGTTCCACTGTGTTCAATTGGTCTTACTCCCAGCCAAGTGTGCATAAGACTGCAGCCGTGAGTCATTCATTATTCATCAAGCCTATTGTATGTGACTCATTTTATAATAAAAATTGCCAAGGTTGTCATTGAGTTCAAAGCTCTATTAATTCCTTATGAGAAAAAAAAATAATTAGAGATTCCATTCATTCCCAACCTCACAAATCCTTCAGATGGTAGTATAGCAATCTCATCCTCAAAAAGGTGCTTTCAGGCCAGTTATAGTATACTATACTATTATCTCTGCTCCTGCAGTTTTCCACTTAATGCTGGTGTTGTTTTCCATGGGGGTATATAAAACTGTGGCTTTGCAATCAAAGGAGTACTTTGGAATATTCTCTGAACTGAAACCAAAAATTATGCTAGGATTAAAACTTTCGAACTGTGTACTGGAGCACACCAGTGTGTGATGAGAGAATGGTTAGTGTTTCACCAGACGGTGGGTTGTTCTGTGTACTGATCATTTTCATTTTTACACACTATAAAATCAAACTTCTAATTTTAATTTTAAAAAGTTACGACATTACTATAATATGTTTGGGAAATGCTGTTCCAGAATATATGAGAAAACCTGTGCAGGGAGATGTTGGCAGGGCTAGATCATGGTAGCTGTGGTTCTCAACAATCTGTAGTGTGCACAGAAAGACACAACTAAATGCAATAGCAGCACATGATAGCCTTTTAAAATGCAGCACAGGCAGTCTGGAAACAGTATTAAATCCTGCCTTACCAGTGCCTTTTCATCCTATATCCCTTTTTATTTTTAATTTTTTTAAAAAAATTAAAATTTGTTTTGCTTGTGGAGATAATTATTTTTATCTCAGAGTCTTACCGGAAAAAAAAGTTGCATAAAAAGTGGATAGATGAGAAAAGCATTGTCATCCACACAGGCTGACCTTCAAATCCTCATTCCCCCGGTCCCTCCCTATCCCCGGTCCCTCCCTATCCAGAATAATGTGCCGTTTCCAGGGCTGAACTGCTTCCAGGGGCAGCACCACTTTGGCTCTGGTATCAATGCAGATGCATCTGCTTCTTTGTTAGCCAGGGACAGCCCAAGCTGTTGTCAGGACAATTAATGAAAAACAATGGACCTCCTTTCCCTCCAATTAGGATCGCCAGCCTCCAGGCAGCAGCTGGAGATGTCCTAGAATTACAACTGATTGCCAGGTGAGGTGATACAGCTCACTTTGCCTGGAGAAAATGGCATTTTCAGAGGGTAGACTCTATGGTGTTGTGCTCTACTTAGGTCCTTCCATTTCCCAAACCTCCCCTTCCTTAGGCTCCATCCCCAAATTTCCAGGTGTTTCCCAAGTGGGATTTGGCAACTCTAAAGGGTAAAGGGAATCTCCTGTGCAAGCCCAGGTTTACTGACCCCTTGGGATGACTTCACATCATGATGTTTCCTAGGCAGACTTGTTTACTTTGTTTGCTATTGCCTTCTCCAGTTGTCAACACTTTACCTCCATCAAGCTGGGTACTCATTTTACTGACCTCGGAAGGATCGAAGGCTGAGTCAACCTTAAGCTGGCTATCTGAAATCAACTTCCGTCAGGATTGAAATCAGGTCATGAGCACAGCTTTCACTGCAGTATGGAGGGTTAACATTCCATGGCTCCAACTCTACCTCCAATCAATTACGGTATTTGGCTGTCTCAAGTGGGGGCAGCAGCCTCCCCTGCCTGATCAGAAGCTACTCTTACCTTGACTCTATCGGGTACAGTGGGAGAGACTCCAGACCAGTCCAGCCAGGGAGAAGAGTCAAGGCAATCATGGAGCCATGACCTTGCCCCAGCTTCTGGTTCCATCACACTGCAGAGGGCCTGTGTGATGGTTCTGTTGCAAACAGGTGTATTGTACTTTCTGCTTTGGCTATCCTGGGGAGGACTGCTCCAACAAAACTGTTGGTGAGGGCTGGGGCAGAGATCAAGGCTGAGTTCATCCAAAACCAGAATGCACTATGAAGCTTGCTTCCAACTTCCCAATGGACAGTTAGGGCTTCTGAGTGGATTGTTGCCAGACTGATTTATGGTGGACCAAGGGGACCCTGTTTGGAAGACAGCAGCATCTCTATCCACCTCAGCTAACCCTTGGGGTACCTAGCAGTGCAGTGCCAAAATGGGGAGCACATTCCTTGCATTGGCTCAGTGTACCCTAAGGAAGAAAGAACTATGTCTGCATTTGTCTTCCTTCAAATCAGCTTGCACAATGCTTCTCTCACTTCCTGAAAGGATTAAGTGCATGAAAGACCTTGCCCTGAAGATAGATCCCATCTCCAATCCTGGACCAAACACCCCGGTGAAGACAATGGATGTGCTTACCTGCCCAGTGTTGTACTAACTAGTATTTCTTCTTCTGAATAATACTTTTAACAGTCACCTTATTTGCACTGTCATTGTTTTATAGCTGTAATTTCATCAGCTAGTTTCCCCCTTGGAGACACTCCCAAGCCTGGAACATCAGACTGAAGTCTCAAACCATTACACCAATGGCCCAACCATTAAGGTTGATATCTGTCTTTTGTCTTTCCTGGGAAAGGCAGGAAATCTCTTTGTCTAGGGAGATTAAAGATCACTCTGCATAACCCCGGAGGTCCATTTTTCCTTATAAGAAGCCCACTCTCCCAATAGCTAGTGTTCAGCATTTCTGGACATCTCTCTGTCTGTGATACTGTTCCACAGTTTTGTTCATCCAGAGTTAAGCGTGGGTTGCTCAGTTCTGTTCATCAGACCATTCTGCAGAGGCATACCAAGGCAAACTGAAGCCCTGGGCAAAACCTGAGTTTGATGCTCCCCAGGCACGTGCCTGGTGCAACGCGCACCCCCAATTGGCCATGCTGGCAGGGGCTGATGGAAATTGTAGTCCATGAACATGTGGAGAGCCGCAGGTTGCAGACCCCTGAGTTACGCCCTGTGGTGTATCTAGGCAAACTGGAGTTTGCCCCCCGCATGGGCAGCCGCCCTCCCCCACTATGGCCAAGCAATGATTTTTTACACCAGGTCATTTCAAAGTCACCATCACATTATAGAACATGCCCCAACTCACAAATCTGAACATCAATAGGCCATGCCACACAGCAGAAATAATTTTTTTGAAAACATTTTCAAAATGCTTTCAAAATGCTTTATTACTGCTATGAAAACATCTTATGGTGTTATATCCAGTTCCCCCAGTTGGGGGAAACAGCATCACTTTCCATGTTATTTAAACTGGGAATCCCAGATTCTCCCTTTAAGGTGGATTTAAAAGGAAAATCTGGGCTCCTTAGTTTAAACAAGTGATGCTGGAATCCACCCCCAAACAACATCATTTTCAATGGTGTTTAAACTAGGGAGCCCGGATTCTCCTTTTAAATCCACCTTAAAGGGAGAATCTGGGGTTCCCAGTTTAAACAACATTGAAAGTGATGCTATTTTTGGGTTGATTCTCCCCCACCCTGAAACAGCATCACTTTCTATGTTTAAACTGGGGTCCTCAGATTCTCCCTTTAAATCCATGCCCAAGGGGGGTGGGATTTAAAAGGAAAATCTGGGGAAATTTGGGGGGTGTCTGCTGTCAGGGGTGCAATTGTTAAGCTAGCAGCACCAAACTTTCATGGTATCTTTATGAGACTCTCCTAATGATACCACCCAGGTTTGGTGAAATTTGGTTCAGGGGGTCCAAAGTTATGGGCCCTCAAATGTGTAGCCCCCATCTCCTATTCGTTCCCATTGGAAACAATGGGGGATGGGGCACCCCCTTTGGGAGTCCATAAGTTTGGACTCCCTGAACCAAACCTCACAAAACCTGGATGATAGCATTAGGAGAGTCCCCTGAAACATCCCTGAAATTTTGGTGCTGCTATCCTAAAAACTGCGCTCCCTGCAGGCCAAAAATGGAAAACCCACTAGAATACCAAAAAAAAACCCCATAAACAAACCCTGCATTTTTTGCACCCACCACAAGGGGGCGCCCTGGGCAATTGCCCACTTTGCCCAATAGGCATTACACCCCTGCCATTCCTCTCCAAAATCAGGTGACTATAACTATTATTGCCCCTCTCCATATATCCTTCATCCATTCCAAACCTATCCCCAAAACTGTCTATACTCTAGGACTGTGTGTGCATCCTGCTGCTTTTTATTGTGTGCTTGTGTATCCCCATTATCCTTTAATAAAAATAGTTAAACTTTATTTGCTGTCCTGTGAGTTTCTTGTGAAAGCTGATTCTCTTATACATAGATAATCAAGGTCTTGTGTTGCCTGGCCTTTTGCTAAGCCCAGAATCTGCTCCTGCTAATTCCCCACAAAGGAGATACTTCCCACCACTTCGTGTAACAGGATGGACCTCAGAGTCCTCAAGGGGAATAACCCACCATGCATTTTCACAGGAGCTTTATAGTCTGGCCACCCCTGCCAAAATGCAAGAATAATAAAAAGAGGCGGGTGATGTTTTTACGCAAAATAGGCCTCAGAATTTGCTTCCTGGACCACTGTCTTGTTTTGCCTGCAAAAGCTACTGATTATGCTCACATGCAGACAGTTGGGAAAAAGAACCTGCCATCAGTGATACAAAAGGCTGACCCATTCTTCCAGTTTTAATATGCATTTCTGTGGTTTTGTTGATGTATATGGATTGGAGAGAATAGACAAAACATGTAACTTTTGGGTTATTGTCTAAACTGGAGCCTTGAAACCAACATTATTTTGCTGGTCTACTGCAGAGGGTCTCAATTACCCTGCTTTTAGAAAAACGAACAACTCTCTGCAGACATTTGCACTTGAGTTCCTTCATACAGTACTGCCTGCCAAGCACGCACAACTTTGCCGTACCCTAGAATGAATTCTAATATTGGCTTCCAATACTGGATGAAGATATGATTTGTAAAAACACATCCTTTGAAAGAGAGGCATTAATAAAGCACCCTTTTTGTGTGTGTGAGTCTTGAACTGGCACGATTTGTATGATGCAGGGATGTTTTTGCAATTAGTGAGACAGAGACAGACTAGGTAAATATGATACTTAAATATGATATTATTGGACTAGTTTCAAATGTTTATGTAAGCTCTCAAACTGGGCAGGTGTTTTTCATCTGGAATAGGTGTTGGGTCCAAATAAGAATGTTAAGAAATAAATTCAGTATGGTCTGTGCTGGAAGTCTGGAGCCTTCTCATCTTCCAGATGTGAAGATGGCTAAACCCCTTCCAGGAAATCACAAAGAGAATGTATCCACCCTTGCCCTGCCCCTGCCTTACTGGTTTTATATATTATAAACTTTGGCCCAGCCCCCTTTCCATGTTAACTCTGAGGAGACACAATAAAGAGGGAACTAGTAGGTGATAAAAGGGTACCAAATTCCTTTGCTAGTGGTAGTGGTAGGAAGCGGAATCAGGAACTTGCTCAAGCAGCCCATGAAATTCTGCAACTCACAAAACAAAGGGTCCAAGATGGTGGAAGCAAAAGGGAAGGTCGTGATGATCACAAGGATGAGGCAGGAAATGTGACAGAAGTCTCTTGGAGTCTGCACAGCAAAGAAACTGAAGGTCAGCTGATTTTTTAAAATCTGTACCTATCAGCAGGTCATGAATGCATGCATTGTTATGCTATAAATCGATCAGAAACTCAGCAGTTTCATTTGAAATGGTGTCAAATATTTTTCCCTTTCTGACATTTCGTATGGAAGTTGTGATCTCATTCCTGCCGAGTTGCAGCTGTCACTTGGAGAATGGTCCTTAGGTATTACAGATAATGCAGATGCCCTTTTTATTTCTTTAAAAAAAACATGTTGTCATCACAAGCCTGTTTTGTTCATTTTTCACGGCTGGTGTTCCTGCATGTTCATGTCTGTTGTGCCATTTTTCACCACTGATACACCACTGTATGCAATTTTTAATCAATTTGCAAGAAATTGAGGCTCAGTGGCATCAATTTAACGTTCCTATTGAATGTTGTTAGTGTGGTCTGGAACAGCAGTTTCCCACCAGACAAAAGATGAGTGGTACATCAAGTTTAGCCATATTCTTTGCAGTACACAGTACTGAGCCATACTGGTTTACTTTCACCCTTTCATCACCATAAACTTGCCTCAGGGATGTAGAGCTGTAACACCGAGGGGATAAGTTTTTCTTTGTTTCTAATTTCTATTCTTACATACTAAAAAAAATCTTTTTCAGGTATATAAATGAAGCATGACTGCAATTCTAATTTAAAGAAGATTGGCTTCAGCCACCACAAGATTGGAAAAACACAGCCTTGAAGAGAGCCATCCAAGGAAAGTGGAAGATGCCAAAGCCTCATTGAGATCAGTGGGATTTAAGGTGTGCTTAACTATACATTTAATTCAGCGAGTTTCATTTCCTCAGATTGCTTATAGAGTCTGGTGGTGAATACAGAGACATCTGAGGTTTTCCCTGAGAATAAAATGTTTCAGAATAAGAAACTTACAATTTAGTGAACCTCTACGAGTGTCATGGCTGTTTGCAGCTGACTGTGGAAGAAATGCAGAAAGTGTTCCAACAGAAACTGGAAGCTAAGGGAAGTTGGACTGGTCTGGGCTAGCACTGTGAACAATCGGCTCTCTTGCTATCCTGGTTTAATTGTGTCTTTGTTCATTTAGTTCCCTTGAGGTTGGCATTTGGATCCAATTAAGGACACATTGTGTAATTTAAAAAGGATGATTAGCTGATTGGATTTGGGCAGATAATACAGTGCTTGGAACTGGGATGGTTCCACCTGTCAGTAGCAATTTGATCAATTTAAGATTAAGGTGTGCTCCAGATCCAAAACACTGTTTTTTTGTTCCTTTGTCAACAACATAATGGCTGCAAGCCTCTGCTGCACTGATACTTTTTGAACTGTTTTTTATTTATTTATTCGATTTGGTAAACCGCCCTACCCCCGAAGGGCCCAGGGAGGTGTTCAAACATGACAACCAATACCATGTAATTTAAAAGACACAAATCGAATAATCGCAATTAAAACAATAAATAAAACACAATACAATAAAAACAGTAGCAGTAATAACCCATCCAAAATTAACTAAATAGATGACGTCTGGTATTATACCCCAGGAGGGGACCGGCTGATGTTCAAGTAAGCGGATGGTACATAAGGCAACAGAGAGGGGCAAATTCAGCGGCCAGCCTCCCCAAAAGCCCGGTGGAACAGCTCAGTTTTACAGGCCCTGCAGAACTCCCCAAGGTCCCGCAGGGCCCGAACAGCTGGAGGAAGAGCGTTCCACCAGGCAGGGGCCAGAGCTGTAAAAGCCGTGGCCCGGGTAGAGCCCAGCCGCATCATAGAGGGACAAGGGACCACCAGTAAATTCACCTCTGCCGAACAGAGAGGGCGACTCGGGACATATGGAGTAAGGCAGTCTCGCAGGTATGAGGGCCCCCGGCCGTAAAGGGCTTTAAAGACTGTTGAAGTCTTAACACCTCCAGCACAGAGATCATAGAGCCAAAGGATACCTGTTTCTACCAGGGTTGCCAGTTTGCCTCCTCACTTCAGAGGGGGGGGGTTGGAGGTAGTGACATTCCAGCACCACATCTGGTTGCACCTCGAACTGACATCACAACACTTTAGGATTTCCCTAATCTCTATGACAAAAGAATCTATACAGATTTAAAGGATTTCTAGAGAGTTCTGACGCTGCGTAATGTTGCTTCCCATTGCTCACTTTAGATTCTGTGGGAGTGAAAAATGGCTGAGGGGGGCTGGAAGCCATGTTTGAGAGATTATTTGAACATAAGAATAAGGTAACCCAAACTCCTTACTAACCCTAACCCTAACCCTAACCCAAACCCTGCCCTCCTCAGGTTCCCCCTTCCTCCTGAAAAACTCCAGGTATTTTCCAACCCAGGGCTGGCAACCCTACTCTGAATGTGGAAGTTCCCTTTAGTCACCATGGCTAGTAGCCACTGATAGGCCTAGCCATAAATCTGTCTAATCCCCTTTTAAAATGGTCTGTGCCTGTGACCATCACTACAGCAATTTCCACATTTTAATCACTCACCATACAAAGACATATTTCCTTTGTCCATCCTGTATCTACTGCCCATCAGCTTCATGGAATGTTCTCAAGTTCTGGTATTTTGGGAGACAGAGAAAAGTCTCTTTATTCTCTCCACCATAGAGGGACTGAACGGCCATTGATGCATTTGCCCTTTAGCCCGCTTAAGTAGCACTTACGTCAACCAGGAGGGCAAACAGAGAGGCATATATGGCTGTCATTTCCACAACTGCGCTGCCTTAATTTGGCTCCCACTGGGCCCTGGGAACATCAGCAACCTAGTGGTGTTAGTCCACTGAGTGGCTTTCTAGTAGAGGGGATTTTTCCTGCCTTTCTTTTTGAAATACAGTGACCAAAACTGCACACAGTATTCCAAATGAGGCTTCTGCACCAAAGATCTACACAAGGGCATTATAATATTGACTGTTGTATTTCTAGTAAACTCCTACATAGAGTTTGCCTTTTTCATCACTGCAGCACACTGGGTTGACTCTTTCACTGAACTATCTACTACAACCCCAAGATCCTTTTCCCTCTCAATTTCAGCAAGTGCAGACCCATTAGCCTATACTTGAAGTTGGGATTTGTTGTCCCATTGTGCATCACCCTATGCTTACCAACACGGACCTTCATTTGCCACATTGTTGCTCCCTCACCAAGTTTGTGGATATCCTCCTGGCGTTCTTTGTAGCCATCCTTGTTTTGCGTCATTCAGAATAAGTTTGTGTTATTAGAAAACTTGGCCACGATGCTGTCCGCCTCCAGTTCCAGATCTGTTGAGACCATTTATGATCTATAGAATTGACTCTGGGCCTCTGAAAGAACCTCACAAAGGTACAGGAGGTGCTGTAGGGAAGGCTGCCAACTTCTGTTGGGAAAATTCCTGCAGATTTGAGGGGAAAAAAGGTTTGGGGAGGGAGATAACAGGGATATAGGCTCATTCCGCACATGCAGAATAATGCACTTTCAAACTGCTTTCAATGCTCTTTGAAGCTGTGCGGAATAGTAAAATCCACTTGCAAATAGTTGTGAAAGTAGTTTGAAAATGCATTATTCTGCATGTGCAGAAGGGGCCATAGAGTCCACGCTCCATAGCTGCCATATCTTCCAGGGGAACTGGTTTCTGTAGTGTGGAGGATTCCAGGCCCCACCTGGAGTCTGGTAACCCTGGCCTAAATAGTTCAAAAACATGGAAGACAGGTTTCATATGCTAGTCATTAAAAGATGCAGAAATAGGAGTGTGTCAAAATAATTCATGAACAGTACTAAAATGACTCAACAGGAAACATTTATAATGACTTTTTAACCATTAAAGAACTGGCTCCCTTGGTGCAACTCTCCCTACTCAGTACACTGGATCATGGGCGCAGAGGCAATGGGGACATCCGGCGCGGCTTTCCCAGGCACCACCATGGCAGTCACGTTTTGGGAGCGGGGGGTGGTTGTGTCGTGGGTGTTTGGGGGCATTTCGGAGGCAGGGTGTGGGTGAGAGGGGGCGTGTGGTAGTTCATGCCCTGGACGCAGTTCCCCATCCCTTCGTCACTGCATGGGCGTATCTTGGAAGGGAAAAGGGCAGTCTTGCGACCCAGGCACACTCGCCTCAATCATGTGGGGGGCTCATTTGGCCACCTACCCTTGCCCTCTCCCCACAGGTCTGCCGCCACCTGCTCACCATTTGCTGCTTTCCCACCCACCGCTGCTATTCTGTCCTTCTCACTGCTTGCACTCTCCCCCCTGCTGTTGGTTGCTCTCCTGCTCAGCCTGGGGACATGCCAAGTTGCCCTGAAGCCTGTGGAGATGCACCACGCATGAAGAGGCTGGCTCATCCACTTTCTGTTCCTGGGCCCCACTGAAATGAAGTGAGGGCCCCCCATCCCTTTCCCCTATTGTGTGCATAGCCATGCTTCCCCCAGGGCCACTCCAGTCCTCCAGATGCTTGGCACAAGTGCCTGGTGCCCTCCTGCTTTGCGCACACTGTCTGTCCTCCTCCCCACCTGGCTGCCTATCTCACCATAGCATCCTTGGCCATTGAACTGTATGTTGGTGCTGGGCCAGGTCATGGCTCTTGCTCTGGGGAGCATCTCGGGCTCTTCTTCAGAGTTCTCCCTGGCAAGCAGGTGAGCAAGGTGCGGGGGGGGGGGGAGTATGGCAGGGTGTGGCAGGACTTTGGCAAGGATCCGTGCTTGATGGGGGCCATGCTGCCTGGGGCCTTTGTGTCAGTATGCCACGGACTAGGATAAACTTGTATAATGGAATTTCAGCTAGTGATCACATTGCAAGGTACATTTGGTTCTTATTAAATGTATTTATGTACCTCTGAAATGGTTTACTTACAATCCAAGATAAATAGGAAATAAAAATGAAGGGTAAAGGAAGTGAAGAGGAAACAAGACCACATAAATAGTTCCAGGTTTACATTTGAAGCATACTGAACTGGCCACTTTGGCTGAGATTGTCCTTACTGCAGTTATTCGATATTGTTTGGAAAAGGAGTATTTTCAACTCTGAAATATCGATTCAGAAAATATCTGTGCCTTACCAAGAATTTAAAACTCTGACTTGTTCCTTCTCTCCGATTTCTTCAGTAGTTTCCATAGTTGCACTTTCTATGCACCATTCAAATGAAACAACTTTGAATAGCTCTTTATATCCCACTTCTTTCAACTGCTGGCAAATAAAAGCTTGTTGCCTGCTTTGTTCTTAGATTAGGCTCTGCTGTTGCTCCTAAAAGCATTATAGGAAATAAAAGGAAGCGGTATTAAAAAAATAGATGTCTTTGATGAATGAAAAGGAAGTGTGCATCTGGATCTCCCAAAGGTATTGGCAGAAATCACATCATTTTTGCTCTAGCTAATGATAAAAATCTTTTGCCAATGATCAGTGTGAATTATACATGATCAGAAAATTGCTCCAGTGGTTTGTAGTTGTTTTCACCCCCCCGCCACATATTTAATATTTTAATACTTTAAAAAAAATACTTATTTTAAAGTACAGTTTCTTGTCATATATGTAGGTATATTTGTCTAAATTATGTAATTGATGAGGCATCCTGTGGACTGTATTAAGCTTCTGCACACTTTGTTGTTTTTATGACAGCAAAAACTGCTTTCAGACAGTCAGGTTGGTTTATCAACCACCAACTGTGCTGTGGTGAAGCACTATTTTTCCATGTGCATACGGCTTCCATGTTACGACTACATATCCTCTAAAATGCAGTGTTCAGAAGCACATACCAAAGCTGGCAAGTAGCGGACCAAAACCAAACATAGGAAAAGGGCTAACAATGCATGTGCCAATATTTTTATTTTTAAATTTCATTTTTATTTTAAAAATCATACAAAGGATGTGATTTCCATAGTCTAACAATGTAGTCTTCACTTTAAAAAAATAAGAGAAATGGTCTATCTGTAAATTAAATGCTGATCTATTAAAGGTTTCTAAAGGTTGCTTTAACTTGCCTTTGGTCTTTCAAAGGAATATTTTCACTCAATTTATTCCTGTTTATAATTTGATACATTTTAGGAAAGAGTAGCTAAAAGTATGCTGGTATATTGCTTTTGGTGATGCTATATTGTTCTACATTATTGAAATTGAAATGTTGTACACCGCCCAGAGCCCTCCAGGGGTGGGCGGTATAAAATGTCAAATAAATAATAATAATAATTATTATTATTATTCATGAAGGAGTTTTGTTACCCAAGCAGCACCATTCTAAGCATACTTTCTTGTAGAGTAAACCCAACTAAATAGACTGGAGTAGGATTTTGGGTAGCCCTGCTTAGGTTCACCCTCTAAAGTATTCCTATTAGTAATAGTAATCTGTGCAATCCTAAACATTGCCCACAAGTCACAGTCCCCTTAGTGCAGGGGTAGGGAACCTGCGGCTCTCCAGATGTTCAGGAACTACAATTCCCATCAGCCCCTACCAGCATGCGCCGCCTATGCGAACGGCTCCCTGGGGACGGCGTTTTTGCCGTCCCCAGGGCACCATAAATGGCCCGTGCGGAAAGGGCCTTAGTTTAGTATTGGGTGGTCAGCCAGTTCATCATTTTATCTAGATTTGTTGAGGTTTGAATATGAAGCCTTTACATGAAAATTGTGTGTCTCCCCTTATTTCAGTCTGTGCCAAGGCAGACCAAATTCTGTGTTTGCACAAATAACATAAATACAGTTTCCTGCCCATTTCATTTCCCAACAAAAGTTCAGATATACAAACTATACTGTCAGGGGAAAAGGCTTCATTTATTAATGCAGGATGCGTGTGAGAATTGTCAGCTTTGAGGGAAACATTCTGAACAAATATCGATCTGGAACTTTTTGGGCAAACTATTGAAATGCTTGAGTTTTTAGAGGATATAAGGCAAATGACTGATCTTTTAAAATTAAAAATTAATAGGTTGCTAGGCATTTCAGACACTCAGAACACAGAGGTACGAAGTAAACTGTGAAGATTCTGCAGTTTCAAGTGGCACAATCATACCTGTTTTTATATTAGAACAGACATGGGCACAAACATGAAAAAAGACTCAGGAATGTGTGATAGGACAGTGTATGAGTGCAAATGAGATGGAGAGGATCAAGGATAGTTGAAGAAAACAAGCTTTATGAAGTGTAAATAGAAAGACTCACAGCTGTATATTTGCATGCCATTTATATTTACATGATGTTTATGAAAACTACCGAGGACATCTGAAACATGACTTTGTGGGCATCTGAATTTTTTTGAATGGAAAAATGCCCTTTCAAGATTGAGAGACTCAAAGGAAAGTTGCTATGAATCTCAGAAAAAAAATACTTGAAGGGGCTAAGGATATCTGTGTTCACAATGTTTGTGGGTTCTCATCACTTTGAGTTGGAACTCTGGGAATCCACAATTCAGATACCCAAGTTGCAGCTCTCTCTGCTATTCCAGATCAGAATACTTAACTGAGGTACTGAACCAGTGATGGCATTTCGGAATATGGCAGTTCTTTTAAGTACTTCCTGTTTTATTCTCATTCTTTGCTGTTATTCTCAGAAAAAATGTCTGGAAGCATTCTAAGGAAACAAGACCAATTTTGCACAGCCCCTTTGTGTGATAGCGACCAAGGATATTCCAGCTGCTGTATCCCAAATGTCATTTGATTGCTTGATTATTTGAAGCTTTCCTCTAGTGCAGGGGTAGGGAACCTGCGGCTCTCCAGATGTTCAGGAGCTACAATTCCCATCAGCCTCTGTCAGCATGGCCAATTGGCCATGCTGACAGAGGCTGATGGGAATTGCAGTTCCTGAACATCTGGAGAGCCGCAGGTTCCCTACCCCTGCCTTAGTGCAAGCCCACAGGGTTCTCAATGCAACAGATGAACAGATGTGGTTTGTCATTGCCTGCCTACGTGTAGAGGTCCTGGACTCCCTTGGTGGTCTGCCAACCAAGTACTAACCAGGGCCCCCCTTGCTTTGCTTTTGAAGTCCAATGAGATTGGTCTAGCCTGGACCTGTATACTCAGAAGTAAATACAGTTGAGTTCAATGGGACATTTCTCAGTACGTGTACTCAGAATCACAGCCTGTCAGATGGACACGTACCAAAAATTAGGAGCTGTGCTCGGTAAGGGGAGAGTGGAAGCAAATGAGAAATGTGACTGATTGTGTAAGTGCTCTTTAGCTGACCTACTAGCACTCTCCATCAAAGTAAAACAGGTTGTTCCTTGATGCACCTAACAGCAGCCAGCCACCCAAGTCTCTCATGTGTAGTAGTAATATAATCCAACCTGTTATTTTGAGTTGCTACCAGAGCATGTCAGGGAAAGGACAGGGGAAGTAGAATGAGGTCATGGCAATTTGGCACTTCCCTTGATGTATGTCACTAAACAGTTAAAACATGACTGTTGCAGTATTTTAGTTACTTTAAAAACCAAAACATACATTTTAAACAAAAAACGGAAAATGTATTTCAAGAAAGCATGCTGAAGACTGTTGTCTCAAATGCTGCTTTCCGTTTGCTCCATATTTTAAATTCTGTTTCTGAAGTAACAAGGGTTTTTACCTGGTTTCTTTTTGCCTAAAATATGAGGTAATCTTAGAGGTTTAAAACATATCCTGCTGTTAAAATATGTCAAGTGGACAGCAAGCCAGAAAAAGAAAGAAAAAGCAAAATATTGCATCAGACATAATTCTTCCCAAAGTCAAAAACAAGTCAGGTCCATAAAGAAGAATGCAACTACTGGTATGTGGTCTCAGTAAATCACATTCATTTAATGCTTTGAGGTCCCCCCAAAAGATTTAAAAAAAATGCAAACTACAAATTCCAAAGGCTAGGAAATACATGACAGTTGGGAGTGGGGATGAGAATGGGGGTGGACTGAACTGTTAAAATGGCCTAGGAGGAAGCAGAATTAAATGATCCATGCAGAGGTGGTACCAATTGACTGAATAAGCAATAATTCCAGTATTAGGCATGCACTTGCCAGTCACCTGCTCCTGTTGAGGAGGTCAGTCTATACATGGAATCATTGTTTTGGTTGGCTGGGTCTGAGCCAAGTGGCCCTTAAGCCAGACTGCAGAACTAGGACTTGGCTTGGCTTGTTCTTGGCAGCAGTGGTCTTTCAGAGCAGTGACCCCCCAGGAATTTTCAGTGACCAGGAATGTGCCAGTCTGACACTGAGAAACACATTTTGAAAGGTGTTTTGGCAACTTCCTCCTTTTCCTCTGGAGATCCACTGACTCCATACCTAGATGACATTCAGACATTAAGACATAATAAGGTAGGTTAAGATGTGTCCCTGAGTGACCAGGAACAATGGATGTGATGGTTTCCATTGTATTCTTGTATATGTGAATGCTTAACACTTTTCTATGTTGGCTTGCTGTTGCCACCAGATTTTTAAAAATCTGAAAATTGAGTCACTTATTTAAGATGACAGATTTAAGTACAAACATGGCCATGATTCTTTGTCTGCAATTCTATGCATAGTTACTAAGAAGTAAGCCAAAGACCCTCTGTATAAAGTGAGACTTACTTCTGAATAGACATGCCTAGGAGTGCAGCCTTTCACTATTAGGGACATAAGCTAACCACATAGTCTTAATGTGACAGGAAAATGCTGTGTTTTGCTGCTGTACTGTGGCTGCCTCACAGTCAAATTAAGTCCCTCACAATAAAGCCTCTAAAGCACAGTCCCAGCCCAGTCCCAACTGTAGTAAAGGAAAACACTTCTTTCCTGTTGCTATGTACATTGGCACACACACTATCCAGAAAACCATGCTCAAAGCATTCTGGAAACACCTGCCAGCAGACTGTTGGGAAACACTGTTTAAACAAACATATCTGCCAACTTTCCAATGCTATCAGTTTCATGGCCAAAAAAAAAAAAGGATTATTTTAAACTGATGTGATAGATTACAGGATTTGGGCCATAGAGAATAGGCTTCTAGTCTTGTTTATAATCATTCTCAGAGTTGTAGTAATCTAGCATACAGATTTCACAGTATATAACGGCACGTAGTGTTTGGATTCACAATATACAGTCATCTTGAGAGCAGAGCTGTGGTAAGGGGGAACTGGTCCTGGGGCATATGTGTGCCCTGTGCCCCTGCCACGCCCCTGCCCACTCCTACCCCACCCCAGAATGCCCCTGGAATGCCCCAGAATGCCCTCACCCCATCATACCCCCTGCCCCGGCTCTTCCCCAGCACACACCTGGGGCAAGACACCCCCGCTTCCCCTGGGCGCTACGCTACTGCTTGAGAGATATGATGGAGATTGTGAAAGATTTTGCTCTGGGGCCCCATGCATCACTACCTGTAATCATTCGGTCTCTTGACAAGTTACTTCTTAGGTTTTAGGATATCCCAAAAACAGATAAACTGTTTTAGGCAAGTCAGTTCCAAGAAGATCAGTCCACAGGAATCTTCCATGTTATTTAAATTAAAGCTACACGTATACATTTCATATCAAATTCTTTATCCTTTACTTTAATAATTACTGTGCAAACATACGAAAACCCTGTTTTTGAGATTCCTTTCACAATAATGTGTGTATACCATGTGAAACAAATATAAAATCACATTTATTTCTTATACTTGGGATGTGACTAATGTGATTCCAAAAGGGGAAATTGGCGCCATACCCATTTAATTTAGTTTATGACACAGTTGGGCAGAAATGGTTATGAACTCAGCAGTTCTGATAAAAATTATAACAAAACATCTAGCAATGAATGTAAGGCAGATAATTTGTATGCATGTGTGAAAGGCTGCAAGGAAATATGATTTTTAAAAGTGCACTTTTTCTAAAACAACTTACTGTTTACAGTCAAAGTAAGGCAGAAAGGCCTAGGAACAGGGGAGCCACCAGAATGACTGTGGCCTCCTGTACTCTGATTGGTCAAGCAACTTATAATACATTGCGCGGGGGTGGGGGGCGTGGGGCGAATTAACTACCTATCAGAAAAGTTGTTAAGTGCTGGCTGCTTTAAATATGTGGTGAGATTCTGCCAGTAGCATCTATGTGTGTGTATGTAAAGGGCAATCAAGTCACAGCTGACTTATGGTGAACCCAGTGAGGGGCTTTCAAGGCCAGTGTGAAGCAGAGATGGTTTGCCATTGCCTTCCTCTGCAGAATCTTCTCTGGTGTTCTCCCTTCCAAGTAAAGACCCTACTTAACTTCCAAGATCTGTCATGCCACCTTCACTCCCACAGCCTTTATACCTGAACATTATCCTTTGCTAAAGACATACACATAGACAGACAGATTCTTTATTTGGTCATTTGACCAGCACATTAAAAACTGCACAGTTGTCAAGGACAGTTGACCCTTCAAAGAAACTGAGTGGATAGGAATACACACTCTTGGGTCTTCCATACTTGTCTGTACATCCTCTTTACAACATCTATCATCTAGTTTAAACCTTGACTTGAATTCTGATTATGCTTGTTCCAGATTTTCCTCTGCTCAGCTTCAATGTGTTGATCTCTGCAATAGAAGCCAAGTTTGCTCATATTTGTCCTGAATTCACCATCACATGATCCCTGCACTTCAAATGTGTGCTTTTTCTTCCTGGCTTTGTGGTTGGTTGCAGGTCACAAGCCCCAGTCACCACGGCCTGAAATGATTCACTTGCCGTATTTTGAGGGAAACTCATGTGATATAGAATGTGTTTTCTATAACTCTGGGGCATATAATTCATGTTCCTTATCAAGCTTGTATTTGTCATCTCCCACAGGATATCGTCTGAACAGTCTTGCTTATTTAATAATTTTTAGTCTGTTTCTCTGTGTTGTTTTTTTGTTGCCAAAATTCCTGATATGATTGCTTTGAACCTTGGTCTCAACTCAATGCCATTTTGGAGTGAAAGGAGTTCTTCTTCCACCATTTCTGTCTCCTCACTGCTGATATCTACGAATGGCTCAATCATTCAGTCAGCTATTGTAAGCACACACACAAAAAAAGATCCTGCAATCTGTCAGACATGTGTCTATGCAGACCTGTGTCTGTCAGAGATGAGTCTATGCAGTCTATGCAGTTCATCCAGGTATGCGCAATACACTTGATGGTCATCATCTGGTATGCTATTCTCCTTTTCTAATGCAGAAAGATTTGGAAGAATTGGCGACTATGTTACATTTGAATAACTGTAACTTAAGACAGAAATGTGGAGAGGACTGATTTTACATCACTTCCTTGCAATTGCAAATTAATGCTGTGAATACATCTGCTAAGTAAGCATTGTTATCCTTGATTTTTATTAGTTCATCACAGAGAAATCTTATAGTAATTCAACAACTGTATTAAAAAGTTAATAAAAACAACTCAGGCAGTTTCCCTTGGGCAGCCATCTTACTTCTGAGTGCAACAACAAATGTTCAAAATATTTATCTGTAGATCTTTATCTGTCACTAACTGAGGGTCTGTGCTTTGGTTTTATTTCCTGCTGACAGTGCTCAATGATTTCTGACGTTGACTACTTAAGTTTTTTGTTGCCTGTGGATTACACAGTGCACTGCAAGCACACTGCAAACACACCGGGTACAAGTTTTTCATGAAAGTGACGAAGCCATGATGATAACTATTGATGGTGCCCCATCTGTTGCACAAACCAGAATGTTGCTCAGCACAACTTTCTCTTTGAAAAAATTCTCAAGAACCTGAAACACTAGCCATTTTTGCATGGTCAAAATATCCCGGGGTAGAACCGGGATCTTACATGCTGTGACTGATTTGTCCCAGTTTCTCCTTCTGCATGGCTCCCAGGTTCTTCCAAGGAGTCAAGGCAGGACCGGGATGTATAACCCCAACTGTTTCTGCACAAGCCCAGGGCTTTTCTCATTTGCAGTGTGATCTCTTCTGTGATCTCTTCCGCGCATGCGCAGACATCCTTTGTTTCCCGTGTTCTGATTGGCTGACTCCCCCCCATTCCCCCACTCACTTTCACTAGTTTAGTTTTAATTGACTTTGAACCCAGTTACACAGAGAAAACTCCTTCCACGTAGATAAGGGACATGACTTTGATTGCAGTGGAAAAAAACCCACGGAGGGAGAAACCATGGATTAAGACAGAAAAGGGGGGGAAGACGAAAAGAACAGGAGAGCAATGAGTCCCTCAAGCAGCTGTGGATTTTAAGACAGAAAGGGGGGGAGAGGCAAAAAGAAGAAGAGAGTCAGAGTCTCTTAAGCAAATCCAAGCAATTCCAAAGCTAACACAAACATTTGTTGCTCCCAGTGCCTGTTGACTGGTGAGGTGGGCCAGAGTGATGAGGCGGGAAAAATAGACTAGTTCTGCCCTGGTTCTGCTCCTGTGGTATTTGCATGGCAGTGGGGTCACACAGGGGCATTTTAAAAGAACTGCCAATTTGGCAATTTTTGAAAGTTGTGGGGCAAAGGAAATATGGGGTAACACTGGGGCAGACCCTGTGCAGATTCGGGAGCTGTGCGGAATTCCCGGCTGCACAGAGATATTTTCCATGCTCACCCTGGGATATTTTGACCGTGCAAAAATGGCTGCTGACTTCCCTGTTGTATCTGTTTCTAGTTCTCTAGTAAAGAATAGTTGTTAAACGAAACTTTCATTTTTGATCAAATGAGCACAAAGCAAAGCTTCATTACCTGGCAGAGTCAACTCATAATTGTAAGCTAACTTCTGTTGCTTTTAGCATGTTGCACAATGTGTCTTTAATGTTTTCAGCCGTTTCATCCACTCTTCTTTGAACAGAATTATAACTGAAGGAAATAGATTTGATAATTGGTTCAGGTGACTTGAGCAAAACTGTGCGCAGCACCTCTTTCACTGCTGGCAGAATAAGCTCCAATTGAATGAGGTTTAATAGATGTAGCAATCAGCAAACCATGGTCGATTCCCCACCCACCATTAGATGCGCGCTCCTCACAGCAAATACCCCCGGGTCCTGCAGCACTCCCCACTATACCAGCAGTGACAACATAGCGACAACGCAGTCACCCCGATTCTGCCACTCCTCCCACCCCTCAGCGCGCGTCATTTCAGATCCTGGTTGGAAGTACACCTTTTTGAAACCACGCACTGAACACGGAGCAGGGGTCCCCTCCACTTTCACTTTTGAAGTGGGGAAAAGCCCCATCGCTGGATTGTTGTGAAGTTCTGGCAAACATATTTCCAATGGGTTTTCACTTCAGGAAGTTTTCTCAGGCTCATTCCGCACATGCAGAATAATGCACTTTCAAACTGCTTTCAGTGCTCTTTGAAGCTGTGCGGAATGGCAAAATCCACTTGCAAACAATTGTGAAAGTGGTTTGAAAATGCATTATTTTGTGTGCGGAAGGGGCCATAGAGTGACTGAAAATATGCTAAGTTTTTTTGAGTTTTATTAGAATGTACTTTCTTCAAATGTTCCAGAGGCCTGGAATGTTTCATGGCTTCATTAGAAAAGACTCTTTCACACAGTAGGCAAACTGGCTGCTGTTGGTTATTTAGTTCTGATATAAATCCATACTTCAGATATTCCATGCTATATTGCCGGCACTTCTTCTTGGTTTGTTTTTATTGTAGAACAAGAAACATAAGTTCCATTTAAAAATCATTTGAGAAAGCCACTTTGGGTCCAAGGAAAGCTGGGATTTGGAAAAGTATCAAATTGACTAGTCATCTCAAATAAACTTCAATTGCTGCTCCCAGACATTTCCTTAATTGTGTTTAAAAAGCCCTCCATTCTCTTGAGAACCTTAAAAAATAGCATCTACAAAATCTGTGCAATGGGGTAGATCCTACCTTTTCCCTTCTACTCTACTGAACTTAGCTTGATGCCTTCCTCCAGTCAATTTTAGAGTTGGTCGATACCAGCCAGATTCGTTCCAATTCGAATTCGGACCAGATTCGGATCAATGGCTCAGATTGGCCGAATTCTGAACCTTGCAGATTCAGACTGCCCTGAATCTGTGGGAATGTCCGAGAATTTTGGATGCGTTTTTATTTTTTGGTGTTTTTTCACGTTTTGACCTGCAGGGGGCACATTTTTAGACATGTTCTGCAGTGACTTGGCTGCATTGCTGTCAATGGGGAATTTCTGGTGGAGGGCTGTGGGGTGAACATTTCTGAAGGTACAGTCACAAAACTTTCAGGGTATCTGTAGTGAGGAGAGTCTCTGGATGACACCATCCTAGTTTGGGGGACTTTGCTTCAGGGGGTTCAATTCTATGGGACCCAAAAAGGGTAGGGCCCCCTGCCCCCTGAAGCAAAGTTCCCCAAACCTGGATGGTGTCATCCAGAGACTTTCCTCACTACTACTGCAACCTTGTTTGTAATAAGTGATGATTCTATGCCTATTTCTTACTTTATAAAATACTAGCAATAAAGCCAGTTGAGTGAGAAAATACAACATGCTGTAGAAAACTGTTGTGTGCAAAGCTGAATACTGGCTTTACAAAGGGGGGGAGCAGGGTGCCTGTGAAGATGGGGAGACTTCTTCCATCTCCATAGGCAACCCCCCCTTTGGAAAGCTGAATCCTGGCTTTGCAAGGGCAGAGGCAGCAGGGCATCTGTGAAGATGGCAAGAGTTCTCCCTATTTCCATTTCCATATATACATGGGGTAACACTATATATATGCTAGTCAACTCTCCAGAGCATTCTTTAGCTGTTTTCATGGCCTTAATCAGCAGCCAGCACTAACCTTCCAACACTTCCCCATTCCACACTGCATAACTGACATAAAACCAACCCCTGGAAATACAAGTGAAACTGACAAGCTCATATTGATTAATGAACTGACCTAGAAGGTTAGCATTCAGTCATAGCTCCATTTTCTCATGGTTCTCTGTTGCCATCACATAACAAAGCTCAGTTGTTTATATCCACTGCATTTTTGAATCAAGCTATTAACTTAATAAACCAATTATTGTTTTCCAGATAATTAACAGATAATTACATTACAAAGCATGTAATGTTCCCTAACAGCTGAGTAATGTGGTAAGGGGGAGGGGAGACATACTTTAAATTTAAAAAAAACCCGCACTAGCGTGAAGATCAAGGCACATGGCCTAGGATCTCTTTCAGACTATGAACAGTTGTACAGTGAGAAAAGATGTTAAAATAGTATGTTATTTAATTGATTTATTCCTTGATTTATTTAAAAAAAACTCACTGGGTAACTGCAGAAGGGATCCAACCAACACTATGCCCAGTACGTATATAATATGTGAACACATGATGGAATTAAAATGTCTATATGTATTTCATTCCACGTGTCATTGCATCTCCTTGTTAGGTATACACGTGACAGATCTGTTGGTGCTGAGATGGTTTTGTACATTTGGATAGTCAAAGGATTATAATGGACTGGATCCAACCAGTTTTTTCACTCAATCTCATCTAGTTTTTCCGTCATACTACACTGGGGCTCACTTTGCACAGCAAATGTATAATGGGTTGCAATCAGAATAAAGTACCCTGCTTTCCTGTTTTCATGTTCTCATGCATCCATGCAGGCAGTGATTGGAGCCCACGGAAAAAATGTTGGTTGCTGTTGCTCCTTTGCATGGAGGCGCGTCTATTTTTTTATTTATCTCCCACCGATGCATAGCTATGCAGACATGCAAAAATTAACCCCCACAGCCATGCTGATGTCTCACACTAACACCTATGTAGCTATGCAGATGTAAGCTATGAAATTACAAGAAGGAAAGTGCAGCCGAATAAAGCGCCTCTTGCCCGGCAATTCACTTGCCAGCTGCTGCAACCCAGGATTTTTCAAAAGACTTGCAAATAGTGCGATTCTCAAAAATCCCAGGCCCTTTCCGCATGGGCGGAATACGGCGCCCTGGGGACGGCAAAAACGCCGTCCCCAGGGAGCCGTTTGCGCAGGGAGCGCAGCTGCTTTGCAGCCGCGCCGCCCTCGCTCTGCCCGAGCGGCGCGAAGCCACCGGTTTCCAACCCCGCTTCCCCAGCGAGGTTTATGGAAAATGGTGGCTTGGAGCCACTGCCGTGCGAACGGCAGCGACTCCAAGGCGCCTTCCCTCCCCCCATGTCCGGGTGACCTACCTGCCCTGCGGCCCTCCAGCGTGTTGCCGAGGCCTGGGGACACGCCCCCTCCGGAGCGGTCGCGCAGGGCAGGGAGGCGTGTCCCCCCGCAAACCGTCCCAGAGGGGTCAGGTCGGCGTCATGTACGCCGACCCGACCCCTACCGTGGCTGTGCGGAAATGGCCCCAGTTTTGGGGAAATAACACAGACTTGCTTTCGGGGTAGGATACCCCCCCAATGGATTTCCCCCCATTCTAAACCCATGTTTAATGACCCGTGCATAGTGGACCTAGGGCTTGCCACCATAATACTAGTTGTGAAGGCCACTGATTTAGTCATGACTTTTGGTGGATTGAGCCTGCTGATAAAATCTGTAATTTAGCATTCAAGTTAGCTGTTTTGACCTGGTCTATGAAGAAGTCACCTGCCCGTCGCCCTCCATAACGCCCCCCTCTGATTCCATCTATACCGTCTGCCAACAGTTGGATTGGGCACTGCCAACATTCCTGTGTGTTGCTGCTACTGTGTTTTAAATGATTTTAATGCTTATATGTTTATATGTTATCACTGTATATTGGGTTTGCCTCTTTTGGCCTTATTGTTCAGCGCTCAGAGCCCTTCAGGGGTTGGGTGGTACAGGGTAATTAATTAATAACTTAATAATAATAATAATAATAATAATAATAATAATAATAATAATAATAATAATAATAATAATAATAATAATAATAAAGTACATTAAATAAGTAAATAAGTATTACTGGCAATGTGTCTAGAGCTGCTGTTGCTAAAGAAAAAGCATTTTCAGATCCTTTATCCTAGCGGCCATATGAACACATCTGAAGTTCAAAGGATTTGACTTGACCTACAAATAAATGAGCATTTCATCTTATTGGACATGTATTTTTGTAAGAGGGGTGCAACTTCTTGGCAGGGTTATTAAACAATCAAAGCTTACACAGCTGGTCAAATGCCTGCACACAATCTCATAATGTTTATACGTCCTGTATCACGAAGCAGAAATATAGGCATGTTCATTGAACTATAATTAATTTTGTCTAATTACAAAATGTCCAAACACAGACTGATACTTATTTTAACTCAGCAGAAGCTCTCATGTAAATAAAGTGACAATCTAATTTAAAGGAAAGAAACAGTTATTAGATCTCTCTCTCTCTCTCTCTCTGCTCTGTTCTTTTAAATAAATCAGTCTTCCTTATGGTACATTTTGACAGGAAGAACATACAGGAACACAGTTCCAGCAGCTCTTTGGAAGTATCATGACTGTTTAAAAATTTAGGTACCATAATGATCACAGATATTGCTTGCAGTTAATTGGCTTCCTTGACAGGGCTTGAAATGGGTCTAGGAAATGACAGAGGAAATAGGTATTAAAAAGTAATTCTTCTCCTTTTATATTTGTGATCTCTGGGACCTTTTCATACACTAAAGGGAGAAACCCATAAAGCTGCAGCGCATTTATAAATTTTTAAATGAATACTAATGAGGCTGTTTACCACCACCTTAAAAAAATCCTAGCCAGTATCTACTTCATGTATTTTGTGGTTTCCTCATTGGCAAGATGCAGAAATGTAAAGGGTTTTTGAAATGCTGTTCTCATTTTCTTTTCTTTTCTTTTTCTTTTTGTTTAAGGCACACAGAGTCACAGATTGAGGGAGCTGCCAAGCCTCTGGGAAATCACTGGGCAGATAGTCCAGTCCCCGAGGAGACCACTTCTGTGGGCAAATCAGGAACATTTGCAGGCCTGTACAAGGAATACTATATTGAAGCAATCCATGTGTGTGACTAGGTAGCAAAGAACGCTATGTCCTTGAGCAAAAAAACAACAACAACCAAAAAAACCCTATCCTCTAAACTCGTTTTTCCATAAACATGACTGGGCAACAGAGACATAACTCTGTTTAATGCTGTCTGAATGACTTCATTTGCTAAACATTTTGAAGCTCGCCAGAGATCATACGATTCATTCAGCCTCATTCACTTTGGAAACTGATCTACCCGTTTGATTGTGTAACAGCAGAACGGTCGTTTATCAAGCCTCCGTAAGGAGTGCATCTATCACAGTCTTAATGCCCTGAAGGCAGATTTTGTTCTCTTCCTTATAATCCTGTGCTCTTTCTTATTGTCTTCTCTTTTTTAAAAAAATCCCTGCAACTAATGCTCACAGGCACATTTGATAGCAGATTTGAGTACGACTCCCTTATATTAAACTAGTCTGTTGTCTCATCTTGATGTTCTAACCTGCTGCAGCTTTCCAAAGTCTCCAGGAAAGCAACTTCAGTCCCAGTTCTTCCACCTGAAATTATTTAACTTGGAGATGGTAGGTATTTAACTAGTGAACACCTACATGGAAATTGTGCACTGTACAACCAAGCAAGGATCTTTTGATATCTGGGCTAAACATTTGGCAGACTGAGATGTGAGTCTTCAACCCTTATTGAAGATGCCACCCACCCAACTAAAATAGATGGTTTACATAACACAGATGGTTTGCATAAAATAGATGGTTTGCATAAGATGACAGCTTCAACAAATGATTCTGCATTTCAGATCCTTGTGACATTTAACAGTCATTTAGTCTGGAGCAGTAGTTCTCAACCTTCCTAATGCCGCAACCCTTTAATACAGTTCATGTTGTGGTGACCCCCAACCAGTGGTGGGATCCAAAAAATTTGGTAACAGGTTCCCATGGTGGTGGGATTCAAACTGTGGCATAGCGCCAATGGGGCTGGGTGGGGCACAATGGGGGCATGGCCGGGCATTCCTGGGGTGGGGCATTCCTGGGTGGGGCTGTGGCAAGGACGCAGCCACTGCGCCAGTCCTTGGGCGGGAAATGAATGCACGCAGGTGCAGGCTGCCACGCATGCCGGTGCACCTCCTGCTAGACTGCTTCAAGTTCTGCGCGCTACTGCTGAGAGGAGGGCGTAACTAAGGCAAAAATCACGTGGCAAAATCACCAATTAGTAACCCTCTCTTGGCACACACAAATAATTAGTAACCTACTCTCGGGAACCTGTGAGAACCTGCTGGATCCCACCTCTGCCCCCAACCCTAACATTTATCCATTTTACAGATGGAGAACACTGATGCAGAAAGTCTTAGGTGACCCCTGTGAAAGGGTCATTCGACCCCCAAAGGGGTCCCGACCCTCAGGTTGAGAACCACTGGTCTGGAGAATTCCTCAATCTTAAATCTATTGAAGTCACTGGGCTTAGACTAAAGCAGTGTTACATTATCTGTGCCTTACAGAGAGCCTCAGTTGCAATCTCCATCAACCAAAGGAGTCACATGACAACTGTGTGCCTTGTGCACCAACCCAACAAACTTAAAATCCCATAGTAATTTGTAATGATAAATATACCAAAATATATTTTCATTTCAACAGGACTAAATACTACTCACTGGCAAGGGAGCGGGGAGTTTTCATAATTTTGAAACACATTGAGTCCTGATGATGCTACATGCATGCAGCATTGTTGTGTTGCCTCCTAGGAATTATGGGTTAGTTTCACTTGGGCTGCACCCACTTCACAACTCAGGCATAACTGTCCTCCTCCAAACACATCTAGGACTAGGAGACATCTTTAGATTCGAATTTAAGTAGCAAAAAACCCCCAGATTCAAGCATAGTCACCAGATAAAAAGCTGCTTTGGTGGTTGGTTATGATTAAATGATTCATAGCTATCAATGGGAGTTTCATTGGCAATAAAAAGTTATTCTTAAGATAGCTCCTACACATCTGCCTACAAAACAAGTGACTTTGTAATTATTTTACAGAGCATTTAATAGACACAGGCTGGGGTGATTCTCTATGGGCTTGCACTGTTTGTTTCATAGCAATCACAGAGAGTTAAAGGGTTAATATTACGTAAGTTCTTCTGAGTACATGCCTAGAAAACTACTGGCTTGGGGTGTTTAGTCTACTGAGGACTGACTGCACAAGATTTCATTTAAAATTCTGATCAGGAGAAAAACGTCTGCAGAGTAAGGGACACGATTGTTAACACTGTTGAGCATTAGAAATCAGGTAATTACAAATTTTGGCAACCGGGCCATTTCTTTTTGCTTCAAATGCAATAGGCCATTGAAAAAAGTGCTACAACATATTCTTAAATATTCTTTCCTCTGGGCTTCTTCTGGGTTGTTAGACACTTATGATAAGCTGAACTTCAAAACAATTTGTCTGGTAAATTTAATTGGGTTTGACCTAAGAGAAGCTCCAAAACAAACAACACCAAATGTCCAGTTTACCCACTTAGTGGTTTTAAGAGCTGGCCCAGTTTATAGTTCAATCTTTTTCTTCTCACAGTGCTCTTTTCAGAAGGCAGGAGGAGATTAATTTCTTGCACCGCAATGAAAAGAAAACAAACAATATGGTCCATAGTTCATGAAGCACCTAGTATACTGAATAGAATTCTTTATCTCTACCCTCCCCTCTTTCATATTGGAATTGAAAGCCTAAAAATAGTTGTTCCTCTCCCCTAGCAAATGGCTTTCAGAGGCATACTGCCTCTGAATAGAGATATCATGACAACTTAGACATATAATTGCCATGAATTTATCTAATCCCCCCCCCCTTTAAAATCATCAGCTGAATGGCTACCATAAGATAACTGATGGCCTCACTTATTTTGCTTTAAAATCTTCTAATTCATGTAATTTCTGCTGATCAACTACAATTGTTGCTGTCACATAGATTACCTTTTACAACATTTTATTAATGACATTTTATTGCCCCTTGTTTCCATCATGGGACTCAAGATGGTACACATTAGGTTCGCCAGAGATCTATCTGGGTACTAAGTGACCAATCTAGATGGGGGAGGACTCACTACTGGAGCTGGTGCAGCCTTGTACCAATGCAGGTGCCCACCCCACTGATGCAAGAGACAAATGCGCCAGTGGAGGGGGCAGATATGTGGGTGCCCAAGAGCCTCATTGCTCTGCAACCCCTGATTTCGGAAGCAGCTGCCATGTCTCAGTCCCATGACTGGGACATTCTAAGGGTGGTCCTGGGGGTGGAGCTAACCTTAGTCAACTTCCACCCAGGGTTTGGAGCTGGGAGTGTGATGCCCCAGCCCTCAGATTTACAGCACCCTTTCTGGTGGCATAAATCTATTGGGCTCACAGGAGGGCTTTCTGGTGGCAGGATTTTTTCCCCTCTCCCTCGCCATGCTGCCAGAAAGCCCTCTGGTGTTGATGAATGGTGCTGCAATGCTGCAATGCTGCAATGGCACAGTCCCCATCTACCAAGGGCTCTGAATTGGCTTGCAACTTGCTTAACTTCTGCAGGGTAACTGCATCCTGTACTTCCAGGTCATGGCAAAGGGCCATTCAAAAAGTTTCATACAGGGGACAAGAACAGCATCTTTCCTTAGGTGAACGTGGTCACTGAACATTGTATTAAATAAAACATGCACTTTACAGCCATGCCTAAAAAAATAAAAAATAGAGAAATGGCCAAATAGGAAAGCTGATGTCCATTGTTTGCAAGAGAAACAAATCTGATGGCCTGTTGGATTTACACATTTGATGTGTTAAAGATTTGGGGGCAAGGTTCAGATAAGTGAAACATTTCACATTTAAATCAGAGAGATTGTAGCATATGTTTTACTTTCCTACTGAGTAGCACTTCGAAAATGAATAATTTTGGCTAGATTTTGCCCTTTGTGATCAGTATTCTCTTACTGTAGATGCTGCCTTAGCAATTTCTCCCTTCCATTCGATGGAACATTCAGTGGATTTTAGAAATGTGCATACACCTGTCATGATGGAAGGAGGGCCAGCTGAAGATACCACCTTGGCTATTTCCTTTGACATGTTTGACATGATTGCTTAACAAATCACTTGGCAAGAGGCATCAATGGGAATCTGTAATTATTTTTTTGCATTTGTTTCTTCTCAGAGTCTGTGTTGCATCTTGCAGCTGGAAACAGTTGTACTTGGGTCTTTTCCCTGATGAGTTTCATATCCTGTATAGTTTTTTTAAAAAATCTTGTAACCTTTGACTTTAAAAAAGAAAAGAAAATAAGGCTTTACTGTATCAATAACTTCATTTAGATTATTTTATGGGCGCCTTTGGAAAGAGATGGCATGAGACAGAACCACATTAAAAATGAGAATCTTCCAGCCCCTTGGCTGGGCTGAATAATTCAGAGCTACTAGCTGTTGATGGAGAAATATAAGCAGTGGGTATAGATCAGGGGTAGGGAACCTGCGGCTCTCCAGATGTTCAGGAACTACAATTCCCATCAGCCCCTACCAGCATGGCCAATTGGCCATGCTGGTAGGGGCTGATGGGAATTGTAGTTCCTGAACATCTGGAGAGCCGCAGGTTCCCTACCCCTGGTATAGATTGTTAAACCTTTTCCACTTTTTAACCAAAAATAAAAAGTTTAGGACCAAAGGATGAACATGACACAGAATTATTAATGAAGAAGCTATTAGGGTACAACTACAATATCAGGAGCTAATCAGCAAGAAACGTTAGCAGAATGTAGTCTATTCTTGGCTTAGAGCAGTGGTGGCGGACCTTTGGCACTCCAGATGTTATGGACTACAATTCCCATCAGCCCCTGCCAGCATGGCCAATTGTAGTCCATAACATTTGGAGTGCCAAAGGTTCGCCACCATGGGCTTAGAGTATGGTTCTGAGGCCACCAGAGACTCGCAGCTATCTTAGAGTAAAACAAAGGAAATATAACACCTTAAACAGTATGGAGGACCAGATATTCCCTGGGCACTCAAAGAAGCATGACCACTCCTTCAAGATGCTCTCACAGCTCTCTTGGATGAGGAAGTCACCAGGGCCACTTCCAGGCAAGGGTTCAAGTAGCAGGGCTGCTGCTTCTTTTTTTGCAAGGGGAACACAGGCTTCAGGAGAGCAACGGGAAATTCACAGATCTATTTACTGAGGGAAAGCATTGCTATGGGAAACAGAAATGACAGATTCAGCATGGCAGCACTCACTAATCATGGGGCTTTCAGGATCTGCAATCCAATAACACAGAGTGAGTCTGCAAGGAAATCTCTGTCCAAAGGAAACTTTCCGTCACTGCAGGGAAAAGCAGCAGTGTAGAATCAGTCCAACTCTCCTATGGTGTATTTATCTAATCTTGAAGTACCAAGATATTAGGAGGCTTTCACTCTAGCATCGTGCCATGCCCTCCCTTCTGATGTTCCTGAAGGCCTATACAGAAAGGTTTCTTATTGGGAGTCAATTTCCCTGTGAGTGAATATGGGCACAAAGAAGCAATAACATGTGTTTCTCCAATGTCAGTATTATAAAAAATATACATACTAATTTCATTTTGCCATTCTTATATCTGCTAGTTTCAATAATTCCATCATGCCTATTCCCCCTTTTTTAGGGTTTAAGATTTTTGTTTCCTTTTGATATTTATATTCTTGTCCCATTTCTTTTATGCTCCTATGCCTTTCTTGTGTTTTCATTTTTCCCCAGCAGATTCTTTTAGATATATATTTATTGTGTTAATATATTTTATCTTTTGAATTGTTTGATCTTATCCACCTTATGCTGGTCTATGACCGTAATAAAGATTGATTGTTACAAAGATGGTGGGCGAGATGTAAGAACATAAGAACATAAGAACATAAGAATGTAAGAACATAAGAACATAAGAACATCCTGTCAGGAGCTGAAGGTATAACAGCTGCATGGCAAAACCCTTGATTGCCTTAATGGACTGCTGAAGGACTAACTACAGTCACCTGTTAGCAGTCAGCCAAAGGGAATGACTAAGCATGATTGCATCAGCTATATATAAGAGTCATGTGACCTTTGACTGTACTAGCCATAGGCTAATTAATGTATTATAGTGTATATAAGTAAGCTAACTCAGTTAAGCGTGTTCCTTGCTGGGGACAGGACCAAAGCCGAAGGCTCTGTCCGTTTAAACTGTATATATTGTATCAATGCCAATACATCCTTTCTTTGCATGAACTCCCTGGCTCCAGTGGTTATTGCCGCACTCTGTGTATGCTCAGTTGCGCCTACGCTGTCAACTCGTGTCAGGTTATGGGCCCAGTTGCCGCTAGGCGTCGTACAACCCACTGGTGAGTAACATTGCCTAGTGGGTGGAGCGAAGAGTGTGGTGAAGTCATGATGGGTCCTACTCATGGGCTGCTGTTTGAAAGGCTCAATGAATCCAATTACGTCTCATGGGTGGAGAAAATGAAATGCTTCCTCATCCGGGAAGGACTCTGGACAACTGCACAGAAAGCTCCAGATATGGACGACGATGATGAGGTGGAGGCTGATGAGAAAGCCCGAGCAGCCATTGTTCTAGCAGTGGAAAACAGCCAATTGGTGTTCCTGCGAGATAAAACAACAGCTTTGGGGTGTTGGACTGCCCTGAAAGAGTTGTACCAGAGGACAACAGCGGGGCTCCAAGCTGATTCTGGTCGCGTAGAGCTCTTTAATCTCAAGTTGCATGAAGGCAATGTGATTTCCCATCTGCAACAAATGAGAGCACTCTTTGCTGATTTGTCCGATAGAGGTTTGGCTTTTGATAATAATCTGCAAGCTTTGATTTTGCTCTCCTCTCTCGGCACACAATGGGACCCATTAGTGGATGGTTTACAAAGTGTGCCAGAGGATGATTTAACATTGGACTACGTGTCCGAGAGGCTTTTGGAATGGAAGGGGCAAAGGGATTTACGTGCCTACCCTCAGCCTCCAGTGAACAACAGCATCAGCAAGGACCGAGGTGACAAATCGGCAGAGGCGAATGCTGTTCGCAGATGTTACACCTGTGGAGCAACCAACCACCCTAGCAGAAGGAATTGCCAGTGAGGGCAACAGCGACTCCAGGCGATCAGCAACAGGCTGTGCAGAGGACCGGGAAAGGAAGCACCTTTCTGGTGCAACGTACCCAAGCACAGAAAACTACGTGGCTTTTGGACACCGGGTCTACAGAACATATAGTAGCAAGGGCAAGTTCGCTGCAGAAGAAGAGGACACCGGATATTGGAGAGGTGACTCTTGCTGACAGCTCTGCAGCTGTTGTACAGTCCCAAAGAGAAGTGTTTTTACAAGCTATGGGGATTACCCTGCAGAGCGTGTTACACATACCAAGTATGGCGCATAATCTATTAAGCGTGTCCAGGTTGGCACTGGATGGGTATGTATGTACTTTTACTGGGACAGGGTGCTCCATAGCCAGGGATGGGGACATTGTGGCACAGGGTGTATTAAGTAACAGACTTTATAAATTGACTGTGGACAGTAACACCCTGTGCCATGTGATGTTCCAACTACTGTGTGTGGGGTAAATGACCCACTGCACCCAGCTAATTGTGTGCACAACTTCCACAGGAAATGTGGGCATGTGAGCTTCAAAGTACTCAAACAAACAGCACAAATGTGTGGTGTGCAATTTGCCAAATGTGATTGTTTTCTAGAGTGCAAAGTGTGTTTGAGTGGGAAAGTGAAAACGCATCCAGTGGCAAGACAAAGCCCAAGGGTAACTAAGGACCCTTTCGCTTTGGTGCACTGCGATATAGCACAATCGTATGGTGTTTCCATCGGGGGTGCCAAATATGTGTTTGTAATTGTGGACGATGCCACACGCTTCACTTTCTCCTATTTCTTAAAAAAGAAGAGTGAAGCCTTCCATGTATTTAAATTATGGCATACAAGGATCTGTAAACAATTTGGATGTGATGTGAAAACAATCCAGATTGATGGTGCCGGAGAATTTCTAAGTAACCAATTTACTGAGTGGCTAAACAAACGAGGAATAGATAGACGAGTGTCTAATGCCTATGTGCATTCTGAAAATGGTTTAGCAGAGAGAAAGATTGGTGTACTGAAACAAATGGTGCGCTGTGCCATGCTAGACGCAAATGCAAAGGATAGTCTCTGGGCGGAGGCATGGGCTTACTGTACATATGTCATGAACAGATTATTCAGCGAAGCACTCAGTGACATTCCGTATAGGAAGCTGTATGGTAAGGCACCTAAGTTAGACCACCTTCATACTTTTGGTTCATATGCCAATGTTCTGGTGCCTCCACAGAAAAGAAAACGAAAGGTGCACTCACAAAGGCTTCAGTTTGTGGGTGTCCAAGTGGGTATGAAGGCTTTCAGGTTCCTATTACCAAATGGTCAGGTACTATTTTCCAGAAGTGCTGAGTTTGAGAAGCATTCTGGTTGGTCCCGTCTGCACAGCAATTTAGACTCCCTGCTTTCTAAGCAAGAAAGTCCATCTGTCATTCTGCCATATGCTGATAAGCATATTGAGAGAATGAGACAAAGAACTGAAAGTGAAAGTTCTTCTGAGGTAGAGTGTGGAAGACACAAGTCTAGTGTCCCTGTTAAAGCTGAATCAGACTCAGAAAGTGATAAGGAGAAAGAACCAATTCCCAAAAGGTCTGCACGTGTGACTAAAGGGAAACCACCCCAGAGGTTTGGGTATGACACACAACACAAAATGAAAACAGAGAATGGAGCGGTGAATGTTTTACAAACAAATACTGATGAATGGTCTGAACCAAACAATTATCAAGAGGTTTTGCACAGGGATGAAGTTGAGCAAAAGCGATGGTTTGAGGCTATGAACTCAGAGTTCAAATCTTTAATCGACCTAGATGTTTTCACTGAGGTTGATATGCCAAAAGGAAGAACTCTGTTGGACTCCAGATGGGTCTATAAAAGAAAGCTTTAGCTTAATGGTGAAACGCTTTTTAATACCAGATTAGTAGCTAGAGGTTTCAAACAAAATTTTCCTGAGGACTTTACTGAAACCTATGCTGCTACAGCTAGGTATGAATCCATCAGGTTGTGTTTGGCTATTGCTGAACAAAGGCGGTATGTCTCTGCAACTAGATGTGTGTACCGCCTACCTGAATGCAAAGGTGGATGAGGAGATATATATGAGACCACCACCTGGTTACAGGTGTAAAACAAATAAGGTTTGGTTACTGAAACGTGCTCTTTATAGTTTAAAACAATCAGCACATATGTGGAGAAACCATTTAGATGACATGTTGGTGAAAGAGGGTTTTCAAAGTTGTGCCACTGATTCCTGTGTCTATAAAACAGGGAAACCAGGTGCTGAAACGTTCCTAGTAGTGTGGGTCGATGATATCATAATACTAACAGAAACCGAAAAGGAACTGAACAAAGTGTTTCAGACTTTAAGTAAACACATTAAAGCAAGCGTGATCTAGGTGAAATAAAATCCTACCTAAGTATGGAATTAGTACAAACTGCTGAGGGTTTATTACTGCACCAAGAGGGTAAAATAACACAAATGGTTAACTCACTCAGCAAGCAAACACCCATGGTAGTAGGTTTCCAAGAACTAGACAGGACACAAGAATGTGATGACTCCGGTCTCTACAGAAGTGTAATCGGGTCCTTGCAGTATATTGCTTCCATTAGCAGACCAGATATTTCACATGCTGTCACCGTACTCAGTAGACGATGCCAACGACCAACTGAAACAGACTGGACTGGGGTAAAAAGGGTACTGAAATACCTTAATGCAACCATGTCTAAAGGTTTACTGCTGTGTCCAGACCAAACTACCAACATTGCTGGATATGCTGATAGCAGTTTTGCGAATGAAGAGAACAATATGTCTTGTACTGGGTATGTGATAACCTACGCAGGTGTACCCATTTTATGGGCATCATTTAAGCAAAAACTAGTAGCACAGAGCAGCTGTGAGGCCAAATACAGCGCTGTGAATAGTTGTGCTTTAGACATGCAATGGGTGTCTGAATTAGCTAAAGACTTAGGTCTCAAGGTACCAAAACCAAGCATATTATTCAATGACTCTCAAAGTTGTATACAGTCTCTTAAAGGCGAATCTATTAAGACCAGAACAAAGTATATAGGAGTACGCTATCAAAACATCAGACAGATGATTCAAACAGGACTCATAGAGGCAAGCTTCCTACCTTCACAGGACAATAAGGCAGACATCCTGACCAAGCCATTAACCTCTATAAAACATGAAAGAGGCGCAGAGTTGTTGGGTATAACTGATTCATCTCTGAAGTAAGTCAACCATGTTATGGAATGTAAAACATACAGTGAATTGATATATGTGTAAATGTAACTGTTAATGTGATAAACAAAAATGTGATGTAGGTTTTGCCAAGCATCTGGGAAGGGGTGTCAGGAGCTGAAGGTATAACAGCTGCATGGCAAAACCCTTGATTGCCTTAATGGACTGCTGAAGGACTAACTACAGTCACCTGTTAGCAGTCAGCCAAAGGGAATGACTAAGCATGATTGCATCAGCTATATATAAGAGTCATGTGACCTTTGACTGTACTAGCCATAGGCTAATTAATGTATTATAGTGTATATAAGTAAGCTAACTCAGTTAAGCGTGTTCCTTGCTGGGGACAGGACCAAAGCCGAAGGCTCTGTCCGTTTAAACTGTATATATTGTATCAATGCCAATACATCCTTTCTTTGCATGAACTCCCTGGCTCCAGTGGTTATTACCGCACTCTGTGTATGCTCAGTTGCGCCTACGCTGTCAACTCGTGTCACATCCATGTAAGAATGGATTCAGCTACTACATGCATGCTGGACCACCGTTTTTATGAGGAAGTAGAGATAATAGTCCTGCTCATAAGGAGATGTCTGGCTTGTCAATCCATGGGTTGGATTCATGCTAAACTGGCAAATTCTACTTCTTCTCTTATGGCATTCCTTGGGTTTTTCTATCTATGAGAAGAAGCATTTCAAGATGATCAATGGGAACAGGGAAGGCAGGCAAGTTCTGCCATTTAGTCTGGAACCAACCCTATGCCTGGTGAAGTTGTGACCAGGTTCTAACCAAGACACTCCAGCCGCCAAGGCCAAGCTTGCCAGATAAATGAAATATTTTGTCTAGTATTTTAAAGGAATAAAGGGGAAAAAAATGACCCAAAGAGTTTTTAAACACCACAAATATGACAGATGGAGATGAATAAAACGAAAATAGAAAAGTCTGAATATAACCATTTTTAAAAGATGTGATTTAAGACTCAGCTTTCTTATTATTTAGATGTGAATGAATTGAACTCTACTATTCAGAATGTAGTATGAAATTGCATTTTTAAAAGATGTAAAAGGACTGTGAAAAAAATTAATATTCATATGCTCATAGATCCTGATGATAAATGATGCCTCCGATATAGATTGAAAACTGACTTCCGTTTGCTTATGATGGGTTTTACATTTTAGGTTGTTGAAGAAAAAGAAAGGCATGCCTTGAAATACCTATGATTAGGGAAGTTTGCTGTAATTGGAATATGTATCCACTTTCAGCACTTGTCTCTTTCTGGGTTTATAAATGCTCATAAATCACATAAGATAAGTCCAGTGAGTACTTGTCAATTTATAACCTACTATCTGAAATATATACATTTTTATAAGACCACTTAAGAAATTTATGTAAAATTAAAGTTTAGGCCCAAACTTATTGCACGTCTCCTAGTAGCATACAAAAACACATCTATCAAGAGAATAACGCTATTGAATTGCAGAAGGAAAGACTGCATCGTTTAGAGAAGCCAATTCTTTTTAAAGGGCAATCTGGATCTCAAACCATGAATTCCCACTTTTCAAATCAAGCATGATGCCCTAACTATATATGACATAGCACTGCCTGCTGCTTACAAAGTGGGTTTTGCAACAGACACATAAAACATGTAAAGATGGTTTAAATCAGTGGTTCTCAACCTTCCTAACGCCGCGACCCTTTAATACAGTTCCTCATGTTGTGGTGACTCCCAACCCTAACATTTATCCATTTTACAGATGGAGAACACTGATGCAGAGAGTCTTAGGCGACCCCTGTGAAAGGGTCGTTCGACCCCCAAAGGGGTCCCGACCCCCAGGTTGAGAACCACTGGTTTAAATCAAAGGAAGTATAGAAGGGAGAGCAGCATTAAACTTACTTTCCACCTGTCTTGTTGTCCTCAAACCTGAATTTTCCCAGCTGTGGTTTTTCTGGCTGAATTTATTTCAGCTCTTGGATCCAGTCAGAAGAAATGCATTTGAGAGTTGAAGAATAGGGAAGTAGCAACCAGAGAAGGAGTCAGTAGTCTTCCCTGTCTCTTCACTACTTTAAATCCTTCCTCCACCCATACATACAAACTTTATAGCTTTGTGCCAAACCTACACACACACACACTGTCTGAATGTGTCATGTCCCGTTGGAATTTAAAGGCACTGAAACAGCAACAGTGTAATGGATATGGTTCTAATCTTGCATACACGGAAGGTTCTTGCATTATTGTCTGTGAAAAAAAATGTAAAGTATTATTGGGTACCTTAGGATACTAATCTCATTCACAAAGCACTAAAGATGGCTTTTTTGAGAGGTGGAAGACTTACTGTATTGGCCTTGGGGGTAGAACAATTAACAGGGAGGGGCTTTGAAACTTTCTATAAAGCTCTGAAACCGGCAATCAGGTGCAAGGCAGACTAGCAAAGGAAAACACACACAACTGGAAACAAACCAAGGGCAAAGCCAGGATAGTCTATTCAAATATGAAGTCCTGCAGGGTCAGAAAAGGGGATCTAAAAGGCAGTTAGAGTGCAGGGAAGGGGTTAAACTTGAAATGGAACAGGCAAAGGTATGATTCCAAATGAACTATATAAGTCAAAGCTGGGGCTGACCTAGAAATCTACAATCAACAGAACTCAGGAATAACAGGCCCTAGAGCTGGAGGTGAAATTAAATTCTGAAAGGAATCCTTTGGATTCAATAAATTGATAAAATAGGCTGAAGTGTCTAAGAGAAATCCAGTTGGATTCCTGATATTTTTATTTGGTATTTTCCAATTATCTGTGAAAAATGATATTCTGTTCTGAAAAATAAGAATGGTATTGTTAATTTTTAGATTAAGTCTTGTAGTAATACATCATTTTTTGTTTGGGCAGGTGATTGATAAACAATACACCCACACCTCTGCTCACTAACTACATCTTGTACAGCTTACATTTGGTCAGAGAGAAAGGGTTTTTTTTTTGCAGTGTGCTTACAAACATTCCCTGTCCCATACAACCATTAAAGGTCTTTCTTAGGCCATTTCCACACGGCCCAAATACAAAAATGCCGTCCCTAAGACGCCGTTCGCACAGGCGGCGCTGCTGAAACGCAGAAGCACCGACCTGGCTTCCCTCCACCTCCCCCAGAGTGGCTTCAGGCCATCCCAAAAAACCTCCCTCCTGGAAGGAGGTTTTATAAAAACAGCGTGTTCCTGCCGGCGCGGTGCGAACGGCACCACCGGGAACACGCTGTTTTCCCCGTTCCCCCCCCTCACCTCGTCATCCTGCGTCGCTCTACTGGACTGCTGAGACCCTCCCTCGCTGTCCTCTGACCCCTGGAGGTCGGAGGGCAGCGTGGGCAGATCTTAGTAGTCCAGCAGGGTGACGCAGGACGACAAGGTGAGTGTGGGGGGGGACGGGGGGCTGCTCGTACGCTCCCGTGCGAACGGCCCCCACCCCTCCACCGGCAGGATTCCTGCCGGTGCAGGGGCACCCTTTCCGCAGTGTGGAAAGGGCCTTAGCCTCATGGAAGCTTATATGTATTTCCACAAACATACCAAAGGATTCTGCTGAGATGTCAAGTCAGAGTGATCCATTGCTGACTTCAAACTATCCTCACAAAGAATACTCACTTCCTACCAAATATTCATTATGCACTTTTCTGTGTTTTGGAACTGCAAAGTTATCTAGTTACTGAGGTTAAAGTGATGACATTAAGTCACAGCTGACTTATGGTGACCCCATATAGTTTTCAGGTCAAAAGACTTCAGAGGGGGTTTGCCATTGCCTGCCTCCCTGTGGGCCAATAGAGTTTTGAGAAATTGTGACTGGTCCAAGTTCATAAGGAGGAGTGGAGAATTGAACCCAGTTCTCCCGATTAGAATCCGCTGCTCTTAACCACTACACCATGCTGGCAGGCACAAGGTTGGAAGTTCAAATAACATTATTGCACAATGCATTTTCACTTCATTTGACGCTGACCTTCAGGATGAATGCTGCTTTGCTTTGTTGTGAAATTCCTCACTCTTTAGTCCCAGCATCAGTATTTTAATGTATAGTCTAGGTCTTGTTTGGGGAAGCAAAATAGAGTATGTGTACACAGAAATAGAATTTCTACTTCATCATTTCTGTCAGATTGGCTCCCTGCTGACTCTGACTTTGGGGAGGTTGTTGGCTGTTCCTTATTTTTTAAAGTGACCAGTTCCCCACAAAAGAAGACAATGCCAGATTACAAAGCATATTTGCACAGGACATACTGGTTTCCCTCTTATTTCATACTCCACACCTTCCCACCCCCTTTTTTGATCTGGCAATCTTAGACTTCAGCCTCCACATGTAAAACATTATAGGAGTGAGGTCATGCTAGCAATCTGATAGTTGTGAGCTGTAGGAATTAGGGATCTTATCGCAGACCTCAAGGGAATGGCTCATATATGCCTTGCATAATACATGCAACAGCATCTTAGAGGGCTGGAACTGATTCCACATCACCAGAGGTAGTACAAATACGGTGCATTGGAAGAATCAAATATTTTGTTGTGTCATCACAATTAGAACTGTAATGTACTTGCACTGGGTAAGTTGTGTTATTTATCTGATTGGAAAGAGTTTCAAAACCTGCTTTTGAACATTTGTTTTCAACAAATCCAGGGATCTGTTTGCATAAACAGAAATTCCCTTCAAATTTACACAGAGGTATTCACTTCACTTGCAGTGACCCCATATTTTCTTCTTGTTACATACAGGGAAATACAATCTCAATTTTAAAAATGGATTAGCTTACGCACAGCACTTGGGTTCCCTGAGAGGATGTTAAGATTATTTATTTAAACATTTATATCCCACTTTAACCCAAGACAAACATAAACAAGGAAAGCCTTCCTGAAAATAGTCAGCATCGCTGGATATAGGGGGGTGATTGCCCTTGGGGGCATGTTGGCAGGGCATGGCAAACTGCCTCTCCTGCTGGCCATGACTCCCTGCGCTGCATCCCTGCTGGAGAGGAAGATGGGATGCTGGGTCCTGACTTATCCCTGGTTGGCTCCATTCCTCTCCTCCTCTCCTGACCTTTCCTTTGACTAGTCTCTGGCCCTCTCCTCCTCCCCTGGCTACTTGCCTCAGTCACTGATTGTGCTTCTGCTCTTCCCTCAGTCTGCTGACTCAATTGCTCTCCATGTCTCTCCTCCTCCCCTGGATTTTCCCTTGATCACTCTCAATGTCTCTTCTCCTTCATCCTTGCCCATTGCCTCGATGCTGCCTCTGCTTCTCTGACTCTTCTCCCTCCTGTTCTCCGTGCTTCTCTTCTCTTGCTGAGCTTGCAGTGAAATGTTTTGGCAAAGTTCACAGATCTGTGAACTTTTTGAAGGTTCTGGTGATATCCATTAGGCAATGGACCACCTATGTTCTCTGGATCCTCAGGTTAACAGGTAAATGGGAAAGCATGGAGGGAAGCTCGTGAAGGAAAGCAGGCTCCAAGCAGAAATTGCTTGGTTGGTTAGTAGTCTGGAAAGGCAATTACAAGGCATTCTTCAATGGGCACTGCTCTTGAGCAGGAAACTGCCTCAAGGTCAGCTGCAGGAAGCTGTTTCCAATAATGCACCACTATCAGCCTAGCTCTATTTGTTGAGCCCTTCCCAGGCAGCTGAGCTTCATATCTAGGGACTGTACTAACATTTGGGTCCTGAGTACCTTAGTTTCAGTTCCAGAGCCAAGACTTGGGCTCCTTCCGCACAGGCAGAATAATGCACTTTCAAACTGCTTTCAGTGCTCTTTGAAGCTGTGCGGAATAGCGAAATCCACTTGCAAACAGTTGTGAAAGTGGTTTGAAAACACATTATTTTGCGTGTGCGGAAGCGGCCAGAGTTCTGCCAGTGCTTCAAGTCTTCTATCCCTGCCTATATCGCTGTAGAAGGAAGATTTCTGAACAGAATACGCTCCTCTCATAACAGCAATGTTAAGATCTAAATGTCAAGCAATGTCAAGATCTAAACGGCGGTGGTAAATCAGGGGTAGGGGAAGGGATGTGGCTCAGCAGTATAGTATTCACTTGGCATGCAGAAAGTCCCAGGTTCAATACCTGACATCTTCAATTAAAGGAACAGGTAAAGACCTCTGCCTGGGACTCTGGTGAGCTGCTGCCATTCTGAGTAGGCAATGGTCCTTCCTACACAAATCACTTGAAATGTTTGTAAAACATTTTCAGTCCCCCCCTTTTACCAACTCAGCGACATGATAAAACGGCACCAAGAAGGAAGTTCAGGGACATGGAGGCATGGAAAAACATAGCAAATAGATTGCACAGCAAGTAAAAATGTTTTGAAAGTATTTCATGCTGAATAATCATTTTAAAGGGGGATTCATTTAAAATGTTTTGAGACTGGAAATAAAACATTTTTGGAACATTTCGGGGGGAAATCAATGCAGAATTCCAAAGAGGAAACTTTTTTTAATTTCCTGCCTTTCTGTGGAAAGAACCAGTATGTGTATAATCAGGTGTGAAATCTTTTTTTTTTTTTGGGGGGGGGGGGGGGCGTGTGCAACATTTTGTACTTTTGCCCCCCCCCCCTTCAAAAATGTAGTTCTGGCCCTGGTAGCATCCTCCAGCATGCTTTCCATAATGTCAGTCCAAGGACTGAGAATGCCTTGGGCTGAGAAAAGGAGGAACAAACAGATCTTATCAGTTTTACATCAGCTTTGAGTGTTATATTTCAGTTGAAAAGAACTGAAAGTACTGTGCCACTTTCCCTTTTCTCCCACTCATTTTGTGCATTTGTATGTCACAGATATGTGGATTGGTTTAGACAATGAGATTATTTGATACACAAATAGTCAATTATATAGTTGTGGGGAGACAATATTAGTGTGAACAGGCTGAACGCAAAAACAGGCATACACAGTATCCATTTTAATTATTTGCAACCCTGAAAGATATCCCAGATTTTTCTCCAGATGTTGCAGTGACTCATATAGCTGTGGCTGTCTGTGCACAGAGACTGGTTCATGCTGTTTTTTTCATATATCTGCAGGCCCTTATGAGCAACCAGGGCTGTTTACCTAAAAAGGAAACCAACTGTAAGCCAGTCATGCGTATCTCAAATCTAGCTGAAAAATATTTTTTTAAATCCAGAGTTTAGCATAACCTAGTAAAAAATAGTCTGCCTTAGAATAAGAATTGTGAATATTTTACTAGTACTACTCCTACTGCACACAGAGAGATTTGCTCCAGCAGTATGAACAAATTATACATGCCGTGGACAAGCATGACTACCTACTTTAGAATCCCAAAGTACTGAAGCCACTAACCAAAAGGTCCTGGCCCCAGCGATCCCCCACTGGAGTCCATACATCTAATGATGACAACAGCCAGATGGGCTCATATGGAAGAAAATAGACCTTCAACCTGGTCCCAGCCAGTGTAGTATTTTATAGACAATAATGGGCACTTTTGAATTGTAACAGGAAGCAAATCCATAGCCAGTAAACTGGTGAGATTTAGGCTCATTCTGCACATGCAGAATAATGCACTTTCAAACTGCTTTCTGTGATCTTTGAAGCTGTGTGGAATGGCAAAATCCACTTGCAAACAGTTGTGAAAGTGGTTTGAAAACGCATTATTTTGCATGTGCAGAAGGGGCCATGGTTTCACAAATGCAACTGCTAGCTGCTTAGTTGTTGCAAATAGTCAGGCTATAGGTTCTCATTCCATTAAAAACAGTTAGTGAACACAGGTGTTATTCCTTTTGCTAAACAGTACAGCTTGAGCCAAAAGGCACCATAGCAGAACAGATTCTAGCCATTTGCATCTTTCTTTAGTGAAACTCATAGTCTGATTATGCATTTGTGGTCTGCCTCACATTGAACATACATTCCCTTCAGGTCAGATTCTTGGTTGCGAAGATGTTTTCCCCACTCTCAAACTCACTGTGTCCCATTTCAGAGAATCCCCATGGTTTCCCAAAGCAGATAAAGTGTGACTTTTCCCCTGTCTTCACAAAAAAAGCAAAGGACATGGCCATGCATTAATCTCTCTTTGGGTTTTCTCCCCACCTCTCCTGCCCTACTTTCACCATTTGAGATTGATCAGAAGGTTTTTTTTAAATTAATGCTAAAGGTCAAGTAATAGAGCAATAGAGCAATAGGTCAAGTAATAGAGCACTGATCCTGCCAGTGAGATAACACAGAAGAAAAGACAGCCAACCAAAAAGAAAGAAAGAAAGAAGGAAAGAAAGAAAGAAAGAAAGAAAGAAAGAAAGAAAGAAAGAAAGAAAGAAAGAAAAGCAGCAGGCAATGGAAACAAGGAAGTGGTGGGAGGGCAGTAGTTCCACCATTACATTATAGAGTGATCAACAGATTTTTTTAAAAAAAATGTTAAAGATCTATTGCATGAGCAATGGACTCTCCAGTGAAATATGACTAGACCAATGGTGGGAAGCAAAAAGGAAGCAAAAAGGGGGTTGTGAGGAAACAAGCAAGGAAGCTGCAGGCAGGCAAAATGGGGGATCAGCTCGGTTTGGCTTGGGACACTTTGCAGCGTGGCAATGGGGGAGGACAGAAAACCATGGGAAAACCCCACTGTGAAGAAGAGAGCTGCAGGGCAAGCACTGCATGTATAATAAGAGAGAGTAAAACTTTGTTTCTGAGTACTTTCAGATTACACGGACACACACGCTCCCGAACAAACAAAATGGCTTTTGATCATAATACATCATTTGTCTCTGACTAACTGATGGAATCTTTTGGCTGCTCTGACACACTTTGGAAATTTGCTCTTTTGATGCATTTTCAGCACACCTTTGAGATTGTTTGAAACTAGATTTTCCTGTGTGAAACCAGAAGATCTGATTGCAAACAATTGCTAAAATGCTTTGAAAGTGCACTGAAAGTGCATTTTCCAAAGTTTTGTGCAATGAGTTAGACTGGAATTTATTCTGCAGCTATTTCACAGCTAAATAACATCAGCCACAATCAATTTGTTCCCATAACTAAAGGCTGAAGATTGTGATAAACATTCCCCCTCCACAGAAATTTCAGTCTTGGAATACAAAATAAATCCAGCCTCAAGCACAGAATGATAAAGGCAGCTAAGAGGGTTGCTGTCCCTTCCACCTGCAAGTTCTTCTCAAACAGATCTATTTCAGTGTTCACACTTAGGAGTTTTGGTGATTTATGATTATGGAAAGGATATTTTGGCAGCCCTAGGAAAGACGTTGCACTCATTCTCTGAAACCACTAAAATGTTGTTTAGTCTGTTAAGAAACATTGGATTAGATGCCTCGAGGACTACGAAAGAAACAATCAATCTATAATCCATTAATGGTTTCCTTCACAGTTAAGAATTTCTGAGATAGCAACTTGCCATAGATTACATTGACTGATAAAAGGATCTGTCCCTCTTTATCCCTGTATTTTACTTAAATAGTTTGCTGTATGTGAACCCTAGCTTGTCAAACATTTGCACAATAGCATCATACCCTGTATTTTCTAGCGTGTGGTTAGGATGCTTTACTGCATGCCTGATGCCTGATGATGAGTCTCACAATGCCTTCCTAAACAGAATTATATTCCTCAAAACCAACTGATTTAAATGAATGTAGAAGAATATAAGTCATTTTAGGATTGCATTGACATTTCATCCTGCATATTCATCTCCAGTATTCTAACAGGAGCACAGCTAAACATTGAAAACATTGCTGCTTGCATTCTTTCCTTGGGCATGGTAGCTACAGAAAAATGCTGCTTCTCAGTCTCTTCATCCACCCCAAGCCAGAACCCTCTTGTGGGCTTTTCAGACCTCGAAATCCACTTGGCCTATGGATTTCACTGATTTTCATAGTACTTCATTGATATATTTACTTTTTCAGCAATTAGAAACTGCCATTTTGTTTTGCTTTTTGCTTTCTTATACGAGGGTTATGATGTGAAAACAATACTTTAAGATGGAAGTCTTGTGTTAAGTTCATTAGCTTATTTTATACACACAGTATACATATATTGGCCACAGAACCCGTTACTTTGTAAAATGTGGCTATCACTGACTTCCTTATTAAAACCTGCATAATTGTACATACTTAAAATAGTTAGCTCTCTCTCTCTTTAGATCACAGCACAAAATGAGAAAATCGGCTAGAGTGTATGGAGCCGCTGAAGAAGATTTTTTTTGAAAAACCATTAGAGCTTTAAATCACTTCAACTAGCTGGGGAAGAAGAATGTTTAAATCCCTAAGTGGTAACAGAGAAAGAAAACCATTCTAAGATCTTTGAGTATCTTCCTGATTGCAATGGAAAACCTATGAGTGCTCAGCAGCAATTTAAATCTGCATTTTCAGTGATCCCTGCTGAGACTATCTAAGATGAAACAGTAAGTTTGAACCTAATTTACTGCAGGAACTACTCAAGACTGCTCGAACAACATATACAGTATTTGTAATTATTTTTATAAATACTCCTTTGCCAATTGCCAATTTAATTTTTTTCATAGGGGAAAAAGGGAACTATTTTAAACTCATTGCCAGTCAGCATAAAAGACAAGCAATGGGCTTAAAAATATAAATCTTAACAGCATTGCACACAGCAACCAAGCTGAAAAACATAGAACTACTCTGTAAGGTATAGTTTCTAGGAGGCAAAATGGACTTGTGTGTAGTTTTCATGTAAGATTTTATACTGATCCATAAATTATTGCTATGTAGGTAGAACTGCCAGTTCTGAATTGGGAAATACCTGGAGATTTTGAGGGTGGAGCCTGAGGATGGTACAGTGGCCACAGAATCTACCTGGCAAAGTGGCCATTTTTTCCAGGTGAACTAATCTCTTATCATCTGGGGATCAGTCATAACACCAGGAGATCTCCAGCTATCACCTGGAGATTGGTAACTCTACCTAAAGGAGAAATGTCATATGGGAATGTAGGTTGTGGGTGAAGCTTGGCATGTGGTCCAGAATGTCCGGCTGTGTTAGGAATCAACCATCATTTCTTCCTAAAGTTCTCTAGCTTGGAATGTAAAACAAGATTCTGAATGCAACTCCAAATCAATGTCATACATTGATCTTCATGTAAAAAAATATGTTCAAATAGGGAGCCATCTATTGAACAGCTAATCAGATCTGATTTTAAAGCTCTCAAAAAAGAAGGTGAGATTGTTGAGAGAGACCTCGGGCAGAAGTAGACTGTAACAAAAATCCAGCAGCACCTTCAAGATGAGCCACGTTTATTTCAGTGTAAGCTTTGATGACTCACAGTTATCTGAGGAAGTGAGCAGTGATTCATGAAAGCCCACATTGAAATAAATGTTGTTAGTCTTTAAGGTGCCACTGGACTGTTGTATTTGGCTACAACAGACTAGCAGAACTACCCCTTTCTGATCATTATAAAAGAAAAATGGGCAGGCAAGGTTAAAAAAATCAGGAAATATTCCTAATTCATTTATTTGCTTAATTTATAACCCAGTTCTCTCTAGTGGAAACCCAAAGTGGCTTGAACATTCTCTCTTCCTTCATTTTATCCTCACAACAATTCAGTGAGGTAAGCTAAACCAGACTACACTCATTCACAGTACCATCTTATCCAGATTTACTTCCAGTAATTGCAATGGGCTTAGACTTGAGTAATTCCACACAGAATTGCACTGTACGTTTTCTATACAATAAGCCAGAGAGCACGAGACAAACTATTATGGCATAGTTAATGTGTAGCAATTTGATGCCTACATAAGTTATCTGGCTTGAGGCTCAACAGCTGTGCTACATCACAGTTGAGCTGAGGTGAATGTTTGACTCCTCCCACTGACACAGGTGCATGAAACTCTGCATTAGGAAAACTCTCATGCCAAGGGACAGGCATCGCCTTGATATGCTATCCATCATTCTATGAGTGGAGATCCATTCCCCCCTCAGGTCTTTCTTTTTGCAACATGAAAACATGACCCAACATGACCCAGGAAAACCTGGGTCATCTCCATATAGATTGGCCCTCAAAGGATGGAAACAGTTTCCCAAGTTCAGTTCACAGATCCCTGGATGTGCTATATATTACTGTCTCTAATTGCCCCAAATCTAATGGGAGTGAAGCTCGATATCAAATTAGGTAAGACAGCTCAGCCTCAATTTCACAGTAAGTCTAAACTTTTAATCAGCCTCATATCATCTCTACTGTGTCTACACATATATGTATGTGTTGCACACTATTCTAAATATGCATGTACACAAGTAATGGACCAGAATTTTTCAGGGTACTGATCCCCCCGCCGTACTAAATAAGAATGAACAGAGCCATCAGGCATTCATGTAACAACTTTACAACATGAATGTATGCCTATGCAAAGGAAAGTGTGAAAAGTTCTAATAATAAATACATTTAATATAAAGTTTTGAATATCTCCTGATCTTTAGATCAAGCACATCAATGCATGTTTATTTGGTTGCAAAGTATTGTAACCCCTCACCCCTATTTTGGGAGCATTAAAAAAAGGAGGATGATTCCAGATTGACACTGGAGTCCAATATCCATGGTTTTCAGCCATAAATTCTAAAATATGCTGAGTACAGTCAACTGCCATGCACAGCTGTTTATACAGAGACCTCCATGACTTTGTTTGGATAAGAAGTATTTAACTAAAAAGCCACCCTTTCTACAAAACTGTTGATACAACTCAATCCTTCACAGCCAGCAGGAAGCTGTGGGCAATGATGCATTTTAAACTCCACCATTTTGGATACTGCAATGAACCATAAATAATCCAAGGCACATAAAAAGTCCACAGTAAGATAAAATCAACCAAGCACAGAGCACATAAGCAATACTTTAGAATAGAAAACCTTCACAACACTTGTATTGCAGGGACCACATAGCTCTTTAACATGTCAGTTGCCTTATAAAACACAAGAATAATTACCCAGAACAGTCTAAGAGAGGCAACAGGTAGCTAAGAAGAAAAAATGCCATCTCTTACTCCTGAAATTTGTTTGGATCGCCTGGAACATATGAAATAATAACAAAAAATTGATGATTCTGATTATATGCAAAGGGTCTTTCCACTGTGTAGTCAATAGCCAAGTTCTCATCCATCTAGGCTTAGAAACCATGGCTTCTGACAGTTTCTGGGCAGACCCGAGTTCTGCAAATTTGAAAAAAGACTTCATACATTTTCCATAAGGGGTCTACTTCTCATCTTCCAGGAAAGCAGAACGGTGTACTTTTGTTTTAGGCAGCAAGTGAGAATTTCTTATTTCATTCAATAGTATGTATAATGGATAACAAGCAGCAATTTATGCATACCGAGATTCAAGCTGGGTTTCATCCAAGTGCCATGAAACTTTCTCCCTTTCCCCTCCTGCTGTAGCCCTATAGTACCCTCCAAATTCTGCATCTGAGGTCAGGGTGTCTCATGCAGAGTGTGGAGGGAGAAGTGAGTGTGTTCTAGGTAGTATTATGCAAGGAGGCTAGAAATGGTTGTTGTTGAAAAAGATGCCAAGTTGCAGCCAACTTATGGTGACCCCAGAGGGCTTTCAAGGCAAGAGATGTTGTTTGCTATTGCCTGCCTCTGTATAGTAATCGTGAACTTCCTTGGTGGTCTTCCATCCAAACACTGCTTAGCTTCTGAGACCTGAAATGATCAAACTAGTCTGGATTATCCAGATCAGGGTAGGCTAGCGATAGGAGGAGGGAAATATAGGAGACAGAAAATGAAATACAAGTTTTCTCAGTGTGATGTCCAGATTATTAACTCTACATGATGAGTAGAGAGTACAGGAAACATGAGAAAACAGTTAGGGGTACACAGATAAACACACAAAGAACCCCCAAACACTGGGGTGTTGTGTGGTTTCCAGGCTGTATGGCCGTGCTCTAGAAGCATTTTCTCCTGATGTTACACCTGCATCTGTGGCTGGCATCTTCAGAGGATCCTCTGAAGATGCCTTACTGCATATTATTTCCCTTCAACTTTTAAGTTACTATCTGAAGTTCTAAGTAGGTTAATGTACATTTCTTAATTATGTTTTTGCCCATTGGACTTTTATATTATGTCATATACGTCTGTTTCAGTTACAGTGATGAAGAGGGCTACCTTGGTGAACAAAAAGGTTAAATTAAGGACAAATAGAACAGGTTTTCTCTGCAAAAGGAAGCAGTCAGTAGTTATGGAAGTGTTACACACTGCAGTTTTGAAGATGACATATGCTGAGCTTAAATATTCCCCCACAAGCTGTGCTTTGCTGTCAAGTATACTTGGGCTGGTTAACAACTGTTTCACACTTTAGGTGGCAGATTCAACGGCATAAGGAGAGAAAAAAATAGAATTCGTCAAGAAGTTTGAGACCATCTCCAAAGGACTCAACACATTTGTGTTGGTGTTAACATCAGTTTCTGATGTTAATATTTCAACATTTTCCTTCACATAATTATGTCTCATCCTGGACTTCTGCTGCTATTTTGTGTCACTGTCTTGTGATGCTTCTGTCTTGCTTCATAACCTTGTATTTATGGGTCTCTCTGATGATGATATGCATCTGATGAAGCAAGCTGAACTTTATTAAAGCTCAGACCCAAATAATTATTTCTATTCCTGGTAGCACAGTTCCTTGGACAGGGCTTGGGCAGATTTATGGAGGAGAAGTCGATCTATGGCTACCAATCTTGATCCTCCTTGATCTGAGATTGCAAATGCCTTAGCAGACCAGGTGCTCAAGAGGAGCAGCAGCAGAAGGCCATTGCTTTCACATCCTGCATGTGAGCTCCCCAAGGCATCTGATGGGCCACTGCGAGTAGCAGAATGCTGGACTAGATGGACTCTGGTCTGATCCAGCAGGCTAGTTCTTATGTTCTTATGTTCCTTCAGTGGCAAGTTATTGGGCCGCCGTGCATTTGTCATTTTGCATACAAACCCCACCAAGAGGTGAGGAATCTTGTGCATAACCACCGATCAGAATTTAGAGCAGTCCCATCGAATTGATTCAAACCTGGGGTGGCAGTGGCTTTATTTAAGGATTAGATTATTTTGAGGCCATGACCACATGGTTTGGGCCAGTTTGGTTTTTTAACCTATGCCAAACCCACAGCTGTCCTAAGCTGCTGTCTCTCACTCTTCATGAATGATCTGGCTGAATTTCAAACCATGTAAAGCTATAGAGCATTTGCACACATACTATTGTTTCGTTTTACTGAACATAGTGAGCTGGAAAAATTACTCTTTTGTTTCTATACTTGTGTTTTATATGGCTATTGTGTCCATTAAAAAAACACACAAGAAAACAGACAGGTTTTTTTGTGGGGGGTGGAATTTAATATATTGTGATCTCCCTCTACGGAAAAAATCTTTTGAAACATGAAAACAGTACATTTATTGTTGACATCAACAATGCTAGTCAAGGACTATGCATTTCTGACAATGTATTCACCAAGTTTGAGCGGGGTTGCGGGGGGGGGGGGGGCTGAAGTTTTGTGTAGTTAGGGGGGGGATCCACATTAAAAAGTAATTGAACAAGTGTCTTTTTTTTACAGAGCTTTCCCTAGGAGTTAGCAAAATGGCAAACGGCTACATTCTTTGTCATGCCTCAACAATTTTTTGCATATGCAGCACTAGAGAAATGAAAATATAACTTTGTTTCACAAGGAGTTTCCTCAGCCCACAGAGTAATAAAGTGATTCTTCAGTCTAACAAAGATGGAACATTTTACCAGAGAACTGAGTAAATTCCTCAGAGATGAGTATCATGACCGATTAGAAAAGGTCCAGTTTGCAATTAAAATGGTGCAGGCTATTTACAACTTGAAATATTTTGGAAGTGTTTCACAGAAGGTTCAGAGCAGCTGTCAAGAAAAGAGGGTATTTTCTTTCAGAATATGAGCCACCCCATCTAGTTGAACATACTTTTGCCTAGTTGGAGATTTTTAATAGCAAATATAAATCAGAAAATTTCATAAAGACTACAGACAACTCAGGGTTAGTTTAACATGTGCACAGCAGCAATTATTTGCTTGGGAAACCAGTGCATATACATAAGGGGTTTTTTATGAGTTTATGCCATATCACAATAATGGATTTTGGAAACTGCTTTCTTTTCAGTTTCCTTAATAGCTTTGCCATTCTTTGTTCTCAGGGATGTAGATACTACAGTAAATGGAAACATTTAATTCTTCCAAAAATATTCTAGCTCGATTATTAGAGAGTTATACTGGAAATGTGGCAGATGTTGGACACTGACAAGCTATAACTAATGTGATTAGTTTATTAATAAAACAGGCCATTTTATTGACATACAGACATGCAACTTTATATCAGGTTAATCTTCCGGCCAGCCGGTGTGCATGAGAATTATGATCCAGTCAACAGTATGGCTCAGATTCCTTAAACTGAGCTCAGATTATTGCAGCAGACTTTATGTAAAACTCCCTTAGAAAGATACTCAAAGATTAACCTCTGTGTATTGATGACAAATCGGAGGGCTTTTATGCATGGGATATTTTGTCAGTTCTGGCATTTTTTGTGAAATATAAATTCAATTCAATTTGGAAAATTTAAGGGCAGACTCAAAATGGTAAATTAATAATTTGATGGGATTTTGCTGAAAGTTCTGATTCTGTTTGCTCATCTTCATTACTATAATTTTATGCATACCTACTTACAATACAATCATAAGCAGATTTATACCCTTCTAAGTGCGTTTATCTTAGTGAACTTAAACAGATGTACCTCTACTTACCAGGATATACTCGTGTATAAGTCGACCCGCATATGTCGAGGCACCTAATTTTACCACAAAAAACTGGGAAAACGTATTGACTCATGAATAAATCAAGGGTGGGAAATGCAGCAGCTACTGGTAAATTTCAAAAATAAAAATGGATACCAATAAAATTACATTAATTGAGGCATCAGTAGGTTAAATGTTTTTGAATATGTATTTCAAAGGAAAACAATAAACTAGCTCTGTAAGTGGAAAAGAGGGTCAACAAAAACAATATGGGCCCCTTCCGCACACACAAAATAATGCATTTTCAAACCACTTTCACAACTGTTTGCAAGCGGATTTTGCTATTCCACACAGCTTCAAAGAGCACTGAAAGCAGTTTGAAAGTGCATTATTCTGCATGTGCGGAATGAGCCATGGTCTCACCAATAACTTTAAAAGTACAAAAACCTTAGCTCAATCAGCAACCAAGCTAAAACGCAAGAGTTAAAATCCTTCAAAACTGGATTTTTGGTCAGAGGAGGAATGTTTATGTTAGCAGTACCAACATTTCAGAGTATCTTTAGGAGACCCTCCTGATGATACCACCCTACTATTAGCTTCCATTGGAAACAATGGGAATGGGAGCACCCATTTTGGGGATCCATAACTTTGGACCCACTGCACCAAACATCACCAAACCTGGCTGGTATCAGCAAGAGAGTATCATGATGATACCACCAAGGTTTAGTGAAGTTTGGTTGAAGGGGTCCAAAGTTATGGACCCTCAAAATGTAGCCCCATCTACTATTAGCTCCCATTGGAAACAATGGGGGATGGGCACCCCTTTGGGGGTCGATAACTTTGGACCCGCTGAACCAAACTTTATCAAACCTGGCTGGTATCATCAGGAGTGTCACCTGATGATAGCCTGAAATTTTGGTGCCACTAGCCTAAAAACTTCGCCCCCTGGCGACCAACAAAATAAAAACCCTAAAATATTTTTTTAAGTACACCTCACTTGTGTATAAGTCGAGTGGGGCTTTTTCAGCACAAAAATGTGCTGAAAATTCGACTTATATGTGAGTATATACGGTAGATTCTCACTGTTGCCCATTTATGAAAATATATTAAATGTTTAGTTGAAAAATATGTTTACTTCTAAGCTTCTTCTTCTTGAGCATCCTTTTGAACTTATCCTGGTAGTATAATAGTAGCAACTGAGGGTCCGGGTTAATTCCATCTCTTGTGACTTAGCATTTAATGATTTATGCATAAGCATGAGAAATGTCTGTTTCCAATTAGAACAAGTTTTGAATTAAGTCGGATTCAGGTGTGACTCAGTGTTCTTTCTTTGCTGTTCTTACATCCTTGACCTCCAATGTGCTTCCATGCCACAATAAACAGGATAATGGGGAAGAACAAGAGCAAACACAAAGGCAAGCTCTCTCCTGGGTGTGTGGACATTAAATACAAACATGTGGAAAAGAATGAGATGCCACTTCTCTACATGCTGATTCCATGCAAGCTTCTGCAGCTAAAAGTGGTACTACCCCAATACAGATTTACTGTTTGGGAAGTACCTGAGCTTTGCCTTAGCTCACTGCCAGCTGTATGTTAGGGCTGAGAGAAGAACAAGAGTGTCTCTGTGGTGGATTATACTATGCACCAGATGTCTCACCCTGAAGGAATACGGTATGTTTAGCCATCTAGATAAAGATAGTTGTACACTGGAATTTTTATTGAAATGTTTTTAAATCTTTAGATGATATCTGTTGTAAACCAAGCCCAAAGGGGCCGTGGGGGTGGGGGTGGGGGGTGGGTAGTAAATTAATCAACCAAATAAAGAAATACAATGCTGCCCAGTTATGAAGGCTTTTAAAATTGTTTCCAAAAGCACGTTTTGTGGTGTTCCATTTATTCATAACTGTGACAATATATTCTAAGGAAGAGACATAGTTGGATTTACATTAGAGAAATTACTCAGCAGGAGTGAGAGAGTTCAACAGGTTGGACAAATCAGCTCCTGTGAAATCAAAGGCCCTTTCCGCATGGGCCAAAAACGACGGCCTGGGGGCGGTAAAAACGCCGCCCCCAGGCCGCCGTTCGCACAGGCGGTGCTGCTGCAACGCAGCAGCGCCGACCTGACTGCGCTCCCCCTCCCCCAGGGTGGCATCAGGCCGCCGACCTGACTGCGCTCCCCCTCCCCCAGGGTGGCATCAGGCCGCCTTTAAAGGGTTGTTGTTGGGGGGAAAGCGTCTTCCCGGCGGCGCGGTGCGAACCGCACCTCTGGGAACACGCTGTCTCCCTGCCCCGTCCCACTCACCTTGTCCCCGTCGTCGCCTGCTGGCGGTCGAAGCCCCGCCCACGCTGCCCTCCGTCGGAGGGCAGCGTGGGCGGGGCTTCGACCGCCAGCAGGCGACGCCGGGGACAAGGTGAGTGGGACGGGGCAGGGGGAAGAGGCGGCTCCGCACGGAGCCGCCTGCCGTTTGCCGGCCTCTGCTGAGGCCGCCCGCATGCGTGCATGCGAACGGCCTTCGCCTCCACACCGGCGGAATTCTTGCCGGCGTGGAGGCGACAGGGAGGCCGTGCGGAAATGGCCAAAGATCCCTACATGGTTTTTTGTTTGTTTGTTTTACACCCCTTTGGTTTTGACATTCTGTGTTGTGGTGAGTACAAATAGTGTATCTCTGTTCTCAAGACTGATTGCATTAAACTGAACTAATCCCAATAACAGCAATCATATCATTATTGCACATTTTTACTAGTAGAGGCTGTCGCATTCAAAAGGATGGGGTGCAGATTTTCAAAACAGTTCAAAATAATGGATTATCAAGAGGCACAGGAAAGAGAACTGGGCAAGTAAGTGATTCTCAGCTGATTCTAAAGGCAAGGGGACAAGTGAGACTTGTTTTCACAGTTGTGGATGGTGAAACATGGAAGAAATAAACCATCTCCACTTCAAATACAGATGGAACGAAGCAATTTTAATATGATTATCATCACTAAACTTCCAGCAATCCAGTGGCTGATATGTTGGTTATCACCAGTGGGTTCTGAACATTCTGCACAAACATTCTGCTTTGCTGCCATCTTCACTGAGCACTGATGAGACCAATAACCAGAATTTACGGGGGGAGGGGGAGGAAGTGACAGCAAGGTGGTGGGAAGCAGTGGGAAGTGGCAGTGAAGTGGCAGAAAATAGTGGCAGAAACAGTGGCAAGGTAGCAGGAAGCAGTGGAAACAGCAGTGAAGTGGCAAGGTAGCAGGAAGTGGCAGGAAGCAGTGGCGAGGTGTGGAAGCGGCAGCAGGGTGGCAGGAAGTGACAGCAAGGTGACGGAGGGGGAGTCATGGGAAGCAGCAGCCAATTGCACCCCTAAGAATTTTACACCCAAAACAACCACTCCTGTGACCCAGCCCATGCTACACCATTGATCCAACCGGCTTTTCTGGTGGTGAAAATGGAAGGAAGTGTCTTCTTTGTCCATCAGAAAAGGCTATCCTGAAAATTACTGGACTTAACATAATCAAATGCCATATGGGGTGGTGGCTGTATTGTGCAGGGAAATTACACAAGATTCAGTGAAAAAATCCTGCTTGGATCCAACTACTACTTCTAGTCACTGAGTACATTAAAATACTTACAGTAAAACAAATAGAAAATGTATATCATTTTGCAAAAGGGAGGAAGATAGTGGTGAAGGATACAGTAACTGGAGTCTGTTTTTGTGAAACTTTAACACTGCAGCTGAGATAAAGTAGAATAGAATGCATGAGCCCTGCACTGGGGGAAACTGTGGAAAATCTGGAATTTCCATTTTGTACTGTGGCTGGTTCTATGAACAATGAGCTCATAGCTGGCAGCTGCCTCATTTCACCCAATTACTTTAAGCAAATTGTGTGCTGTTTCAACATTTGACCTTGGAAGCATTTTTAAGAGGCAGGAATGAAAATACATCATATCTGAAATGAGGAAAAAAAATCACTTTTATGATTTTCTAAAAACCCAGAGTAGGAAACAGCCAGCTGATAAATACAAACACTTCCAAACCACCCAGTGCTAATAAACAGTCATGAGGCCAGGAAGTTAGTTGTAAGTTTAAACACATCATTCAATGGCTAACAATCTTCTTTAGCAATTGAATCAAAATTACCCCCTTATGCTTCAATAGAATCCTCCTTTCTCCAGGCATTCATGAAATCGAAACAGGGATTAAGTGAACTGTTTTGATTGTTCCTAATAATGTGAATGCACAATGCTGTGGCTCCTTTCCATGTACAAATTAAACTAAGGGGCAAAAAATACACCCGACACAAAAAGCTGCTCCACCAACAGAACTGCTGTTATGCTGATGGAACAGCAATTAAGGGTTCAACCCAAAGAACCTGCACTAGATAGTGTGATATACGCAAGGCTGTCAGTGAAAACAACCGCCACTTGTTTACTGTTTAACTCCTCACAGGCTCTGGAATATTTAGGGCATAACGACACAATACACCTGAAACAGATAAGGGCCAAAAAGCCTCCCTACTACCCTTTCCACTGACAAAAGCAGCCTGCCATAGCACAGGCTGACCAGACATCCCGCTTTTGGCGAGACAGTCCCGCCTTCAAACAATTTGTCCCGCGTCCCGCGGGTTATTTAAATTGTCCCGATTTTTGGGAGGCTGCCGCACTGCCTTCTGGGGCACAAGGAAGTGTGGCAGCCTCCCCTGCGCACGGCCGCAGAAGCACGGCCTTCTGGGGCTTGCCGTTTCCCGCCCTGTCACAGGAGGCGAGGAAAGAGCAAACCCAGAAGGCGATATCCTGACACCTACCCCCGTCCCGGTTCACAAAGGTGACCATCTGGTCTCCTTACCATAGCACTAAGTGAATGAGCATTTCTTAAGTAATGTATATCTGACTGTGAATCCAGTTGTGCATCCATGACCCTACATGTCCGTCAGCATAACAGTAGTTCTGCTGATACAGCAGTATATCCAGAGGTGGTAAGGGTAAATTCGACCAGACCCATTCTGACACTCTGCAAAGATGCATATAAACATTCTTAACTGGCCAGTTTGGTAATTATAAGAAATAGGCATACCTGTGTGGGAGCTAATATGATGTCTCTATTTAGATAAAGACAACTATTCTTTTTTAGTACAAGTTTCCCCAGATTTTTATCTAGGAAAAAACAATGCCCACGATATCAAAAGTATGGAAAATGCTGGTCTAAAAGAAACATATTTGTATGAAAGCAGCCTGCACTTTTGGCTCCATTTCCTTAAAATGAAATAATGGGAATTGCTTTCCTACAGAATCAAACCTTCGTCTTTCAAAAGATTTGAAACTCTTCGCTTTAATATATTCATAGAGATGAATTCTCCAAAGTTCTCATCTGTATTTCTAGCCAGATTTTGGAGTATATTAGAACTAATGCACTAGGGATAATTCAGTGTTACATTTTTGTAGGAATGAATTCAAGGATAATTAGATGCAAAATGATATACAGATCTTCCTGCTGGAAGCACCCCACCTCCTGAGTGCATTAAGCCACCTATACAAACCCACTCTTTAGTTTCATGATATAAAGAGTGAAAGGATCTCTGACAACTATGCATGAGGCCATGTGGAGTACAGTGTTCAATAGTGATGAATGGGTAAATTCAGTACTTTATTACTAACTACACTATCTGGAAACTTCCATCAGTAATGTGTATCCAAATATACATAGAATAATTTTATCTTCAATCAGATCATTGAGAAGTTCAAGGTAAATGTTGCCAACAATTTTATTTAGCTATGATTAATTTTTGCAGAGAACACAAACAGCTTAGATTTCACAATGCAGTAACTGCAATTGCAGCAAACCATTTGAAATCCTCCGCAATTGTAGGACATCTGTTCTCATAGTTTATAAAGAACTTTAAATGCCTTTGGATTCTATATAGAAAATTCAATAACCTTCAACTTCTGCTTTCAGTAAAGAATATATCTTTTTTTTGTTATCCAGATTTGTAGTTTCACCCACCATTGTTAACTGTTCGGAATGTGATGTTACAGATGGTCACTATGTTTTAAAATTTGATATTAATTTCTTCTAAGAGAGTCCATTCAAAGCCACTGAGACAAAGCAAATACTGTTTTCCCCCCTTCTGAGAACAAGATATGAAAAGGGCTAGCTAAGGAATCTTATGATTTAAAGATATCATTGTTCTTCCCCCGCATGCCCTTGTAGGCATACACATGCCAAACTGAACGTTATGGTATTTAAATAGAATGAGCCCACTGTTACAACGCATGAGAAGTACCTATGAGTAACAAGAAAGACATTATCTTCTCAGTAGGACTTGACACTGGATCCCTTCAGTTTTATGATATTGCTACATTTTGAGAATGTTTCACACATTGAAAAAAATATCTCAGGTTGGCACTGTATAAACCAAACATAGCAGGTGTTGTGTACCCCCCCCTCTCTCTCCCTTTCTTTTTTTAAAGGGGACATTTTGGACTAAGCATTTCAGTTTACATGGGGTCACCACAATTACATCAATAAATTATAACTTTAATCACAAATGCTGATAAATCACCAAAAGAACTCACCTACCCTAAACAAAGAAAAAAACACCCCAATTTTGTTTCTTCCTATATCAGTCTTCTGAAGAGAAGAGATTAGTGATTATCAGTCTGTCAGAATTTCTGTTTTCCAGGTGCTCAGACAAATTCACTTTTTTCACAAAAAAAGAAAAAGAAAAAAACTTGGACCATATTCTGAAAAGAAGGGTATTAGGCTCCACTGAATTAAAGCTGCAATAAATCTATGAGCTTTTAGGGTTGCTAAGCCTGAGAACTAGCAGAAAACCGTAGAGGGCAGAGATCTTGCTGGAAACTCTGTGGTAAAACCACAGAGTTTCAGTGATTCCTAGGGAGGTTGGCATACTTGCTTCATTTGAAATAAATTGTACATGGTTTTTATAGGAGTTGGAAATTATAGGCATTAAATGTTACAAGGTGGGTACTGCTGATACACCCACAGACTCGATTTTCTGCATCACATGAAATATGGTTTAATTAAAGTAACTATGGTTGCCATAATCATCCAAATGTAGTAACTATGGTTAGTTACAGTTCCTCAAACCAAGATCTGAACCTAGGGTTTGAGGCTGGTTTGTTAACCACTGTTGGTCTACTACATTGTGTTATCATGTGATATAAGAATATAGACATTCTAGCTTGTTCCCCAGTGCTTCCTTGCCACAGTGCAATGCAAAAAGCTGTGGCTAAAAAAATATCCTTTTATATGTGAAAATGAGCAGTTGAAGCTTTTTATTGCATAAAGGAAATAACATTCCACTAAGCCTCCACTAAAGGAACAGGATAAACGCATTATGCAGAATGCTTACCTCTGGGCTCTGAGGCCCCTTTACCACATGCAGAATAATGCATTTTCAATCCACTTTCAGTGCACTTTGCAGCTGGATTTTACTGTGCGGAATAACAAAATCCACTTGCAAACAATTGTGAAAGTGGATTGAAAGGGCATTATTCTGCATGTGTTGGAGTGGCCTCTGCTACATAGTAGGGCTGCAGTGTGCTCTCCTCCTATTTTACTGTTTACACATGAGGGGGCATTCACTGCCTGCCCCCCAGGGCTGCTTGCTGAAGTCTCAACCGGTTTCTGCTTTTCCTGATTCTCTTAACTCCCATCAACCCCCCCCCCCCAAGAAAGAGACAAAACAATTCCAAGAACCACCCTCTGCTGAGGAGGGGACCCCGTCCTAGAACTGATATCCTTCCCTTCCCCTCCCCTACACAGACACACACACACTTTTGGTTTTCAAATGCAATAAAGGAAAGTGATTTTGAAGTGATTATCTGTTTATATCAATGTATCAATATAATAAATAACAAACATTGAAGTAATAAATCTGAAAAGGGGGGAGGGAAGAGGTGTGCACCTGAGTGCCAGGGAATGGGAGGGACTGGTGGTGGCCGGAAAGAAGATCCCAGGCCAAAGTTGTGCTCACAGACAAATCTCCATCGCTCTGGCAGTGAAGAAAATTAAAGTCATACTTAAAGTGGTGTCATGTGGCGAGTAGAGAATGGAAATTGAAAGTGGGACTCAGGGAAATACATCCGTACAAGAAATGTTCCTGAGATGGACATTCTTCACTGCTGCGCAGCAGATCCCTCGTGCATAATGTCATATTCTCTATGCCAGTGGGGTCTGCAGGGGAAGAGTGAAAATGACAAAATTAGCATTTGCTGAAGCAAGCCAGGATTTTGAATGATAATCTGTAAGCAGATTCATAACTGAGCTTACTTAAAATAAGCCACGGTTTTATGTTATATCTGATTCCACATTATATGATAAAACAATTTGATATTGTGCAAAATAGTAATATCTACACATTTAAAAACAAACACGTTCTCCTGCTGAAGCCAGAGAATATCAAATTTAAGAAACAGGAATTAAGTTTTTTTAAACTATCAAAGCAATTTTCAAACTCAAACTTAAAGAGCACAGTGTAAATAAGACAGAAAGAGGCACAGCTGTATAGATCATACTATATGCAAATGGCAGGCAGAACAAAGACACAGAGTTTTTCTTACGTCTGTGACCTTCTCAAGGGATACGTCAATTTTATGCACTGCACGGCATGGGGGCTGCCTTAAGTAAGTTCATGCATTAATGAGTTCTACTTTGCAAATGCTTAATGAATTGAAAGCTAGTTTTAATTGTCGACAAAATTCATAAGACTGCAAGTTTTTTAAAAATATAGTGCTTCTTGATTAGGAGTTTCATATTTTAGTAACGATGCAATTTTCTGAGTCTATGGTTGCAACCTATATAGGGTGAGATGACCTCAATTGTAGTAAAGAGCGCCTCTCCTTGGAAACAGGTGTGTGTATATACATGTAAGCCAAATAAATAATTGCTCATAAACACTAAAATGATCGTGAAGCCGGAAGTTTGCAGTAATGCTGTGATTTAAAAGCCATGGTCTTGGCTCCTAAAATGAATATCTGTTTGCAATGCTCTTATTATTGTGAGTCATCCTCCCCATTCCTTAAACTAAATACTCCATCCACAATTGAAAAGAAAACGTTTTGAACATATGTGTTTTGTTTGCACCTGTGCTTTCAACTGAGGCTGCCAGCCATTGTTGGTTCCTGCTCAGAAGTTACTTTTAATTCATTACTTGGTGTAGATGAAAAAGTCCTGATTGCTGAAACTGATCTGTAAATTACATTTCCATTTACAAAATTGGGCAGTTTCCTTTATCACAAGGGTTTATCTACCATTGAATACAAGGCATGTACAATCAGCATAGCCAAAGTAAAGACCTTGTAATACTAACAATGTACACAGAACAAAAGGGAGCGGGGTTTTCTAGAAGGTTTTTTTTTTCCAAATATATACAACTCATGAGCAGCAATCCAAAAATGTGCATGGATAAAAATCTGCAAGCTAATTTGTAACTGTCACTAAAATTATACTACAGATCTACCAAGGCCATACCTACTTCTAATTCTTAATGCAATCACTGCAACATGGAATCATAGGGTTGGAAAGAACCTCCAGGGTTATGTAGTCCAACCTGCTGCACAAAACAGGAGATTTACAACCACTTCCCAGCTAGACCCTCAGTGACCCCTGCCTGGAGGGTGGCAAAAAAGGATCTTTGGCCAATCTGGGCTGGAGGAAAATTGTTTCCAGGCCCCAAAGTAGGCATGCAAAATGCATAGGTATCTCAGTGTGACACTTAATAAAAATAATTAAAAAATCCTTTCCCCACTGCACTATCATTTTTTTCTTCTCTGTTTTGAATCTAGGACTGCCACGTTTCCCACCATGATGGGACACCTCCTGCTGGCAGTGCTGGTTGTGACCCCAGAACTGACGTCATGATGTCTGGGTGACACTCTAAAGCCATAAAGTGTTGGGCCAGTTCTAGGATTTCATGCTGATGCAACCACATCACTTCCTGACATGCACAAGAAGTGATGTTGCAGTGTTGGTACAATGCCTATTTGCATGTTCCTGAATCTGCTAAACCTTTTGGGCTGTATTCATTTATTCAGAAGAAAAGTACATCTTGCCATCTGTTGCATCTTTCAAATTCTATTCTAAGATCCTCAAACAATTTGCTGAGCTGACAAGAATTCTGAGAGGTGACTCTAATGAGCATAAGGAAAGTCTCACACCTGTACAGCTTCTTGAGCCTAGAAGAGCTTCATTACCATTATGAGGCCTGCATCTTCATTGATTAGAGCAAACGCATATGCGTGCATGAGTATTTTCAGTTTAGAAAAACAGTATCATTCAGAGCAAATTGGACCTTGTAGAGATATCTGTATCTCTTCCTCATCTGTACTTCAATTTAGTGTGACAATGGGATATGGATTCTGCCTAAAATTTCCACCTGTACAAAGGAGGTGATTTTCACTTATTCCACCACTGTGTGGTAGGTTTGCAGTGGGAACTGCACATTCTGTAAGTTTACGTATCATAGTAAAGAATTTACAAAAACAACACGTGCTCAGATGAAAAACAATATGTGCTCAAACATTCCAAACAGGGTTTTTTAAAAAAACATTCTTAAGAATCTTTCCAATGAGATATATGTCAAAAAACACGAAGGAATCTTCAAATACATATTGCTGAATACAAAAATCAATATTTCACTCCAAAAAGATATTCCTTTAGTCCAAAACATGTTTGAGTGGACCATTCAAAAAGTGATGTCATCATCACAAAGTGCTTCAGGGGAAAGAAGCAGAATGGATCCCCAGCTTCAAACTACAGCTCCCGAGGCCTGGGGACACGTGTTTTACCCGAGGCCTGGGGACACGTCATGTACGCCGACCCAACCCCACCATGGCCGTGCGGAAACGGCCAGGTTGAGGAAGAGACTTTTTTACATTGGGCATGACTATAAATCTGGTTGTACAATGATTGTCTTTTCTACAGCTCTATCAGAGTGTGGACAGAGTGTGGACAAACCTGGAAGGTAACCATCTCTCAGAGTAGGAACACTCTGAGAGATGGTTATCTTTCTGGTTGGTCACACTGTTAATGTCTAACCTGGTGGCAGTAGTGGTAAGTACTGTAAAGTTGTTTCTGACTTATGGCAATCCCTGGTAGGGTTTTCATGGCAAGGGACATTCAGAAGTCGTCTGCCATTGTCTACCTCTACACAGTGATCCAGGACTTTCTTGGTGGTGTTCCACCCAAATACTAATCAGGGTTTACCTTGTTTAGCTTCTGAGATCTGATGAGATTGGGGCTAGACTGAGCCATGTAGGCCAGGGAATTTTTAACTTAAGAGAACATTTGTTTTAACATGGATGTTATTTTTGTATGTCTTGAGATTTTGTAAGCATGTACAAAGAGTTCAGCCTGAGTATATGTTGGATCGTTATAGAAAAGAACCTCCACCGCTTCATCTCTGGATAAGATGAAGCATTTATGTGACTCCTGAAAAATGGTTTTATTGTGCTCAGTTTGTACTTTTATATAAAATTGTTTGTCTTTGATTTTTAATTTTTTGTAATATGTATGCTTGATGTTGATTTTTAATCTTTTTTTGCATATAGGTGTCTTTGAATGAAAAACAGTTATATTTCTTTTCCCAGTGCATCATTTTCCCAATGCATCAAGCTGTTTTTGGAGAGTCTGCAATACTCATGGAGAGGCACTTTGGGCTTCAGGGGACATAGAAAATTATGCATTAGTGCATAGGTGTCAAACTCGCAACTCTCCAGATGTTGTGGAATACAGTTCCCATCATCCACTGCCAGCATCATGCTGGCAGGGGATAATGGGAACTGTAGTCCATAACATCTGGAGGGCCGCGAGTTTGACACCTATGCTTTAGTGAATGGATTTACTTCCATCTGTGGAAATCACAGACAGAATCCAAGACACTGATACTTACTATCTTACTAGTACTGCAGTCTATTTGCAGAGTTATTACCATTTAAACCCCCTGGAAAGTAATTCTTCACAGGGGTGGGTGGGTATTTGTGGTAGTTGGCAGTAAAAGAGCAAGATTTGAGTCCAGCAGCACCCTAGAGATGAACAAGATTTCCAGGCTATATGTTTTTGAGAGTCAAAACTTTTGTCAGATACATGAAGGAAGCTTTGACTCTTGAAAATGCACACCCTAGTTGTCTTGCTGGTCTGCATAGGATTGTGCTGTTAAGTATAGCTGCTATTTTTGTGTTCCTAATTTGTGCCTAGAACTGCCACTGTTATTGTATGCTTTTAACAGCCAGAATTCATCATGTTTAGACTCAAGCTTCACATTGGATTTCTAACCTGTACCATAACTACTAAAAGCCCTATAGTGCAGTCTGTGAAAGGCCACATACCTATGTGGGGAAAAAAACTTTTCTTTCTTACGGAATGAATGTTGGAATTTCAATTGATGATCTGTTTTCTGTGAAATGTGGATCAGAGTGAACTGAAACGAAGACATCAGCGTAATCTTGTAGGCACTGTCCACATTTTTCCACATGTTAGCACAGGAAACGAATGGTTGATTTAGTCAGGAAACAAACAACTGCCCAGGAAGGATGAGATAAACGTCCTAAATGAGAACTGTGGGGAAAAGTTGCTTCAGCAACACTGAGCTGAAATAGCAGACCTTTCCCAGTTAAAGGAAATGTCCATTCGCTACATTTAGCTACACACCCAAATAGTTCACTCTTGAATTTCTGCCACAAATTAACAAGAGAAAGTCCTAAGCCCTGTCCATGGCATTCCCTATAGTAAAGGTTGGGTAGATGCCAACTGAAGTTGGCTCCACCCCCAGGAACACCCAGGTTGCCCGCCTGCTGGCATCCAATTGTCACCTGAATTGCTGCATTGCCACTGCAGAGTTGTGGTGCACCCAGCCACTGGTGTCTCTGATCTCTTCACTGGCGTGTGTGTGTGTGTCCCTTACACCAGTGAAGAGGGCAAGCATATTGGTGCAGGCCTCCTGTCACTCCCTATGCACATTTGGGAGCCCCATCTGGATTGGGCTGTCCATCAACCTTGAGCCAGCTACCTGAAACCAACTTCTGTTGGGATCAAACTCAGGTCATAAGCAGAACTTGGACAGCAGTAGTGCAGCTCATTTCTCTGCACTATGGGATTGAGAAGGACACATTTCACAAACATGCAGTGCCTTGGACTTCAAGTCTACCACACTCTGTGTGTGTGTGTGCACGCGTGCGCGTGCAACTATATTACTAGAACTTTCTTTTCAGTGAAAATGATTACGATTGGAATGTGAGCCGTTTTCTTGGTATGCCGGCACATAAAAACTTTCCCTGGAATGTACCTGTTAAGATAAATACAGAAAGAGAATTATGAATGTGCAAGTGTAAATGATGCACTTACAGAGCGTTTTTCTCCAGCTGTTCTTATCCAACATGGAATGTTGCTTTTAAATGTTAAACCTTTTTAAGTTGCTGAAATTGTCACTTACTGCTGTGAACTATAATGAATATCTCCTCAGTTCAGGTCAATACTCTTAAATGATTTTGGAAACATTCTATTTATGTTGTCTCCTAACTAGAGGTTCTCAAGGCAATTATCTAAACCAGAGGTGCTGTGGAACCAAAATGCTCATCGGTATGCTTCCTGATTCCCACTCCCTGTCCTGTTTTTTCCCAAAAGCAAAGATCCTTTCTGCATCTCCCGGGAGCAGAAGGTGCTTCATAAATGGAGCAGAGGGTGCTTCATAAATCCTAGGAGGCATCACCGGTCTGCCTTGAGTGAGTAGCCATGTATGTGCATGGCATAGTTTGTATGTATATATCACCCTTACAAGCTAGGAAAGTAACTGTGGAAACAAACAAGTTCTTCCCCAGGGTTTACCAAAAATAGCTACATTACATTAATCTTTATTATGATCCAAGATCAGCAAACAAACGTATTGACGATACATAGTATACATGATTATATTAAACAACACTCAATGCAGGTAAAAACACAAAGTTTAAAATATACAATAAAATACTGGGCTGTTAAGACTGAATCACGATTTCCTGCCTTATTGAGCATATCATATCACAGAATCTTGCTACCTTGAAGGTAGTTTCATTGGAGCTATCGGCAAGGAGCAAAGAGATTTAAAAAGTGGTTTGTTCTGCCTGGGTATTTAGACAAAACTATAGAGATGTACCAGGAATCTTTCTTAATCTGGCTTCATGGGTGTACAATTTATGGGATAGGAGAAAGAAAGTGATGGATGGTGGCAGAGCTGAAGCTGAGAGTGGAGATAAGCCTGGAACAGTGACCTTCTACTACTGACCTTCTGATTACTCATTTCAGCTTGAAACCCACTAGGACCTAAAATAGACCAGACTTGTTATTCAACTGCCCTATTCAGAAATATGTCTTATTGAGATTAGTGGGGCTTGCTCCCAGGCAAGTGTGTCTTGGCTAGCTAACTGAATAAAAGGCCATGTTGCCCTCAGTCAGTCCAGAATAAATTGGGTTCTCTGCCTATCAGAAGGAAGCCATCTTGGCTCCAACACAAACTCTGATATAAGTACAGCAAAACAAATGAACAAAAATAAATCCCATAGTGGACCAAATGATTGAAGCAGAAGTCAAACAGTGCAAGAGACACATCTCTAATGGCAAGGTTGGTTCTATGGCATGCTCCATCACATGCTGTTTTTCTCCACCACCATCTTTCTAGCTGTCTGCCAGTTCTCTTCAGGTTGGCCAACTCTGCGGTAAATCACAGGACCAGTTTCCATCCCAAGATTGAGTGATGTTGAGAAGGAGCAATGTTGGCAATAACTTCCAGGAGTGTCTAAATCAATTCCAAGCTCTCATTGAAGCCTCAACAGTTGCTTGAAATCCTAAAATCCCCCAGAGTTCTCTGGAATCCAGAAGGTTCCACCATGAGTCTGTGCAGATTGACTATTTTAACTTGCCCATCTCTCCTGCGGAGCATTGAAACCACATTCACCCTTCCCTTTAATAGGTAGTGGTCAGGCCATGGTACAGATGGGAACCTCCAACTTTTCTCAAAAACTATGTGGAAAAGATTAAGTCCAAGGAATGACTTTTTCATATGTTGGACCCGTCACATTTATGGCAGTGCAGGAAAGCACCAGTAATCTGTGTATATTTGTAAGAACTTGTGTATGTTACTTTCTTACAAAAGAGTGTTTGGGCAGCAGAAGTTTTATGATTTGTAAGTCAACATGGCAATTATCTATAGTGTTTAAGATGTAGACTCTCAGTTATGCAAATGAACATTCTTATACTGGCTCTTTGTTATTCTCTTGGCTCTGAATTTTGATGTACTTTGGTTCTTTAATTATAAAGTTCCTGACCCCTGCTCATAACTTTTGCAGCACAATCCTCTGCAAGTTGACTTGGAAGTAAGCTCTGCTAAATTCAATAGAGCTCATTCCAAAATAAATGAGCAAAGGATCTTAGTTTTAGTTTTATAATTGGCTTTTTACCTTATAGAGAACAGCTCATTTTCTCCTCTTGAATTGTCAGTATTGTTCACACTGATAATTCTGTCATTTATTTTCAAAGTGAGTCAGAAAGTAATCTAACCAGAATCAGGTTGCTTCCAAGAAAAGAGGTTTTTCAGGGATCAGAGCTAATAATTGGCAAGCAATGTAAGGACTGTGTCATCTGATGGAAGGTCCAAAAGGCAAATTGGGATTAGATGGGTCAAATGCCCTGCTTTGTTCTGTGTTTTCTTGTAGGTATCTCTGCACAATGTGACCAAAACCCAAGGAAAGTTTTCATACGGAACTAGATGTTTCAGCAAAAGTAATACAATCTCCTAAACAACACAGACTTTTGCAGCAGACCAAAATTTAATGGTTAATGGATTGTGTGTGGAGTTGTTACTTAGTTCAATTATGTTTTAGAGTACATGGAATGAAATACTGATTATGTTAATTGATTGTGCATTGATCAGTAAATATTACATATTTGGAGTGGTTGTTTGTTACAATGTCCATACACAGTTTGCTGTGCTGTTGGATTTTGCTACAGCTGCAGTACCAGCAGCTAAGACTGGGCCTGGAAGGTAACCTGAAGCCAGAACTATTGCTTAAGCAGGTTTGGTTAGAATTAGCTCCTGCCTCCTCAACAACCAGAAACATGTTTAATAATGATGGAGGAAAGTGCCATCAAGTCATACCCAACGTGGTGGCCCCTTAGGATTTCCAAGATACGGCAAGTACCTTTGTCCATGTTGCTATCTTGGGCAACCCAGCTTAGCTTCTGAGATTTAAAGAGATTGGGCTAGTCTGGGCCATCTAGGTCAGGGCAATGGTAATAACAAGTGGGGACCTATGAAACTCATGGGGGAAATCCCACCTCCTCCACCACTCACCTTCCAGCCCAGCTGCAGCCAGGTGGGCCTGCCAGTGACTCCTGGGTTCTTCTGTCACAGCAGAGTTGCCTTTCTCTCCCTCCCTCTTGGCAACTCACAAAACTTTCAGGGAAGGGGCATTCATCTAGCTCTAGGACCCCCCCCCCCGCCCTGCTCTCTCACTGGCTAACCAAAGGAAAGGCTCACAAAACTCTCTAGAGAGAGGGAAATCCCATCTCCTCCTCCTACCTCTCCCATCCCTCACCTTATAGCAGTGGGGGCGGGGCGGGCTGGGCCAGGTAGGCACACCACTGGCTCCCAGGCTCTTCCATCATGCTCCTGTGCTTTCTAACCTCATCACCAGGAGCAATACTGCTGGGCCCAGATTATCTCTGCCGGTAGCAGTTCAGAACACAAGAGTGTTGTCTGTGCAAGTGCAGATAACGCTGTTATTTAAAGCAGGGGGATTTTAAATCCCCCTTTTTAATTTTCAGATTTTCCTGCAAACCTAAGGGTTCCCCCAAGTCTTCAGAAAAACCTGTTGGGGTTGAATGTGCCGTCTATTAGTGGATACAGGTATCCTCAGGCAGGAGGATCATGTGGGAATTAGATATACCAATAGTAAATGATACTTGGCACTTATGTTACACTTCAGAATATTCAATAGTCTTCATGTACATTGTTTCTGGAATTCTTAATATAGCCTTGCAAATGAATCAGGTGTAATTACCCTTATCTTTTGAATGTGGGCTGAGAGGCCACCTAGTGAATTCATGATGGCATTGAAATCTGAACCGAGTACTTCTTCTCTTAAGTTTTTTGCTTACAGCAGGCAGAGGCCGTTTCCGCACGGGCAAATCATGGCGGCCTGGAGACGGTAAAAACACCATCTCCAGGCCGCCATTCGCACGGGGGGGCGCAGCTGCAACGCAGCCACGCCGCCCTCGCGCCGCCCGGCCGGCCTGAAGCCGGCGTTTCCCCAGAGCGCTTCCCAGCGCTCTTTTTGGGGAAACGCCGGCATGAAGCCGCTGCTGAGCGAACGGCAGCGGCTTCATGCCGCCTCCCCCACCCGGCACTCCTTGTCCCCGGGCCTCCGGCGCATTGCCGAGGCCTGGGGACACACCCCCCTGCCCTGCGCCGCTCGAGCAGGCGCGCAGGGCCAGGGGGGCGTGTCCCCAGGCCTCGGCGATGCGTCCAAGGCCCAGGGACAAGCCGGGTCGTGCGAGCACCGGCGCTCCACGGTGCCGGCTGCCCGCCTCTTCCCGGGACCGTCCGTGCGGACGGTCCCAGCGTCTTCGGGTCGGCGCGAGAAGCGCCGACCCAGCCGTTTCCGCCGCCGTGCGGAAACGGCCAGAGTTTCTTTCATTAAAAAAAACACAATGCAACCTGAGGAGGTCCCAAGTATGTACAGAGAAAGGTGTGTGTGTAGAGATGCTTTTTAACCCTTTCTCCTCCATTTCCTTTTCCAGCTCAAAATCATTTATGGAAGGTTCTTTCTTTCAAACCTCCTGTTCTTAGACCAAGGTCATGAACAATAAAATCATAAAACTTAAATAACACCCACATGTAAAAACACTTCCCTTCAACTCTTCTCTGCAGCTCTAGAAAATGAGCAATAAAATAAGTACATTGGGAGTCAGAATCCTCTAAGAGGAACTGAACCTTTTGCTCTAATCATGGACCATTTATTAAAACATTGTGCAGTCCATTTTAGCCTCAGTTGAGACACATAAGGGCATTGCAAAAGGATATGTATTAAGGAGTCCACTGTCTGAATGGGGCAGGACATAACCTGTTGGAAAAAGGGATCTTTAGCAGATAACCCAGCAAAACCATTGAAAGAGGGCAATTAAATCTTGAGGGCATAAAGGTTCTACATAACTTTAAACTAACCAGACATTCCAAATAAGAAGGAAGACTGCCCTTAGCTTAAAGGCTCAGGGCAAGCAGAGAACATGTCTTCTGAGCACCAAAATGCATGTAAGTCTTATCTCTAGTGTAGATAAATTTGGCCACATGCTTTTTACATTAACTTACAGAAAAAGAGAAAAGGTGCTCCACCTTCAGACTTACAACAGATAACTTGTGTTTGAAAAACTGGAGCCAGGGAGCCCTATAAGAGTCCCTGAGGGTTAAACTTATCAAACTTCCCTCAAAGAACAGATGGAACCAGAATTTAAAGGCACATACACAGGCACAAGCTTCTATTGTAACCAAACTCGTAACCAAGGGAGCCACCCCAGCAATTGCTTGAAAGAACAAGGACTGTACTCTATAGAGCAAAAATCTATATAGGGCCACCATAAAAAGAGTTGTGAAATCACTGTTGTGTTAAAGAGTCTAATAGCTGCTGGAATATAATGTGCCCCATTTAAAAAGAAAAACTACACATTGCCTTCATTTTAGTGAAATTTATAGATAATTCCCCATGCAAACAATAAGTATGGAAAGTTTTCATTGCCTAAAGAAGACCAACCTGGATTTGGAAAAGTAAAACCGAGTCATCTGCATAATGTAAATGAGGAACTGAAATATCCAGTAATTTAGGTGAATGAAAAGAGGGATCTTTTTAAAAAAAACCTGACAAACCAGACAGGTATAAATTAAAGGCACCCATGTCTAATCCCCTAGACAATGGGGAAAGGAGTTCTTAAATAACCCTCATTATTACACCACACTTGGGCTGAAGAATCAGTATAAAGATTTTTTAACAAACCACAATAATCTCCTATCAATTGTTGTCTGTTTCAGTTGAGCTCATAGTCTGGTTCTAGATATGGAGTCAAATGCATAGGAAAGATCTACAAAAGCTGCATATAAAAAGCCCTTCCTTGAGATGGCATACTTACTAATCAAGTTGGATAACACATGACAGTGATCAAGTGTGCTGTATGCCCTATGAAATCCCACTTGTTCTGGGCCAATGATCTTGGCTACTGCGTAGATCTTACCAACTATGGACAACAAACTAATAGGTTGAAAATTCATAGTGTTATCCTCATCTCCAGCTTTATAGATAGGAACGATTATACTGGAATGCCATTCAGGCGTCAGAGATGGAAAAGGCAGAAGAACATGTTAAAGCAACGTTTGCCATGAAAAAGAACTGGGGGTGGTGGTAACTAGGCAGTCTCTTGCTTTTCTTGTGCTCAGATGAATTAAAAAAATTAATAATCATAGAGATACATGTAAGATATAGTCGGGGCATTCATCACTGTACCACACTGTGCCTAAGACTGCTGGGGAATTTGTTTGAAGCCACCCAGTGAATTCATGACTAAAGTGATATTAGAACTAGGGACTTCCTACCTGACAGCTAAAGCTATGAGCCATGATGTTCATATATACTGTTATTTCTTTTAAACAGCCTACCACAGCAAATAGCCATGAATGACACTATTCAGAGAGATCTTATGAACAGCATGTAATACACCAGCACCAAAGACATGATGAAATCCTGTATTTTAGAGATGTTTCCCTCTAATATTTATCTGTGCTGCTATTTGCTCTTTCCAGTATTATTTTTATTACTTGTTTCCAGCAGCATACTCAGCCTGCTGCACTCTTCCAAAAATACAAATTATCACCATCATTGCCACAAAGAGACCTTTAGAAAAGACTGGGTTTCTTTTGCACGAAAACATATGCCTAAACGGACTCACACAGCATTTGTGCCAATGGAAGCAAAGTAATGGAAAATTACATCCACAGTTAAAAACACAGTGCAGAGCTCCTACTGAAGCCAATTACTTCCCAGTAATTCATTTCAGCATTAGTGGACAGCAAGCTTTTAATTACCTCCTTTCAGCCTCAGTTGATACTGCAGCTATCAAAGATGTCTGTATCGAGAAAAGTTGCTACTTATTAATAACATGCAGAGAAGGCTTCTTCCTGAGCCAGTCCTGTTAATGGAGGCAGTTCCACTGCTAGCTCATCTTCATCATATGAAAAAGCAATCAGTGATTTCCTTGTCGTCTATAAACACTGAAAGGAGATTTCAGTTTGAAGATACATTAGGAGGCAGCTACTAAATGTAAAGTGAATTTAATTAAGTCAAACAACAGCACTAATGGAAATACTATAAGCGTTTGTTAACAAAATTGATTTTTTAAAAAAATCTTTATGAAGGGTTTATAGATTGACTGAATGGCTCTCCCATCTACTAAGTATTTATCTTGATCAAGACTGATTGACATACTGTTAGGGGAGGGGAATTCTTGGAAACTTGTCTGTCAGCTATACTATTAAGGCTTGTGTGTGGTTGGTTGAAGCTAATGGGCAGAAGCCAAAGGACACTGGGTCCTTGACCTTAGTCCATAGCTTAGACCTGTGGTCTCATATGAGCTGGACCAGTGGGTCCAGGCTCATAACACTTTGTGTTTTAGCCTTTTCTTTAGGTTTCTTCCGATTATTTAAGTAGTAGTAACAACAGCATAACCTGTCTAAAGGTAGGGATGCCAGTCACCAGGAGGTGGAATTAGAACTCATCTCCAGACATCAGTTTCCCTGGAGAAAGTAGAGGCTTTGGATGGTAGACTCTGGCATAGAACCTCACTAAGGTCTTCATCCTTCCAGGCTGTTCCCAAATCTCCAGGATTTCCCAAACTATCCCGCATCTCCCTCTGATGGCTGTTGGAGGGGGTGACCTGGCAACCCTCCCTAAAATTTTTGTATACTAAAACTCCATAGTAGGCCTCAATCCAGCTGAAGTTAACCCTTGCCATTCTGGTTCTAATGTGACTAACATCCAAGTGACATTTCACAAATTGTCCTTAATCAATGATACAATGGTACTAGGCAAATTGACCCTAGGAATAATTCCAGTATAGCATTGTATTTTGTGACATTATGCTGGTGGAATCATTGGTATGGTTCACTCTAGCCAGTAATGTGTAAGCACAGTAAATATTAGGAGATGTCATTGTTGCTTATAGTTTGCCAGCCTAGGAAAAACCATCCTTGTCCCTTCATTTTCCCCTTGTTTGTGTTTGTTGATTGATAAAGTTAGATTTATTAGAGCTTAATGACTACTGAGATTGGGTGAAACCTTTGTGGAAATTTTAGTCAATTGGTTTTAACCTAATTTGTATTTTACCACTTTTTATATGCCATTAAAGGTATTGTATTTGTATTTGTTTGACTACTGAGATTACGGGATCAACAGTGATATTGAAACAGGCATGAACCTAGGTTTTATAAATATAAAGCAATCGAAATGCTTCAAGGCCACATTGTATATACCTTTCATTGTGCAAGATTAAACATGTACTTAAATTAAGAACAATAGGCATTCAGAAGCCAGCATGAATGCTCATGGAAATTGATCTTCTAATCAAATAAAAAGAAAATTGGCACTCCTTATTCCAGGAATTGTTTTAAAGTGTCTCTAATAAAATACACATTTGTTATCTAGTGGAGAGTCATTTTCAGTCCAAGAGGATCATTATTACTTTTAAAATTTATTTTCTAAGTGCAATTCTCTTGCTACATATGGAATACTGTTACAGGATATTAACCAATTTCCTTCGAAATATTTTATTTATTTAAAATGCACCACCTTAGGCTTATCCTCATTAGAGGTTCAGGCCTTTGGTGTGAGTCGAAGACCAAGAGCTAAAGGGATCTTGGCTTGTGGTTCTTAGCTGGGGGGTTGGGTTTGGGGACCTTTAAAGAAGGTAATTTTACATAAGACAATAAGTGTTATGCTTTTGGGTTTAGTAGATGTTGGGTCAGGTCTGTAAGTTCCTGCTTACATCAGCACACCAAGGAAATTCTAGAGTGAAAAAGAATCTAGAGTGAAGGTGACAATGCATGCTCACAGCCCATTTGCAGTCATCTACAGGGAGTGTGCCATGTTTGTTTTCCGCCTTATGGACAAGATGGATTTCACTTGTCAAAAGTGTAACCTGGATGAGCCTAAAGGAAAGGATTGCTACCTTTCATTAGATCAAGGAAGGGGAGAATTAACAGATGCCAATTAGGCCTTGTATAGGCATGGGGAAATGGCACTGGAAGGAAAAGAAAAGTGTTGGCCATTGGGGATGGAAGGGGGTGGAATGTCATGTGTTCAGGCCTGGCCTTCTCGCCCAAGAGGTATGTTGCTTGCCAGGGGCAAAGATTAAAGATATTGCAGACCGGATGCAAAAATTGATTAAACCTACAGATCATTACCCATTTATGATGGTCCATGTGGGAAGAAGCAGCACAACAATGAACTCAATTTTAAGCATTAAAGTTGATTGTGAAGTTCTCAGGAGGAAGCTGAAGGGAATGGGGGCACAGGTTGTGTTCTCTTCAGTCCTTCCTGTCAGAGGAAGAGGATTGCAAAGGTAACAAAAGTTAGTGTGTGAGAGTGTGTGCAAGGGGTGTGTGTGTGTGTTGGTGGTGCTTGCAGAAGCAATTTGGATCCTGGGACCATGGGCTAGGTTTTCTGGAAGATGGTCTACTGTCACAAATATTATTGAGAATGGATTCTGCTACTGCCTGCCAGACCAGGATGAGGAAGTGTATGATGCCCTCTTTAAACAGTTTGGCAGGATATTGAAATATCATGACTTGTTAGTTATGAGTAATTTCAATTTCCCTAATGTGTGCTAGAAGACAAATTCTGTTAAGCATCCACAGTCATGCAGCTTCTGACCTCCTTGGCCAACAACTTCCTTTTCCAATTGGGAGAGGAAGCTAGAAGGGACTTGGCCATATTTGGCTTAATATTAACCAACACAAATTGGTAGATGGGATAAAAGTGGCAGGGACCCTAGGAGGAACTGACTATGTCTTCCTAGAATTTTTTTTGTAGTGGAGACCAAAGAAGTTTGTAGCAGTCATGTATGTTAGATTTAGGAGGGCAGACTCTAATGAACTCTGAGGCTTGATGAGAGTCATTCCATGGGCAAGAATACTGGAAAGGAAAAGAGCAAATGAAGAGAACAGGGTCATCTAGACATGTTAATAGGCAAGGTATAATGTCTGGGCTGGGGCTGACATGAACAGAGATGATTTTGAGAGACACCTAGCTGCACTGGATGTGTTCACTCCCTTGACCAGATGGCATGCATCCAAGAATGCTCAAGGAGCTTGCAGAGCTTTGTCGATCATCTTCAAGACTTCCTGGAGAAGGATGAATGTTAAAATTGTGCAAGGAATAAGAATAAAAAACAGTGAACAGTGAAGACTAGGGTTGGTCAATACTAAAAAAATTCATTAAAATTCGGATTTGGGTATTTTGGGGCATAAAATGATTTGTATACCCAAATCCGAATCATAGCCGATTCGGATATGCCCGAAAATTCGGGTAAATCTGAAAAATTCGGGTCCGTTTTATTATTTTTTTGAATTTTTGGTGTTTTTACACGTTTTGGCCTGCAGGTGACGCATTTTTAAAGCTAGCGGCACTAAACTTTCAGGATATCATCTGGAGACTGTCCTGATTTTCCCCAAGTTTGCTATGCGGTTGTCTGGGGGGCAGTTATTGACCCTCAGCGCGCCCCATCCCATTGTTTGCAATGGAAGCTAACAGGAGATAGCCACACTTTAGAAGGTCCATAACTTTGGACCTCCTGACCCAACTTCACCAAACTTGGGAGCATCATAGCGGACAGTACTTGTATGATACCCTGAAATTTTGGTGACAGTAGCTCTAAAAGTGCACTCCCTCACAGTCACCCAAAGAAATTTCCCAGATTCTGTGCTCCAGTGGCTGGACAGTTTGCTCCATTGTAGTTAATGGGGAGGGTAGGGGAGGGAAGTTGGGAGTGCATTTTCATGGTAAACTCCACAAAAAATCCTTTATTTTCAGGGAGAGTTCATGACACCATCCAGGCTTCAGACCGCTGCTCAAGGGGTTCACGTTAAGGGTAGGGTCCATCTCCCACTGCCCCCATAGGCAAAGTTCCTCAAACCTGATGAAGTCATCCAGACTCTCCTGAAGATACCGTGAACGTTTTGTGACTGTACCTTGATAAATGCACCTCTACAGCCTCCACCAGAAATTCCTATTGACAGCAATGCAGAAGTCACTGCAGAAAAAAGAATATTGGGCAAATTTTGGGGTGATACTGCAGGCGCATTTTAGTCATATCAGCATTCAATAGGTATCATCAGGAGACTGTCCTGATGACACCCCCAAGCGTGCAGTTTGTCAGCCAAAGTTATGGACCCTCAAAATGGTAGCCACCATCTCCTATTCCCATTGTTCAATGGGGAGCAGGGCATCCCTTGAGGGTCCATAACTTTGGCCCCTGAACTAACCATACCAAAACCTGGGGTACAATATCAGGACAGTCTCCTGATGATACCCCTGAAATTCGGTTCCACTAGCTTTAAAAATGGTTTTCATGTTTCACCGCTTCCCGCAATACGAAGCTTGCTGGAGTGAGTGAGTGGTGAAACACTAATCCAGCATTTTAAAGCTAGTGACACTAGTCTTTCAGGGAGAGTCGACAGATCCTGATGATACCCCAGTTTGCGCAGTTTGTCTCAGCCAAAGTTATGGACTCTCAAAGGTGTAGCCCCATCCCCTATCAGCTCCCACTGGAAACAACAATGGGGATAGTTGCACCCTTTGGAGGGTCCATACTCCGGAACCAAACTGCACTAAACTTGCGGGCAACATCAGGACAGTCACCCGATGATACCCGATAATTTGCGCCGATATATCTCAAAATGCATCCTCGGCACACTTCAATAATGAAAACTAAAGACAGCTCTGTGCGATACAGTATTGTTGAATAATGAGGACTTTGGTAGAGGATGCCGAGGTGCACATTTTCATGGTCATTAAATTAGTATTTCAGGAGGAAAGCCCTGGATGACACTTTTCATCCAGGCTTGGGAATTTTGCTTGGGGTTTAACCATGGGACCCAGTGGTAGGGCCCATCTCCCACTGCCCCCTGGCAAAAGCAAAAGTCTCAAACCCAGATAGTGTCATCCAGAGACTCTCCTGAAGATACCCTGAAAGCCTTGTGGGTTTACCATGAAAAAATGTGCACTCCAATAAGTCTCTCATCAGAAATTCCCCTATTGACAGCAATGCAGCCAAGTCAATGCAGAACAAAGAATCTTGTGCAAATTTTGGCGCCTACAGGGGTGCATTTAGAGATTTGGTCGGTACCAATATTTTCAGTGTATCATCAGGAGACTGGTCCTGATGATGTTCTCTCCAAGTTTGGTGCAGTTTTGGTTCTCAGGGGCTAAAGCAGGACCCTCAAAAGGGTAGCCCTCATCTCCCTTAGGTTCCCATTGGAAAGAATGTGATGGGGACACCCCTTTGGGGTCCATAACTTTGGCCCCCCCAGACCAAACTGCACTAGTCTTGAGGGTATCATCAGGACAGTCTCCTGATGATACCCTGGAAATTTTGGTGCCGATATGTTTAAAAATGCGCCTCGCAGGCCGAAAACGAAACACCAAAAAAATAAAACGTACTTCATTGGTGATCCAACTTCCATGGATTCGCCTGTTAGGATTCGGACAGCTCAGATTCGGCCCCTGCTCGTCTGAATCCATCCGAATCAGTGCAGATTCGGTAAAAATCCAGATTTGGACTGTCCGAATCTCCAACCCTAGTGAAGACAAAAATAAAAACAACTGTTCAAAAGACTAACTACACAGTTATAAGTCTTGGTTCGAATAACAAGATGTTACCACAAATGTCGAGTTTTTTCAGCAGTCAAAGTCCAGTCAAAGGATAAGGTTCAGGTTTCCAGACAGTAAGGCTCAACCACAAGACAAAAATACCAGGACCATGTAAGTTGCAGGGGCCAAATAGGAACCCCAGATAGGCAATAAAACTAGAATGGAGGGTCTGAGCAATATACTTTGAAACCTGTGCTGGCCTGATCTTGGTGAGCCAAGTGTACAATTGGTGCTGTCAATTTACTATAGAAATCTGTTGCTAACCAGGCACTGGTGTAATGCCCATTGGGCAAGGTGGGCAGCTGCCCAGGGCATCACCTTGTGGGGGGCATCAAAATGCTGGGTTCGTTTTTGGGTATTTTAGTGGTTTTCCATTTTTGGCCTGCAGGGGGCGCGGTTTTTAGGCTAGCAGCACCAAAATTTCAGCATATCATCAGGAGACTGTCCTTATGCTACTCCCCAGGTTTGGTGAGGTTTGGTTCAGGGAGTCCAAAGTTATGGACTCCCAAAGGGGGTGCCCCTATCCCCCATTGTTTCCAATGGGAGCTAATAGGAGATGGGGGCTACAGTTTTGAGGGTCCATAACTTTGGCCCCCCTGAACCAAACTGCACCAAACTTGGGGGGTATCATTAGGGCAATCTCCTAATGAGACCCTGAAAGTTTTGAGACTGTGCCTTCAGAAATGTGCCCCCCCACAGCCTGCAACCCCCATTGACAGCAATGCAGAAAACTCAATGCAGAACGAAGATTCTTGGGCAAATTTCTAGGATGTTCCTGCAGGGGGTACATTTTTGGATGTATTGGCACCAAAATTTCAGGGTATCATCTGGAGATTATGGCACCCCCCAAGTTTGGTGCAGTTTGGTTCAGGGGGGCCAAAGTTATGGACCCTCAAAACTGTAGCCCCCATCTCCTATTAGCTCCCATTGGAAACAATGGGGAATGGGGCACCCCCTTTGGGAGTCCATAACTTTGGACTCCTTGAACCAAACCTCACCAAACCTGGGGAGTAGCATAAGGACAGTCTCCTGATGATATGCTGAAATATTGGTGCTGATATGTCTAAAAATGCACCCCCTGCAGGCACCAATGTCCTGGTGCAAAAAAAAATTGGTCATGGTGGAGTGGCCGCCCATGGGGGGGGGGCATCCAACTCAGGTTTTGCCCAGGGCTACAGTTTGCCCAGGGCTGCCTCGTTATGCCTCTGTAACCAGGTAATCTAGGGGGTCAAAGGAATTTGTTGGTGTGACCAGCCCCCTCAACAAAGGCTTCTTTCCCACTATGATCTCACGCTGCTAATTAAATGGAATGTGCTTTCCCACCTCTGGGGTCCTTGGGAGTGAATACAGTGATGGTGTCTTCCTTGCACCTGGGTCCTTATCTAAGTTTCTTAAAATCATAGCTTGCTAACTTTCAGGAATAAATTCTCCCTATTTTTATCAAGCCTTCATTTGAGCCAGTGTTTGATAGAACAAGAAACTGAAAAATGAATCCAGTTTCTTGGTGGGAGAGCACATGGAGTGAGCCATGGAGCACCAGGAGTATACACATAATGGTGTGTTCTTAGTTCTTAGCCTGAAGCAGGAAATAAGTTTTTCCAATGTATCTGATAAAAGGCAGGGATAACGATTGTATGTCAATGCTTCCCAGACATTCTTTATTGAATTGTGAAAATATTAGTGTTTGGTGTTAATGGTCAAGCCTTGCCAAAGCTGAGACAGAATTTGAAATAAGTTATAGAGCACAGTTCAAATATATGAGGTTCCAAGGCTTCTGAAGAAGACCTATTGCCATCCAGGTGTGTGGGGGGTAACATTATAACTCTTCTTGTTGAGCACTGATCCTATCAAATGCAGAATTAGGCTGCCAGCACTGCATTTCCCTGAAGGCTTTTCCAATTGGCATGCTAATTTGGTGTATAATGAGACTGGTGCATGGGGGAGATGCATTCACGCATTGCTGCCTACACACAAATTGTCAGCGTGGGCAAGGGTTTTTCAGCTGCAATCACAGGCCCATCTGATTGTAATGCTACAGTGATAACTGTGGGACACTGGAACCACTTAGAAATATTTGTCAGCATCCCAGCTTTTACATGTTATATTCAAATGGTTCAACTCACAAGGAAAGTCATACCAACTTTCCGCTACCCTTCTTTTTGCCTTCCAGGCATCTGAAGTATCATCAGTTTCTTCCCTAAAACTATTTTTCAACAAACTTATGTGAAAAGTGGAAAGGATGACGTACATTTACGACAGGCCAGTCTACATTCAAAACTTTCTTGGTTTATAATGGTTGTGTTCTGGTCAACTTACACCTCTGTTTCAATCACCTCAAAATTTGCTCCAAACAGTCTTACAAGAAATATTGCAGTAGTGTGATGGCAGCGCTTGCCTTGACAACAGCATGACAAAGAGATAATTGCTTGTCATGCCTGCTGGATTACTCTGCCCCAGGTCCTTATATAATGTCTTGAAGGCAGCTGAAGGTAACAGTAGGTATTCCTTTCCCCTTGCTCTTCGCACCCTAGATACTTTGTTTCCTTTTTCTTTTTTTAACCTGGAACATCCATAACTGTGAAAATCTTCATTGATTTCCTTTTGAGTTCCCAGTTGTGTCCCTCTGAACCATGGGGTCCCAATATGGTTCCCATGACCACCATGGTGTTAACCAAGTGTTATTAGAAGTGTTATTAGAAGGCTTTTTCCACACAGACACTTCAAAATGTTTTGAGGCTGGAAATAAAATTTTTCCTTGGAGGGGTTCAACATTGTTTGTTTTAATCCCCAAACAGTTTATTTGTAGCCTCAAAATGTTTTACATACATCTTCTTTTCTAGTGATTATTTTGGCTGAAACGTTTTTAAAAAGGCTTCATTTGTGTGCTGTCCCTTCAGAGAATTGCAGCACGAGCCTGAGAAGCATAGAAGCACCAATTTGTCAACAAACTGTGGGGGAAAAATAGGAAATGGCAGCCAGGAATCATTTCAAGGGGGTGAGTGTGAACAAAAATTGTGTTATTTGGAGGGATCTATAACATTTAAAAAATGTAGTGTTTTTAGAAATGTTATTAGGCGGGGCTTTTGTCCTTGGTGTGGCCCTTGAAAATTTGTTTGGTTAAGCATTTTTTTTAAAAAAATTGTTTTGGCAGCACCTACCCCCACAGCACAAGGATCTTTACTGTATGAATGAAGATAACCTTTGTGTGTGCAAGGAAGCATTTTAAAACAAGCAGAGCTTCTGCCAGAAATGTTGAAGAGTTACTATTAGAATTTTGTATAACCTCACTCCCTGACATTTTGTCGTTTTCTCCACCTGCTGCAGCCATTTTGTTGTTGCTCTGACCACCCTGTGTCAGGATTACAAAGGTGGCCACTGCTCAGAAAGGTTGGGAAACCCTATTCTAAACCAATACACTGGTAGTCTTGCCTAATGTACTGGAATTGGCTAAGCCTTCCAGTGCTTAAGAAAGACTTAGTCCATGTCACTGTCACTTTGGAGATACACGCCTGTAAACTAATTCACAATCAGTTAAATCCTTAAACAATTACAGCTTTTCTTAACACATTCCAGATTGTACTCTTTTAGTGCCATCCTGAGCAGAGTTAGGCCTGTTGACTTCAGTAGATTTAGAAGGCTGTAGCTCTGCTTAGGATGGAATTATAAGAATGCTTTGTCAGTGATTATGTTTCATACTAGCTGCCAACCTTTTCTGTTAACAAACACTAGTCTGCCATAATGGCTGGGGTGGGATGGAAGATACATCTCAGATCAATAAGTCAGTAACTGTGAAGTATAAACACTGTGAAGTATAAACACATTGCAGAAAAGAGGATGGTAGTGGAAGCAATAGCAGACTGCAGGAAGTTGCAGGAAAGCAGATGCACATGCATCCAACTTTTCTGTCCAACTGAGAAGATATGCAAACTGCTAGACTACAAACCAGAAGTTTGTTGAACATTTCACTGATCACAACTTGTGGTCAGCTTTCAAAAAACAAATAATTCAAGTTATTTATCATTTCAATGTTCACACTCAGCATCCTTTTCTGATGATGTGTTTGATTGTATGTACAGGGAAGAACATGGTATACACAGTCTTTGCCATTTGTGTGATTGCCATTTTGTCTGAAAGTTGAGAAGTGTGGATTTTCCACTTGGTTCATAAATACCAGAATCATGAAAATGTTCATGTACCAAGGCTGAAAATGTGTGTTCCAAAACTGGAATATACATATGATGCCCCATTTAGACAAAATTGCAATCATGCATATGAGGAGAATTGCATGTAGACCCAGGCTACTCCCACCTTTTCAGGCACTTACCCATAATAAAAAAATGATGCTTGTATGATGCACATGATGCTTATAAAAACAAGTTGCAAGTCTTATCTATTTACCTGAAAGAAAGACTAGATTTTTCCCTAGAAGTGCCATCAAGAAAAATAGGAAGTGGTCTTAAATACACATATAAGTTACTGAAATGTATAGAAATCATTTTTATGAACAGAAGTTTGGATTTATACCCCATCTTTCTCTCCTGTAAGGAGACTCAAGGTGACTTACAAACTTGTTTCCCTTCCTCTCTTCACAACAGGCACTTTGGGAGGAAGATGGAACTGAGAGAGTTCTGAGAGAATTGTGACTAGCCCAAGGTCACCCAGCAGGCTTTATGCGTAGGAGCAGGGAAATAAATCCAGTTCACCAGAGAAGAGTCCACCACACATGTGAAGGAGTGGGGAATCAAACCTGGTTTTGTAGATTAGTATCCATTGTTCCCAACCATTAAACCATGTTGGCTCTATAACCTTTTTAGGAGGTGAGTCTGCATTCTGGGTTAGGTTTTTGTAAATATGATTTCAACAGCAAAAAATCAACAAGTGTGTAAATCTTTGAATGTCAGGCCCCAACAAAATGGTCCTCCTGCCCACTCTGACTGGTCCTGAAGATGGGGCTCCTCATGTGTGCTGACTCAGAATATGTCTACCCAGCAATAACAAACATCTTTTTAATCCCATCTACCAAATACTAGTCAGTTTGTGTGGCTGACAGCCATGCCTCACCTTTGCTGCTACCTTTGCTGCTACAACGAAATGTCTATAGTTGCAGAGCAGCCATCAAGAGCACCTTCTTTGTGGGCTCCAGTCCAGTACAAGTTAAGCAAGCAACAAGTCAAGAAGATGATCTCAACTATGAGAAACTACTGATACTGCCTAGAAAATCCCTTGCTGCCCCTCTCAAAATTTGCAGCATGAGAGGATTTGCTGAACTTATTTCCTAGACTACTTTGTTATCCCCTATCTTGTGTACCACTTGAACCCTTCCTCCACTGCCGCATACACTACAAAAATAGTACTTGGAGAAAACACAATGGTACTGTGGCATGGGAATGTACACTCAGTATTCTTACAAGAAAGCTGTTGCAACACTCATCCTTCTTGCCATTGTTCTAACCTTAAAACACAGGATGTTGACCATTTTCATGCAGAAAGAGGAAGTTAACTTTTGTAAGACAGAAAGTCAAGATAACTTCATTGATCAGATTATCTACAGAAGTCTGTTAACAAAACCACAAGAATAAGTGGTGCTAAATGCCCACATCAGGAGTATAAAAAGAAAAAGAGAATATGTGATCTGAGATAGGAAGATGAAGGCTGCATTGATCCAACAGTGCTCCAGAAAACTGGTGGCAAATTTCACAGCTTTGCCCACTATGCAGAAAAGATGACTGGGGTGATCTTATCTGAGAGGCTGTAAAACTGGAGCCTTTTGTCCAAGTCACTTGAAACTTGGCAAGTTTAATGAATAATGCTTCATACGTAGACACTTGCAAATCTGCCATTTTCTCCACATGGAAAACAATGGGTAGACATTCAATCTGAGCTTGATGAAAATGGAAATTGAACCAGACAGATCTTCACAATATGACAACAACATGAGCCCAAAGTCTTAATACCAATATACCTTCCCTTTCTTAAATTATGATATGGAACTGAAATGATTTTTTTCTACCACAACTTGCAATTGCATGAAACTGAGCCAGCTTTGACTATAAACCCACTGTGTCCTTGGAAACCCTTTTAGCATTGTTATTCACCTGAAATTTCAAAACAGGAAAGAGGAAGATTGTAGGATTGCCAGGTCCCCTGGCCACTGGCAGGGAATGGGAGGGTAGGGTTGCCAGATTCCAGTTAGAAGGCTGTGAAGGACAGGGGTTACAACGGCATAGAGTCCACCCTCTGAAGCAGCCATTTTGTCCAGAGGAGCTGATCTCTGTAGTCTGGAGCTGTAATTCTGGGGGATTCCCTGGCCCTACCTGGAGGCATACCTGGAAACGGTGTAGTGGAGCTATAACAAAGAAGAGAGGGGTTATAATATTGACTGTTTTGTTTTCAATCTCTTTTCTAACAATTTCCAGCCTAATGTTTGTCTTTTTTTCACTGGTGTGACATGGTTGGTTGACATTTCAATTGACCCCTCTCCAGATTCCGCCCTTTGCAGGCTTTACCTCAAAAATCTCCAGGAATTTCTTAACCCAGAGATACAACCCTTAAAAAACCAAATAAGTCATATATTCATACTGACTGTCTTTCAGTGGTACTAAACAGTTTTATAGTGTAAGCCCATTTCATCTTCTAGAAAGAGAAAGGGGGAAATATTCTTGCATTATGATTAGTGAATAGATTTTTCATTATGCTGTATGCCGGATATATGGGATCCATACTACCTTATGAATAGCAAAGAAATCTCATTGAGTAATAGGAAGCTTTTCTAGGATCTCATCTGCTGGTATAAGCCTAGTTAAGACAATGTGCTTACAATGTGAGACAGAAATGGGCATGGAATGCTCATAAATTCATTTTTTTTTTTAAAAAAAGGAGACACAGTTCCTAATTTCCTGCAACACAAATTACACAGGAATTGTGTGTGTTCTTTGGAGAATAATAGCAAAAATCAAGACCACTGGGGGGAACTAGTTAACAGGATTTACATTGAAATTATCTGGTATGAATTGAATATATTAGAAATAATGAATCATTAACAAGCGGGTGCTTTTGAATGCTAAATCCTCATTTAGTTTAAATATACTGGAGCAGCATAGGAATGATCTCAGAGGGTAATGAAAAGCACAATAATGACAGATTACTCAGTTCACTCACTCTCCTGATTAAAATCTTTCTCAATAATGAGCCAGTCAAATTAAAAAAGAAGCATGATATATAAACACATATAACCCAGTTTATGTTAGAAGTTTTGTGCAGTTCTGTGTATTAACTGGAACCAACTGAATCAGTCAGCAAACAACAGGCTAAAATAATATATACTGGTTTCCTCATGCGCCACACACACACACACACACACACACACACACACACACACACACACACACACACACACACACACACCTTTGAGAAATAGATGCCAAGTTCCTGAGACCTCAGCTGAAAGTTCCTTTTGACTTTTAAGCAGTAAAAGACACCTTTACTGATGAGTAGGTTAGAGATTCCACTAATTTATATTAAACAATCTTAGTAAGCCTTTGGGCAAGCTTTTCGAAAGACACCTCAGTTGTCAAAATGTGCCCCTAGGGATCTCTTAAATTTTATTTCCCCAGGACCTGTACTTTGTTGAAATATGAAATTTAAAAGAATACAAAATTTGTTTGATAGTTTATTGGGAATCCCAAAGGTTAAGATTAACACTTTGATAAGAGTTGGGTGACAAAATCTGGTCTAATATAATTCTGTGATCATTCCTAGTTATTGTCTGAACTGCCATAGCCTATTCCCAGTGGTTTTGTATCCTTACACCAATCTGGGCCATAGCTGCTTAGTTTTGACAATGCCCATAACACACAGGTGTCAAACTCGCAGCCCTCCAGATGTTATGGACTACCGTGCTGCTAGATTAACAATTGCACCCCTGACAGCAGGCACTCCCCAAATTTCCCCAGATTCTCCTTTTAAATCCACCCCCTTCGGCATGGATATAAAGGGAGAATCTGAGGTCCCCAGTTAAAACAACATTGAAAGTGATGCTGTTTCAGATTGTCCCCCACCCGAAAACAGCATCACTTTCAATGTTGTTTTAACTGGGGACCCCAGATTTTCCCTTTAAGGTGGATTTAAAAGGAGAATCTGGGCTCCCCAGTTTAAACACCATTGAAAGTGATGCTGTTTGGGGGTGGATTCCAGCATCATGGTGGCCGTGCATGGCCCCCCCCCAGCACAACTCAGATTTTTGCACCGGGCTCCATTTTCCCCAGCTACGCCTCTGCCCGGAGCGGAGGGCAGAAGGGACTACTGGCTGCTGGCTGGGAGTCCAGCTGGTGGGGGGGGCGGGGCAGGCGGGGCAGGGGAGTCTGCTGTCCCTGGTCTTGGAGAGCTGCTTTTATAAGCACTGAGGCCAGGGATGGGGCTTGGGGAGGCATGGCCATGCCCCCAGGGGCGGGTGAGGGCGGGTGAGGGTGGGGCCCCACCCCCAAACCTTCCCATAAAAATCTATACCTATGTCACTGGTTTTGCTGTACAAGGCTTTTATTGTTATTAACCAAATGTTGGCCTATGTAGCTGTAGAGGAAAGTTCATATTTTCACAGGAGTTCAAGGCAATCCACATGCCAATGATCTATAGCATAGATTGTGTTGGCCTGGCTTGGAATGCTGAAGAGAGTTCGGCTACCCTGCTTGTGTACTGGCCTTAGCACTTAGCACACCAGCAGATACCCTGTAAACCTTGCTGGAGTTGGTATCAGGCTGGGCCTTGAAGTTCCCCAGAATGAGAGTCATGGAATCATGTCCATGGTTGGAAAGGGTGGAATAAAAGTTAAATAATAAATAAATAAATAAATAAATAAATCTCATAGTTGCCGTGGGGTCACATGTTACTCTTCTGTGTTTTGGCAGGTCTGGATAATATACAGAAAGGAGATGCAGAATGAATTTTGATATCAATCTCAATCACAAAACACATCATCCTTAGCAAATAGGAAATTGAATCCCTGCTGACTTATGTAAAGAAGGCAAAGATAATGCCATGCATTTTAATAACAGAAGAATGATAGTTGTATAAGGTAGTTGGAGCTGAATAAAGCACAACATTCAAGTTTGGACCATGGGGATGAAAATTGATAAGTCTGTAAGCATATCAAACTTCATTTATACAAACATTCATTCCATCCCTGGTATATGTGAGAAAAAATTATTCTAACAGATCACTTCCATTTCACAGGTGAATTAATTAATACTATAAAACTAATTATTGTCCAATCTTGGTTGTTAAGCAGGGTTAGCCCTAGTTAGTAACTGGATGGGAGACCACCAAGGAAGTCCAGGGTGGCTACTCAGAAGCAGACAATGGCTCTTTCTACACAAACCAAATAAAATGTTTTGAGGCAGGAAATAAAATGTTTCATGGAGTCCTTCATTGTTTTACCCCTAAATGCTTTATTTTCAGCATGAAAATGTTTTGTTTGCATGCTGTTCCCCAGCGATTCTTTTTTGAAAACATTTTGAAAACATTTTCACTTGCTTTGCAATCTCTTTAAAACGTTTTCCATGTTTCTCTGCAGTCCCTGAACATTCTTGTTGGCCCCATTTTCTGAGCTTGTGCCAGCCATCTCAGGATATATTTCCATCATTTTAAAAAAATTATTTCCGGGGGTCTTGTTGACATAGCTACATGACCTCTAGAGAACACAGCACAAGGCTTTGAAACTTCATATCTACAAATCTAAAAAGTTGTTTACCCCCCACCCCCATGACCACAAAATACCTGCCAGGAAGACATTTCATTTATTTAAAGTATTTATTATCTACCTTTGTGCAACTTACAGTATAGATAAAATACATACAATAAAATACATAAGAACCACACACACACCCCAAAAATTTAAGAACACAGTTTAGGATTGCTAGTAAATTAATCAATTAATCAATCAATTAATGAAATCCTAAATTTCATGCTGTGAGTGCAGACAAACATTTGCAAAACCTTTTCAGGGGGCTTGTGCAGAATGGGCTAATGACAAACTCTCTTTGAATGTTTCCAGCCTCATCAACCCTGTGGGGTTGCCATAAGTCAGCTGACAGCATTTTTTATCACCACCATAAAACCAACTCAAAGGACAGATCAAAGCAAGCGTCTGACATTTTGGATCTCTAATCAAAATTCTCAGAAATGATTTCCAAGATAATCACAGCCTCAGAAACAATGTTCAGATTCCAAACATTTGTCGAATGCCAACAAAAGTAGGGTAACAGTGAAACTGTCTTGAATGAACCTGAGCACACTCAGTAGCATTACTAAGTTATGTACCACTGGTGGCAATGATAGGGTGTGTGGCTTCAGCCATCTTGGATGTCTCTGGAAGTGCTCTGTATATCTGATGAGCGTGCTCACTTCTATTTAATTTGCCACCTGCCATGCTGCCCAGATGTTTTTGTAATCTCTGTAACAACATTTGGGAAAAACATTATCTTAGAGTCATGGTATGTGACTGAACTCCAGCCTTGGCCCACCCTTCATGATAGTTACCTCTCTGAACTCATGGTTGAATATTTAATATGCGCTCCAAGTGTGACCCTGTTGACATTGTGGTGCTTCAGAATGATGATGAAACAGTTGGTCCTATTTTCCCCATCTTGCCTCCACTTTATCTTGTTAAATTTCCATTTTCAGCAGACGCAATTAAAGTAACCACCAATTCAGTGCTTAATTTTTCACGGGAATGGTTCTGTGGCTCTGTCATGCTGGAGATCATGCATCCTAATCTGAAAGCCTTTTTGCCTAATTCTTGATGGGTGTGAATGTGATTTCCCAGCAGTGAAGGAAATGACAGTGAGTATGCATTCTCTTGAGTGATCATATCCTTCCTGTCACTTCACATACAGCAAGTCCAAGTATTAGGATTAATAACAGAAACAAGGAGAAAGGGCCAAATACAAGGTTATGGGTATTCTGTTGTGCTTTTTTAATTTAAAAAAATAGCATGTGGGGGATGCCTCAATTCAGAATGGCTCTGTGGTGGGACGGGGAGGATTAACCCTTTCCTCCTTAACTGCTAATCACCACCTTTAATAGCCCAGTGGAGCTGCTGTTTGCTCGTTTGAAGCAAACATACAAGTCGTATATCTAATAGGGGAAGTGTTACAGGCTTAACTATTTCCTTGCCTCATGCTGAAGTCCTCATCTGAACAGCATTTCAGAATATCTACTAGTACAAAACATGTTCAGGAGTTCTACTTCCAGTGTCTCCATCTAGTCTGGAACCCTTATCAAATCAAGTATCTTTCTTGCTTGGTAGCTACATGCTGTTTGTAATGGACTTGCCCCACACTGTTCATATTAAAGACACATATTTTAATGTGTTTCAGGACTAAGGTGAGTGATCCTAACACGACCTGCTTTTTGCAGACAGACATGCCCCAAATGAATGATGCATAAGACATTTGGCATAGGCAACACAGATGGATTGTTTATGTCTCTGAATGACTTAGAAGGCACCCAGAAGAATACGTGTGTGTGTGTGTGTGTGTGTGTGAGTGAGTGAAAGACAGAGTTGGAACCAGGCATTCTATATTATTTATAATAATGTCAGAGCAAAAATCTGTGGTCTTTTGGATTGCAGATGAATAATCGATGTGCACAGAAACTGTATCTTTGCCTCTACAATGACTGATTATTCTGTCTGGTTGTATTAAAATGAAAATGCATTTTAATATCACATCTATGTCAAAGCATTACATTTTGTTCACAAATTAATGTCCTCTTCTTCCATTTGCAAAGGATTATTTGGGAGGAGAGAAAGTAGGTTTACATTATTCCTCTGTCCCCATTTATATTCTTTTCATTACATTACCTGTTTTTCTGCATTTACTTTTGCTTTAGGCTGGATTTAAGGAACCAATTTCTACCCACTGGGCACAATCAGATACTCGTGCAGAAGCAAATCCCTTTGACCTTCATGGGAATTCAACATGCAAGCCCAGGATGCTAACTTTATAATAAGATGTGATTTAAATGTCACTGTCCATTGTGGTAGGCGATACTCATAGGTATCTGCTTAATGTGTAGGCACTTGCAAGTACTCAAGCCAGTGTTAATTTTACTTTATGATAATCTTGAGATACAGCAATTCTCAAGTTGCCTCCTCAGCAGCTAAAACAGCCCTTGACCTGAGCCAATGTTGTTTTGACACATAGCCCACAGGTGTTCAAAATCTATAATGGTTTACCATCAATACTGTCTGAACCAGGGCTTCCCCTGGAAGTCCATTCCTCACCACAATCTCCACCACCACTTACCTTTCTTTGCCCCGTCTCAAACAATGAAACACCTAATGTTTCTTGCCTAGTCATTTCACAGGCATCCTTAAACACATGTGCAACAGGACTTGCCAAATTCTCATGAGGTGTGAATTTAGGAAACCCATATTAAAGCATATATGTCTTCCTGCAATGTATTTCCAGATGGCTGCAGGACTGAAAGGGAAAGAAAATGAGTGGTTCTGGCTCCTGCATGGATAACGAGAGATACGAAGAGGTGATGATGCATCTTACAAAAGCCAAATAGTGGTGGCAGCAGTTTCCTACCATGGCTTGGGACCAGTACACCTGAGGGGTTGCCAGTCGCTTATGAACCTGTCTGACCACTCTGAACATCTTCTGAAGCCCTGTTTTGGGTGCCGCCACCTTCTGAGATTAGGTGGGTGGCAATAAGGGATGTAGGAAACAGCCCTTAACCTTTTGACTAATATTTATCTTATTTTTATTCACAGGATAGGTCTTAAACTATTACTAGTTTTCAAATAAATTAAATCTTATGATGGGGTGCCTGAGCGTAACTGTTTATGAAGATTCTATATTGAAGATATTTGCCTGCAAATGTCAGTGTTTGCTGTCATACTCCTATAATTCAAGAACCCCTTTTTTAGGCTAAATTTCTGTGAAAATCCTGCAGGGTTTTGCAAATCCCATTTTATTTCTTTTCATTTTCATAATTCCAATTTGTTTTCCATGTGTGACCCTTTCACTCTGAGGGAGATCTAAGTTTGTCATATATTTGTTTTCTCCAGAATCTTTATCCTTTTGCAAAATAAATAAAACTACCAGGAGCATGTCCTCTCCCCGCTCTACACAAATGTGTATTTTCCTGTCAAAAACAGTCAGTCAGCAGTCAGCAAACTGGGACTTCCTGTTGTGGACAATGCCTCTGATGAACTCTTTCTAACCTGAATTTGACCATTTTTGAAGGCCTCACAAAAACTTTTTGCTTCTAGTTGGATTATTTTTTTGTGCGTGTGTGCAAGTGCAGGAAGACAAACATTCCTTAACAAGCAGTCTATCTCTGTCAAAATGAAGGGGTTCTTTTGCTTGTTAAGGCATGTGTCTCTAACGCTGCATTTCCATCTCAGCTGGGGTAATGCAGCCCTGCAATTGACGTGAAAATAATTAGATAGCGGTAGCAAGTGTATTTTCTTCTTTGCTCTTCAAACTAACAATTCGCCTCCCTTCAGGAACATCAGACTTTGAAACAGAATAATGATGGATTTGAAACAAAAATAGTATGGTCTCAGCAGCAAGAACCCAGTTCTAGTAACCTATAATCCAGTTTTTCTGGGTGGAGTGGTCCTTTGTTGTCAAAAGCCATAATTATCCTTTTCATGACATATGATGTAGTTGCATGAGATTAAATGAATTATGTTGATCTGTTGCTTTCTGAGTACTGTCCTTCAATGTAAAACTAGTCATGAAGATAGACTTTCCAAAGTCTCTCTGTTCTATGATTTATGAATGGATATTTTCATTCACTGTCCCAAAAGGGGTCTGGGTGGTTATAAATCTTTTATATAAATATAGGCTTCCACCTTCAGGGGGCTCATAACTTAAACCTATTATTATAAGGGACACTATAGCTGGTGTTTTTATTTTTCATACGGGGTGAGTATACTGCTGATGCCTTAACATTTGTGTGGTCCAAGAAATTCTATTTCTTAACAAGAACAAAATGGGTTGGATTCCATGTAAAATTTCCACACATACAAGGGCGGTAATTTTTGCCAATTTTCCCTTCAGGGGGCAATTCAGACTGCAGTGGGAAGGGGGAAGAGAAGTCAGTCTTTTAAAGGCAAAGACTATTCCAAGAGCAATGAGTTAATCAAGCCAATCTAACTGGGCTGATGTTTGAGCCAGTGTGATGTAGTGATTATGAGTAGATGGACTCTAATGTGGAGAATGAGGTTTGATTCCCCACTCTTTCGCATGAAGCCTGCTGTGTGACCCTGGGCTAGTCACAGCGCTCTCAGAACTCTCTCAGCCCCACCTACTTCACAAGAGTCCATTCTGCACAGCACAAATAAGACATCCTGAGGACATCTTAAAAAGAATGATCTTGGTTTTGTCATCCTTAAGATGTTTTTAAAAGAACCCCTCTTGATTTTGTTGTCTTCACAGGAGACGCCTTTCATTTTTCCCGCCTTCCCCCCCTCTTCCCCCCCCTCTTTTCCCCCTTTCCCCCTTCCCCAACTAGAGCGCTTACTTTTATTTTCACAGCAGCTTGCGCTCACCATTTTCTGCAGCTTGAGAGTCCCCACTGCCACCACTTGCTGAATTTGTTTCCCATGGAGGTTTCCTCTGCTTGCAGCTCATCTGATTGGCATTTTATTGTAAAACATTAATGAATAAAGTTCAGCCTTATATACATTATGCTGTCCAATCATAATGCAGCATCAATTAAGCTCAGAATGAGGCTAGATCATTTAACTGTCAACTAGATTTTGTTGATCAGGCACCTGTTTGACAGTGTCAAGATCTGAGAGGATCTTGAAATAGAGGAATGAAACTGGTAGTCTTTCCCTGAGAGAAATAACATGTGTGTGATTCCTTATCAAGTGTTAAAGATGTAAAATTGGAACCTGTGTACATATTCCTGCCTCCACAGACTTTTGCATTTGTGTGTCAACTAAGCATGCTTGTCTAAATAGTGACAACAAAGTGATCTCTTTCAACAGCTAAAAACACCTGTCTATAGAACAAACAGCCATAGGTTTGTAGCAAACTATTGAATTTAGTTATACAAAGTTTCCCTCATTCCCGTTATAACTTCACCTGCCAAGTTTAAAACTGAAACCTCCTTGAAAGTCAGATGTGACCATTCCCCCATTTTGGAGTGAAACAGTTCATGTGTTGTGAATTCATATCAGCCTGATGTGTGCTGTATTCAGACATTTTCCAACGAAGGGTTTTCAGTTCCCCCAAATCCTGGGTTGGGTCATAATATACCAATATACACTTTAGCCTCTGGGGAATAGAGGAAGGAAGCAAGCAAGGACACAAGCAAGCCAGCCACTTGGCAAAGTGAATAGGTTGTGTCATAAATGCATAGGCCTAATCTAGTAGCCTTGAAGCTGCTGGATTGGATTATCTGCCTGGCACCTTTGAGATCCTTTCTTCTTCTCCTCTCTCTCCTTCTAAAGCCACAGTCAGCTCAACCTTGGTTTCTTAGAGAGAACAAAATTTCAATTAATTCCTAGGCCTCATTCTGAACCATTGTTTGAATTTTGACAAGAGACTATGAAAAAGGCCTTGTCACTTGACAGTTCTGTCTGCAAAAATGTCAGGTGGAATCCAAAGTATTATCTCTGTGTGAGGTAAAGCTGAAGTACAGAGCAGGAGAATGAACAAAATACAGACCTGCAAAGCTGTCTAATGAGTTGGGCCATTGGGCCACGCAGCTCAGTGTTATCTGTACATCTATTTGCTAAGTGTAGCCACCCATCTGTGGATCTTAAATCCATTGATTAAGGCACACATTCCCCAAAAGATTATTCTTCAGGCTTGGGGGTGGGCAATTTTTCCCCAAATTAAACAAGTTAAGAAGTTGGAGAGGGGTCCAGCAGCAGTGGCAGCAGAGTTTTGGAGCATGGTGGAAGTCGCTGCAATTGTGGCAACAGCAATGGAGCATGGGAACTCTAATGGGCTGATCTGTGGCAATGGCAGAGCCTGGGAACTAATCCGGGCTCCTCTATAGTGGCACCAGATGCCAGGAGCTGTTTCACTTGTCTTCTTTAGTTGCTGGGGTTTCTTTTAGATCCAGGATATTAGACTTGGGACCTGATCCAGAGTATTGGACCTAGGACCTTCTGTATGCAGTAGGCTCTACCACTAAATCACAGCCTAGTCTTCAAATGAGGCACAACAAATAACAAATGGAATAGCTAAGGCAACTACTCAAGCTCATAGTAGTAGTTCTAGTAGTAGAAAGGTGCAACAGCTTTTTAACTTGCTGAGAAACATCATAGAATCATCGAGTTGGAAGAGACCACAAGGGCCATCAAGTCCAACCCCCTGCAATGCAGGAACACACATGCCATAACGAGTTTTCTGATTCAACCACTACCATCCCTGAGAAGTAATATAAGCAAATGATGCCTAGGTGCTAGGGTTGCCAGGTCCCCCCAACCACCAGTGCAGGTTGGAGGATAGGATTGCCAGATCCAGGTAGGGAAAGCTCCAGAAGATTTGGGATGGTCTGGATTTCACCTCTGACTGTCCGGTGGGGGGCAACTGAAAATACTCTCCTGTCCTCCCCCTGATGGCTGCTGTGGGAAGGAGAGGGCAGAAAGGGGAGGGTGGGTGCAGGGCCACTGCTTTTACTTTCATTGTGCATGGCAGAGGCAACCATGGCACTGCAGAAGGTGTGCCAGCTCTCCTGGGGGGAATGGAGTATGCCCCTGGAGGGGCTTGGGCACCGGAGGGCAGCGCTAGGCACAACACCTTCAGGCTGGGGGAGCCCCACATTGCTGTGCCCCCCAGAAGGTGAGTTGGGCCCCACAGGGAACAGATGAACTGGGAAGGATGCAGCCCAGACCCCACCCCCCAGACTCAGACCCCAGGAGCTGGGGAAGGAGGATTAGGAGAGCACCTTTGAGTGTGCTTAGAGTCTTCTTCAAACTTCCCCAGACCCAATCCCAAACCTTTCAGGAAAGCCACACCCCACATGGGAATTCTGGGAGAGTTGGGGAGTGGAGGTTGGGGCTGGCAGTGTTTGGGGAAGAGCAGAACACCATTGAGTCCACCCTCCATTTCCTCCTCTGATCTCTGGATCCATCTGGAGATCCATTTCAGCTCTCAGAGATCTGCAAGTCCCGCCAGGAGATTGGCAGCTGCAGAAGGCTTGGTCATTTTGAGCATCCTTAACTCAGGGGTGAGGGAACAGGTTTCCTTCCAGATCCAGTTCCTGAATTACAATTCCCATCAGCCTCTGTCAGCATGGCCAATTGGCCATGCTGACAGAGGCTGATGGGAATTGTAGTTCCTGAACATCTGGAGAGCCGCAGGTTCCCTACCCCTGGGCTAACTGGATTGTGCTCGGACACCTTTCTTTGCATATCTCCCAAAACTCTTTTCAGAGCAGGCCTTCAGAAGGAAAGAAAGGCAATGCCTCAAAGCTTGTGCAGAGACCTTTTCTTGTGAACACTTCCAGGAGCCACAGAGCAGAGGTTGGTGATCAAAGCTCAGGGCTGCTGGATGGACATGAACATGGAACCTCTTGTGCCAAGAGATGGATGCCCAGAGAGTTTTCTCCCCGTGGCTTTGGGGTGAAGGTGACAGAGATAAGGAGGGGACTGGGCATTTTCTCTGATGGAAAAATTAAATTAAATTCTTTGGCTGCTGACTTCTTCCATCTCCCCCTCCCCCGCCTTCTGAGTTCCTGCAGACTCTCGGCTGGGGTAACAGAGACAGACCCTGGATTGATCTGACCCATGGCGCTGCCATCCTGGACTTTACTTTCCAGCATGGAGTTATAGTGACCACTGAATCCTGGGCTTTGGCAGGCAAATGTATCTGTGAGTCATCCTGCCCTTTTAGCTCTTGCAGGACCCTTTGGGAGCAGAGCCGGAGCTACAATTTCAAAGTGCTTGCCCTTAGAAGCACCATTTTCTGTAGCTCCACCCCTGAATACATGATTTTCTCCTGCCCCTCACTAGCCATACTAGCACTGGTGAGAGAGAAATTACTGTAATATTAATGGCCGTTACAAGCCATTGCATCCTTGTTTGATAGCAGCATCTCACCTTGTTAGTACAGGGCACTGCTAGGAACCTACATTTCAACTTGGCAGAAAAAATTATATTTCTTATATAGGGAACCTGCAGCTCCAGATGTTCAGGAATTACAATTCCCATCAACCCCTCTGTCAGCATGGCCAATTGGCCATGCCTGACAGAAGCTGTCTAGTGAACTAATCTAGGACACCTTTCTTTGCATATCTACCAAAACTCTTTTCAGAGCAGGCCTTCAGAAGGAAAGAAAGGCAATGCCTCAAAGCTTGTGCAGAGACCTTTTCTTGTGGACACTTCCAGGAGCCACAGAGCAGAGGTAAGGTTATGATCAAAGCTCAGGGCTGCTGGATGATGAACATGGAACCTCTTGTGCCAAGAGAGGGATGCCCAGAGAGTTTTCTCCCCGTGGCATTGGGGTGAAGGTGACAGAGATAAGGAGGGGACTGGGCATTTTCTCTGATGGAAAAATTAAATTAAATTCTTTGGCTGCTGACTTCTTCCATCTCCCCCTCCCCCGCCTTCTGAGTTCCTGCAGACTCTCGGCTGGGGTAACAGAGACAGACCCTGGATTGATCTGACCCATGGCGCTGCCATCCTGGACTTTACTTTCCAGCATGGAGTTATAGTGACCACTGAATCCTGGGCTTTGGCAGGCAAATGTATCTGTGAGTCATCCTGCCCTTTTAGCTCTTGCAGGACTTTGGGGCAGGGCGGGGGGCACAATTTCAGTGCTTGCCCTAGGCACCATTTTCTGTAGCTACACCCCTGAATACATGATTTTCTCCTGCACCTCACTAGCCATACTAGCACTGGTGAGAGAGAAATTACTGTAATATGAATGTCCGTTACAAGCCATTGCATCCTTGTTTGATAGCAGCATCTCAGCTTGTTAGTACAGGGCACTGCTAGGAACCTACATTTCCTTCAGAAAAAAATTATATTTCTTATATAGTGACTGGCAGTGGAAGAAATTAATATAGCTGCGGAATAGAATAAGTATGCTGATCATTTCAGACTACGCTATCTCTTCATGCAGAGTGTAAAATGTACAGCTGTGGAAAATTAACTGATATATAAAATATATTCCAATTTCAGAGAAATATGGATCTTTTTGAGACTCCTCTCCTCTGTCACCTTTACCCCCTCCCTCCAAAAACTTGTGATAATTCCTGACATACTGCAAAATACAATGAGGAAGTAGGAAAATTGAGTCATCAGTTGGAAACACATTGAAGATAATGTATCATTTGTCAAAGTTATCGGAGGACATTTGCTAAACTCGTTTGTGCTCCAACTAAGCAAATAAAACTCAGAAACAGCATTGTCTTCATTGTTCTCTACTTTTTAAAACATAGAGTGTGAGATGGAGTCTTCCTAAGGGCATACTCTAGATTGTAGTGATTTACACTCAGAGTTTTTATCTGAACATGTTTATCTCATGGTACACAGTCTTTGCTGTGTCTACAAAAAAAATGGAATAAGATCTGTGTATTTCAAACATAGTAGCACACTTTTTGGAAGAGCAGCCCTGATAGTGTCTTAGGTCGATTCCCAATGGGTAATTGTGTGATACTCACACAAATTAATTGCGTGATACTCACACGAAATACCAAGGTTTCAGCAAGAACTCTCCACTGTTTACTGCTGAACATGGATTCATCCCGGTTCTGGTGCTCCCTCTCCCCCTTATCATGTGTTTTTTTAAGAACCTGCATGGAAGTACACCTTTTTAAAAAACATGCGTTGAAGTCGGATCGGTGGGGAGGTTCAGGGGTTGAATGTAGGTCTATTTTCCCGTCATTGGGAGTGATTTGGGGCCTTCCAGCCAATCAGAGTGCAGTGGGCTGTGCGCAATGTGCACACAGCCCTTTTTTGGTTTCGCACAGGCTATGTTGAAACATGGCTGCATGGAACGTGATTTCTGTGCCAACTGTAAACTAAAATTAGACTTTCATGCCAGCGCAGCTGCATGGGTAAAGCATACCGAAGCCGTGCATAAAAGTAGCTCAGTGCAAAAAACAGCTACTGTTCTATCTGCGCATGCGCATGGTGATGTTGCTGTGTAAAAAAAGTTTTTTAAAATTCCCACCCAACACAGCGTAACAGCCAATCAGGACGAGGAAGAACAGAGCCGCTGAGCATATTGCGCAGTTGATTGCGTGATCGTGGGGAGTGTTGCATTGTGTGAAACCATGATAGACATCAAGGTCTTCACTAGACACACACTGCAGTTGGGAGGGAGAAACCGCGATGAAAAGGTGCTGTTTCTTTTGACACCTAGTTGTCTCCACCTTTAATTTCTCAGTCAATCCAGCTTATATCTGGAGAACAAGTGAACTTGTGGCATTTTTGCAAACATATAAATAAATTCCTAAGCAGAAAGCTACAATCCCTTCTAAACTATTGAACTCAATGAGGCTCAGATGGGTGTAACACTGCTTAGAATCAGCATCAGCATGATGGATCGAGCATCAGACAAGAATCGGGGAGACCCAAGTTCAAATCCCCACTCACGGCATAGAAGCTTGATAGGTTGCCTTGACCCAGCCACGCACTGCCAGCCTAAACTAGCTGACAGCGGTTGTAGGGATAAAATGGAGACCGGAAGAATGATGTAATGTGTTTTATCTTATTAGGCTTGCTATCCCATCCTTTCCCAGCTGAAGCTGGACTCAGGGTGGCTAACACACTTAATTATGCAATAAAAAATTCCACATATAATGTAGCAAGGACATGAAAACCATTAAAATTACAACCTCCATATCACTACAATTTACAAAGATGGCGACAACAAATTGAATCACTCCAGGTACCATTTCCAGGATCTGAATAGCCTAAATTTCCTGTCCCACCCATCATAAACAAATTAAACAAATAGAAGGGGGACAAAGGATCAGGAGACCAGCAAGATGGAAAAAAGGTCCGTAGCTGCCTCAACCAAAGGCCCGGTGGAACCTCTCTGGTTTGCAGGCACTGCAGAACTGACTAAGATCCCACAGGGCCCTGGTGTCAGTTCCACCAGGCTGGATTAAATCAATATGGCATTTAATTATTCAAAAGTTAGTGAATTTGCTAGTTAGGATATATTTTCATTTTTATTTTCTTATGTGTATAGCTGTTTATATAAATTGTAATCAATGTTGGCAAAGGAATGGAATGAGTTGATGACCAGACATGGAAGTGAGTACTCTGCAGTGACTGGTTAGCAGTACTGCCCTGCAAAACCCAGAACCAGCCTCCCCATCCCCCTGCCCACCCTCTCCCATCCCCCAAAGACAAGCCAGGCTGATGAGGCAGCGGTGCATGGCTGCCTGCTGGCCTGTGAAGCCCAGAATCAGCCCACACCCCACACTTTCTCTTCCATGCCCCAAGGACAAGCCGTGCCAGCTGCACAGTGGTACATGGCTACCCACTGCCCTGCTGAGCCTCCCCATCCCCCTGCTTGCCCTCTTCCACCCCCCAGAGACAAGAGGGTGGGCTCAGCAGTGGCATATGACCTCCTGCTGCCTGGTACCAGCCTCCCCAACCTCACACACACCTCTCCCATCCCCCGGCCAGTGAAACAGTGATGCATGGCTCTGCCAAACCTGACCATCCACTATCCTGCCAAACCTGGCACCAGCCCCCCTTCTGCCCACCCTCTACCACCCCTCAAAGACAAGCCGGCTGGTGAGGCAGCACTGCATGACCATCACTGCCTGCCAAGCTTGGCACCAGTCTCCCATTTCTTCAGGTCACCCTCTCCCACCCCCCAAAGGCAAGAGGGCAGACAGAGGTATGGGAAGGCTGATGCTAAACTTGGCAGGGGGATTGTGAGACTTTAGCACGAGTCTTCTCATCCCTCTGTCTGCCCTCTGCCATCTCCCAGAGACAAGCCAGAGAAGCCGTCCTCCCCTCGCTCTCAACCCCTTGCCCTGCCTCAGTCTGCTGTATTCCTTACTGCACAGAGGGCTTTACTGCTAATAATGTACATGATATTCACAAAGGCTTCTTCAAGAACCTCACATGCACTGATGGTGCTTGAAATTGCAAAGACAGCAGAGACTTCCCATAGACTTTTTCTTATATCCAGTAACTTGGGGAATCAAAGAGTTTCATGGCCAGTTTCCTTCTGCCTTTCTGTGATCTCAGGTTAAGCAGAATGAAGCACTAACAAACAAGCAAAAAAAATTGGCTAGAACAATCAAATACAGGAAGCAAGATGTTTTCTCTCTCCTTCCACTGTCAAGCATACGAAAGCCATCATCCCATGTGAGCCCTACCCCAAATTAAGTGATGAGAATGAACCTTCGTTAATAAGCCTTATGCCAGAAAAATCTTCAAAAGTGTTTTTAAAAGGCCTTGCCACACTCAGGAGAGGAACACTGTGACTAGCTTATTTTAACATAATGTTTGCAAAAGCTAGCATGAAAGCCCGCCTGATTTCCAAGCAACTCAAGAAGGGCTGCAGTTTAATCACTTTCAAAGGCTTAGGGGATTAAGCAATTGGAAGTGATCATTTTCACAGACACCAATCAAAGTCTGGCACTTCTGGGAAGAAGACAAAGACAGAAGGCACTCTTGACAGCTGTGGAGTGAGTTGCAGTTGTGGAGTTGTTTGACTCACAATGAGCTAGACACAGTAAAAGCTTTATACATGCTTGGCAGCTTCATGGCAGAGAATGACTCATGGGTTTATCATTAGGAATCTCAGTGCTAATCAAGATTTTAAAAAACCCTCTGCAAAAGAAAAGTCCCAGATCCTATTTTGTCAGAGGTAGAAAACAAATATTCACGGAGATGACCCCACTGAAGGATGGTGCCACAGTCACTGTGGACTGACCTTTCTACGGCTTCTCTGAGAAGAAAGCACATCAGGTTTGGTGCAGTGGAAAACAGTCCTAGAATACTGTCAAGAGATGGTGTTGACGTAGGCTACAGAGTGCCAGACTGCATTTGTACAGCTGTATTAGCATTGAACTCTTAAGAGCACAGCTCTGAAAAGCCTGTTCATTTAAGCAACCCCAAGCAGAGAGGATTCAAGTATATTATTGGATAAGCATGCATTATCAGTTCACAGAAAGAATAGAGGAATAAAGGGGATAAGTTTGCTGTGATTCCTTGGCCTGTAGTGATTCATATGTAAATCCATACATTGTTCCATCAGTCTATTACCTGGTCTGTTGCATACACTTGCATTAAGGTCATGGCAAAGCGATTCCAACTCATAGCAGTTTGTACAAACACCAATGTTTCTCTTATGCTCTGAACGCCAGTTCATGGCAGAGAATGACTCATGGATTTATCATTAGGAATCCCAGTTCTAATCAAGGCTAGGGTGCTGAATGAAGGCTGGGGAAAACTGGATTCAAATATCTATTTGCCATGAAACTCACTAAGTGACCCGAGCCAATGATTCTCTCTCAGGCTAACCTACTTCACAGATGTGAGGATAAAATGGAGGAAGAAATACAATGGATGCCTCTCAGAGTTCCTTGGAAGAAGGCTGGGATAAAAATATGCTGCATAAATAAGACCAATAAAAATGAGAAACTTTTTTCTTTCACTAAGTGGTATCTCTTTCCAAATGATCTGGAAGATCTCAGGGCAAATTCTGATCATGTAAACACTAATTATCCATTTGTCCTTTGCAGGCCTAGTTCTTATATTCACTAGATGACAACAGTGACTACTGGCTACTATAGTTGCTAGATTTTAGTATCCTCTCCCTCAACAAATTAACATTGACCGGAATCTCATCTTGCTTTTGGCTGGAACTTCCTGCCACCTCTTGAATTCGAGAAGTGAATTGCCAGTAATTTGTTCATTGTTTTCATTCCTCACTCTGGATCTTTACAAAGCCAACACTCCACCATTTCTGTTCTGCTTCTATCTCCTCCATCAGGGTTGAAGCTGTTAAGAGGCGAAACAGGAAGAAAGAACAGTAGGACCACTGTACACCCTCTGCTGGAGCTACTAGAAACCTGCAGATACAGTAGTCAAGAGGTACCATTAAAAGTACAGTCCTAAGCAAGGTTACACACTCAAAAGTGCATTGACATCAATGGACTCAGTTTTGGATTGCATTACAAGTGTGTAGGCTTAGGTACACACACCTTGAGATATCAACCTTTTGCCCTGAAGCCACCCAATTTATGCTTTATGCGCAACATTGATTATCCTTATCATCTGCAATGGAAACGAAACTGTGTCATGTTGCTCCACAGTTTTAGAAAACTAAATAAAGAATCTCTTGGTTCAAGAGCTTTATTGGAACTGTGTCAGCCCAGTGGCCAGATAGCTGAAACTGGGGTTTTGCCCTCTGGCCCCCGGTATATACCTGTAGGTTACAGTTTGAACCATAATCCCCCCGCCCTCGCATTACCATAAGACCAGCATGTGAAAGGACAGTGGGAAAGAGACATTGTTTTTGGGACAGTTTACTCCCTCAGGAAGGCAGATAAGGAGAAACAGTTAAGCACTATTGAGCTAGCTCCTTGCAAGCAACAGAAAGAGGCCCCATGGCCTTGAGTAATGATAATAGCTGGGCCACCTGCATCAGAGTTGTGAACCTGCGAGCAACCAGGCCAAGCATGATGCAGGCCTGACACCAGTATCATGACATCAGGTTTTCACCAGAAATGATACTGCATATTCACATGATGGCAGTGTACTGTGGCTGTCCTCACCCCTCAAATACTTCCAGGCTGCAGCATGGCAATCCTAGTCTGAATTTAAAGTGGTGGGTCTTTTGAAAGTTCTACTTTTTGTGTGTGTGAGATTTCTTGTTTCATTCATGATCACTGTTGACTGAGTGCCTTTTTTCAGAACAATTGCATGAAGAATCTAATATGTGAAAGACCTTAAAACAGAATAAAGTAAATGCAGAAAGGTACAGGTGGGGGAAAATTGCATAAGCACCTCTGCCTTCTGCTTAACTCTAGAATGAGTAGTTATTTCCCTAGAGCCTGAAGACTCCATCCTTCACTATGTCCCTATCTCCTTTTAATTAAGGCGAAGCTTTCCCTGTTATTACATGATAAAGTAATTTGTTGTGGACATCATCTTGTCTACTCAGCAAAGCATGAAAAAGAGCCGTTGCTTCATTCCTTCATCCAAATTCTCTAAACGGATTTGGCCTCATTAATTGCTTAGTGCTTCAATTCCTTGTCAAGGTCATTGACTTAATTTCTGATTCAGTGTAGGCACTTTTCTGGCATATGGGTGGAGAATGGTTTCCAAGATCTAGAAGAAGTTGCTTGCTAATGTACAGACATGCTTAGTTAGGACTAGCATTCTGCTGTGGAGATATGCTGAGACTGGGGGAGCTGAACAAGCCACAAGCAGTGTATTTCTACCCAAAACCATGCTCTCCTTCTGGTCAAGTACCTCACACCTCAAATCCAATTTATGCTAAAAAACTGTTTCTTCAAACAACTCTCTCTGCCACACTATACCACCTATGTCACAATCATGCAGAAAACAGGAACCATAAATTGTGGTTTTATATACATTAATTTCAATCCCACGTCTAAGTGCATTTGAAATGGATACCTCCAAACAGTGCCAATGGATTCCCGCAGTCTCTCTCTCCAATCACTGGTTTGCAAAGCATTGTTTCCTGTATAGCTTTGCTCCAAGTATTCTTGGTCTGTCATCCTTCTTTGTGGGCACCAGTCATTCAGAACTCTCCAGCATACAATGCAACTGATCTCCAAAGCTGACACTGACTTCCAGCCAGAGGGTGTGTCACTTCTGGTTATGTGTTTCTCACATTGTGATCTGATTTGGGGTATTACTGGCCAGAGTTCTCCACAATGGAGCTCAGGAGGATTCTATGCTTCCTTCTAGATTTTGTTCTCATCTTTAAAGCCTTTCATAGCTTAGGACCCTCGTGTCAGAGAGAACTCTTCTCCCTATACCCATTCAATTTTGCCTAGCAGTTTCTGCTCACCATGCGGCTCAGAGTGCTCCTACAGACACCCAGTATTTGAAATGGGCTTCCATCTTTACCATCCTTTTGGAAGGCCTGCAAGATGGTAGCAATCTAGTGGCATTTTCCACAAGGCCTTTATGCTGTCCTGATGATTGGATATTTGCATTATGGCTGCTCTACACAGGTAATTGGTGTTAATACTGGCTGATTGTAGTGGCAAATGTTTTTGCTGTAAGCTTTCCTGAACTATCTGGAAGGATGGCATAAACAAAGAAATAGAATGACATGAAAAACAGGACAGTCCCATTTTCCTGTTTCTTTGTGAGTGTAGGGATCTGGCTTCCTTCCTGTGGGATGGTCAAACAGATTTACAAACGTGGGGCATTATTTTTACATGCTAATAGATTTACACTGTTCCAACAACAGTATGTTCTTTCAAAGCATTCGCTTTTGGCCTGAGGTAATAAACAAGTCTGTTTGCTCAGCAGAATCTTCTATTTATAACTCAAGTTCAGGTTTCTCCTTTGTCATTTCCCAGCATGGTATCAGCCCTGAAGTCTTTGTATCTGAGGATGAACAACCTCTATTTAAGTTTTACATGCCATTTTTTTCTGGTTTACTTGTTTCAGGGCCTTTTCCAAAATGTAGCTGCCAGATTTTCACCTAAGCTAGACAGTTTGTTTAAAAGGGTTCCTGCCAAGAATTACTTCAGACATCAACAGGACACAACAAGCCAGCCTACCAGTTAACATCAGCAGACTTGAAACAGAACGTTGCATTCACAATAAAAATACAATGCTACTTCAGAAAAAATTATCCACAGTGTTGTTTAAGAACTACAGCATCAATACTGATGATTTTACAGCTAGCTGTAGAGAGTTATTTTATTTTATATTAGAATAATTGCTCCATCAAAGGAAAAGAAGCAAGGATGTAAAAATGCAGCACTGAAGAAACAGGAAAGTAAAAAAGCTAAAGCAGATTCTGCATGGGCCAGAAACAGCTGTGTGAAAAAGGTGTAAAAGGGTTTACACCATTTTCACACCATTTTCACACCACTGTTTTTGGCCCATGCGGAATCCACCTAAGAGTGGCCATTTATGCACGCACTACTTACCCTGCGGTTGTTTGCTTCACAGTGAGGTTTCCCCACAGTTTTCGGTTTACACTGAGATCCCTAGCCACCATTTTGACTGACTCCAGTTTCCTTGTTGTTTCCATGCAATCTTCATTTGGGGAGATTGCCTACTGCCTTGTTTTCCTTTGTCATCTTTGTATAGCATTACATTGCTAGACCATGTCAATTGCCATGTCAATGGTTTTTAGGATTAAACTGTTTACTGAGGATTACAGAAAAACATGCTCATTGTCTTAAGTGGTAAATCTGTCTTCTGTGCAAGTGAGATCAAAATATGGCAAACACAATCTGTGTACAGTAAGAATGACTAACCAGAAATCAAGCTTAATTTGGAAGCCTTTATAGAGATCACCTGACTTACTCTGATGTACTGGCATAAGGAGACTTTGAGGCACCCAATGTGGAAATTCATTAGAACGACCTGGTTCTGCCACAGAAAAAGTCCATGATCTAACGGTTCACCTTCAGACACTAGACCATGGCCTCAAGACACTGGCCCAGGAACTTCACTGTTGCCTACAGAGTAAAATGTCACCCATGTATTAGTGACAGCCAAATCCAAAGCTTGACCAAAGGCTGAACATAAAATAGAAATTTAAAATGGACTTTTTTGGAATGATTAATGTTCTGTCCATATGGGATTTTTTCTTTCATATCTCATCATGAAACTGAAGAAATGTTTAAAGGATGGCTAAATGATATACATGTACTTCATTATACAGAATATCTCCATAAAATGTACACTGTAAAGTATTTCTGGAAAAATAGAAGGATTAGCAGTATCTACAGTACTTCATTCTTGGATTTTCCTCAGGGATTCTCCATGCTCTGAGGGAATGACTGGGCATTACCAAAAGCAGAGCATTTTACAATCTCATCACTAAATATTAGAGCCTGTGGAAATAGCCCAGAGTTCCATGACAAATATTGAAAGAGTAGTTGCCAAGGACACTGGAATTTGCAGTATTCTGGAGAAACAGAAAATCACTAGGAGAACTAAGAGGGAAAGATTTAGGGAAGAAACGTGTATTGGGAGGGGAAATAACTACTTTGCTATTTTGTTTTTGTAATCAGTATTTTCATTTACCTTCTTTAGTAAATGAATAGAACACGCTGCTACTCCAAACTTTACGTTCAACTAAAACAATTCTGTGAGACAACCTTTTAAAAGCTCTCTGCAATTTAACAAACCATTTATGTGGAGTTACCAGAAATGAAAACATCATGTTCTTGAAGGAGGTGTTCCAATTCCTATTCTGAGCTTCATAGTGATATTTTCCACATTTTGTTTTATCACCCATTTCAGTTGCCAACATCTGTAAAAAGATTTTGTTAACCCACAAATGGTTAAAGCAACCACTGAATCACAATGATTTCAAAATCATTTTGCTCCAAAAAGAATCTTTATAGAATGGTGAACATTTCTCCCCTGCTTGCTCAAATTTGTAAGCCAAAGACACACATTTTTAAATGTGACACTACAGAAGAAGGAACAAACTTTGTAGTATTGTTAAAGTCCTGGTTAAAAGACTTTCAGAATTTTCTGCTGACCACAGCCTACTGCATTCAGTATTTCCTTAGCTAGTCTGTACATTGAAAAAAATTCTGCCTTCAGAAAGTAGGAACCGAAAGAATATCTTGGGACTTTCTCAAGCCATACATAAATACTACAATCAGAAGGGTGAAGCAGACCAATGCATAACTAGAGAAAGAAAAAAACTCTCTAAGCCAAACACCAGTGCCTCAACACATCTGGAAAAGTGGCTTTTCAGTTTCAAATTTCTTTATGTAACTCTAGAGTGAGGTGAACTTTCTCAAACCATTAGCTCTGGCTCTCCTTTCTGTAGCCTTAACTGCAAAAATCCCCTGAATAGTTTGTGGCATCTACTCTCAATGGCCTTCAGAGGCTCTGTATTCCCCTCCTAACTTTCCATGGTCTTAAAGGCTGCATGTTCTACTTTTCCTGTACTGGAGTGCAAACATAATTAGCATATATTTAAAAGGCAGCAGGAAAATAATAACATAATATCCATCCCTCCTGTCCCACTGTCTCTGTACTGTTTGGATATTCTCTTTTCTACATAAATAGTTTGTAGGTAGGATCATATCACTGCCAGATTGGTAATAGTTAAAGTATCCTCTGAAGGATAAAATAGTTAGGGGAACATTTCAGTTGATCATATGGAAAGGTTTTGAGTCCACAAATCAGCTTTCGTTCTTTTTTTCAAAAAAAAATTCTGATCAGAAGTTAACAACTTTCCTTTTGCACAAGGGAAGGATATTCTGGATCCCCCAGAAAGTTAATAATGATCCACTTAAAGCCCTGGTGATTTTTGAGGTATTGGTAGATAAGATTAAAAATGTTTATCAAACAAATGGCACCAAAGGGATGCCAAGGAAAATGTTATAAGAGACCCAGAAAGCTGTTATGAGAAGCAAAATAAACAAATGTGCCCTGTGTAAAAGAAGGTTTAACCAGCAAAAGCAGCTGAATTAGTTGGGGGGGAAAATCAAAGACATTTTAAGAAACCCCACCAGACAAACCACATAAGATACTGAAGAACTAATTAATGTCTGGAGTAAACATATTGCATTGATCACAGTAAACACTGATGTAGACAGTCAGAATATCAAGAACCAAGCTAATAGAGCACAGAACCTGTATCACAAAAAACTGAGAACTCAGGGGGTGTAGGGGGGGGCGTATTGCTTACATATTGAATACAACAAAGGTAACATTAATGTTGACCCATGAATCTGTGGGGAAAACATCATAGGTTACTTTTAATGAAAGGGAGCCAAGAACAATATCAAGTTAATTAAAAGACTATTACATAAAGTGCTATACAACAAAAGAAAATAGAGATGACTATGCAGCATCATTTCCGAAAAACACAGTGGAGGTTAATAAAAGCCCCATGAGGCTTAAACCATGAACATAATAACAGCCATGAAGGTGAATACATCAGTGGTAGGTCAGGAACTGAAGAGGTAAGCAATTAAGAGCCCCATCCAAGGAGAGTGAGCACCTGGGGCACTAACCCAGTAGACATGCAAGGGGATGCCCATCCCACAGCCCCAACACCAAGAAACCCAGAAGTCCAGGCTGTTGCAGGGCTATGTTGATGCCAGCATCGGGGGGTGGGGGGTGGCAGGCCGAGGTGTTCCTGGGGGCAGAGCCAACATTAGTCAGCTCCCTCCTGGGATTTAGATCTGGAAGTGCAGTTCACCAGCCTTCAGACTTATGCCATCCTTTTGGTGGCATAAATCCTGTACACCCTGTGGGTCTTTCAAGCGGCAGGAGAGTTTTGGGGCTTTTCTGAGCTCCCTGCACCACCAGAAAACCCTATTGGTGGCAGTGGGATGGCACCACACTGGTGTGTCCTGCCACCTTTGGGTTTGGATGGGGCTGCTCATCTCACTCCAGGCTATGTATGTTGTTGCCACATGCCTCCGTTTTGGTTCATGTCTCCCTCCTTTCTTGACCAGCTGCTATCAACATGTCAAATAGCAGTCCTTCATGAATTTCATTCATTGTAGCTTATCTAAAATATACGCTGCATTTTTATGCAACTACTGAACTGTTTTTATCCCCTGTTACGGGAAATGAATTAATTTTTTTCATGAATAATATCAAATTGTTATTGTGCACATCTCCTATGAATAGTCAGGTGTGGTATACTGCTAATCTTGCTAGAGTGAGCAGAACTGAAGACCAAAAGGGTACATGTTTGTTTTATTAGGTCTGATGCCAGAGAAAATAAAACTATGTGGCTTGCAAAGTTAAAAGGTAATGATTCCACACTGTCTCCTTTTGTGTTCCCTTATGCCTTGTCCAGTAAACTTCCTCCCTTCTTTTAAGAGCTTTGGATGTTTGTCAACCTTTATGGGCACCACTCCATGCAGTTCATCATGCATATATGGAAGGCAAGAGCCAACTTTTTACTTTTAGATGGCATGATGTGCCCTTCAGATTACTTCATTCATTTTTTTCTAACTGCTTATAAGCCACATGTTGATCTTGGGCCACACATATACCTCTCAATGTTTCGTTTTATTGATTCAAAAGATTTGCTTCTATGGAAGTCAATGGTTTGCATTAAATGTCACAACAGATTCCAAAACTCTCCTGATGAAAACTGGGACTGTTGGTGTCCTTTCTTAGCCACACAGTATCTTTTTGCTAGGCCCAGCAGGCTAACAACCTGGAGGACACCCTCCAGCACTGACTAGTTAGAAGGGAAAATGTTCAAGAAAGGTGATGTGAGTTTATTTTCAGTCGGCTATTAGAATTCCAGCATGCCCAATGTAAAACACATCTCCTAGGAAGAATAACATTCTTTTTACCTACGTCAAACAACAAGGTAAAATAACAAGCAAATTCCTGAACCTCAAATCTCAGGTCATAAAATTCAAAGGAGGAAAAAAGACTTTCACAGAAACCAAAGGAAACGAACTGATTCTACAGAGTGGAAACTTGTGTGTGACGAGGCGTGTTTGCACAATATGCCATATATGGGGAAAGAACCTGTAAAAAAATTCATTGAAAATAACCAGGGATGTAAATGTTTGCAAGCCTCCTGGAATGCCCAGAATCAAAAGGACCCTTGACTGAATGCTGAAGCTTTTTATGAGAAAGCATTTCTTACCAAAGGGTGGGGGGGAGGGATTTGAACACGATGCTAACCATTTCTTCATTGCTATTTATTTTTTAAGACTAGCATAGTTGCATAAGATTTTTTAAAAAGCTTAGTAGTTTTAAATGGTATCTTCCAGTTAATGGATAAAGCAACAGTTGTTTATACACAGTACCTAGCTAATGCATTATTTCTAGTACAATCCTAAGCACAGATGCATGTTTCTAAGTCCATGAAGCCAAGGGTTTAGCTCTATTTAGGACCACACTGCTAGAAAAGCAGTTGAACCTGTAACTATGCATAATATGAAGGGTAAATTTAGGGGATGTTTTTACTTACTACTTACCTGTACTACATATCCCTTGAACATCTGATAGCAAAGCAGAAGGTTGCAGTTTGTTCATTGCATGATTTTGCAATTACTTTGTGATTTTTTAATGAGAATACTTTGTTGTTCAGCTCTGCCTGGGACAGATCCTCCATGTTGGTTTGCCTGCCTGCCAGCCAAGCAGAAGTCCACCTGGTGAGCTGCCACCTGCTGCCCATGGAAAGGAGTGAGAGGCCTTCCACACCCACCCCATTGGAAACACCTGCAGAGAGTGAGGTCTGGCGGCAACAACAGGAGTTCCACCAGCAGCCCAAGGCAGCTGACTTGGGCAGCGGCCAAAGGGCATCACCCGTTCAGGGACTGTTTGGGGAGGGTTGATGGAGCAGACTCTATGCTGCTTTTGTATTTTAGTTTTTGTAGTTGTGGGAACTGTGATTTGGGGGTTAGCTGATATAATTGGTTATTGTTTATAGTATATCATTGTGATGCATTATTATGCTGTTGATATTGTTGTATCATGATTTTTTGTTGTTGCTGTTTATGCTATGCTTTATTGTTTGTTCACTACTGTTGTTTGCTGCCCTGAGATTTGGGGGTTAGCTGACATAATTGGTTATTGTTTATAGTATATCATTGTGATGCATTATTATGCTGTTGATATTGTTGTATCATGATTTATTGTTGTTGCTGTTTATGCTATGCTTTATTGTTTGTTCACTACTGTTGTTTGCTGCCCTGAGCCTTCCGGGGGAGGGTGGGATATAAATTAAATGTGAAATGAAATGAAATACTTTGGCAAGCAAGAATTTTACAGAAACACCAGCTATGAAGACACTGATTCAAAAATGGGACAAATTAGATCTTCCATTTTGTGCAAGAGAAAAAAGAGGCAACATGATACCTGTTTCCCTTTCTTTTGCTGAGCTGTAGGTGATCTTGAGTCTATCATAGGTATTTCTTCATCAGCAATGAAAGTCCATGGAAGTTCACATGATGCATGTGTTAGAATAAGAAGTCTGTCAAGGCCACTGACTTTGCTATGAATTTGCACATTATGTATGTTTACCAGAGATAGACTCCCTAATCAGATCAATAATGCCACTGCAACTTCCTATCAAAAGTTCCATAAGAAAGATGTGCAAATTTCAGGCTCATAGGCCCTTTCCCCACTTACCTTAAGCCCCGCGCTACTCGAGGAGAGTAGCGCGGGGTCCCTCGGCACTCCCCACTGAGAGGGGAGGCGACAGCGCTAACCTTCGCGGCGCTGCTGCTGTCGCGCCCCTCAGCGCGAGGCATTCCTGGCGCTCTTTCAAAGGGCGCCTTTTGATGACCCCGTGCAAAGCGCGAGAGTGCGTGCAGATGCCTCTTCGAAGACGCAGCGTAGGAAATGCCGCGCGCTGGCGGCTGAAGCCTGCGCGCAGCAACCCTCGGAAAAGGGTAAGTGGGGAAAGGGCCATAGAGTGCCACAGTGTCTTCTACCAAAAAACTTCTGTCATGCTGCATTGCCCTGTGCCCATATGTGCCATTAGTCATACACATCTGGACTGACCCAGAGCATGCAGATAGTTCCATTTGATAAGTTGACCAAACTTCAGTGTTCGCTTTTAAATGAGAAACAATTACAGTGAATCGTTAAATATCTTACTTCACTGTTCATTACACACCAGTAGAAATTTAACACGTTGAAGCTATGAACAAAACTATGAAAAAAATAACTTCAATGAGACTTACCCGTGACGATGCTTATTGGGACTTATTTCTGCATATACATGTATAGGATTGGGCTACACCAGAATTGTGTGCCTGAAGGGCAAACAGTTAGGAATTATCCACTCTTACAATTTACTTTGTGTATTTTGTGTGAGATGCATTAACCAAAGGTGCTCTCACAAGTCAGCACCGTGCCTTAGAATCTTTTAAACATCTGAAAATGTCAGGTTTACAAGGTGCTTATGCTTTGCAGATTCTTTGACTATCCTGACAATATGAACAAAAAACGAACAATTGTTAAGAATAAACCAGGAGTACAGTGGCACCATAAATGCTAATAAAAGTTATTCCAGGAAAATAATTTTGCAAAGTAAATCCATCAAGCTGGCTTATATTTATTTCAAACTAGGGTTTAAAAATAGATGCCAGATTAATAAAATAATAAAATAAAGTATTTTAATATACTCTTAAAATGTCCCTTTTCAATTATATCTTTATGGATTTATTCAAATTCTTGGTGAATGTTTGTATGGATTGGTTCTGTTTGATCAAGATGAAAACTCACCTTTGTTACTCAGATTTCCTGCCATTATAGTAAAGAAAAAGTAAGCAGAGATTCCTTCAAGAGTTGCTCTGTTGTCACTTTCATTTTCAGTAACAAATTCCACAAAGACAATCAAGAAGTGTTTATGATGAACATTCAGAGCTCCATGTTTACTGAAATATATAAACTTCACATAATACACTCATGCAAAAATAGAAACAAAGTTAGAATTAAAATATTACCAGATCTGCAATAAGTAATGGACTGTACATACTGATTTTGCTTCACTTTTACTGGCATACAATGGACATCTGCCAATGTAGTTTTTTTAATTATTATTTTAAAAACCCAGCTGTTTGCAGTGATTCATTTCCTTAGATTTCCCAAATGACCCATCATAAACCAGAGCAATTGCACTGAAAGCAAAGTTGCCAATAATAGTGCTGAAATGGTTTCTTACTTTCAGGCTTTTAGTACAGAATACATTTGTTGAATACTTTTTGCCTACATTAAATTTCTGCTCTTCTGACCAATAAGAATAATATTTCTATTAGTAAAATGTAATGAGTTCATCATGGAATACATGAAGAGTGTACCAGATCTTGGGCTGCTTGCACATCATCTTTCAAAATACCAATTTCTTCATATATCACATACCGGTAGTATTAAAACCCATTACAGAAGACTAAATGGGTTTTTACACATGTGTGGTCTCCTTTGCTTTGAGAGTACATTCCTTTCAGGTTTGAGACTCCTCTTTGACAGTCACCTTGCCCTCAGATCAGAAAATCCCACAGTTTTCCAAAAGCTCTTAAAGTGTGACTTTCTATCACCTTTCACAGGGAAAGTGAAGGAGATCATGTGTAAAATTTTCATGTTTTCTTGTTCCTCTCCACCTTTCCCCACCCATACCATAGCAGTTCCTCCCACTCTTCAAGCCACCATTTCAGAATGACCAGTAGACCTTTATTTTTTAAAAAAATTACCACTAAAGGTCTGTCATTCCAGAGATAGGCTCTGTGAAGTTGACACGAAATTGACATGAGTTAGTTAATTTGACGAATGCCAGTCAAAGATGCCCCCCTCCAAAAAAACTGGCAGACAATCTTTCCAATAGAGGTTGCACTGAAACAACAAGGAAGTAGTGAAATAGCAAATCAGCTCAGCTAGGGATACTTTGCCAGAGGAAAATCTCTGTAAACAAAAAACCACAGGAAAACTCCACTGCACATCAAACAGCCATAGGATAAGTAGTGCATGCACAAATAGCCAATGTTTTTTAAGCGTATACAAAATTGATGCAGCCTAATTTGCAACTGAAAATATTTTGTGAGAGTAGGGGATTCTTCATGAATAAAATACACCACTGTATGGGATGCTGCAATGAGGGTTAATTTGCTAGATCAGGGATGCCAAACTCATGGCCCTCCAGATGTTCATAAACTACAATTCCCATCAGTCCCTCCCAACATGAGCATTGGCTATACTGGCAAGGGCTGATGGGAACTGTAGTTCATGAACATCTGGGGGGCCTGAGTTTTACACCTATATGCTAGATGAAGGGTAATATGGGGAAGATCCACTCTTCCAATTCCTCCTATATCCTCCTCTGCTGAATCTAACTCTATGAGATCCCTAATTGCCCACACAGTCTCCAAAAGAAGACTCAGAAAAGTGTTGTCATGTATAATGTGGATACCAGTGCCTCACATGGTCACTGTCTATGTCAGCAGAACTTCATTTTGGAGAAGCACTCATGATGCTGTGAAAAGCCACCATAGAGGTTTAAAAGTGCAATTCAGTCAGTGGAACAAGGTGCTACCACAACAAAGTGGGGGAAAACTGCCTAAGAATGGGAAAGTGTCCTGATTGTATAAGCTGACCTATGCTCTGATTGGTAGAGCAGCCAGCTGACTCAGAGAGGGAGGAGGTATCTCTTTGAGAGGAAAAGTTTTGTGAGCTTTTGGATGTGGATTCCTGCAAGTTAACATCAAGTCCCTGAACTGTGCGTGTTAAACTTCTACTCTGAGGCGATTTCAGTCAGGAAGTGGATCTGACTTGAAATATACTGAGTGACAGCGAGTACTGAGAGCAGGCAATATATAGTCAGGAGAACTGGGAGTTTTATTTAGTGGTCAAGGCTAAAGGTGATGCTTTCCTAGTGATACTTTCCCAGGTGACCATAAATAAAAGGGAAGGAAATATATCTTCTGGGTGAAGAAAAATCCCTAAGCCAGTTAGAACAGGAAGTGTACAACAGGTGGATTCCCAGTCTGTCATATTAGTGTTCTGCTATAGTTACTTCAGGAGGGAAACATGTGAAATGGGTAGCTAATTGTGTCAAGGTTGCATGTGGACTGTGTGAAAGGATACCAGCCTGTCAGAACCCAAAGTCACTGTGAATCCATTAGCCAATAATATCTAACTGTACCATCTTAAAGTCAAGAATCTCTCATAACGTCCTAAATAACCTTTCATAACATCTAAGCAACTGAAGAAACCTATAAAGCTTGAATTAAGAACCGTGCCTGTGCCAAAACTGGTGTTTGTATATAGGTAACTCCAACCTGATTTCTGTTCACTGAAATATCTCTTGATCCCATTTAGTTTGTGCAATAAATTTTACTTTTGTTTGTTGAACTTGCTTCTGTTCTTTGGTACCTTGAAAAGGGGATTTGCCATCAGGAAGAAAAAGGCTCCCTGCAAAAGCCATGTTAACTGAAACAGGCACCTGGAAACACAAAGCTATCAAAACAAGCCAACTTGATTCAAGCCACATTTCAACATAGTTAATTCCCACCCATTCCCAACACAAACTATGACAAAGTAATGATTTCATCATATGTAATTTGAATACACCCATCATGACAGCAATGTTGACAAAAGCTTTCAAACTGATATCTTTTGGATATCTGATGGAGTTGTTCCGCCGAGCTTTTGGGGAGGTTAGCAGTTGAGGGATCACCGCCCAGAGCCCCCAGGGGATGGGGCGGTTTATAAATCGAAACAATAAATAAAATAAATAAAAATAAATAAGAAGTACAAGTGCAGTGAATACTATAATACTAACAGCTGAGTACCTTTGAACAGTGGGAAGGGTCATCACTCAGCAGCAGTAGAGTATCTGTTTTGCATGCAGAAGGGGTCCAGTTCAATCCTTGCAAACTCCTAAGAAATGATATTACGTTTAACATGGCAGCAGTAAGTGTTTTGGTTTCAAGAGTTTCGCAAGAGTTTCTCAGGATATAGCACAATCAGGCCTGTAAGATGGAGTTGTTCCGCCGAGCTTTTGGGGAGGTTAGCAGTTGAGGGATCCATCTTCTGAGCACCATATTCTATTCTTGGAGCACACACTTCCATCGAACCACCCTGGTGTTTTTACAGGGTCATTAACTGATTTTAGAGCCAAAGTTGGTGTCATTATCTTATGTTTATCGATGTTTTAATTGGAATTTTATGTGATTATTTTACTGCTTTGTGTTTTAACGATTGTACCCCGCCCAGAGCCTTTTGGGGATGGGGCAGTATATCAAATTTGAATAATAAATAAATTTACTGAAAAACAAACTAGGCCCTTCTTCTTGCATTTACAAGATTTGTCCTGCCTGACTATCCTAGATAGACTAAATGATCAGACACTAATGGATATAGCACAATTAGGCTTGTCATCCTCCAGGTGCAGCCTGGAGATCTCCAGGAATTTCAAACTACAGAGCTCAATTCCTCTGAAGAAAATGGCTGCTTTGGAGGGTGGACTTTTATATATCTGTACCCTGTTGAAGTTTCTCCCCTCTCCCAAACCCTTCCCTATGTAGGCTACATCCCCAAATCTCCAGGAATACTCAACCTAGAGTTTGCAACACGAAGCAGAGGGCATCTGGGAATTCATATCATCCCAGTTTCAGTCCCTGTAGCCTTGAGCAGCAGGAAAAGATTACTTGGAGGTCTTGAAGCTGTCAGGGAAAAAAGACAATATTGATCTGGATTGATCAATCTGCCAGTATAAGGAAACCTCAGATGTCGCGTCACACATATAAATCAGTGTCCTTAAATATTTTTTAAAAAAATATTTAATACTTCAACTGAAATCAGCATGTAAGGTTGACATTTTATTTATAGGATGAATTATGGTGCTGGGACCCAGATCCATAAGGGGAAGGGGGTTAGTGAAATAGAAACAAAAATCTAAGGATGTATTCTTTTACCGTACCAGAGAGGGCGATAGAGTGAAGTCCAGGCAGTTACTTAAGTATATAACTCAATGAAGGCTTATTGTTATTAAAGTAAGGGTGGAATTGAAGGCATGTTTATGAGGCTCCTGAGGCACAAGAGACATGAGAGCAAGCATTATCTTCTGGAATTAAGTCTGAAATGAGGTCTTAAATTCCGAATGCATTCATTATCATTCTAACGATTGCACCTAAATGCGTGCATTGTCATCACACATTTTTAAATAAAAGGTAATTTAGCCCAAGGCACATTAACAGATGGCTCATATAAATAGGAAGAATAAGTAGAACATATATACATATGAGAGTGAAATTCCATTTCAGGGCTCTCTCTTCCCCTCTCCCCACACCCTTAATCTATTTAAACTATGCAAGACTTTGTTTAATCTCAAGTGCCTTTCAGAGGGCAGGAAGGGGTGAAAAGCGGCCTAGAGCTAAAATCCAGTTACTTTGTCCCAGTGGCAATAAGATCTCATTAGTTTGCTGTTACCATAATAAAATGCAGAGCTCTACGTGCGCTGAACTTCACACACACACATGGAAATGTAATACAATATTCACTATTTCATATTTTTTGTGTGTTCAGGAGAATAAATGATCTTCTTGTAGCTCAAAACCTGACTTCCTTCTTCAGTTATCATTAAAATGACCCCAAGTTTTTTCCCTATTTCATTACAGAAGTATGGCCAAGAGAGAAGACCAGAAGAGAAACAAGAAGTGTACTTTCATTACACTTAGTGCAATACAATTGTGGGGTAAGACATATATAGAAAAGAACATGATATTTCAGAGAGAGGGACAATGATGAATACGCTCCAGAAAGCCAGTGTTGTGTAGTGGTTATAATATTGGACTACCTGGATTCATATCCCAGTTCTGTTTTCATGATCTTGAAAAGTTTGCTTTCATGATCTTGGGCCAGTCAAACACTCTCAGCCTAACCTGCTCCACCAAGTAGTTGTGAGGATAAAATGGAGAGGAGAAAGATACATGCTACCTTAGGTCACTAGATACAGATGTTCATGGAAGCCAGTCTGACAAGTTGTAGAGCGATACTGCAGGACCATCTGGTCCAGGGTATATGGTTGGCAACAGAGTCCAAGATGGCCATAAACAGATTGGAGATCAGGGCAATTTACTTGGTGCTAATCTCCTTTGGGTCCTGGATTCCAGGCCATCACTTTCTGGTTTGGACAATACACCTGAACAATCAGGGGGACCATGCACATCACCACTTCATTTGGAAATACACAAGATCCTTCCCTGGGCAGAGATCAATCTTGCTTCAATTTTGGCAACACACATAAATGAATGTTTAACATCCAGGCAGACTGGCTAAGTGGACAACTCATCCAAGATGGTCCTTAAAGAGGTCCCTATGCTTGTTGGCGATGAGGGAGCTGGGTCATCCACTAGTAGACCTGTTTGTCTCCTTATTCAACCACAAGATAGCATAGGTATAGCTATAAGAGGGTGGGGAGAAGGTGCATCGTGCACCGGGCACATGCCAGTGGGAGCAGAAAATTGCCCCGACCCTTTACCCCCTTGCTGCACTCTGCCTCATCATGCCTGGCCCCGCCCCACCAGCCTGGCCCATTTTCAGCTGGCAGAAAACTGTTTTCAGTTGGCAGAAAAAGGTAAGTGGGAGGTGGGGGCCCTACGCCCCTGCCTTTTGGAGAAGTTCTACACCTGGTACCTTCACCCTCGGGCCTACTTTATGAATTTCCACCAATTACAGTCCTTCTGTGACTACTTCATAGGATCAGAAAACTGAAGGCCCATGTCATCAAGATTGCTTCTTATTGGCTGAGATAACCTTGGTTTTTGACCATCAAGGAGCTGTCAGCAAGACCCCTTCTGCATTTGCCTTTCAAAGTGGACCTGCTCATTCAAGGGCCAGTACATTATTCCACTCCTCAGTGGGTCCACTTGACTGCATGGGAGCTGAACAGGAAAGTTGATCCCCAGAGGCCTCTTGGAAGGTGTGGTGACTAGACAACCATATTGGCATCTAGACAACCTGCCATAACATGCATTTACAATTGTACCTGGAAAGCCCTTGAAAGATGGTGCAGGAAAAAGAAAAAGGATCCATTGAAGCCCAGTATACTGACCTTGCTGGACTTCTTGCAGGATGGAAGGAAACAGGGACTCAAGACTGCCACTCTGAAAAGACCAGGTTGCAGCTCTATTCACAGTACTACCACACTTCAGGTGAATGCCCTGCTGCAGCGCTGCCGGCCCCCACCCAGGAATGCCCCTGGAACACCCCAGAATGCTCTCGCACCGGGACACGCCTGGGGCATCGCGCCCCCTTTCCTGTGGGCGCTACGCCACTGCAGACAGGCAAAAGGCACTTCATGATCATGACCAAGTTCTGAGCATGATCCACTTCACTTGTAATTTTTTGCCCTGTAAGCGCAGAACAAAGAAGCACAGTTTTGGTCTAGGATCATTGCTAGTTTCTGCATTGCTAACCAAACACCTATGAGACCTACTTCTTTTCCTTTTATGAAGCCTGCCTGAGATCAAATGTCTACCTTAAGGATTAATGGAAATACAATCATATCTTTCTCTTTATTTTGATCTAGATCTCTGCCAGACATTCCTGAACAATACTGTTAAAAAGTACAAAGGACCTTGAAAATAATCACATTACAAGTTTTATTGGTTTTAGTTTAGCCAGAATTTTGGAAAGTTTTCAAAATTGTTCCTTTTCTTGAACAAATGTTAAAAACTTAATGAAAGCATATTGACAGATGGATGAAACGTTATGGAAGAATGTTATGTCAAATTTCAGTCTATACCCCTTATCTTTTTAATTTGTACACTTAGATCAAACCCAATTGGAATTTTGATATTTTTGGAATAATATCCATGTTCTGGTGTTAAAACTTTCCACGTGCAAATCAAATGGGCTTCTCCCAGCTCAGCTTTAGGCGAGGAGTATCTCTCTTGGGCCCCTTCCGCACATGCAGAAATAATGCACTTTCAATGCACTTTCAATCCACTTTGCAGCTGGATTTTACTGTGCAAAATAGCAAAATCCACTTGCAAACAATTGTGAAAGTGGATTGAATGTGCATTATTCTGCATGTGCGGAAGGGGCCTCTGAGAGGTTCAAGATGAATTCACAATAGCCAATGACTTTGATAACATTTTGTTTGATAACATAAAAGATAGATTAACACTTAGAAAGTGATCAGCCACAAAGTAGCCAAAGTTAAGCATGTTTAAGATACTATTTCCAAATGAAACCAATGAAATTTCAAAGTATTTCACTTTGGCTCAATCATTCTGCCAATTGTTTTGAGGATGATAATAGTACAATCCCCATTCGGAGCCATTATAGTGGGGCATAGTGAGATGGGGCAAGGGGGGATCTTGTCCCGGGTTCCTGTGGTGACCTGTCTGCCATCTTGGGCCCCCACAAAAACATTTAAAATGTGCCTTTAAAATGTGCATTCCCTTCCTATCCAAGGCATGCTGTAGCTTGCAAGACACTGGGGGCAGAGACAAGGCCAGGGAAGGGACTCTCCTCCCCTGGCCTTGTCCCTCTCCTGGCCTTGTCTCTGTCCCCAGTGCCCTGCTGGCCTCAATGCACCTCAGATAGAAGGAAAGTAAGGCTCATTTTAGACACCTTTTTTTTACAGGGGTGGCAGGAGGGACAGCTGTTGAGGGGGTTGGCTGAGAAGCAGGTGTGGGAGGGGGTGCAGCACCTGGAGCAAGTTCCAGGCACTGGTTTTTAAGCTATGACCTGGTCATTACAGAAGACTGTGTAACTTTGGCTGCTTCATGTTTTTACTGGGCTGTATTCTACTGAACTTAGCCACTAGCAGCATTGTTTTCATTCAGTGCAGGGAGATCTGTAGCAGCAGAAGAGCCTTTTTGTGATAATGGAAATCTCTTCACACTGGGGAAAAATGTTTCCATTAGTGGGAACATTCTGCAGAATACAATCCTTTTTCATCCAATTTGATTTCGATATTTTGGTTATTGTTAGCCAGTTGGATTAGTATGGTGGCAGGTCACATTTTAAAAAATATCCTCAATATATAAAAAGTATTCAGAAATCATGAAATATCTCAGACTCAAACTGCAGCAACAAAAACAAACAGGCATGCAGTGGCACTTTAAAAGTTAACAGAAATTATTCTAACAGAAGCTTTGGGAAGCGTTCATTTTACCAGATGTAAGATGCATCACTCCAGAATTATAACTATCAAGAGATATATGTTTTATTTTCCAAAGCTGAAATAAACCTGGCAGCATTAGTAGGATAGTGATTGTTCAAAGAAAAATGTTAAGTTTAGAGGAGGGGGGTGGATCCAAAGGGGTTCTTCTGCTCAGAGGTGGTGCCACCAGTGGCATGATGCCCCGGGCAGAGCCATGGCGGAGGTGTGGCCAGGCCATGGAGGGGGCTTGGGGGTGTTCTGGGGCAGGGGTGGATGGCACAGCAGCAGCAGCAGGGGCATAGGGTGCGCGCACGTCCCAGGCACAGTTTTCCCTCACTCCGCCTCTGGGTGCCACTGCTGGTGGACAAAGTTCTGCTCACCAAAGGTCTCCTTTAGTGATGGACACTTATGAATCCATGTAAGATAAATTAAACAATTTTCAGATTTGTTTCCAGGTCAGATACTACAGGTAGAGGACAGTTGCCGACTATTAACTGCAGGGGAAGTAGAAGTTGTAAATGGAGACAGAAAATAGAGGAAGCTTTTTCTTTGTCAAGTAAAAACTTACCCCAGGTCTTCTGTTGTGCAGATGGATTCACAGTAATTTATTGGGAATGTGTAGTAGGTTGTAACATGCATAAGTATAGGCTCAATACAGAGAGTTGGACCCAACCTGATTTTCTCCTGGTGCAAAAAGGAAGGGGGAAGTCCGCTTTGACTTTGTCAGAGAAGACTATGCTAAGAATCATGGGGCCTGCATGTACAAAAGCCATGTGTGATTGGGGCTTTTTGTGTTCTGCCAGAAATGCAGTTCTTTGATGTTATGACCTCCCATCAAGCTGCTGCACAGATTGGACTTCTGCTACAGAGAAATCGCACTGTTATAGCAAGAAAATGTTACACAGTAGACTGAATTCCTTCTGGCTGAGTTCATTACAATAAGGCTGATAACAATGATTTTCCATGTACAGTAGTTTTAAATAACATACCTCAAAAAGAGCTTTACAGCACAATCAAGGCCAGAGGCTGAAACAGCTTCTGGGAGTGGTGCAGCCTCATGCTGACACATTTGCCTCTTCCACTGGCACAAGGGGCATGCCTGCCAGCAGAGAGAGCAAGCACACCAGCATCTGGCCACCCCATAGATCCACAGCAGCAAAACCCAGAAGTGGGTGTTGCTGCAGAGTTACATTGGCATCCAAGTGGACAGCAGTGCCGGAGCTCTTTGGATGGGGCTGTCTTAGTGACAGTTTATAATGATGCACAAATAATCAAACGACTATGTCATGCTATAGTGTCCAGTAATCATTGGTACATCATAGTACAAAACCTATAGAATGGCGTATGATAACCACATTAACCAAAAAAATAATCTACCAGGAGTCGTGGTCAAAATGAATACCAGATGAATTCACAAATAATTTCATTTTTAATTTAAAAAATGGTGTACAAATGTTTGCACTGTGTTTCCCAGTTATCAAATAACATCAGCATAATGTTTTAATTACTTCCATGTTCTCATAACCTCCTAACAGAGCTGTAATATCACATCTTAGAAACACGACAAAGGACATTTGGCACTGGGATGTGCTGAACTGTTGACAGTTATAAAATTTATTGTTTTTTATCTCCTTAGTCATCAACTTTAGTGCTAAATTTGAAACAAGGATCCTGTCACAGATCCAGAGGGTTGAATCCGGACTAAATTTTCCATCAGTGGAACAGACCTTTCCAACCTCCCCACTCCAACTGCAGCCCTTTGATTTCCTTGGAATGATGTTCTTAGAGGATGGAGATCCTGCCAAATGACATCAAGTGGGGCAACAGCAGGGAAATGTCTACTTTAGTCTGAACCCATATATTTCTCCAGCCAATGAGTGGATTCAGATTAAATTTTCTATTAACAGAAGACACTTCTGCCTGAGGTACAGAACTGCTTAGTCTTCTTTCTCCTGCTACAACCAACTGAGATACCCAGAATGCTGCTCCTAGGGGGACAGGGGGAGATCGTGGGGAGATCAATGAATTGCAGAAGGAAAGAGATAATACCTTCTGATGGAAGTATCTTCCATTAAGAGGAACTGGATTCAGCCTATTATTGGTTGTTGTGAGTTTTCTGGGCTGTGTGGCCGTGGCCTGGTAGATCTTGTTCCTAGGATAGAACACAGCCTGAAAAACTCACAACAACCAATAATAGGCTGAATCCAGTTCAGCCTTTGACAATACATCCAGCCTATTATGTTCACAACTCTTAACCCCTAGATTCTGACACAAAGAGTAGAAATGATAGTTAAAAAGAGAAGATTGGAGCACATTCTTACACTGTGTTTATGGTGTGTTGGCTGCTTTTCTGTGGTAAGATAAGATCTTTCACTACATCTGTAATATCTGAAACAAGAAGACATAGAAAGTTGGATGCTATAATCGGATGCCATAGTTACGTTTGATACCAGTTCTGGAGGTTCTCAGCAGCCATGTTTCAAATGAAGCCCCTAGGGATAAAACACAAGTGCAAAACAAAGTAACATCCCACATGGAAATACTTTAAAATATTTTGAAGAAATTCAGTAAAAATACCGTGTATAGTTGAACATGCCTAACAAATATACATGTATTTATTTCTAAAAAGTACATAGAAGTAGAGAAGTGCCATCAGGTTTGGGATCAGTTCATCTGAAATAGGACCCTCATGCAAGAGGTGCTGGGCAGCAAAACAGCACAGCAAGTAATCATAAGGAAAACAATTGGGATACTCCTCTACTAGCAAGGGCACTAGTAGTGCGAAGTTCAGTCTCATTCCTAAGACTGCTTCTCCATCAGTTCACCAAGATAAGGACATTCACTCTCAGGCCGTTTCCGCACGGCCTGTTTATGGCGCCCTGGGAACGGTAAAAACGCCGTTCCCAGGGAGCCATTCGCACAGGCGGCGCTCCCCCTCCCCCAGGGCGGTGTCAAGCCGCCCTGAAAAACAACCCTTTAAAGGGTTGTTTTTCCCTCAACAGCGTGTTCCCGGCGGCGCGGTGCGAACAGCACCACCGGGAACACGCTGTTTGCTGATTTCACGACTCACCTTGTCCCCGTTGCATTAGCGCCTGCTGGCCGTCGAAGCCCCACCCACGCTGTCCTCCAACCCCTGGAGGTCGGAGGGCAGCGTGGGCGGGGCTTCGACGGCCAGCAGGCCGACAATGGGGACAAGGTGAGTCGGACGGGGAGGGGGGAAGAGGTGGCTCCATGCGGAGCTGCCTGCCGTCTGCCGGCCTCTCCAGAGGCCGTCCACATGCTTGCATGCGAACGGCCTCCGCCTCCACGCCGGCAGAATTCTTGCCGGTGTGGAGGTGCCTGGGGGGCCGTGCAGAAACGGCCTCAGACTGTTTTCTTGCCACTTTATATCTCTGAGATTACATTATAGCTATATCAGGCAATGTATGTAACTTCTTATTTTACCCTTGAATCTGTTCTTTTTTCTCCACAACTTTCCTACCATCTGCTGTAGCTCCCTTCCTTTTCAGTGTCCTGCTTAGAGAACCTCAATACCAAATTTTGTTCCTGAAATATTCGAGGAGATTGTGCACTGCTGCACAAGGAAGAATGAATAAGAATAATCATAGTCATAATCATCATGATTTTTCCAGATTCAGGAGAAGCAAGAGGAAGCCACCTAGACTCCTAAGACAGTCTCCCATAGTTGGGATCACATGGAAATGTTTACCGTTGTGATTTGCTGGGGTAGAGAAATCAGAGTCTGCGGTACCTCCATCATTTCCATGCCAGAGTCTTCCCCTTCCTTAGGCCTCTTCTGCACATGCAGAATAATGCACTTTCAATCCACTTTCAGTACACTTTGCAGCTGGATTTTACTGAGTGGAATAGCAAAATCCTCTTGCAAACAATTGTGAAAGTGGATTGAAAATGCATTATTCTGCACGTGCAGAAGGGGCCTTAGGGAAGACTACATCTAAGCCATGGACCTCTTACTGAAGGAGTGAAGACAAAAAAAAGAGAAGAAAAAGAGAAGCTTGAACTTGATACAGAACTCCAGTCAGAGCCAGTGCATCTGGTAGATCATCAGTTGAATGTTTGACCACCAAAAGGTGCCAGTAAGGACTCTCGCTGCTGCATTCTGGACCAACTAAAGTTTCCGAAGCAGGCATTGCATAAAGTGAGTGACAGTAATCAAGCCTAGAGGTGACAGTTTCATGGATCATCATTACATATTTATCTGTTTCGGCCATTCATTCAGATTTTTTCTTGCAAATAAAATTGATAACATGAAATTGACCAAATTTGAATGGAAAAAATAAATCCTCCGAACACTTGGTGTTTTCTTTTAGTGACTAAGCTGACATTCAATTTGTTGGACAGTTTATTTATTGACATTATGTATAATCTGCCCTTCTCTCTGAGTCTCAAGGTGAGTTGCACAGTGTAAGTCAATGCAGTCAATAGGATGGAACATGCAATGAGCAATGTAATAAGATTAGGATTGCAAAAATTAAAGCAAAATGAATATCTAAAACAAAGCTACAACAAAAGTTAGTATAAACAAGGCATATTGAACAATGCAAAAATGATGCAATATGATAATACATACTGTAAAAGCAAGAGCTTACAGTCCAATCCAGAGCCCTCGGCAACTAGGGCCAGTGCCACTGTAGCATCACCCCACTGCTTTCAAAGGGGTTTTTGGCAACACAGAGAGGCAAAAGGGGTGGTGTAAGATCAAGCCCCAGACTCCCATGTATGTGCAGTGGAAGCTGGCTCCACCCCCAGCCACAACTCTGAAACACCCCTGCTATGCTGGCAGGGTTGGCGGTGGCTCAGGGGTGCTGAAACAGCACTCTGCACTGCATCCAGGCCTCTTGGCAGGCTGCAGTAGCCACTTGCTGGTGGATTTGCCACTTTGCGGGAGTAAGTGACCCAGGGAAGGGATTTTCACCAGCGTAGGGCCATGCTACCTCCTAATGGCAATTCCCCCTTCCCTCAAATTGGGCCATTAAGACAATTAAAGCAAGCTTTGTGAAGTACTTGTGATAAGGACCTTAGAACATCTTAAAGAATATTGCAAAGGCCACATAGCTCAAAGCCAAATTCCTACTATTTTGGGATGCCCCAGGCAGGGAAGTCAGTGTCCAAACCACCCCAAAGGACCGTGCTAGGTAACAGCTAGTGGACGCAATGGAAGCAGAAAAGTATATATATATTTGCTGCTTTCACTGCCATCTCATAGGTTCCTATAAACAGGCATTGTGGAGGTTCCCCCACCCTGTACGTCCCCCAATAGGAAATTATCCCCTCTTAGCAACCAACATTTTCTGTACATCCTTTTTTTTCTCATACGAAGGCTAAAAGTAGCCTAGGAGTCAAAGTTAATCCTCCCATTCCAAAATGTCACAGTCCCAATTGATATCACCTTCCAGCCAATGTTTGGCATCTAAAATATATGTCTAAAGGTCTAGACACAGATTCCCCCCACATCACATGAAGATCATTGTGTAGTTGTTTGTCTAGATATATGCTGATTAATTGAGAAGTTTGACCACAATGCTAGATCAGCAGCAGAGGGTGTTTCTCATCCTCCCCATGAAGAACACAGACAATTCCAAATCCTGGCCATGCAAAATGAATGTGCTGGTTATAGACTTAAGGCTACCTGACAGAAAGACAATGCTGGGACTACAGTTTCTGCAGAAAGGAGGGGCAAAAAAAATCTTTACACCTCTTTTGTTGAAGAATAATTTGGTAACAAGAGCTGTATCTTATTTGAACCACAGGGGAAGAAATTGTGTTGGTTCAGTAAGCCTGCCAAGAATAGCAATTAAAATGCCGTACTGAAGAACCTGAAGACAGATGCTTTTCATAGTGAGACCAAGCACGTTCTGTTGAGTTCTGTGGTTCTTTTTCCTGACTTGTTTTTTATAAGCCTAGCAGCCACAATGGTTTCAGTGTGAAGATGAGAACTGTCAGGGGAGAAGCAGCTGTTTAACACTTTCCCTTCCTGCTGTTTTCCTGCTCAACATACCTTCTCACAGCTGGTTTTCCACCTGCAAAGGAAAAGAAAGAAGTACCTCATTTTTTCTGCCACATTATACTACCATAATTATTGTTTAAAAATATCAAATATTACCAATGTATATACAAGAAAAAATCTAAAGGAATGGCCGAAACAGATATATATGTTTATATGTAACGGCAAAAAAGGGAAAAATAGATTTAAAGTTTTACAAGGGTAGAAGGACCAGCAGCAAACAATATTACATTATATTATCAAGTAACTAGACTGGTTTGGATTGCGGATTGGATCAAAAATCTTTATCAATGAACTATAAAATTAAACATGGCAGACTTGGAAGAAGTCTTAAAAAACTACTTATGGGATAAAAAAATGTTCTGTAAGACGTTTTATTTCTGCTGTGTAGAAATCACCAATGCGTTCCAGCCAGCTGTGGTAACAGAATTTGGCAGCAAAAATAACATGTACAGGAATGAGCTTATAGGCTGTTTCCATTTGATGCAGAAACAGAACATGTTAAAATATGTAAGATTAGATGGATGAAAAGTTTTGAGGAAAAGGTATCTCTTCAACATCGGGAAACCCATGGACAAATGGAAAGCATATTATTCTCAAAAAATGGGGAGCGGAGGAAGATGTAGTTGGAATGACATATATGAATTATTAACAATCTCATTGTTACCTTATGCTGAAAAGGTGTTTAAGAAAAAACGATTTAACTATATAATGGAGAGATAATATATGCACTCATTTTTCAATATTTGGGAATTATTTGTAGAAGTTCATATTTGGGCATAATAATCACCATTTCAAATTCTTACTTTATCACAATTTTATTGTATAACTGTTTAACATTATTAGTGTAGTTATAAGCATCATACAGTTTATTTTTACAATGAAAATAACCTATGTCTCTATTTTCTCTTTTATAGATCTCTTTTAATTATTTTTTTAAAGAAAAAAACAGAAGCATTCACCAGAATACAGGAAATTTTCACAGTCTGCGAATCCTGTTGTTTGGCCCTGAATTGGAATCATAAAATGGGTACCGAACAACTGTTCACACAAGAGAAGCAGTTCCTTTCCTCTAGGAATAATGAAATGTCAACACTGGTATCACTTATACATGTGATTAAAACAAGTTCAAAAGGCCTATATGGAGGGGTGCTTGTTTAAGAGGAAAGAAAGGCAGAAGGAAAGAAATAGTGCTTAGATGTTGAAGTCACCTTCAAGGCAATATACAAATATTTCAAACAAATAAATATTAAAAATAATATCAACAAGGTCAATCCTCTTTTTCCTCAGATCACATTTTAAAAATCCAGGGTGCGGGGAAGAGCCATGGAAATCACACCACATATAGTCTAAGCTTTTTTTTAAAAAAAAGTTAAGATTTTTACTTGGCTGACCATTTTCTAAAATGGTGCCTCACCTAAATGAAGTATGTAAGTGATATGGCAATTCTAGAACCTTCTCAGAACAATGTACAGCTTTTATTCATGCTTTCAGTTAGTTCCTCAATTATGAATGACACCAGAGTTGGGGAAAGTAATGTAAGTTTTGGATTTTTTTCCTGCATGTAATCTCCAGACAGTGGCGTTCTTGCCTAGGGACAGGGGGTACCCTATGTCCCCGGGCGCCCCCCATTTGGTCACGTGGGGGGCGCCAACATTTCAGGGTCATTAGTGTGTTTTTAAATTTTTAAGTGTTTTTTCATGTTCCGGCCTGCAGGGGGCGCATCTTTAAGGCTAGGGGCACCAGAATTTCAGAATACCATTCAGAGACTGTCCTGATGATACCACCCAAGTTTGGTGATGTTTGGTTCAGGGGGAACAAAGTTATGGACCCCCAAAGGGGGTGCCCCATCCCCATTGTTTTCAATGGGAGCTAACCTGAGATGGGGGCTACCCATTTGAGGGACCATAACTTTGATCCCCATGAACATAACTTCACCAAACTTGGGTGGCATCATAAGAATAGTTACCAGATGATACCCACAGAAAATTTACGTTGTCACTGGCTTCACTTACACCCCTTCCAGGCACCCCAAGAAATTTGCCCAAGATTCTTTATTTTGCAGTGACTTTGCTCCATTGTAGCCAATGGGGAATTTCTGAGTGTGTAGGCAGGCTGCACATTTTTGAAGATAGAGGCACCAGACTTTCAGGGTGGCTCCAGGAGGGCCTCCTGGTAATAACATCCAGGTTTAGAGACCTTTGCTTCTGGGGGTTCAATTTTATGGGCCCCCAAAAAGCTTGTTTTGTTTCCCCGCTCCTGAACATGAAAGTCTGTGGGCTGAGTTCTCTCAGAACTCTCTCAACTCCCCCCCCCCACTCCAGAAGCAAAGCTCACCAAGCTTGGATGCTATTACTCAAGGCCTCTTGGAGCCACCTTGAAAGTCTGGTGCCTCTATCTTCAAAAATATGCAGCCTGCTTCAGAAATTCCTCATTAGCTACAATGGAGCAAAGTCACTGCAAAACAAAGAATCTTGGGTTCTTGGGGTGCCTGGAAGGGATGTATTTTTAAAGCTAGTGACACCAAAATATCAGGGGATCATCTGGTAACTATTCTTATGATGCCACCCAAGTTTGGTGAAGTTATGTTCAGGGGGACCAAAGTTATGGTCCCTCAAATGGGTAGCCCCCATCTCAGGTTAGCTCCCGTTGAAAACAATGGGGATGGGGGCATTCCATTTGGGTGTCTATAACTTTGCTGCCCCTGATACCTTAACTTCATAAACAGATGGAATCATCAGAACATTATCTCTCTGGATGATGCCCTGAAATCATCAATTACCATGGCTTTAAAAATATCCCTACCAGGCCGAAAAAACACCAAAAATACCCCCCCCAAAAAAGTTCAAATACCTTGCATTCGCATTTGTTCATATTTGGGCAGGACACAATCGGACAATTTTTGTCCGAATGTGCCCAAATCTGGTATTTGTTTCATCTGAATCTCCAACCCTCAAAAGTGATGCTGTTTTAGGGTGGGGGAGAATCCACCCCCAAACAGCATCACTTTCAATTTTGTTTTAACCGGGGACCCCAAATTCTCCCTTCAAGGTAGATTTAAAAGAAGAATCTGGGCTCCCTAGTTTAAGCACCATTGAAAGTGATGCTGTTTGGCGGTGGATTCCACTGGAGGTGTTTTGTGAGAGATGATGCTGACATTTGTTTGGTAAATGTTTTGCTGGGGGTGATTTGTGAGAGATTTACATGCTTAATACCCACTTGCACTGGCTTGGAGCTGTTTCTCAGGCTAACAACCTACCTCATAGGGTTGTTGTGATTAGGAAATTAGGAAAACAGTTGGTGGGGAGAGAGCCATGTATGTTTTGATGGGAGTGGGAGGTGTTTTGTGAGTACAAAAAATCATTGTTTGTTCATGGTGGGGGAGGGTGGCTGCCCATACGCCGGGTGGGGGGGGCGCCAAACTCAGGTTTTGTCCCCGGGCGCCAGTTTGCCTAGGTACGCCCCTGTCTCCAGACCTTTAAAGCTCTAAAATTCATCCATCGCTTACCCACAAGTACTTATTCACTCGGACATAAAGAATCACTTTGTTTGTTACAGGAGATCTCCATAGGCATTTTTCCTGATCACTAAGAAAGGATTTCAAATGCTTAGAATGCTCTCTAACTTTTTATTCCATGATTATTTCAGAAACACCAGATGCTCTAAGAACTCTTCCTTCTCTTTTGCCTTCCTTTCATCTTAAACAAGCAATTCTCCGCACAAAAATAGCCTCTTGAGCTATTGTCACTTATGACATTCACCTCCCTTCTGCAAACTGTTCTGCAGATATTTTTCAAAGACGGCCAAAGAGAGACACTTCTTTCTTTTTTAATATTGTTTGGGCAGCTTACAATGAGCACAGCTGGATTTGTTTCAACACACAATAACTCTCTTAGCTTCTTTGCCGTAGCCTATGTTAAATTTCTCCGCATAAATTTAATATCACTGTACTCAAATGTTGGCCAGTGTTACTCCATTGCTTACCCAGTGAATGGAAGAGAAGAGGGGCAATTAAACAAGGGGAAAATGTAAACAGCAGCAAAGAACAGAGTATCCATTAATCAAACTTGAGGTGAGGTAAAGGGTCAAAAGATTGGATTAACTTGTTATCTTCCCTTGAAACACACAATTAATTTGAAATGTCCCTTTGAAATTGCTCCTTAGAAGCGTATTAGCAATGTGAATGTTTTTATTATTATTATTTATTTTAAACAAGGAGTTTATTTAAACAACAGAATGCTTTATTTGAAGGAAAAACTATCCAAGAACATTTTTGCTTAGAGTAATTTAACCCTACTTAAAGACAGATTGCTCTACACATAATAGCTATGCACCAAAATGTTATAAAATCGCTCTTAGTTGTGCAATGATCAAAGAAAAACACTGAAATTACCCAATCAAATAAGGTATGCAAGTCCCACCCCCCCCCCCCAATGAGAACAAAATAACTTACTGGAATATAAAGATAGAAGTTAAAGGAGCATAACAGTAGTAGAAAAGTGAGACAATGCCCCTTTCCCCACTTACCTTAAGCCCCGTGCTACTCTCCTCAAGTAGCGCGGGGTCCAGCTGCACTCCCCACTTCAGGGGCGGCGAGAACGCAGCCGCCCCAACGCTGCCTCTCTCGCGCCCCCTCAGCGCGTGTAATTCCTGGCGCCTTTTGAAATGGCGCCTTTTGATGACCTCGCGCGGAAGCGGCGAGGAGTCGATGGGGAAAACAGTGGCCAGGAATTGCGCGTGCTGGGAATTGCATGCAGCAACCCTTGGAGAAAGGTGAGTGGGGAAAGGGCCATTTTCATGGACCAGTTTGGTTTTACCACCCCAACTCCATACGATGTTGATCGAAACATACCACTTCATCAGAGTGTTCTTAGAGCTTTTCCAAGCGCTGGTAGCTTTTCCCTGGCTTCAGTGCAGCGGTGTATTGAGGGGAAATGGCACTCAGAGACAACCCCTTTTCCAGGCGCTCCCCTGCCCCCGGTGACACCCCATGTCCCTATAGGCTGTACGCCTCTGCTGCAGTGCCTTCTCCTGATCCTGTGGATTGTGGCTGTGGGTGGTGATGTTTTATTTATTGAAAATTCAACAGACCATGTAAATTTCACCTGCCAATGGAATTTTCAACAGGCCAGCAGCATGAGGAAAGAATAGTGCGGTCAGAAGAGTTAGTGTGGTGGTGTGCAGGGGAAGGCGGAGAGGAGCAACAAAACCTGCTTCCTGAATAGCTTTGCAGAGAAAGTGGAAAAGTCATGATTTACCAGTGTTTGAAAACTGAGTGGCTTCTCTGTGGTACGATGACTTTGGAAGTGGCCAAAATGAATGTGTAAAGGAAAGTTTATGGTGAAGGGAGGGAAAACTTGCTGCAAAACAGAACGCAAGAGTATAAATGGCCTATGTACAGTAGAAGGAGTAGGAAAAGAAATCAAAACAGAGTGAAAGCTATACTATGGTAGTCAGGATATGGCAGAACCAAATCTCATTTTTCTACTTCAGGCGGTATTTTCCGTTGGAAAGGAAGTTTGGTTCTCTTTTAATAGACTCCTCCTGTCTGCTATTGGGACACGTCTGTTCCATTGACCATCAATCAAAAATCTGATTTGCCTGATTGACAATTTATGTTGTTCACAGTAGACTTTCATTCGTTTGCTCAGTGGCATATTACTTTTAACCTTAAACTGCCCCACAGTTCAACTTTGTCCTGCAACCAGAGGTGGGATCCAGCAGGTTTTCACAGGTTCCCGAGAGTAGGTTACTAATTATTTGTGTGTGCCGAGAGGGGGTCACTAATTGGTGATTTTGCCATGTGATTTTTGCCTTAGTTACGCCCCTCCTCTCAGCAGTAGTGCGCAGAACTTGAAGCAGTCTAGCAGGAGGTGAACCCCGAGCGTCGCGATGGAAGCCTGCGCCCTAGACGATGCATGTCGTTTCCATGGGGACCAGCGCGGCTCGTCCTTGCCACGAGCTTCCCCAGGAATGCCCCACCCCCAGAATGCCTGGCCACGCCCCCATCATGCCCTGCCCAGCCCCATTGGCGCTACGCCACAGTTTGAATCCCACCACCATGGAAACCTGTAACTAAAATTTTTGGATCCCACCACTGCCTGCAACTCTCAGATTTATGTGGTCATTATTTTCAGTCTTCACTCCTTCTTTGGGCTTCTTATGGGTCATTGTGAGTCAGTGGGTTCGGTCTGCTCCAAACACCTCACAGCAAGGGGAGTGGAGGGAAAGGTGATCATGGCAGCTGAGGCAGAAAGGTTGGCAGAAAGGTTGAGCGAGCACACACACACTGCTGCAGGGCTGCACCTAAGCCTCACTAGCACAAATGTTGTGATGAGGAAAACACCACAGCAGGATTGAATGAAGGGATACTAGCTCAAAAAATAATCAGAGGAACTATATAGAAAAATCAGCCTTTTACGAAATCAGCCTCTGAGGCCAGCCAATATTTCCAAATATACCTAAGACACTGGAGAAATACTGCATGGTAACATACATTATCTTGTAGGTGAGATACCAAAAACCCATTATGCTGCCAAAGTCCACCCACAAATGTATAACTGCTTACATAGTCACATACTCATTCGTCCTTGTTTCTCATATCCCTTCTGAGGATGCTACCAACATTCCTACAATAGCAGGAAGGAGTTATACATTTGTGGGTGGACTTTGGCAGTACCAGATGGCATGGTCTGTTTCCATGGAAGTAACACGAGATCTTGGTTGGTAGATATGGTATAGCTGCCCTAATCATTCTCTGAGCACCATTATTTCATTTGAGGCTTGGAAAGAGCACATGTAGCTGGACTCAAAAAGTAATTTACTCATAAGCTTCTTACTCATGCAGCTACTTGCTAAGAGCAGCTGCTTCCCAGAACCAGTTCATCATTTTAAGACTTGAGGGGGTTGGGTTAATTAAAAAAGGAGTCATCTTATGAATGGTTCAAAAAAGGAGCTCCTCAAAGCAATGCTGAGTATACTTATTTTTCTATATTATATATTTTCTATATTTTTCTATATTAATTCTCCTAAAAGAGCAGATGCAATTATTCATTACATTTCATGCAATTAGTTGTGATGCTTTTTTAGGAGCCAGGGCCTCTGCTCAAGGCCCCAAAATTGATAAACCAACCACTCCTTAGCAGACCTCCTTAGTAGAACATTACAGAACATTATAGGACAAATAGGTGTACTTTTATGGCTCAGCCTTTTAAAAGGACTGCTTGCATTGCCATAGGGTTATTGGATTATTTAGACTCCCAAAATTACTCTAAGTGGAGGGATCATATCCACCACCATATCCTTTTTCAACTGTTTAGCAGGGCCAAACTACATTATATGCTGAATGTAACAGGTATTTAAATCTGGAAATTTCCAAAGGAGAAGGGATTCAATATTAATAATAAAAGTATGTATTTGGTGAATGATGTAAAACTCTACTCCACAGAATTGCCAGGTCTCTAAGACTCAAATGTGTATCATCCCAGTAAATCACACTAAAAAGCAATACTAATTGTAATACTCAGAAGTTATGTGCAAGGTATATGTGAATATGTATAACCACAATCACATAGCTATTTACCATACAACACCAACACTCTTTGTTTTGTTCTGAGGAGATTTTTGCATTTCTGGGTACACTTAAGCACACACGTTTAAATCTCATATTGAATAATCTCTCACACTCATTAGTCACCTCTTTACAACTTATTATAATAGCACTTATTGAGAGGGACAGCAAGCAGCAACCATACCCCAAGAGAAATGGCACTACACAGGACATTACAAAACACAGCATTGATGTCAGATTTAAGATAATGCCAGGATAATATTGGCAGATGTATGCCAGGGAATTCATAAATTAGACAATCCCACAGTTGACTGCCTCTATGAATTGATTCCAGGTGGTCAGCTTCATTGCTAATTGTGAGGGGAACTTTGGGAATTGAAGGAGCCCGCCAAAAAAACCAAAACCTGTCATTGCCTGCAATTTTCATTATTTCCAGGCTGGATTAGATGCTGTGATCAGGTGAAAGTATGTAAGAAAATGCTTATAGCATACAAGGAGAAGATGGGAGTGAGTTTAGAATGGTTTGATTATTGCTGTAGTTGTGTTTGCCTCACAATGACAGACATATTCTGTTTCTGAACAAAACTAATAACTAAAAAGGCACTTGAGACCCGAGTTTGAATCCTATGTCATCTGATATTAGCTCTTAATTAATATGTGGTATAAGTGTGGGGAATTAATCTTTATTTAAGTAACAGGAGCAAGAAAAGGACCTATCTGCTGCTCTGTTATCACTTTGTTTTGTGGGAACAAGTAAGAGAGCTTCCAAAGGGGCTGTTCTGTCTTTTTATAGCAGGATTCTTATGCTTTATATGTACCTATAGAACAGACAGAAATTTGTACTGAGGCCTCACCCCCCCCCCCCAATCATGTTAGGAAACATTTCTCCTGTTGAATTGTTGTCTGTTAAGCAGATGTTAACAGCACAAGAGCCTCAGAACAGGAAAGATGGCAACCATTCTGCCAATGTGCTACATTTAGGTGGGTTTCAATACAAAATTCAATAATGAAAGCTGCCATCTTGGAAAAGATTTGCATAAGAGGAGGAGTGGATAAGCAAGCAAAAGGGGACTTTTGTCAGGAGCCTACTGCTTAGTGCATGGGTATCTTGAAAGAACTGGCAAAGACACTTCTCATAGTAGCTCTGCTGCCCCCCTCAGTTCCTCCTCATTTGCTGCCTCCATGGTATTATGTGAAGTGCAATATCTCACATCTGCAGTGTTACTGACCTGGCTAGTTGTGCATCAGGTGGGATGGATGTTGTTACACCACAAATGCAGCTGGCCAGGCAGCTGGGATTAGTCTAAAGATGGTTGCCATTGCCAGACAGTAGTCAGGTAAGTAAGGCAATAGTCACATGCCAGAGCTATACTGATATCATAGCCCCCCACGACACTCTAGGAATATCCCCAGTTTTTTATCACATTGATTGGGGAAACTCCTAGCGAATGGGGGGTTGTGGTGTCATTTATTTATTTTGTTGGAATTATATCCCACCCTATCCTTGAAGGGTTCTAGGTAATCATTCAGAAATGATGCCATTATCACCCACAATATGATGTCATATCACCCACTGCAGCTCTGCCATAAAAATGTCCCAGACTTTGCAGCCATGGTGCTGGCAACGCTATGATGAAATGAATTTGTACCTGAAGAATAGGGAAAATGTCTGTAACCTGGTGCAACTGAAACCAGTTTTCTGCCCATTAACCTACCAGTAATGAGGTTTACAAAATAACTTCTGCACTCACTCTTAAAACTGTTACAAACTATAGACTGTAGGGTTTTCCTGTCCTGTCATGAAATATCTTTTTCTCACTGTGCTTTTCTTCATTTAACCCTGATAGAATTGATCAAAAATAAAAGCTTATACTGTCATGATTTCATAAGTCCTACTGATAGATGCTATCCTACAGTGATTTTGGATCACAACAACTTCTGGGGATTTATGTAGGTCAAATGAAGATTAAAAATCTCCTCTGATCTCCATGTTGTCTCGGCAATAAATGCATCAAGGCCTACTTCAATCATCCTAACCAGCTGTTTAATATTAACTGTTTATTAACAAGAACATTACGCATACTGTTAAAATATAGGAACAAAATCTAATCGATGTTTCCTTTATCAGCTTGATTTAGCAAAGCTCTGTAGGGACACTTGCAGAGCATGCAACATAACAACAGGTGTAGCAAGCCCAGGACTCTATTTGATATGTAAGTACGAAAGACCAGTCCAGTTGCCATGTTGACCCGCTGAAACAACAGAAATGGTGACTCTCCTGGGCAACATCAGGCTTCCTACATATCTTCTTTCCTGCCATGGCAAACTTTCCAAGCATTAGAAGCTGTTGCATCACTACAATGGATCAAAGGCCTTGGAGCAGGTTCCTGTCCAAGCTCTGCCTGCACTAATGACAGCTGTCTGTGAAAAAGAATAAGAATGGAAACTGAACCATAGTGAAAGTCAGACTGGGGAGAAATAAAAAAGATTTAGAGAAATTCTTTGCATGCTTACCAAGAATAAAGACCACTGTAATTCAGAGAAACTGATTTAATAGTGTGCTAGGGGAGGTTGGGCAATAATTCTGATTCCAGAAGCAACTGTATTAATGAGACATACAAAAGTGCCATTGGTGTTCCATGGATTTCTTTTTGGGTGGATGGGGGTGGTGGAAAGCCCACTTTCATAAATTTTTAGACAATGTCCAGGAAACTGCTGGTCTGTTTGTTTCACTGGTCTGTTTCTCTGCAGGCTTCATTTGCTCTCAGTGCTGTTGCTTCATAATCAAATCTGACTGGCTGCGCAGCATTGACATCATTGTGGTTACTATATCATCCCCATAGGCTGGAATTGTGCCTGGAGCTGATGTAGGAACACTGCAGTTGCTCTCAGTGACTTTAGCTGGGACAGCACATACAGCAGAAGTAGCAGGGAAGGAAAGCCCTGATTAATGAGCATGTCAGGCACAGAAGGGAAAACAGAAATGCAGAATCACAGCCAAATATAGACATACTGTGGCCTTCTCCGGGGAAGCTGGCAGGTTCTGTCTTTGTTCAAAAGCTATTAGAATTGTTTTTTTAAAAAAAAAAATTGGGGCTTTCAGAAATTCTGTGAATTTAGAACTACAGGAGGAGCTAGTGACAGATCAAGACAGAAGAAAGGAGAAAGCAGGAAAGAACAGAGCACCAAAACAACAGCTAATAGGAAAGGGGGAATGGCAGCAAACAAGATTTCAGAACAGAATAATGCCTGATGCATCCTGACTATGAGCTAATGAGAAACTCAAGTTTTACTGGATTTACATAATCTGCACTAAGTCCTGAAATAAAAGAGTCTGTTATGTAAAAAGCAAAATACTTAAAAATGAATAATTATCCTCAAAGTTCAGAGATAATCTGGGATAGGTATGTGCACTTTTAAAAATCAGATCCCGATCTGAGGAAATAAATGCTAGAATTTTAGGATTTAGGTTTAGGTTTTATTTTGGAATCCTGGAATTTATTTTGTTCTATTATTTCCTCAGGGAAGTTAGAGAGGAAGGGTGGAGTAGTTACTTTTCAACCAAACTTCTGGAGAACCTATTGCCACCTGTCCAATGAAAGCCCCTTAGGTTTCAAGTGAATTGTAAACCATGAATTCAAGTGAATTGTAAACCATGGGAAAACATTTTTTTAAGAACTAGGAAGAAAAATAGACTCTTCATACACACTCAACCACAGCTCACCTCTCAACAAAAGCAAAAAAACCCAGAAAAAAACTTGGAATAACTTTTAAAAACCAAGTCAGAATTTAGAAAAACAGTCCTGAAGTTCAGCAGACAGGCACAGAAGGCCTTCTAAGACAGGTAGCACTTCAAGGCAGAGATCAGAGAAGGAATAGCAAAGGCAGTGGTATCATTCCAAAAGATCTAGCCATGAAAAAGTCCAACTGCTGATCTTTTATCCTTTTGTCCAAGACGGTCACCAGGGAGAAATAACAGAATAATCATGATTGGGCAGACAGCTCAAGTGATTCCCCCTAAGGCCTCATTCCATTGCTTGGGAGAACTGCTTCCCTCCATACTCCCTCCTGTTGCCCAGTTGTCCTGTAAACTTGAAGAAAAACTGATCTGGGAGGTTTAAAATGGTAGCCCCAAAGATTCCTATTTCTAAATTTTTCAATACCTGGTTAATTGGTATTCCAATACCACCCCGAAACTTGAATGATACAAGTAAAATATTTTGGGGATATGTATTAGGATTGATCCATCCATGTGGGCAACACATCTCTATGCGGGAATCATAGGGAGATTCCGAACAGCCAATCTAAAATGGGATAAGAAGGCAATAAATAAATAAATAAATGATGATGATTTTGGGGGCAGACAACACTCACACAGAACATTCCCCCCAAATGGGTCAGATCCGTTTTAGAGAGTCCAACCCAGGTTAAATGAAGATTGTTAAATAAATGCTTCCTGCTTGCCTGTGCAAACTACAGCAGTGGGAAGCATCCAGTTTCCCCACTTTCCATCCACCATGATCAGATGGCGGGGTGGGGGGAATCTCTGGCCACTCACCATTCCAAAGTCCCAAGTATGGGGGGGAGATACTTTCCCTCCCTTCTTTTGCCTGGGAGTTGTGTGGCCACGGAAGCCTCCTAGATGACTCTGTAGCTACACATACATCCGGGGGTGGGGGCATCCCTGTACGAAGGAGCTGCAGCATTTGCTACCACTTCTTGAATTATGTGCAAAGGGGGTGAGTGGAAGAGTGGGTTCATTCATGAGTTATATTCGTGCGGAAAGGGCCATAATCTTAGCTAGAGTTTTCCTTTCATTAAAATTGGCATGTTGTGTTCTCTTCAGGTTCAGTATTAGCTAATTTGGGCCCCTCCCGCACACGCAAAATAATGCGTTTTCAAACCACTTTCACAACTGTTTGCAAGTGGATTTTGCTATTCCGCACAGCTTTCAAGAGCACTGAAAGCAGTTTGAAAGTGCATTATTCTGCCTGTGCGGAATGAGCCTTGGTTTGGCTGGCAGAAGACATGGTTTGTTTCCCTCTAATCCAATCTATTACAATATTATAATATGTTACAGAGGAAGCATGGCATAGTATAAGAAAGCACAGGTTCAGAACTCAACTGTGTAAACCCATGGGGTGACCTTGAGTCAGTCACTTTCTTCTCCAACTAATGCTCCTCATAGGACTGTAGATATGAGGATACAACAGAATGTGATAATCCCCATATATCACAGGGGATGATGGGAACTGTAGTCCATAACATCTGGAGGGCCGCAAGTTTGACACCTATGCCATAGGTGATTGCTGTAAAAACAGTGATAGATTGCTGTAAATGATTGCTGTAAAACAGTGATAGAACAGCATGCACTTTGTGCAACAGAGTATAGACTTATGATCCTTTCTGAGGATGAATCAGACCATGTGTTCACCTAGCCAAGAACATTCTGCTCTGACTGGCAGCAGCTCTCCACACCCTCGAGTGGAGGTCTTGGTCAGTTTTGCCACCTAAAGGTCTGTTTAACTGGAGATGATGGGGCTTGAATCTGGGTCTCTCTACATGCAAGGCATTTGGTTGCCCTGTAGACAAAGGTGTCTTATCTCCAGTGACAAAGCATGATCCAGTCAAAATTGAGTCATGTGAGATACAGGAAAGTGTAATATGATATGTAGGTTTGGCCTGTGCCATCAAGTTTGGGAATTTTCCAGGAATGAGTTAAGAAAATATTTCTACCTACCACAATAACTACTGGGAAAATGTATGGTTACATGTTTTTACAGGAATTATGATTTCATAAAAATGTTGCAATCTACAGTTTGAGAACTGAGTCTGGTGGAATGCATAATTCTAGGAATACAATTTCCCCTCCCAAAAATATAAGACAATTACAGCAATACTAATTTCAAGCCCTGCAAGATGGAACTTCAGTGAGTGGAATATTCACAGGATCATGGGCCCCTTCCGCACACGCAAAATAATGCGTTTTCAAACCACTTTCACAACTGATTGCAAGTGGATTTTGCTCTTCCGCACAGCTTCAAAGAGCACTGAAAGCAGTTTGAAAGTGCATTATTCTGCATGTGCGGAATGAGCCATGGATTCACAGAAATGGTGAAATGGTAAAAGATCAGACTAAATAGCATGATGTGTTTGCTGAGTTCAGATTCTATGGAACATGCTAGAAGCGAATGAGTGGCTGGCCATTCACAACAAAAGTAACCCACTTGTTTAGGATACAGTCATCAAAACTCATGGCCAAAATCCAACACAGAGTTAGAATCAATGGGCTTAAAAATGCTTAAGTCCATGTTGGGCTGCAGCCCAAGTCTTTATTGTATTTACACTTGAATAAATGGTTTGAAGTGTGTAGTCTAAAATGTCTAAATACAGCTTTAGCAACATAACAGTTTTTTACTAATCCATTGGTGAAGTAAATTAATCTTTTCATTGTACAAACTAGGTGGCAAAGGAGTCACTTTCAAATGTCACAACTGTCTCTCCCATACAAAACTGCTGTTTTGGCTTTTCTCTCGTGCCACTCTGCTTCCAGCTGAAGTGCACCGACAGCTATTTCTCATGGTGACCTTTATCCATTAGAAGAAGAGGTATTTTAAAAGGAGGGACTGTTGTGGGTGCCCACAGGGAAAAGAGCAGACACAGTCTTACTCTGCATTTGTTAACATCTCACCTCCACCCCAGAACTGCAAAAACTGTGTACACTTTCTTGAACACAACCTTCATTGAATTCAGTGGGACCTAAAGACAAGCAACATGAGAGATTTTTAACAAGACAAGTGTAGTTTTCCAGGATCGGATTCACTTTCCCCAGAAGAATACAGCAACTTTGGGAAGCATCATTTTAAAGGGTGTCTGATTAAGCTCAGGACTGTGGAGGGGCTCCAGCCTTCCCTCTTGCATAATTTTTCTGAGCCAAAATGGAACAAATGGAAAATTATTTGCATGAGTTTGTCAAACTGGATTTTCTCCTGCAACACTGGGATTGTGTATATTTTATTCTGGAAGTTCTTGACTGCCTTTCTCTGTGAACATACTGGACATTTAATGTGAGCAAATGACAGAAGTGAGACACCATCTTTTCTACAAATTCAGCCTCTGATCAGTGTGGATCAGTCTCCCATATATGAGAAAGGGATGCATGTCTATAAACAACTGATAGAGGCTTCCCCCTCTCTCCCAGTGTCCATTCGGCCTTGGAAAAGGTGAGCTATGCAACCAAAAAGAGAGAGGAGCAAATGAACGTCTTGCTAAAAAGAACAGTTCTAATTCCGGAAGGAATGGAAAGAGAGCTTCTGCTGCGCGTGGCCGGACTACCCTGGGGGTTGGAGTTCAGGTCTCTCTATGGTCGTTTCCCCACTTTTAAAATTACGTCGATACTCACTGGTGTCATTTGCTCCAGGACCTTTTAGTGCGGGGTCATGTTCCCCACAGCAGCTTCCGCCCGTTCGTCCAATGAGCACGGCAGCCGCACAGCAGCCAGGCAGGACTCTCCCGATCCACTGAGGGGGTGTCCTGATTGGCTGCTGCGTTGTGAGCGGCTGGAATTTTTTTAAAATTTTCAACTGGATGAATCAATGTCCCAACGAACCCACGACTATTTGTGGACACATCTATGCGTATGTGCACTAAAAACGGCATGCAGACGTGGATTCCTTGTGTTAAAAATTAAAAAAATTAAACCAGCTGCACGCGTATCGCGCACGCCCCGCCATGCCCTGATTGGATGGGAGGGTCCACATCACTAAGCGGCAGAAAAAAGGAAACCTGGGGTAACCACCCAGGCTTCCCCACTGCCCCGCGCAAGGCACTGTTCTGAACAGCACCAGAAATGATGCGCGCTGAGGGGGCATGAGACCGGCAGAGTCAGGGCAACTGCGTTAGTGGGGAGTGATGCTGGACTTGTTGCCCTGTAGGAGTGGATCTTTGCCTGCACCTATGCTTTACTTGTAGGTTTGTAAATAAAACGCATACTTCAATCAAACTAAAACACACACACCCTAAAGTCTCCAGTGCCCCCTCCTCCAAAGGGAACTAACCTGGGAGAACATTGCTCCTGTAATTTCTCAATGCTTGGAGAAGAAGGCTGTGCATAACAACGTCCTTGTTGTTCATTGTTCTCAGTGCTTCCTAATTCTTTGCTCATTTATTTAACAAAATTAAGACTGACAGTGGCTTTCACAGTGACCTTTCAGTCTTCAATGTCTACAGACGCAACATTCCATCCACCTACCTCCCTGGTTTTGACCTGCTAATAACAATTGATGAGTTGTAGTCTGAGAACCCATAAAGTGACCCTTTTACCACACATTCAGCCACACTGACAGTGATGTACTACTTTATACTTCACAGGATAATTCAGAGGAGCAAGGAAACTTGGGGAGAGATGCAAGCTATTGCAGTCATCACTCTAACTATGAGACCTGAAAAGGAGATAAAAAGTGCAATATTTGTATCAAACTAAACAGATACTGGAGTGGGTTCTAGAAGATCAAGGTATATATTTATATTTATGCATTATTTTTTTATTAATTCATTTATAGTTCACCCTTTTCTCTGAGACATAAAGCAGTCCATGCAAATCAAAAACAATGCAGTAGGGGTAGTATAACAGCTACGATTAGCAATGCGATAGAACCAAATTATTAAATTAGAGGACAGCACACCAAAACCAGCATAGTATGTACAATAAATCATCTACTTGGTGTGAAGCTCATTGGATAATGCTCCTGTTGCTATCATTCATTTGCTCCTACCTCACAGGGTTGTGTGTCGATAAAATAGAGGGGAATCTCATTTTCAATGATGACCTGAACTCCTTGGGTGAAGAGTGAGTTACAAATGTAATTCATAAATAAACTGATGTGGATAAATGCTATGCCTGATTTTTTTCCCTGCCAAGAAAGATTGGACTTATGGTTATACTTGGGGAGGTTTTGAAGGAAAGAGACATTCAGGGGTGGTTTGCCACTGCCTGTCTTCACATCTCATCTTTGGTGTTCCTTGGAGGCCTCCCATCCAAGTACTTGTCTGGGTAGATCCTGCTGAGTTTCTGAGATCTGATGAGATTAGGCCAGCCTGGGTTATCCAGTAGGCCTGGGCAATTTTTTCCAGTATTTTTTGAGTTTGACTTTAAAAAACCTGAAAATTTTCAGGAATGCTGAAAAAGTCTGTATCAGCATTTTGGGCTTTCCCAAAAATCTCTGGGTTTTTAAGCCAAATTCCTTAAAAATAAGCCCCTCACAGTTGAATTCAGGGACTGGCTTAACTGACCCCTACATTCAGCTCTGTGGAGCAGAGGCGTTCCTCCCATTGGGCAAAGTGGGCGCAGCCCTGGGGCGCAGCCCTGTGGAGGGCGCAGGTTTGTTTGTGGGATTTTTTTGTATTTCCAGTGTTTTTCCATTTTTGGCCTGCAGAGGGCGCAGTTTTTAGGCTAGCAGCACCAAAATTTCAGGGATGTTTTGGGAGACTCTCCTGATGCTATCACCCAGGTTTGGTGAGGTTTGGTTCAGGGAGTCCAAAGTTATGGACTCCCAAAGGGGGTGCCCCATCCCCCATTGTTTCCAATGAGAGCTAATAGGAGATGAGGCTACACCTGGTGGGCCACTGCGAGTAGCAGAGAGCTGGACTAGATGGACTTTGGTCTGATCCAGCTGGCTTGTTCTTATGTTCTTATGTTCTTACACCTTTGAGGGTAGATAACTTTGGACCCCCTGAACCAAACTTCACCAAACCTGTGAGGTATCATCAGGAGAATCTTTTACTGATACCACCCAGGTTTTGTGAAGTTTGGTTCAGGGGGCCCATCATCCATTGTTTCCAATGGGAGATAACAGAAGATGGGGGCTACACCTTTGAGGGTCCATAACTTTGGACCTCCTGAACCAAACTTCACCAAACCTGGGTGGTATAATTAGGGGAGTCTCCTAAAGATACCCTGAAAGTTTGGTGCTGCTAGCTTAACCATTGCACCCCTGCCAGCAGGCACCTCCTAAATTGGGGGTACTGGATAAACACCATAAAATGTTTTCATATCAGTAATAAAACATTTTGTAAGCATTTTGAAAATTTTCAAAAAATTATTTCTGCTGTGTGGCATGGCTTATTGCTGTGCTCAGATTTGTGAGTTGGGGCATGTTCTATAATGTGATGGTGACTTTGAAACAACCTGGTATAAAAAATCATTGCTTGGTCACAGTGGGGGAGGGTGGCTGCCCATGGGGGCGCCAAATTCCAGTTTGCCTAGATATGCCACTGGGCGTAGCTACAAGGGGATGTGTGCGTTGCATTGGGCACGCGCCTGGGGGGGCATCAAACTCAGGTTTTGCCCAGGGTTACAGTTTGCCTAGTTACGCCACTGGTGTGGAGGCCCCTCCTTCCTTGCAAAGTCATAACCAGCTTTGCAAGTGGGGAGGGAGGGCTGCTTGCAGAGATTGGGGTTCCTGATCTTTGCAGGCAGCCCTGCTGTTTTTATCCCCACTTGTGAAGCTGCAGTTGGCTTTACAAGCAGCTGGGAGGGCCGCCTGATGGACTGGGAATCTCCCAACCGCACAGGAAAGCCCCAAAAGCCCAAAATTTATTCAGCTTTTTTGGAGCCAGGCTATTTGCCAAATAGCCTTGTTTTGGGGGGGATTTACCGAATGATCAGACCTACTATCCCTGCAACGTATGCCTGAACTTGCAGAGGATTAATTACTGTTATTGCAACTCTGGAAAACAAGTCTACAATAACTTGGAATTCAGTTACTAGTATACATTGGCTGTTGCCATCTATCTCTTTCTCATAAATCTATTTTTGCCTAATGATGTGAATAGCCACCAGATGGTAGCTGATGTTATAGAGATTTTCTCAGCCAGACACTTTATTTGGTATTCTCAGTGCTTTGAATGTCTTTGATATAATTCCTGGCTCCTTAGAGGTGTTCTTTTGGGGAAGAGCCCAGCTACAATTGAACTATTGCTACCACGGGAGAACGAAGACAACTGATGGCATGTGGCGACTTTACTTATTCTGACAATAGCAAACAAAAAAACAGAGGGAGGTGTCACAGGAAGCACAAAATATACAGAGAAAACCTACTACAGCAGACTGCAGGCTACAAAAAAGGGACCAGCACAAGAAGTATATAAGCAAAGGTGTTCTACTAAATAGTGTCTAATAATCCATACAAATGATGCAGCTTACATAAATGATTTAACATATAAGAAGACAATAAATCAGATGTAAGCAAGCCAGCTGGCAAGTGCTGAAAAATCCTTGAAAGTTACTTGGAAAGTTGAGAACGCAGAAGTCCTGATACCACAGTCTTAAACACAGGACATCTTAGTCATTCTCAAATGTGAGCTGGAGCAGATAAGTCTCAGGCAAGTGGTAGATGGAAAAATCTGTTGCTCACCTGTTTTGCTGCCAAAAGCAGCTTCATCCGTATGGTGTGAGTCTTAAGGCTTACCCATGTGGGGATTAGTGAAGTCAAGCCAATTTCGCTATAAATATACCATAAAAACCCATCATTAAATGCTAATACAATGTATCCCATACAATCTTAGATGATAAAATGGAGCCATTTCATCATCTAAGATTGTATTTGATATATTGTGGATAAGCCTACTTGCAACAAGCTTTCTGAAGCACATGCTTGCAGGGTGCTTTGATAAACAGCTGGAGGCAGTGTAAACAATGGTAACAGTGGGCAAGCAAGGGCACCAGAAAGCAAGGGTGGACTGGCCATTTAACTTACAGGGAAAGATCCCAGTGGCAGCTAAAAGTAAGCAGAACCAGGCCTCAGTAGTTTTGCCAGGGCTTCAAGATCTGGTTGGACAACTCTTGCATCCCCGTGTTGGTCTCACTGGTGCCACTGACCAAGTCTGAGTTGACAGGCCCTGCAGTGCTGGTTTGTAGTGTTATAGGGGCTTCTTATCTTGGTTTGTGCCTGAGCCATTTTAATTTCCAGGGAAGGCAAGGCTGAAAAGTCTGAAGCAGACTTAATTCATTGCTTTGCTGATCTCATAGCTAAGTTGGGGGGATGGGCTCCCACCACTGTAAATGTCCCAAGGACCCTCTTTTTGCATAATACATGTGACTTCAAACTTAGATGAAGAACTCTGAGCAAAAGAATGTTTTAATTACTACCCCCTTCCATATGAACAGCAACAAGACCTTGGCATTCTCTGCCCTTATTATGAACCACAGCCAATTTCTCAAAGAAGAGGGCAAGAGGCCAACATGTATAATATGAGAGGAAATTCTTCACAAAGTCCATTTACAATGGAGAAGAAAGGAGTAGACAAGCCCACTGCATTTTCCTCTGTACTCACAGAAGTTATTCAACTCAGATGCCAACTGCTTTTTGGCCCTAGCTCACTCTGACATGAGGGCCCTTTTAAAAAAGTTGCTGCTGATCAGGGTTATAAGAATGTCAGGCTGCTACTTTTTATACAGAAAGCGAGGCTTTTGAAAGCAAGCATTTGGTCATTCAGCTGATGGGTAGATGAAACACTATTAAGATAAAAGCAACAGCTTGATATTAAACACACACATTAAACACACATAAAGGTGGCAGTGTTTTTCTAAATTTGCATTGCATTTATAACATTTCTCCCTTAAAGAATCAGCCAGTGAGGAGTCATGTACATCCAGTATGAAAAACAAATTGTGCTGGGTGTTGGATAGACTAGACTTGGCCAGGATGTTGAACAATGGTGCACATTTTGCACGTAAGGCAACTGCTGTACCAAGAAGAGGAGTGGGGTCAGGTCATTATTAGAATACACAAAAGTCCCCATTGGGGTGCATATTGCACATGCTAGGCATTTCTAGAAGACTAAAACTCCAGTTACGGTTTCTTGCAAATTTATGTATTTAATTTTTAAATGTATGCAATAATCATGTACATTCATTATGATAAAATGCAAAAATAATCACACTGGAATTGTTCCTGGAATCCTAACCTAGCGTAGGAGTTAACTGTTCTAAGCAAAACAGCAACAAATAAATAGGTTTTAAAAGATCTTTTTATGGGAATGTCTTTTGTGTTGCAGTTTAGCATGGACACACATAGCATGGACACACATAGGAAGGCCATTGAAATGAATCCATTCTAACTGATCTTTTACTTTTGTTGCGAAAGTGAATTACTTCAAGTTTCAAGGCAGTGTAGTTCTGAATACCAAACCCTTGGGACAAATAATGGTGAGTAGCTATACACTTCTTCAGCTTGGGAGTCACTAGTGGCCACTTCTGGAAACAGAATTCTAGACCAGATGGGCCTTGATCAGATTCGGCAAGACAATTTTCATTAATCAAGATAGCAAAGGTGCAAACTGAAACCCTGTTTCAAGTTGCACTTGAAACTCAATAGAAGCCTAGTTGCATCATTCCATGGATTGAAAGAATTCATGCTGAGCATATCAATTCATGCCTGTTCATGCTGAGCGTACGAGCACTTCTACAATATTGGTAACATGTCACCACAACAAAATGGCTGCTTGGTATGTGTGGGACCAGTCACAAAATAGCTGTCATGAGGGATCACTTCAATCACAAAGTGCCATTCTGGAGGCTTCTGTTTTCAAGTGGATGTTTCCTGCCAACAGAAGTGATGATTCCTGGGCTTTCTGAAGTATCTCCAACCTACCCTAATGAAGTAGAGAAAAGCCAGGACTAATTATTTGGTTTCAGGAAGAAGCGCTTTCAGGGGAAAGCAAATGGCCACCAGGCATACCACAATTCATACCACAATGTCTACAGGCAGGCACCACACTGGAGATCACTGGTTTAAGTGGCTTTCCTCACTATTTTGCATTGAGCATGGAACTGACCATGTGGTAAAATGGCTGCTCATTTGAACAAGTTTGTATGTATGAAATCATTTATTTGCCACAAATTCTTGACCAGTTTGATTGCAGGCTGAATATTGTGAGTGCTTCCACACCAGGCAGTTATGGCTCAAATGCCGATAATCATACATGTAGTTATGAAAATTATTTCAGTGACCATCAGTTACAGGCTGATGGTAAGAAATGGTGTTATTTCATAATGGCACCACAATCCATTAAGCAGCTCATTCTCGTGTCCTTCCTGTTCAGTACAACTTTCTGCCCTGTTGCCCTTTACCTACGAGCAATGAAGCAATGGCAGTTAAGGTTGCTGTGACTGTTTCCTAAAATAAATTTATCTCATTGGCACTATAATGCCTTTAAGAAATAGCGCTCACCTGCAGTCTACAGGTACTACAGCAACAGCTGTCACAGCTGCAATTTTTTAAAAAAATAATTGGCAGTGCAACAGAATCAAGATCTAAACACCATTTTGCAGTGTGTGGTTTTCAAGGAGCACATTTGAATTTGCATAGAAGACTTCACAGTTTCTAGTCGGCCTTAGTTGAAACTGGAATGCAACTTTATAAGGAGTTGGAAAAATTAGGAATTAGACACCACATTTACTACCTAATGGCAGTAAGAGGAGAAGGGAACAATGATTTTGTACTATGAAGTAACAGTCAAATTGGTTCACGTTGAAAAGCAACATTGCAGAAGATACCTCCACTGAGTAAGATTAGAACAGAACCACTACCTGTGTGGACAGGTGCTGTGGACAGATGTGACCTCATCCCTGGTACCTGGAAGGTGAATGGAGAAGATTCTCCATTAGATGGAAAATACTAAGACAATTTTTGGTTACCTGTTGGATACCTGCAAATTCCAATGAAAGTACTGTTTCATGCCTTTGTTCTCTTCTCCATTTCAGTTATTAAATGGTGCAATGAAGCATCTCATTGTTGGCTGAGGCTGCCACAAGATGGTCTCTCTGACAACACCATTTGGCCACATGACTGCCATCTACTGGAATCTTCCAGGATTGCTTCCACTGCTTTTCTCATTCTTTTACCGAGTCGAACACTGAAAATGCAGCTGAAACAGCAAAGGTGGGGGTTGCAGAATAAGCCACTACCTCAAGTTTTGGGTTTTGCCCAGATTTTAAAATACCATGCACCACTACAAATAACCTCCTCAGCAATCCCTCCCTATTTATTTCCCTCTTGGAGGGAGCTTTTTAAACACCCAGGGGTTAGCAGCCTCATCAGCACCAAATGGCCAATGATTTATTAAGCCAGGCTGTAAGCATAGTAATACTCACCATGTGGTTAATAAGCAGGCGCTTTGAAATGAAGCTGAAAAATCAAGGACTTTTCTTGGGATAGTTTCAAGGCAAACCTTAAGTATGTGCCAGAGCAGGCACACACATAGTTTTTAATGGATCGTAGTGTGCCTTGAATGTTAAACAGACAGCAGTTGGCACCTGCTAAATCACTATAATTCCATGGGGCAGAAGAAGAATATATTAATTTTTAAATAGCTCAGTGTGTGCATTTGGGAGGATTGTATAATTTTTAAAAGAAAACTTGATGGCCTAGTTGTCTCCTTGTTCCTTTTAACTACATAACGCCAAGGTTAAGGATTATAATGTTGTGGCAATGAGTGGCCTTTGATTGTTACCTTGGTAAATAAGAAAATAATGTTATGTGTTATCAGTTATAAATGCATATCTATATTCAGGATATTCTTATAGTAATGACAGGGTTCAGGGCCACCAAGAGGGGTGGACTGGAGAACTGATATTCTGAGGATGTCCCAGGGTGCCTGAGATACTGGCCACCATCCAGTATGGTATAGTGGTTAGGAGCAGCAGTTTGATTCCCCACACCTCCACATGAAGCCTGCTGGGTGACTTTGGGCCAGTCACAGCCTCCTCAAAACTCTCTCAGACCCACTTACCTCACAAGGTGCCTGTTGTGAGTAGAGGAATGGAATGTAAGTCATTTTGAGACTCCTTAAAGTAGAGGAAAGTGGGGTATAAAAACCTACTCTCCTTCTACTACTGGAGATAGTACCAGCAAGCAAACCTGTTCTAATGGAGCACCTTGTGTTCTACATGTGAGGAGACAAAAAGAAGTAGGAAAAAAGGTACAGGGAATGTTTGTATGGTGACTTTTGATGACTGTGTTGGGTCACTGGACAGGTGTGGTGGCCACTAATAATCATGGGGATCTCCCAAGAGGGCTCCCAGGATCCCTGTGAACCTTGATGGACTCCCTCTCTCATCCCATCCCATCCCATGCCATCCCATGCCATGCCATGCCATCCCATCCCACCCCACCCCACTGATCAGAAAATGGGGAGGGATTGGGACCAAATCCTGAAGTGATGTTACTTCTGGGTGATGCTATAGGTAAAGACCATAGAAACCTGGAGGAAACATGGAGCACTGCATGCAACTTTCAGGTTTGGTGGCAATTCTTCCTACCCTTCTCTCTTCCAGCCTTAGAGGGCAACTGAGTGGATTAGTGAGCACTGGGAGGCAGATGGCAACCCTACATATGGGCACACCCAATTAGTGTAAAGGCTGATCCTCTGCATTCAATCTGCAACTAAAGAGCTAAAAAAACCAAACCGCACCAAAATCTTAATCTTCAGGAAGATAAGGGCCCTTTCCCCACTTTAAAAAAAAACGCTTAAGCAAACCGCGCTCGTTTAAACCGCTGCTTTTGAGCGCGCAGTCTCACTACCCACCTCAGCTTGCCCCTCTATTAAGCCTTGCAGCTGCTGTGGCTTCAAACATGGAGCACTCCCCCACGACCGCGGGTTCAATGGTGATAGTGAGGGCGGGCCACCTCAAGTGGGAAGCTGTTTGCCAGCATTCTTATTGGGTGCAACTAGTGAGCAGCGGCCTCCCCGAGCCTCGCCGCAGGCCGTGGGAGGAAAGACCCCCGGCTTCAGCAATGCTCACTGTTTTCAGCTTCCAAAGAAAGAGCAGAGGGACCGTTGCAGGGAGGGGATCGAGGGCGAAAGGAAAAATCTGGCCAGGAGCGGAGGAGCTGACTTGAAAGACTGGAGCAATAGCGCGAGGTCTTTGACTTCTCCATAAATTAAGGGTGCCCCTTTCTTTTCAGTGAAGGAGCCCGGCGCGCTTTACCTTTGCAAGTGGACGACGCTTTTCAGAACCCAGCACATGTAGTATTGATTGCAAACAAATCCCTCTCTCCGGTCGTCCTCCCTTCTATCTGCGTGCAGCCCTCGGATTAGGTTTAGGAAACGCTCTTCAGTATAAAAGTAGCAGGATCACCCCCGGGCTTCCCCACTCCCCTGCGCTCCCCAGTGCTCGGTGCGGGGTTTTCAACTTTGTTGCTGGACCATCCAGCAGTAGAAAAGACGCACGCTGAGGAGGAAGGAGAGCGGCAGAATCGGGGTCGCTGCGTTGTCGAGGCTGAGGAAGTGGGGAATGCAGCAGACCCCCGGATTAATTGCCGCAACTACTGCGCAGTACTTGGTGAGTGGGGAAAAGCCCAATGAGAGAGTTGCATGCGTCTTCCAAGATGGGTCAGGCCAGAATTCCAGGGCCATAAAAATCCCTGGAAAGTCACCCCCATCTCATGCAGGTCAAGCTAGTTTTTATAGGAGATGGAACATTCAGCAGGGACTCATTTGTAAATTTCAAGATCTTACGTAATCAGCAGGGGATGCCTGATGAATGGATAACTTATTTCCAGTGTAAAAGCTGCCTGCATATTCCACTGTCATTATAGCCACAAGTAGCAACAACACATCACACACAAAGAGGGCTATGTTATCCACTGGTCTTTTCTCATCTGCGTTGCACAGAAAAATAATTCAAGCAAGCCACTATTGACTGCAGTCAGATGCAAAGATGTTGAAATCCTGAACTGAAACAGAAATGAAACATTTGTTTGCTTTCCTGGTTGTACAGTTCTCCTGACACAAAGGTTTGCATGAGGAGGGTACTTCCATTAAAATAGTCCCAAATAACCTTGATTATTACATCCATGACCTCTAATATTATGGATACCTGAGATTTACTGAGCTGTCAAGTTGGATCAGTCACCCTGGGTCCTTTTCAGTAAATCACTTTAGAACAAAGAGCACCATGTAAAGATTATTTTCAGTTTAATCTTTGTTGTTCAGGCGGACGCTTGGCCGGAGCTCATTCTTTTGGCAGTCTCCGAAATACAGGAAAACATGTGACTAAATAACAGGAAGGAAGACCGTTTGAACATATCCAGAAAAAGCAAATCCCCATGGCCAACTCTCCGTCCCTTTATTATGCTCCTTTCTAATCAACGGTAAGAGGAAACATACTGAATACCCGCTGATCACCTAAGCATTACATTTTAAACTATCTATACAGAAAGCAGTTTCCCACAGATCTGGAAGCCATCACACTAACACATTGTCATAAAAATGTGTGCAGAAGATATTATTGTTTGTCACATTGCATTGTTTAAAAGAAAATCTGGGGAAAATTGATGTCATTGGTCAAAATAATAGAACCAGAGAGTCTCTGCAAGGTCCATGTTGGGGCAGCAATTCAGATCAGGGTATGTTTACTTGTGTTAATGTATTTAATCTGTGTCATTTTGGTTAATATATTTACAGTGATAAAATCATTATTTTTAGTTTTAATTTAAGATGCTCACAGCCTGATATCATCAGCCTTATTTTGGGAGCTGTAGGCTCAAGGTCGTTGTAGTACAATTCTTCGTGGCTACTGCTCCCCAATTAACTTACTTATGGAAAACGTGGCACCAGACCCTGACCATTACAAAACCAATCACAAGACACACAAGGCAAATAATTTCACTTGGTTGCAGGCTTTTTGCCCTCTTTGTATACCCAGTAAGTCCACATTCTGTAGGTTACAGGTCCTATCTGGTCAAAAGTAAACCCAAATCACCAATATTAGATAACACCACTTCCACAGCCTTTGTCAACATAGGCATCCAGCACTCTGCAACACAATTCCACTTGGTCCTCATTCCCCAACAGGACCTAATTTTCTGGTAGGCAATCCAACAGCTTTAGCAGCTTTAACAGTTTGAGATAAGTTTAGCAGAAGACTAGTGAGATGACCTCCATCTTTACTAACTGTGTTCTTTGGGATCCTATTCTTCCCAATAGCCTCCATGCAGGTCACCAGATCCCTTGTAATCATTCCTTCCTCATACTCAGATGGTAAAGAAATCCACACCAGAACCTTTTTCAGGAAAACAGAGGGAGCCCCTTCCACTTCTGCTTAGTCTTCTGGGGACTGGGAGTCATAATAAACTCAACCAGAAGCAAAGAAAAAACAGAATACAATGAGAAGATAGATAATAAGGAAAGAAGGATAATCACTCTATTTTAATGTTTAAATTTAATTTTATGTTTCAACAGTTGATAAGGCATGGAAATAAATAGATAAACCTTTCCAGAAAAAAAATAACAGGATATATATAAGTATTGTATCTGCAAAAAGATAAAATTTCTGTGATCAAAGTTGTAGCCTTTTGAGAAACTGTACACATTGGTTGCATCTGTGCAGTGCACAGTACGTACTGCCTTCATGTGAGCTCTGGCTGATGAGGGCCAAAACTACTCATGTGTAGCTGCAAATGTCTACTTAAAGTGGCTCTCAGAAACACTGCAATGGTTCACTTTTCTTCCTCTTAAAAGCCGCCACCAGCAGGCTGATATTTTCCTCTTAATTGCCTCTTTGGCTCTTACCTTCTTCCCCAGTGAGAAAGAAAGCTGCGCATATGTAGAGTCTGATAGAGGGGGATGAAAATGAAAGAGAAGCATTCAACATGACAGTAGATATCAGAGACCTGGGAGGTCAGATTAACCCAGTGAGTGTTCCAGGATTTCCCTGGTGTACATGAGAGCTTAGTACAGCTGACACCAAGTCAGGTTGCTTCTCTTGACAGCCGGTGACTCTAGCCGCTGCATGACAAGCACTTCTTCTCAGCATGGAGATGCAGTTGGGGAAAAACTGAATTTCTCCATCTCATGAAGCTGTAAGAAGCATTGTCAGGAAAAAGGGCAGCAGAGAGAAAGATGCAAAGGAGGGCAGGTCTCCTGAGTTATACAGAAGAGGAACTTTCAGAACGCATAGCTTTCCTGCATGACAAACTGTATGTGCTGGAATTCCCTCTGCTTGGGAGACCTGTTATCTCTATTTAGTATTTATTTATTTTAAAGATTTTTATGCTGCCCTTCCACAGAGTTCAGGGTCTCCAAGACAGCAAACAGTCAAAGCATTAAACATTGAAACAAACTGTATGCTTTACACACACATGCTCACATGCACACAATAAAGGCAATTCAATAAATACAAGCACATACACACAAGAAGATAAACAGGAAGGAATGTCAGTGAGGGTCACTGAAGGAATGCCAAGTAAGACAGAAAGGTCTTCACCTGCTGGCAAAGACAGCAATAGAGGCAGACAAACAAATCTCCATAGGGTGGAAATTCTACATTTTTTGTGCCATGACCAAGAAGCATTGATTTTCAGTTTGCACCTGGTTAACTTCAGGTGATAGAGGCATCCAAAACAAGATCCCCATATGGCATCTTCTTTTTGAGGAATTTAGGATAGAAAAGCAGCTGCTGCAGTCCTGGCCAATACTGGTTGACCACCTCATTCAGCCTTGTCAGTGTAAAATCTGCCCTTGAATGCAAAACCTAGGTAACAGAAGTCACTTGGGTGACAAGGCTTTGCCAATGGGGTGCTCCCTCTCTGACATTGTGTTTGAGAAATTCAATACTAGGCTGTGATAGGCAGTTAGGGTGTGCCCATGTTTCCTGCCTGATCAAAGATCAAAAGGTCTGTGTTTATAACATCTGCTAAATGTGATCACCAATACTTTTCACGTTCTTGCACTGCTATGAAGGAACCACCATCATCCCAGGTTCTTAGCACCAACACATCTGTCCCAGCAGACAGAGAGAGCTCAAAAACAGCCTGTTCCTTGCCAACGTCACTGCAGTTTCTTGAAATTATCACTTAAGTTTCTGTTCAGTGCAACTTTGATTTCTGTTCAACGTCTCAAGCATATTAATGGGAAGGCAAAAGACGCATTTGATAAACAAATAAATAAACCAGCAGCAAGCCACTGAATTGTAAGTATTCACTGACAAGGACTATCCAGGCAGCTGGCATGCTGACTCCCCCCCACTGTGCAGACACAGAACTATTAAAAATAATGCTCATTTTAAATTGCAAACAAACCATCAGTGTAATCATATGAGGTTCTTGACTCCATGAATGGGCATTGGAAACAGGTTTGATTTTCTAATGCCTTATTTGCAAAAATTTAATCATCCCTGCAACATACCTCCATTAGTACAGAAAGGCAGGCAGACGAATAAAAATGCTGTTGGCTCTTAACTGATTAGGTACAAAGACAGTCTAGCCAATGCTCATTGACTTAGCAGAGTCTGGAATTCCAGAAGCCCTCACTGTCTGTGGGTTAACGGTGACATGACGAAACTAGTTTAGGGCAGTGGTTGCAATTCACAAATTACGGAGAACATAGGTAGGTCCCCACCTTGTGGCCTGACTGTCACACTTGAGTTGTGGGTTCTCCTGCAGTGTCAGCTTCTGATCATGGATAACAGGATTCTACCTTTACCTCCACACCATTTTCCTGACATGAAATGAGTCAAGGGGTGACCATGGGTGTTTGTGTGGATTTGCCAAATGGGTCAAACAGCAGACCCCCCCCCTCCCCCAGGACTAGTGCATTCTGAGAAATGGCACAGGGGAAAGGCTGAAGTCTCTTCTCCGTATGTGCCACATTTTTGATCCAAACTGGGCACCACGTATAAGAGAACTGAGGTGAACCTGAACTTGTGTGACTGTCTCACTGTCAGGAACAGGATAGGGACCAGATCCAATCTCTGTTCTATATGATATGTGAATCAGCTTTGATTACTAAGGACTGGGACATCCCAATCCCCTTCTACCATGGAAACTCACTGGGTGACCTTAAATGAATCATTTTTCTCAGCTGAACCTACCTCACAGGCTTGTTATACACATGGGTTGAAGGAGGAAATAGCTCATGTACAATGCTCTGAATCCCTGGAAGACAGGGCACAGTACTTAGTAATTACTTATGTTCTTCGTATTTCTTTTGTTCTTACTTATCTTTGCTCTGAACTACTCTTTCCTTCCCACATTCATCATATCTGGTTAAACTATTCTTCATGCAGCATTGCAAATTTGATAGCTCTTTTTTTAAAAAACCACAAATGAGATGTGTGCTAGCAAAATTGATTTAGAGACATGGAAGCTTTTCTCTTAAAATGTGCACATCCTCCATCTTGGAGCCAGATCTTTAGATAAATGAGAGTATATACACATAAATTTAAAGTTAGAGAACTCTTCTTATTCCCAGTAGATCCTTCGCCAGCTTCCCAAATTTGTTGATCCCAAGAGAAGGTTCTGCATACTATCTACCCCATAAAAATGAGAGAAAATGATTTACAGTGACTTGTGCATCTTTTTCTAACCATAGATAACTTTACATTTCATTTCTAGCAGTGACAAAGCGAGGAAGTAATGAGCCGTTATGGCAATCCCATCTGTTGCTCATCGGGGAGAAAAGCTTCCTATTGCTAGTAGGTTTATTAAGGGAAATTTCCAATGTTGGCCATATTCATATTAAAGGAAAATACACATCCTGTTGCTTAAGTTGCACATATGCCCCAATATATATATTCTCTGTCTATGAACAGCAGCAAGAACAATAAACCAGAGACAACTCAAACCATAACCAGAAAAAATTAAAACTAAGAGTGACATAAGGTCAAGCTACATATTTTAGTAGACAAAGGTCGATTCCCCACGGTCAATTTATTGTGTGATACTCATGTGAAAAAACACAGTTTCAGCAAGAACTCCCCACCTCTTAACTGCCAAACACGGATTCATCCTGGTTCTGGCATGCGCTCCCCACCTTATCCCATGTTTTTTCAGAAGCTGCATTGAAGTGCACCTTTTCCCCCAATCATGCTTTGAAGCCGGTTTGGTGGGGAGAAACAGGGAACAGACGTGGCTTATTCTTCCCACCCTTCAAACCTTCCAGCCAATCAGAGCACAGTGGGCTGTGCGCAGAGCACGCACAGCCTTTTTTTGTGCCATGATGGGCGTGGCTACAAAGGAAAGTAAATAGGAAGCTACAGTGTAATGATTTTGATAAATTATTTATGCGTGGCTCCATTTGAATGTAAAAACAAAAAGAAGAATAACATGAATTTTCAATCGGGGTGGAGTAGTGTTCCCGCTCCAGCACAATAACCAATCAGAAGGTAGGGAAATTCTGTTCACGCATTTACGTTGTGACGTAGCGGCGCAATTTTTTTTTTTAAAAAAAAAGTTCCTGCCCCAGCACAACACAACAGCCAATCAGGACGAGGAATAACAGTCCCGCCGAGAAGATCGTGTGTTTGTGGGGGGTGTTACATTGCTTGAATCCGTGATACACATCGAGGTCTTCACTAGACACACGCTGCAGTGGGGAGGGAGAAACCGTGATGAAAAGGTGCTGTTTCTTTTGAAACCTGGTTGTATCCGGCTTTAATTTCTCAGTGGGAAAATGGCCAAAGGGTTGTTGCTTAAAATTATATCCTCATGTCATCAGCTCTCCTCTCTTATATCTTTCCTCTCCATGTTATAAAAAATAAAATCAAAGAGAAAAGCTATTCAAAAAAGTCATCACAATTGTGTGCCCTGCTTTTGCTGGATATTTTAAGGGCTGTAGCCAGGGTCCAGACTATAAAATGGCAGCTTTCAACTCGGAGAAACCCACTAAACCATTCACATGCAATTTTGTGGCAATTGAACAGTGGCAGAATAAGTATGGATCCCCTCACTCTTTCCATGGCTAAGAGCTATTAAAAGCTCAATTAAACTGCCAGGAACCAATCCAGACAGTTTACACAGTCTATTGAAGAGCAGGTATAATCTAGCAAGACTATCAATTGGCCAACTTTGCGGCCAGAGAATTCATTTCCTTACTAAAAATAATTCTACTAGTAGTAGTTGATCAGTGGTTATCATTCCATATTTTTTGATGTGGAAGAAGATGCAGAGGTCTGAGGAAGATGCAGAGCTGGGGAAAACTGTATCTGTTAAACTACTGAAAAGAACTCTAAGCAAAATGGTACTATTTTGTATGGCCTGTGTAAATTCTACTGGTATGCAGTAATCTGATGGACAAAAATGAAGACAGAGCTAGAAAGGTTAATGCTCTCTAGCATTAAGTACATTTAGTAGATTTTTATCCTGCCCTTCCTCCAGTGCATTTTGGGTGGCATATATTGTTCGGACTGGCCCAGAGTCACCTAGTGAGGTTCCATGGCAGAATGGGGATTTGATCCTGGATCTCCCGGATCCTGGTTTGACACTCTATTTACTATACCACTATGGCTGCATCTTTCTCTAACTTGGAACTTTATTTTTATGGCAGTTTCTATGAAGGTAGAGAAAATTCCTGATACCCTGCCACGCAGACATCTTATAGGCTGATTCCGCACGGGCTAAAAACAGCGGTGTGAAAACGGTGTGAAAACAGTATAAACTCTTTTACAGCGTTTTAAACCCTTTTACACCATTTTCACACCGTTTTCACACTGCTGTTTTTGGCCCATGCGGAATCAGCCATAGATTTGCAAAGCCGACCTTACTCTATTGGGAATGAAAAATACAAATAACTCTCTGCTATTGTATATGAAAAGTCCTGTATCCCTCCACAAAGCTTGTCTATTTCACTTGTTACTTTAGTTACCAACTCAAAGACTCCCACTTATTTCCAGGGAGAGCCTGCCTATCAGTTTCCTCCTGCCTGTCTCTGATGGAGTTCAATGGTTGCCTCCTCTGAGGCTTGCTATGAGAACAGAGTTTTGATCTTTGTGGGCTCTGAAAGCAATGTGATCAAATGGATGACTTAGGGGACTTGACAGGTGTGCAGCTGTATATTGTGGCTCCTCTGGCCCCTGACTTCTGAACTAATCTGTTTCCCTTGTCTCTGAGCACACAGAGGCAGCTGAAGGAGAATAAAATCACACTCACTGTGCAAGCATTAGCAAAAGAGGGGGCACTTAAGGGATCACAGTGGAACTAGATCATCCAACTGCCAATTCAACCATACAAATCTGTTTGTTTCTTTAATTCCGTACCACTAGCAAAGAAGGATATAACCATGAGTTCTTCTAACCTGATCCCTTCTTCTGGCCAGTTCTCCAACTCAGAAGCTGTAGGAGAAATGGAAATCCTACTTGCTTTAGCAGGTAGACCTAGAAGCCAGGGAATCACTAAAGACCCAATGTGAAGGCAAGAGAAGGAAAATGTCACTGTGGGGTTGTCAAGGGAGCAGAAGAAATCTCCAGACTCTGAACTGGGAAACTTCTATGCAAGCAACAGAAGTTGAAACACCTTTTTGAAAAAAATTAAATACCTCCTTTCTTTTGGCATACCTTACAAAATCAGAGGAGCACTGTCCGGGGGTTGCCGCGACGGCTCGCCCCGGACTCATCCAGCCGGGGGGCGGGGCCTGTCGCGAGCCGACAGCTGAGCCCGGTGACGGCCCGCCCCGGCTGGGAAGCCCCGGCAGGGAGTCGGTCCGGCCGGACGGGGGCGAAACGGCGCAGCTGCGGCTCGTGAGGCCACCGACACAGCTGCGGTGCGTCCCGGCAGTCGGGCGCGGCCGCGAAGCCGGGAACGCCCCGCCCGCCGGGGAGAGGAGACTTAAGGGCGAGCGAGACGGGAGGGGGAGGCTGTCCGGGACGGGTCGAGGGTGGGAGTGGTGGAAGCCCAGAGGGGACGGCGCTGCTGCAGGGGACTGGAGGGAGGGAAGAGGTCAGCTGGGCGGCAGAGGGACAGACGGAGGAGAAGGCGAGACGAGGAAGGAGTGGAAGGAGGAGGAAGGAGGCGAGACGGGGAAGGAGTGGAAAGCAGAGGAAAGGGAGGACAGAGAGGCTGCAAAGGAGGGAAGGGAGGGGCGAACATCGACAACTCCGGGTGATGGCCACCCGCCTCTCTGGGGTGCACGCTTTGGCACCCTGTGCGGGAGGGGGCAGCAACATCCCTAGGGGAGAGGTGGGAGACCCCGGGTGCGCGTAAGGCGGACGCCTGAAGGCCGGGGAGGAGCTCTTTTCCCTTCCGCCCTCGCAGCACCCTGTGGTTCAGGCAGCTGACATTTCTGAGAGCCCCAAAGACCGGGGCTCGAGACGAGGAGACCAGCACCTCGGAAAGGGATGGTGGGACGGCTTGTCAGCCTCAACCGCAGGAGGGGGAGGGGGATCGCCACAAGCACATACAAAAGCATAATAAATGAAAATAAAATAGTGTCATCAACTAGTCAAGTCCAGTCGTTGGAATCAACTGGCAGCCCTGGCTCCTGTCCACAGCCAGTGGCAGAAGTGTCATGGGAAAAAGCAGCTTCCATGGGGTCAGGCTTGAATCCACAGCCAGGAACCGGCACAGTGACTCCTTGGGCTCTCAGCTCTAGGTTAGCTGCAGGAAGCCAGATCTCAGCCTGCTCAACTCCCTTGTCACCAGAACCTCAGGAATGGTGGAGGAGGAGCACACACAGGGTCCTACAGGGAAGGAGGCAAAGTGTGCACCTGACCCCAAGCACCTGTGCACCTGACCCCAAGCACCTGACAGCCAAGCACCTGTGCACCTGACCCCAAGCAGAATTTTTAAAGGAGGCTGACTGGGTAGTGGCTGATAATCCAATGCTGCGACTATGCCCAGGGTCATCAAGGGAGATCCAAACCAAGTCCATTTCTTTTTCAATATACTAGGTGGGCATTCTCACTGTGAAAACCTATACAGAGTTACATTCTCCTAAATTCATTCAAGTCAATGGGCTTCCAAGGGTGTAATTCTGCTTGGGATTTCACTGTTAATATATTAGGTTTGAGTAGACACGTAACGAATTTGCCGTTGGCCAAATGTACTGTCTGGGGAGATTTGCACCTAGAGGAAATACAGAATAACAACTTCAACAGTTCCTTGCTCTGAAGAACTCATCCCTAATAGAGAGACAAGTGCTTTGAAAGTTGTCCCCCCCCCCCCATCACCATTTGTACCAGAAAATGGCTTTTCTTCAAGAATTTTTCTTTTGGGAATTGGGGAGATAAGGCTAGAGGAGGCGGGGGCTGTGGCGAAGCATTGCAAAGCTGCTGACGGCCCAATACCACCCACTTTTGAACACTGGGAAAATCTTAGCTTATTTTTTCTTGAGTGTTCCCAAGTACTGATTGCAATTTGCAAGCAAACGGCTCTCCAAACAGAGGCAATCAAGCATCTTTGGAGGAAGGTGCCTGAGGTCTCATCACACTGTTCAGCAGAACTTGTACAGTCTACCAGCTTGTTGCATTTGCTTTGCACCCTGCACTTTCTAAAGTTAGGCAGATTTTTGTTCATGTTGGTAGGTGTTTTTTTCCTGTTCGAGCTGAGAGATTTTAATTATTTAGCAGCAAGGCACAACAAGGCCACCCACGCTTCCATAAGGCACTCTGCCAGGCAGCAAACCATAGCCCAATTACCTTCTCGCCTACAAAAAAAAAACGTACCACGAGCCTATTTTCTCCTTTGCCCTGGTGTAGTTTGTTGCTATTAAAGTTATATCTATAACCTTATTAAAGAAGAGGAATCTCTGAGCCACTTGGAAGAGAACTATGTTCAATGATTTCTTCAAGATCCTACTATTACTATGGTTTGCTTAAATGGCACACTCAGTCAATCACATTTGTCCCACATCCTTTTCGTTTAGGAGCCTGTGGTGGACAAAAATGACCGCTCCCCTGTTCGCTATTTAACCCCATGACAGCCCTTTGAAGGACACACAGGCCCCTTCCGCACACGCAAAATAATGCGTTTTCAAACCACTTTCACAATTGTTTGCAAGTGGATTTTGCCATTCCGCACAGCTTCAAAGAGCATTGAAAGCAGTTTGAAAGTGCATTATTCTGCATGTGCGGAATGCACCTCAGTGAGATTTGTGGTTTACAGGGGATTTGAACCCATAATTAAGCCATGCAATCAAACGAACTGTAATTAAAAAGGCAAACTTAAAAAGATGGGAGGGAAGTCTTGGCATAAAGACCCTACAAAGCAGTAACAATATGAAGTCCCACACCAATAAAACATTAATAGTACAGAAGACCCTCCAAATTCTAGTGCAAACAAGTCAACTTTGGGGATAATTCAGCTTCTTCTAAATACCCTCCAGGAGAAAAAAAAAGTATTATCTGATCTCTAGAAGGCCATCAATTGGATAACTACAGAGAAGACCATCTCCTGTGTACCCACCTGCAGGACCCCTGCAAGTCTGGACCCTAGAATTTTCATCTGTGTGAAGAGTGGGAACCATCTCTTGCCTCAAGAGACACTGTATTATTGAAGGCTTTCGCAGCCAGAATCAATGGATGATTGTGGGTTTCCCAGGCTGGGTGGCCATGGTCTGGTTGTTTTGGTTTTAATGTTTCACCCACATCTATGACTGGCATCTTCAGAGGTATGTCATGGTAAGGTGTGTTCTCTCCACAAAGAGAAACACACAGCCTGGAAAACTCACATCCCCATGCCATTTCTAACATTAATTAACCAGGTGTGAAGGACAGTTTAATATTAGGAATATATTATCGTCCCCCTGACCAAAGTGCACAAGAGGATTCTGAGATGGAAAAAGAAATTAGAGAGGCCAACAAAAACAAAAATGTAGTGGTAATGGGTGATTTTAACTATCCGCATATAAACTGGAAAAATGCATGTTCAGGTCATAGTAAGGAGAGAGCATTCCTGGATATGCTAAATGACTGTGGCTTAGAGCAGATGGTTGTGGAACCAACCAGGGGAGAGGTGATCCTAGATCTAATTCTATGTGGGACCCAGGACCTGGTGCAGGAAGTCAGTGTTGTTGAGCCGATAGGGAACAGCGACCACAATGCCGTCAGATTCAGTATCTCAGCATGCGAACAAGTGGCAATTACTAATGTAGTTACATTCGCCTTCAGAAAGGGAAAATTTCTCAAAGATGAGGGGGATAGTGCACAGGAAGCTGAAAGGGAAAATCAAGAGAGTCAAAACTGTCCAGGATGCTTGGAGGTTATTTAAAAACACAGTAATAAAAGCTCAGCTGGAATGTGTTCCACGGGTTAGAAAAGGCAGCACCCAGTCCAAAAGAAAGCCACCATGGTTAACAAGAGAGGTTGAGGAAATTATCAGAAAAAAGAAAATGTCTTTTAGAAAATGGAAGTCCAGTTTGGCTGATGAAGAATATGAGAGGGAACACAAATGGTGGCAAAAGAGAAGCAAGTTAGCTGTAAGGGAGGCAAAAAAGGATTATGAGGAACGCATGGCTGCGAACATCAAGACCAGCAACAAACAGTTCTTCAAGTACATCAAAAGCAGGAAGCCAGCAAGGGAAGCGGTAGGCCCGTTAGATGACAAAAGAACAAAGGGTGTGCTAAAAGATGGCAGGGAGATTGCAGAGAAGCTGAATGAATTCTTTGCATCTGTCTTCACCCAAGAGGAGGTGAGGAACATTCCTGCACCTGAACCAAGCTTCTTAGGAGGCGAATCCGAGGAACTAGCGAAGATAGTGGTAGACAAGGAAGAAGTTCTGGCAGCCATTGATAAGCTAAATGTTACCAAATGCATTCACCCAAGAGTTCTTAAAGAGCTCAAGCATGAAGTTGCTGATCTTCTCACTTTAATATGCAACTTATCCCTGAAATCAGGCTCCATCCCTGAAGACTGGAAGATGGCCAATGTCACACCAATCTTTAAGAAAGGATCTAGGGGGACCCGGGAAATTACAGGCCAGTCAGTTTGACATCTGTTCCTGGTAAATTAGTAGAATCTATCATTAAAGATAAAATTATAAAACATGTAGAAAAGCAAGACCTGCTGAGAAAGAGTCAGCATGGCTTTTGCAGAGGCAAATCCTGTCTTACAAACTTACTAGAGTTCTTTGAGGGTGTAAACAGGCATGTGGACAGGGGTGAACGATTGGACATTGTCTACTTAGATTTCCAAAAGGCTTTTGACAAAGTTCCTCACCAGAGACTGTTGAGAAAACTCAGCAATGAAGGAATAAGAGGGGAAGTCCTCCTATGGATTAAAACTGGTTGAGAAACAGGAAACAAAGAGTGGGTGTAAATGGGAAGTTCTCACAATGGAGAGATGTCGGGAGTGGTGTCCCCAAGGATCCGCTTTTGGGACCAGTGCTCTTTAACCTATTCATAAATGACCTGGAAGTAGGGGTGGGTAGCATGGTGGCCAAGTTTGCAGATGATACCAAATTATGTAGGGTGGTGAGAACCACAAAGGATTCTGAAAGAGCTCCAAAGCGGACCTTTATAAATTAGGTGAGTGGGCTAAGAAATGGCAAATGCAGTTCAATGTAGCAAAATGTAAAGTGATGCACATAGGGGCAAAACCCCCCAAACTTCACATACACGCTACAGGGGTCAGTGCTATCAGTCACAGACCAGGAAAGGGATTTAGGCGTCTTAGTTGATAGTTCCATGGGACTGTCAACTCAATGCATGGCAGCTGTGAAAAAGGCAAACTCTATGCTGGGGATCATTGGAAAGGGAAGTGATAATGAAAGTGCAAGGATTGTCATGCCCATATATATAAAGCAGTGAATGCTGACCAAGACTTGGAGTACTGTGTCCAGTTCTGGTCGCCGCATCTCCAAAAGGATATTGAGGAGACAGAAAAAGTGCAGAGAAGGGCAACAAGGATGATTGAGGAACTGGAGCACCTTCCCTATGAGGAGAGGCTGCAGCGTTTGGGACTCTTTAGTTTGGAGAGGAGGCGGCTGAGGGGGGATATGATTGAAGTCTACAAAATTATGCATGGGGTAGAAAATGTTGACAGAGAGAAATTTTTCTCTCTTTCTCACAATACTAGAACCAGGGGGCATTCATTGAAAATGCTGGGGGAAGAATTAGGACTAATAAAAGGAAACACTTCACGCATAGCGTGTGATTGGTGTTTGGAATATGCTGCCACAGGAGGCGGTGATGGCCACTAACCTGGATAGCTTTAAAAGGGGCTTGGACAGATTTATGGAGGAGAAGTCGATTTATGGCTACCAATCTTGATCCTCTTTGATCTGAGATTGCAAATGCCTTAACAGACCAGGTGATCGGGAGCAACAGCCGCAGAAGGCCATTGCGTTCACATCCTGCATGTGAGCTCCCAAAGACACCTGGTGGGCCACTGCGAGTAGCAGAGAGCTGGACTAGATGGACTTTGGTCTGATCCAGCTGGCTTGTTCTTATGTTCTTATGTTCTTATGTTCTTAATTACAAATGGGACCTAGTGTTCATCTTTTGCCTTGAAAACCCTTTGGGGTCACCATAAAATCTGCCTGCTACTTGATACCACTTTTCATCACCATATTGCGGGAGAGCAGGAAGGCAAATAGTAGAGCCAGTTTGCTAGCAGCATCCCTACAAGCTGGGTATTCATGCTTCTCTGCTTGTGATAGTCTCATGCTTAAGAAAAATGTAGCCTGAGATGTGACACAGCAAGTTATGATGGAGTAGTTCTCAATTTGATTGAATAAACACAAAGGGTGACATCCTTGCTTAACATGAGTACTTCTGCTGAATATACTGGGCTAATGATCCAGCTCCCAAGAGAACAGATTGGCAAAACAAAATAACTCCTTTCCTGTTGTTTTCTGTGAGTTGTCTTTGCTTGACAGCCATCCATAAATCTTACTCTATGGTTGTAACTGTATTTGTCATCATCACATTGCTTGTTGGATATCGAATCCCAACAGCCACAAACATCCATAAACAATTGCCACAGGACAGGGTAAATGAGCGGCAGAATGAATAGGTATGCCACACCATTTAAACACATAAATTGTGGAAGGCAACAGACCACAACGAATACATATGGGCTCACTGTGTCTTATTTAATAAACATTTAATATGTTATCTTCGACTGGAGATATTACTTACTACTATATTTTAAAAGCAGTCATCCTTTTGGCTTACTCTATAACAATGTGTCATTAGGAAGAAGATGATATGTCAAAAGGTAAGGAAATGGAAACCAGAACATTCCTTTCTGATCAGCTGAAAATGCTGCTGCATATCAAGGCCTTCACAGCCAGAATCAACTGGCTATTGTCAGTTTTCTGGGCTGTGATGTCTGGTAGTATTTGCTCCTAACATTTTGCCAACATCCATGGCTGCCACCTTCAGAAGTAGGTCATGGTAAGGTTTCTTCGGCACTACGCCCTGAAGAGAAACACATCTCACTGTGACATACCTCTGAAGGTGGCAGCCATTAATGTGGGTGAAACATTAGGAACAAAAATTACCAGACCACAGCCACATAGCATGGAAAAAATAGTCAAATGATGCAGCCTGAACCTCCCAACAATAGCAAAGTATTCAGTTAAAACACTGTCGATGTAGACTTGATTAAGCATGGTAGCCACCAAAGGCCACATCTCTTTGGTCAATCTCCCATACTACAAAAGTAATATATAAAAGCAGTGATCATTTTTAAGTTATTTCTTTCAAAAAGACGGGAGGGAAGGAAACCAGGGGGGAAATATTAAAATCCAGCAACTAAAGAACATTTTTAAAAAGAAAAAAAATGATAGGCATAAAGACAAAAATATAACAACAATGGTGGCAGCTCAACACATAGGTTTCTATAAATGGTTTCCAAATATTTAAAAATAAGTCCATACACAATTGCCATCTACATGCCATGTGTTCAAATATTGATAGAGTTCTAAGATCTTGTCCACTGATTTATCTGAGGCAGGCTTTTATACAAGTCTTTTAGCTGTAGTAAGGACACAGAAGGTCCATTTTCATTGACCACTGCTTAGCCTACAAGCGATGGTCAGATTTCTTCCCAATCTTTAGATCTGGATTGGCCCATAGTATGAATTTAGCATATGAAAATGAATCAGAATGATGTGGTTGTGCCATAATACACCATTGTTCTCTAGTTACAGAACCTGGGAATGGGATTCTCTCTGGTATAAGCAGACTCTAATGCATTCCAATTAGAGAAGGGCACTAGACAAGAAGTCTCCAAAAGAATCCAAGATAGATAGTCCAAATGGGAGGAGTGATTCCAATAATTAGTTAACAAGTAGATATAAACTAAGATCAAGTAGATATAAACTACGATCAAGTAGATATAAACTAAGATCAGGGAAACTAAACCCTCCTTCATCAAATGGAAGTTGCATCCTCTGTAAAGGATGTGTCTGAACATGAGTCAGTAGCGTGTTGCAGTAGCTAAAAAGGCAAATGTGATTTTGGGCTGTTTCCAGCTCACATGAAATGATGGTATCACTGTACACTGTTCTGGTCAGATCCCACCTAGAGTATTATGTTCAGTTTTGGGTACCATAGTTTAAGAAGGATGTAGACAAGCTGGAATGTGTCCAAAGGAGGGCAGTGAAGGTGGTGAAGGGTTTAGAGATCAAGTCCTACAAAGAAAGGTTGAAGGAGCTTGGTTTATTTAGCCTGGAGATGTGACACCTGAGAGGTGATATAAGTATCTGCAAGTACTTGAAGGTTCTTATACAGAAGATGGTATGGAGGGTTTTCCCCCCCTGTTGCCTTAGAAGGTTGGACCAGATCAGGCAGGCTGAAATTAAATCAAAAGAATTTTCATCTAAACTTTAGGAAGAACTTCCTGACACAGCCGTTCCTCAATGGAACCAGGTTCTTCAAGAGGTGGTGGATGCTCCTACTTTGGAAGTTTTTAAGCAGAGGCTAGATGGCCACCTGACAGCAATGCTGATTATGTGAACTTAGGCCAGGGGTAGGGAACCTGCGGCTCTCCAGATGTTCAGGAACTACAATTCCCATCAGCCTCTACCAGCATGGCCAATTGGCTGATGGGAATTGTAGTTCCTGAACATCTGGAGAGCCGCAGGTTCCCTACCCCTGACTTAGGCAGATCATGAGAGGGAAAGCAGGAAGGAATGTGTCAGTACTCAGCTTTCGTGGCATTTTTTTTTTTACTTCCTCAGGGCAATGCTGATCACCACTTTGGGGTCAGGAAGGAATTTTTCTCCAGGCTATATTAACAAGGATTCTGCTGGGGGGCCAGTTTGACCATCTTTTGAGTATAGAGGAGGGGGTCACAGGGAGTGTGTGGAGAATTGTTGCGAATGTACTGCATTGTGCAACTGTCTAGACTACATGACCCTGGAGGTTCCTTGCAACTCTATATTTCCATGATTCTAAGGAAATCTGTGGTGATGAACCCCACATAAATTTCTGCAACACAGTACTAATTTTATGAATATATCTACAAGGTATATAGAAAGAAATGATAAAACATAAACAATCCTAGATATATTATCCCCCTTTGAGTGTATTTACTTTGCCCCATAAAGACAAGTTTAAAGTTGCCCACCAGTCTAAATCCAAAGATATATCAGCAATTAGTTTGTATAATCATGTGTGTAATAGATCTAGGAATCAATTTTCCAAGATAAGTAATGACATCTGGGTATCACTGAAAAAGTTCATTGGCAAATACACTCCATGATATATTGTCTTCCAGAACCATCAGCTCAATTTTTGCCCAGTTAATCAACTATCCAGACAAGCCTCCAAAAGTATTAATCATATTCATTAATGCAGAAATGGAAGACCAAGGTTCTGAAATAACGAATAAATGATTATCTGAATAAAGAATGATTTTAAATTCCGAGGAGTTATGTACAAAGCCATGGATATTATTATTTTGTCTAATGGCACTAGCCAGAGGGTCTGGCTAGCTTTCCCACAACTGCTTTTTAGAAGTATGACTCCATCCACAAGTATCTGGGTTTCATGCTACCATTTGCAACCATTCTTGAGAGGATTCTCCTCTGTGGGCAAGGCAATCCAGTGTCAAAACAATTGCTATAGTGCAATTATAATCCAATGTCCAAGCATGTGTAGACATAGCTCAAATAACACATCTGGTATGGCACTCATGAAACTCTATTGGCTCAAACATCAAATAACTCTAAGAATATAGAACTCTCTGAAACCAACACATACAGTTTGACCCAAGCTACTGTGCAGCAAGTACTGCTGAACTACATATATAAGATAATATTCTAGTGATTGATTGCAGAAGAAACTTGTTTCCTCTGTTTTCTGTTAAGGACCCATTTGGACATAATTACAGATCATGAAAGAAATAAGAAGATTTAAATTGGGGCAACACACATGACTGTTTCTCCCCACCCCCACCCCCAGCATATGGTTGTAAACAGGACACCACTTCTTCACATCTTGAAATGGCAGAGTTGCTCCACTTGCTGGGCTGATTTATGTTTTGGCTTTATGGATGGTATCACACAATTATCTCCAGATGGAATAATTGCAAAGAAGGACTGCCAAGGAATATTAGCCCTTACAAGAACTCAGCCGTTGCAGTGTGTTTAGTACAGTGATTACTTTTGTTTTGATTTTTTTCATTTGTCATGGAAGCTTAAGGGCTATTTCCAAAGATGTGTTCTCTACCATGCTTTCCAAAAAGGAGTGTTTCCCACCACCACCCCGAAGCAACCACACAACACTATCAGGCAGCTGTCCATCTTCTTAGTTTTCCTCTGCCTTATTGCACTTTTCACCCAAACTTGCTTTCATACAGTCTTCCCAGAAAGGGTGTAGTCACAATGAGCTTGCCCACCTTTTGGGTGGCAAGTGTGCAAATTTCCAGACGGCCTCTGCTTATATGCCATATCCACATTGTATTCTGTCAAATTTGCCACTCTCTCCCCCCAACCCCCACTATTCTACTCGCTGGCTTTTTACTGCCTTTTGTTTTTGTATCAGTAGTTGATAGATGGTGTGTGTTTTTAAGCCTGCAAAAATCCCTCTGAAGGAGGCCCAGAGGAAAGCCAGGTGAATGCTTCCATGTGAGTGTTTTGTTCTTCCACAAATACTGCTGTATTCAAAGCAGCAATGGGCTCACAACAGGAATTGTCACTGTGTAGAAGCATCCTTAAATTCTACTTGTACTGTCCAAGTCTTCAAGAGACCCTCCATCCAAGAAAGACTTTGGTCCAAGGGGGTAAAATTCAATCCACAAACATTTCAAAACTTAAGTCATTGGAGTAAGCTGATTTAGGGAGTTGTTTGCCAAATATTCTCTCAGTCATTTTATTGTTTCTGAAATCCTCCCTTATTTTCTACCCCAAAATAAAATCCTATTACCCTACTTGAAGGGAGGACATCTACAGCAGACATGCAATAAAAGAAATGGTGGGTATGAGATGTTTATAAAATAGAGGAAAGATCTATCAGTCTTTTCTATCCTTGAATCCTGTTCTATGGTCTAAGCTTACCTGACAGTTCTTCTGTTCAGGGCACTTAGATCAGGAGACCTAAAAGTCAATGGCAGGTCAGTGTTGAGTTGATTTCAGATTTGTCAAAGGCTTTCATGGCTGGAATCAACTGGCTGTTGTGGGTTTTCTGGACTGCGTGGCCGTGGTCTGGCAGTTTTTCCTCCTAACATTTTGCCTGACTCTATGGCTGGCATCTTCAGAGGTATGTCACAGCCAGGTGGAGCTTTTGCCCTGCAAGACTTCTGATTGCACCATGAAGAGAAACACATCTGGCTGTGCCATACCTCTGCCAGCCATAGAGTCAGGAAAAACATTAGGAGCAAAAACTACCAGACCACAGCCACACAGTCCAGAAAGCACAACAGTCAGTTGATTATAGATTGCATTTGAGGGCAAGGAGAGCTCACCAGAGCCTTCAGTGGAGACATGGGTTCACCTGCTGAAGCTCACAACTTAGGAGTCATCATAGAATCATAAGAGTTGGAAGAGATCACAAGGGCCAGCAGATCCAACTCCCTGCCATGGAGCAAGATCATAAATTAGGCAGCTCAAAAAAAAGTTAGATTAGAGCCTTTAATTTTAACTATTTTAACAATGCAAATTAATGTAACTTCAGCAAGGAAATCCACAAGGGGGGAAATAAGGCATATATTGCAAACTGTGGCCCAAGAGAGATAGCTTGCTACTGGAAGAACCCTGTTTAACCTCTAGTCATTTCACTACTGCACCCAAGGTCAAACATGTAGTAGGCCTTCTGCAGGAGAGGTTTGAAGCCAAAAGACAAGGATAAGATTACAGGAAACTCGATTAGCTGCTGAGTACAATGTGAAATTCCAATGCCATCATGCACATACACTGCAATCATAAGCAGAGTTACATACAGACTTCTAAGTTCATGGATGTCACTGTACTCAGGAAGATGCATCTTTGCCAAGGATTGTGCTGGTACTCTCCAGTAGTTCATAGATGGAGAGATTCTTTTGTATATTCGTAACAACACAATTTTCACAAACTCTGAGCTCTTACCCTCTCACTGTTACCTGTTATTTTATTTATTTTGCTTGATTTCTATCTCTTCCCCTCCCCTGCCAGTTATATAACATAGTTTGTATAAGAATAGGCATTTACTAGAGATAGAAGGGAAGCCAAGACCATTGTGCTTGAGTTTATGTGCACCCACTATAAAATCAAGATAGATATTTAACTTCAAGTGACACAAAGAAAGTGGTACCCAGGAGGAGGAGAAATGGTATCCAGAAGGAGGAGAAAAGGAAACCAGGAAGCAACAAGGGCATTTGGAATGCATGAGCGCACCCTAGCAATTGTGGTCAAGGAAACCCATTCTGAAACCAGCGTAGTCATAGACCAGTGGTGGCGCAACTTTGGCACTCCAGATGTTATGGACTACAGGGGGTGATGGGAATTGTAGTCCATACAAGACTTCCACAACGTTTCCTGCCATGAAATGCTACATTTTATTGTCAGAATTCTGCACGCTTTTTGATGAGTTTGGATCTTGAAATGCTTTCATCTCACTTTTCCGCCACTGTTTTTATGAACACTTTCACTGCGATGTTTTTTCTGCCACTCTGAACACTCAGCCCTTATCTACCGCCCCCCCCCCCCCCGCCCCGGTGTAGTTACCTAGCCTCTCTTTCAGTCCTTAGCTGGCCATTTCCCCCCTCCCCACTTCCTTTTTTAATTTTTTGAGGAAAGATCAGCGATAAAGCCCTGATGCGAATCGGTGCGTCAGCACCAGGCTAACCTTCCTTTTGCCACAGTAAAAGGCTAGGATCATTAAGAACTGCTGGTCTTTCCCACCTCTGCTGGACTCCAACTCATGGTTTAATGTAAACAAATGTAAAACAAATGCTGAACCATCATGATAGGCTTATTTATTTTGGAATGTGAATGGAAACCCAGCCAAATATGCTGCAAATTGACATAAACCTCTAAACATTGCATTTTGCAGAGCTATACCACGCTGTGTGCTCTGAGGGCATTTCACCTATTTCACCCATTTCCCTCACCCTGATTACTTTTCTTTTCTCAAAAAATTAAAAATCATGATTTGGTCTGCTATTTGAATATGTGAAAATGTAATTGTGTGAATGGGCAAACAAAATTGCAGCTGGCTTATGGTGATCTAGTAGGGTTTTCAAGGCATGAGACATTCAGAATTGGTTTGCCATTGGCTATCTCTGCCTAGCAACCCTAGTATTCAGTGGTGGTCTACTATCCAAGGCCGGTTCTGCATAGCTTCTGAGATCTGAGTCTGGGCCATGCAGGTCAGGGCAACCATGGCTCATGCACAACCACAAAGTTATTTGGTAACTTAAGAACATAAGAACATAAGAACTAGCCTGCTGGATCAGACCAGAGTCCATCTAGTCCAGCACTCTGCTACTCGCAGTGACCCACCAGGTGCCTTTGGGAGCTCATATGCAGGATGTGAAAGCAATGGCTTTCTTGAGTCAGATGGTCATGAGGCAAGAAGACTCATGACTTGGAGCAGAAATTATTGTACCTGTCAAAAACAGCAAGTTCACCTGCTGAAAATGTACACCATGAATTTTGCGGCACCTCAGAACTATTCCTATATTGACATAAAAGCAATGGGCATATTTCCTGTCTTGCACAATATATTCCATTAATTTATGTTTAACTGTAAAGAAGGGGAAAGCTTTGTGCTAATGTTTTTTTGTCTTTCTGTTAAGTTACACAGTCCAAAGAGAGTGCAAACTATCAACACTTCATACTCGAGACAAATTGGCAATCCAGTCCTAGGTACAAGCTAGGTCAACACATCATAAAACCCACTGATCCTTTAAAAGGCTCACAGTGAGCTGTTTCGTTGTGACAGTTCATGAGCATGAGGTATACCTAGCAACAAATACTTGACCTGAAGGAGCTGCGTCTTTTATATGATTTTTTGTAGCCGTGCCACTCTCAGCCACAGTGGAGACCTTTGGCATTTGCCATGCTCGGAGGTTTTTTGAAAGAAGCACATAGTCCAGAAGAAGTCAGGATGGATATTGTATTAAATATAGTGGTGGTATCAACACAGCAATGTTTGTAACTGTTCAGAGATCTTCAGTATATTCGCACCATAATCTGTAATTAGGGGTGAGAATTTTCTCCATTTCAGTCATTTGTTGTTTAGAGGAAGATGCTATCACCTGTTCTACTCCTTGTGGATTTTGGTTCAACAAAGACAATTCCCAGAATTAATTCTGGAATTGGAGGGAATGCATCTGGCTACAGCAGGGGTAGGGAACCTTTAACACTCGAAGAGCCATTTGGACCCATTTTCCATGGGAAAAGAAAACACTTTGAGCCGCAAATAATTTTTGACATTTAAAATAAAGATAACACTAAATATATAGGGGTTTTTTAACCTTTTACTCTGCTCATTCTGAGAAGCGCATGGATGCGCCCACCCTGCTGCCTGCAGGGCGGGCAAGGATGAAGCCGGCGGCTTGGCCTTGCCAGCCGCCGGGAAAGCGCCCGCCCCGCTCCAACGGGGCGGGCGAGAGGGGAAGCCCACGGCGCAGCCCAGCCAACCGTGGGCAGTTGGTGCAGGGCAGGCAAGGATGGGGCCGGTGGATTGGCTCGTGGAGCCACAGTGCAAGGGCAGAAGAGCCGCATGCGGCTCTCGAGCCGCAGGTTCCCTACCCCTGTATTCCACAGTATTCAATTCCTTCCAATCTCTTTGCATTTTTATGTCTCCCCATACCACATTGGTGTGTGCAGGCCCATCACCAGTAAAATCACACAGCATCAGAGATTTTTTCAGCACGGTGAGCTCCTTTTTCCTGTCACCACAAACCTATCTCAATATACCTGTATGAATAATCGCATCAAGATTTTTCCCCCCAGCATTTTATTAATGCATTAGTAATACAAAGGGTGCATGGGTGGAGAAGCAAAGTGATAGACCTGGAGGTGGGAAGGGTACTCTTATTGGAATATTTTATCCCTCAGAGGGAATATAGGGTGCCAGAGATTACACTGTATGTTATTGTTTTAATACTGTTTTATTGTAGTTAAGTCCATTTGGGAAGGCCAGTCAAAAAGTCAAATAAATTAAAATCAATCAAATCATTAAATAAAATACTTAAGAGATTATACTCAAAAGATAACAAATCACTCCAACCTGCAGATGCAACTATCACTCAATTCTAGAACAAATTCCTTTGTCATGCAAGAGGACTGACCCTGAGATCGCTAAGACTGGATCCTATGCTGCTCAAAGAACATATGGAATCATGAAAGTACATGGCAAAATCATATCGAGATTTCCCATTTCAGTCTGTCACACCCAAGAAAAGACATATCTCCTACGGGAACTGCCTATCTGATCAAGGCTACACTCCACAGAATATGACTGGAATAGAAACCACAGGCATGTAGTGATTGGTGTGTTGCATTTATGAATAGCCTTTAAAGGGGTGTGTGATGGTGCAATGCTATTCGTGGAATAACCAGCCTAACCATAATAATACGATGATAGATTACAGCTGAACTTTACAAACAAGTTCAAAGAAGAAAAGACTGATTTGAATTCCACACCGCCATCTGGTGCTTTTATAGAGTATGACAGATTTTTAAAAAAGGTACTTGCCTTAAAACCCCACCAGGGGTCACCGTAAGTCAGATGTGACTTGTCAGCAAAAAAAAGAAAAAGACTGAATATACACATATACATTGCAACATGTGGACAGTCATTAATACACCACTGCAAGTATGCTGCATTGGAGCAGCACATTCTTGCCTTGAATTATAGAGGATAAGGGAACAGCTCTTATTGTGAGGGACAGACAACCAGCGACTTGCCCAAGGAAGTGTCCATCCCACTGGAAGTGGTAGAGGCGATCGCAAGGATCTGGGCAGAAATGGTGTATCTTGACTCTGGGGGAATCTAGCACTGGATTAGAATCGCCAGGCATATAAAATATTTCATAGACACACATTGATCCAAGAATCAAGAGATTCTATTCATTATACACTCTCATATTCAAATCAAGGAGAACTCAAGAAGTTGTCCTAACTTGGCAAGCACAGAAGGAGATCCTAGTATGTCAAAGGCTGGTTGTGATGATATGGAAAGGGCTGAGTCCTTCCTTTGCCTGCCCTCCCCCCCCCTCCCCCAAATTGCTGCTCTCTAGCCAGTGGGGCTCCATGACTGGAGAGTAAACCCTGCCAGCAGAAAAATAGCCAGGGGGAAAAACAGTTTTGAATAGGAAAAAACAATGAGAGAGGCAAGAGAGTATGACTGTCTCCTCCCTATGAGGCACTTTAAATCAACCCCACCTCCCCTACCTGCTTTAAGAGGATCAGTTTGGACCCTCCTGCTACCACATCAAGCCACAAGATGAGTGAGAAAATGGGCAGGAAAGCTGGCCACCACCTGGTTTCCCCCTGGTTTTCTGCTCCAACCAAGGGTGGTTTGCTGTGCAAAGGAGAATGCTGGTTGTGTATCCTCACTCAGCTCCAGTGGCAATACCAGCAACGGCTTCCTTCTCTGGGCTGTTTTATCTTTCAGGAGGAGTCCTGCAGTAGAAAATGCAGAAGACAGCAGCAGAAAGCAGAGTGAAGAACTAGAAACTGAGTGTGCCTTTCCAGTAGATTAGTTGTCATGGGACAGCTGGTGCCTGACATGAGAAGCAGAAGCCATTGAGGAGTGCAGTTGCTAGAGGGGAAGCAGGTTCTCACACTGAAAGGGGAAAAATTGGGAATTGTGTAGCTTTGAAACAAAGATGCTACATTGGTAATCTGGCATTGGTCATAAAGACCATGAATATGGTAGAGGAAAAAGGAAGTTTCCAGTAGATGTGGCTGCAGTGTCTGAGGGGACAGTAAATCTCAGTTCTTTCCCACGGAAGCCATTTTACATCCACCCGTCCCTGGATATTGTGCTATCCCTGTACTGTAGCAATTGTTTGCAACTAGATTTTCCAGTCTGGTCAAGACAATCAAGTTGCAAATGGTTGCTCTAGCACAATGATAGAGTTGGACATCGATCCAGCAATGTGTGTGTACAGCCCTTGTCATCCTTAAAAGAGGATGTGAGATAGGAGGAATATGGGCTTGCTGCTTAACTCAGAAGCAACTTGGAATTTTCAAATGAGAGAAATTCATCGTCTGAACTCCTGAATTCTGAATAGCCTTTGCTATAGCCAATTTAGCACTTGATGTGGATGGCCCAGGCTCATCCCAACCTCATCAGATATCAGAAGCTAAGCAGGATCAGACTTGGTTAGTATTTGGATGGGATTCCACCAGGGAATACCAGGGTTGTGACATGGAGGCAGGCAATGGCAAACCACCTCTGAAAGCCTCTTGTCTTGAAAAACCCATAAGGGGTTGCCATAAGTCATCTGTGACTTCACAACACTTTACACACACACACACAACTTAGTGCAATGTCGTGCAGTTATTCCAATCTATGCCCATTTAAATCAAGAGGCTTTTAGAGCCCAACCACAAGTTACAACAGACACAGGTCCAACCCATGGCTGCCAATGCAAATTGTAGGGGGAAAGCATCACTTTAAAAAATTGTTGCAAGGGTCTTATCCTGGCAGGGCATGCAGCATAGAGGCAGCACAAGGTGTAGTGGTTAAGAGTGGTCAGCTCTAATTTGGGTTTGATTCTACACTTCTTGACATGAAGCTGTTGGGTGACCTTGGGCTAGTCACAGTTCTGTCCAAACAATCTCAGACCCACCTACCTCACAAGATACCTGTTGTGGGGCAGGGAAGGATTTTATAAGCCACTTAGAGACTTCTTATGGTTGAGAAAATCAGGCTACACATCCAAATTCTTCCTCCTCCTCTTTTTTTCTCACCCTCTGCTCAATTTAGTACCCAAACAAACCCCCATAGCTGTTTTGGATTTTGAACTGGGGGCGGGGATCACCTTGTGCTTTTACAATGCAGGCCCAATATAGGTTCAACTCTAACAGCAAGTTTTAAATGGCTAAAATGGTGCCAGGAAGAAGGGGTTGGACCTGTGTCCACTGTAATGTATTGTTTGTCCCACAGAGTTGATGCTACTCTGCATGGGATCATGCTGAAAATGAGCTCCTTTCTCTCTTAGAGTAATGGTTTGCCAATTATTTATTATACAAATAAAAGTTAAAATAAGGTAAAAAATAAAATAAATCAGAGCATTTCCCCTATTAAGCTTCCTGAGCTTTGGATTAGGCTCCGTATCCACTATTGGCCACTCGTCGTAGAGAAAGAGAGCACAAAAATACCTTTACAAAGCAAGTCCAAGAGCCAGCTTTCTATTACTTTTCACTGGCATTTCCATAATGACTGATGGAATCTGAGACGCATTGTGTCCAATACCCTCTTTCTCCCTTCTCAACTTGGCCAGGAAAGGAGGGGAAATGCTTTCAAGAGAAACTTAATCTGCCTGGCATGTGCAAGGTCCTTTTGAAAAGCCTGAATGTTTTGCCACTGTGCAAGCTAAATGAGAAGTATGCTTCAGTTATTTAATTAAAACTGATTGTGGACTGCAGACTTCCATTACCGGCTGGTTCCTGTGGGACTGCATTGGATTCAGCTGATCACACTACTGCCACTGTTGAAGTAAATTTGTGTACAAGCATCCATAATACTGTTCTGTTGGAGGAAAAAAAGGAGGGTCATGAAAAAGTTTGGAATTGAGCTGGTTGGGATGGGAGGGAGGAGAGAGAGCCACTGAGCATCTTTCAGGTTCTAAATTCTGACTGCCTACTGCCAGCGGGGCTGAAGACACTGCCCGATTGTCCAAGGGTAACATGGGTTCATGTGGAAATACTCAACCATATTCATTCAAGAAGTGGGTTGCTTTACAGACTTAATGCAGTGATGGCTGTGGGTTGGAATTTGATCCACAGCCAATGCAAATCAGAGGGGAGCAGTAAGACGAAAAACATACTTCTGCCTGGCCGGTTTCCCCCAGCGCAGACGCATTTGTCTAAATCAGGGCATTTTTGAGCTTTGTTAACTTTCCAAGTCAAAACAAACAGAGGTGAGCCAGTGATCCCTACCAGAACCACTGCACACATCCCAAAGCAATGTGGAAAGAGGAAGCCCCTGCAGGTGGCTGGGGGCGGGGCTCAAAGGGCATGTTGTTTGAGGGTAATTTTCTAAGCACTTCTGACTTCTATGGACTTAAAAGGACTTAACTCTGCTTAAGATGGCACTCCAGATTGTGGAATGGCACACGAGAGCCTGATCTCTTCAGTTCTTGGAAGCTAAGCAGGGTCAGTGCTTGAATGGGAGACCAAGACAGATTGCAGAGGAAGGCAATGGCAAACTTGCCCTAATCACTTGACTTGAAATCCCGATGGGGGTTGCCATAAATCAGCTCTGACTTGACAGCACTTTATACACAAGATGGCACTCCACTGTAACTCTGACGCTTAGTATTTTTCTGCTTCTTACCCATTGCCACAGTTTGAGGGCATGGGATGTTTGGCCTTGTTAAAGTAGACATGGATCTGGACAGCTTCTGGACGGAGATCTCCTGGGAATCCTACATAAGCTGCCTTGAGTGATGGTAGCAAAGGTCCTTTTTATTTAGATATACATACTCTGCTTTTCTCTCAGATGGGCCCAAAGTCATTCACCTCTTCGCTATTTTATCCTTAGCTTAGAACAACAATTAGTGGTAGATTGGGCTAAGAGTGACTGGCCCAAAATCACTCAGTAAGTTTTTGGGGCAGAGTAGTCATTCAAACCTGGATGTCTCCAGTGCTGGCCATGCTTCACTCCTCTTTCTATACATTTTAAACGCCAAAATCATCAAGCTTAGAGAAGTTATCCAAGAAGGTAACAAATCCTGAAAAATGCTTTTCCCGAAATCTTTCAGTTTCACTAGAGAAAAGGAAGAAGAAGAGTTTGGCTTTATATCTCATCTGGTTGTTGTGGGCTTTCTGGGCTGTGTGGCTGTGGTCTGGTATATCACCAGTGTAACACACTTCTCTCTGTGATACACCTCTGAGATGCCAGCCACAGATGCAGGCGAAATGTTAGGAACAAGATCTACCAGATCACGACCACACAACCCGGAAAGCCCACAACAGCCAGTTGAATTTGGCCGTGAAAGCCTTTGACAGGACATTTACATCTCATGTTTCTCTCCTGTAAAGAGTCTCAAAGAGGTTATCAAACTCCTTCCCTCCCCCCACAACAGACATCTTGTGAGGTAGGTGGGGCTAAGAGAAGCACTGTGACTAGCCCAAGATCACCCAGCAGACTTCATGTGCCGGAGTGGGGATACAAATCCAGTTCACTAGACAAGAATCTGCCACTCATGCGGAGGAGTGGGGAATAAAACCCAGTTCTTCAGATTAGAGCCCACCACAGTTAACCACTACACCACACTGGCTCTCAGCTATCCATAGTGCTTAATTGTTAGTTCTGCACCTCTTAGGTCCCAAAACAATATCTGCATAAAGATATTGCTTTAAACCAACGAGGTGAATCCTGCACCTCTTGTCCTAGTCCACTAAGTAAAATCTGAAATCTTCCTTCAACTTTATTGACTTTTCCTTTGAAGGGTGGTTCCTTTGAGGATGGTTAAAGCCACTCCATTATTTGTAGAACCCCAAATTTAAGCATGCTCTGCTCATACACCTTTTTCTTGCCTTCCCTACCCTGATATCAGATAATCTTGGCTGGAAAAAAAACTCCATTTAGCCTCTGACATATAATAGCAGTAATGTGGACTAACCAGATTGGTTTGTTTGTTTGCTTGTTTTGCTCCACAAGCCAGGATCATGAGCATGGATTAAACCCTGGTTGAAATCTGAGTTGTAGGTATTGGGGGAGAACAACTCCAGTAACACCTACGCTTACATCCACATACCACAGGTAACTAGACTGAATTTCTCTCTGAGATTTTCTGCATGAGGAGGGTAAGCAAAGCATGTGCATGAACATGGCAGTGTAAAGCGACTTCTGATTACAACCCTGATGTAAATGCTGCATTTGTCACTCATGAGGATTTAAAACTTCCTACTTTCCCCAAAAGGGCCTGCAAAGTTGTTCTCTGGAAATAAAAGTACACAGAGAAAGTTACCCATGTACACAATTGTTCCTTCACTGCTGGACAATAGAAAACATCTTGTATTAAAGCATGAGCTGTTCTTTCATGACAACATTGGTAGGGAAGTGACTTTCATAAATAAAGGTAAGCCATTGAGGACTGTCCAGCTGTTCACCCTATACTATCATTTTCTCTCTCTCTCTTTTGTACATAAACCTACTGCAGCTTTCCAACAACACAATCTAATCACACATCACAACAGCACACCAATCAAAGTGGTGCTGGGATATGGTCCACATTTAGCACAGAGGCATATGTACAAAATCAGTGTTTACAAAGAATTCTAGGTCGCACACCCAAACATTTTCTCAGCTATGAAGCAAATTATTCAAGTACTACTCTCTCTGAACTCCAAAGTTACTGACAACTATAGACATTAAAAAAAGATAAATTAAACTTGATTAAAAGAGTTTAACCAGCTTAGAATTTTGGGAAGAGACAATCTGGTTTATGGAAAGGTGTCTGCAAGACCTAGACGCAAATCCATGCTCAGCATCCGCCTCTCAGTTTAATATCTGACTGTGTGTGATGCATGAAATATAGTGTAATTTGTGTGTGTGTGTCTGTCAACATCTCATAAATAACATGTGGTAGAAATTAGCCCACAATAGTGTTTGATACACAACAGGCAATCATAAAATGTATCCGACTTTATTTGCTAAACGACAGCTTATACAATCTGCCAGAATCAAAACTATGAAGGGTTTCCAAGAAATCTAAAGCAGTTTAATATCAAATGCTGAGGTAATTTCACATTCAAAGCACATTCAAAATTCCATATGGTAAATTTGTAAAATTAATTGCATTTCAACATTCAGTTACATCAAACTTTGCTCCAGCTCCATTTGTAATCACACCATTACACATTTTTTCTTTTGTTTCCTATTTCATTTTATCTGATTTTTGGTTTCATAGCCTTCTTCTGTACTGTACTGACTGGGCTCAAGAACAGCAATCTAATCCCCCGAAATATTCAGGAAAATACTCTGCATTGGATCCAATTATTCCTTTCCACTAAGGGCAAAACTAGTCATGAAGATTTTCTACTACCTGAATCTGGGAAAGCAGCTGAATATTGCATGAGAAGCTTATCCCCCCCCCTTCCCCTGGGTAAATAAGACCTCCTGGGTCCTTTCCAAGTTAGGAAAATGGAGTGAGGATGATGCTGAAGCTTATTCTTCCCCCTGCCCTGCTGTTCTGACCCAAGTCAGCCCCCTGTGGCACTCAGGAGCTTATCCACCAGCAGCTGCAGTCTGACTGACACAAAACGAGAGTCGTTGTGGAGAAACTGAGGTCTGGCTTATAGAAAATTATCTAGCTTAGGGTTAAGTGAAATGGAGAAGGATTCTTTCTACTGGAGGAAGGGCTCTTTAGTCCACCAGTGGAAGATGTCTCACTTAGTGGAGGGAAATCATTGGAACTTATCAATCCCAGTTCATCAAGTTCTGTACCACCAGACTTCTTTTGTAAATCAGATCTGTTAACTCACCAGCATGGCACAGCAAAAATGATACAACCATGCTTTGTTCATATCCCCCTTTTCAACACCTACAAAATTATTATGTAACATGCATTTATGTATCTCACTTATTTGAAGAACTGACTTCAGTTCTCCTGCTGCAAAACCAGATCACATAAAAACCTACAAACTGGACAGCCTGAGAGAAGCAGGGTCTGACACAAGAGAAAAGTGTTTTGTGCCTTCCCTTTCCATAACCCCAAGGTGGCAAACGGAGAAATAAACTGAGAAATAGAATCCACACATCTGGACTATCCTGACCCTCTCAAAACAACTATGGGAATCAGGGCCCAGAACACGGGGAGCAAATGGATATATTTTACCAAAGTTTAAAAATACAAAAATGGTGGGTATGGGCTGGACTGCATGGTCTGCTTATGTTATTTTCAGAATCAAAACAGAAATGCTTCTGTCATGACTCAAAATTGTATTTGTAAGGCAGGCTACATGCTTCTTGGGCCCAGAGAGGGGACTTATGGTTACTGGGCCTTTCCCCACTTACCTTAAGCCCCGCGCTACTCTCCTCAAGTAGCGCGGGGTCCCCCTGCATTCCCCACGACAGGGGCGGCGACAGCACAGCCGCCCCGACGCTGCCGCTGTCGTGCCCCCTCAGTGCGCAGCATCCCTGGCGCTGGAGAAAACAGCGCCTTTTGATGCCCGGGCGCGCGCCAGGGATGCCGCGGGCTGAAAACAGCGCGCAGCATAGGGGGGATCCTTGTGAGTGGGGAAACGCCCTCTGAGAGCAACTGCAGGCAGGTCAAAGAGAAACAAGGGAAATGTGGGCATATATGACACAGAAGCACATCAGTCATCTGGCATAGCTCCTGGCACTCGCCAGCTTAAAAAAATGAAGAGGAATTGAAACGGAAGTCCCTCCTCCTGTGTCAACTGTGATAAACATGTACATATGCTGGAGCACCAGGGCCTGGTAAAAGAAAAGCAAATGAGAGGAACAGATGAGGTTGGCATTACATTTATTGACTTTTTAGAGCAGTGGCCTATCATAAATTCCTTCCTTGTCGCACAGGATATGGCTGAAATAGTCAGCAAAGCTCTCTTTACCCAAACGACTTCTTCTTCATGTGATTCTAGCATACAAAGATCTGCCTTAATCCACCCAGGTGATCAGGATGCAAACAACATCAACACTGGGATAAAGAGGAAATACACCGGATGTGTTCGCATAGCGAACAGTAAAAGCCGGTGGTGTCGTATCGGTTTCCCTCACAATTTGCCACGCAAGCACATCTGTTGTGCTTTCTCTTTCAAGCAGTTCCACAACTCTTGATTATGGAAACATACATTTACATAAGCCATTTTGCTAAGCTGGACAACTCTCTGTGGACGCAATTTATCTTACTGAAAATAACATAAGCTCTCTTGTTGATTGTAGTGGCTGTCTGAAACAAATTCTGTGCCAGTTCCAAGAGCATTAAGCACTTGATCTAGGCTAAATAAAGAATCTACATTTAATGAAGGTGCATAGATGCTGATTGGGACATAAGAACATAAGAACATAAGAACTAGCCTGCTGGATCAGACCAGAGTCCATCTAGTCCAGCATTCTGCTACTCGCAGTGGCCCACCAGGTGCCTTTGGGAGCTCACATGCAGGATGTGAAAGCAATGGCCTTCTGCTGCTGCTGCTCCTGAGCACCTGGTCTGCTAAGGCATTAGCAATCTGAGATCAAGGAGGATCAAGATTGGTAGCCATAGATTGACTTCTCCTCCATAAATCTGTCCAAGCCCTTTTTAAAGCTATCCAGGTTAGTGGCCATCACCACCTCCTGTGGCAGCATATTCCAAACACCAATCACACGCTATGGTGAAGAAGGCGTTTCTTTTATTAGTCCTAATTCTTCCCCCCAGCATTTTCAATGAATGCCCCCTGGTTCTAGTATTGTGAGAAAAGAGAGAGAAAAAATTTCTCTCTGTCAACATTTTCTTACCCCATGCATAATTTTATAGACTTCAATCATATCCCCCTCAGACGTCTCCTCTCCAAACTAAAGAGTCCCAAACGCATGCAGCCTTCTCCTCAGTACAAGGAAGGTGCTCCAATCCTTCAACTTCATCCCTCGTTGCCCTTCTCTCTGCACTTCTTTTCTATCTCTTCCGATATCCTTTTTTGAGATGTGGCTACCTCAGAACTGAACACAGTACCTTAAGTCGCGGTCAGCATCCACTCATCGGCTTTATATAAGGGCATGACAATCTTTGCAGTTTTATTCTCGAATTCCTTTCCTAATTATCCCCAGCATAGAGCTCTGCCTTTTCATCAGCTGCCATGCATTGAGTTGACATTCCCATGGAACTACTTCAACTAAGACGCCTAAATCCCTTTCCTGGTCTGTGACTGATAGCACTGAAGCCCCCCAGTAAGCGTAGTGTGAAGTTTGGATTTTTGCCCCTAATGCATCACTCACTCTTTTACATTTTAGCCACATTGGAACTGCATTTTGCCATTTCTTAGCCTCCACTCCACCTAATTTATCAAGGTCGGCGCTTTGGAGCTCTTTCAAGTAATCCTTTTGTGGTTCTTACCACTCCCTACATAATTTGGTTATCATCTGCAAGAGCTTGGCACACAATAACTACCCACTCCTACTTCCAGGTCATTTATGAATAAGTTAAAGAGCAGTGTGGTCCCAAAAGCGGATCCCTTGGGGACACCACTCCCCCCTACATCTCTCCGGCATTGTGAGAACTTCCCATTTATACCCACCTCTTTAGTTTCCTGTCTCCTCAACCAGTTTTAATCCATAGGAGGACTTCCCCTCTTATTCCCTTCCATTGCTGAGTTTTTTCTCTTTCTAACAGTCCTGGAGTGAGGAACTTTGTCAAAAGCCTTTGGAAATCCAAGCAGACAATGTCCACTGGTTCCCCCTATCCCACACATGTCTGTTTACACCCCTCAAAGAACTCTATAGTAATAAGTTCTGTAAGACCAGGACTTTGCTCTCTTACAAAAGCCATGCTGACTCTTCCTCAGCAGGTCTTGCTTTTCTACATGTTTAATAATTTTATCTTTAATGATAGATTCTACTAATTTACCAGGAACAGATGTCAAACTGACTGGGACAAGTATATCCCATTCAGAAATTAGCAGACGTTAACAAAAAAAAACACAAATTTTCTGATATAAACAGTGTTACCAAGAGCTACCACAAGGCTATCAGCCAAACAATCCCTTCACACTATGAAGAACCAATTCAAACATCACAAGAAAACAGACTTCACTCCCCCTGATTTCGTTACTTACAGTCGTACCACGCTGAACACAACTGATTCTATCTGATCTTGAGCAGATAACTGAGCAGGATCAGGTCTGGTTAGTATTTGGATGAGAGAGCACCAAGGAAGTCTAGGATTGCTATGCAGAGGCAGCCAATGGCAGAGGCATATCGAGGGGAAATGGCACCGGGGACAACACTTGCTCTAGGCACCCCCCCCCCATGCTTGGGGGCAGCTCCTTCCCACAGCGGCAGGCTGCCTCTGAGCCACCCCCAGCCTCCCTGCAGGTCACCTCCTGCCCTCCCCAGGCCCTGCAGGGAGGCAAGGGCAGGGCACGACAGTGGGTGGCCCAGGAGCTGGTCTGTCGCTGTGGTGCCCATCTGAGCCGCCCAGAGCCCCACCCCCAATGGCCTGGGGGGGCAGGAGGTGGCTTGGATGGATACCACGGCAGGAGGCAGCTCAGGGTCGGGGCTTGGGGGTGCCTCCCACATGGCAACCCAGCTCTTCCAAGCCGGGTCAGCATGGGGAAGGAAGGTAGTGGGGGTGATTTTGCATCTCCCATTTTGCCTACACTCATTTGAAAAAAAAAACCCATTCCTGTGTGCAGTATGCCCCTGGCCAACGGTAAACTGTACCTGTTGTCTCTTGCCTTGAAAATCCTATGATTGTTGTAAGTCAACTGTGAGTTGATGGCACTTTCCACTACCACTAGTGCCCCTCCACTCAGTGACCCTGGGATTTATACCCCACTTTTCTCAATGGCAAGGAGTCTCAAAGCAACTTACAAACTTTTTCCCTTCCTCTCCCCACAACAGACACCTTGTGAGAAAAGTGGGACTGAGAGACTTCTGTGAGAACTGTCACTAGCCCAAAATGACCCAGCAGGCTTTGTGTAGGGGCAGGAAAACAAAACGAGTTGACGAAATAATAGTCCGCCATTCATGTGGAGGAATAGGGAATCAAACCCAGTTCTCAAGATTAGAGCCCACCACTCTTAACCTCCACACCATGCTGGTCTATGATGCACAGCTCGGCCTATATTCCGAAGTGCTTCTGTGTCATTATATTGCTGCCTGTTCCTGGCTCAGCAGGCAGGATGCAAAACACCATTCCAAAGCACATGTGCTGTGTACTTACTGTAGTGTGTGCCTGCCAATATGGCACCATCTCATACTTGGGACCCGAATTGCAAGCACACTTGCCAAAATGATTGGCCACTGGTAAAAACACAAGGGGGATTGGAGCAGCTAATCACTGGTTGAAACATTATAAATGTCCTCTTTTAAAATTTCCTCATGGGAGAGGATCAGCATGAAAAATCTTATCAAAAAAAGAAATCAAATTTTGATGAGAACTCATATCATCACCCACAAACTAATGCAATATTTATTAATTTATATCTCACAGGAAGTCAAAGCGCTGTCTCTATTTACTGAAAAATATGTAGTACACAGCAGCCAATCCATGTGTTTTATTTATTCATTCATTTGAGGATTTACAGTCTGCTTTTCAACTCAATATTGTTCTCAAAAGAGAACAATATTACCTTCTCCCCCTCCAAATTCATTTTAAAGAAAAACAAAAGTCTCGAGCAAAACTAAAATCAGCAGCATTATCTCAGCAGCAGGGAGAATACAAGCTAAACCCAGCTCCATCACACATGAAGGCTAAAAGCCTGTGGCAAAAAAAAAGTTTTATTGTATAATGATATACAAAGTTGTTCTAGTCTTAGGCCATTGAAATATATGTGTATAGCTTGGACTAATTCTAGGTAGGATCACAGAGTTAATGGTTATCTAAATGAGACTCTCGAGTCTGGTGATTCAAGTGGCAATTAATTCCAAAATGCAAGACCACAACAGAAACTACTTGACTGGTTGCTAAGAATATATAGCCTCTGAAACTGGCAGCACCCACAATAAAATAAAACAGTAAATAAGTAAAATAAAACAGGAATCCATTGGCACCATTAAGACTAACAAAACATATTCCAGCATAAGCTTTTTTGAGTCCCAGTTCACTTCACCGGCTGTAAGATGACGTCAGTACTCCCAGCGTGAATTCAGTGGCTGGAATGCTTTTAGGAAAATCACATTGTTAGCATATCAGCCAAAGAAGTGGCTAGAATGCCTTCTAGAGGCCAAACTAATTGTGAGGGAGACCATAGGGCCACCGATGTCATTTTTTGAGGAAAATGTTAAATTTGCCTATCCTGTTGAGGCATAAAACACAGCACCAGCAAGTAAGTTTGTCCCCCACCCCCATTTTAAATTGCCTAAAAAGTCATGGGGGGCTATTTTGGCACTTCAAAAGATATGGAGGAAGGAATCAAAGGCTGATTCCGCATGGGCCAATAATAGCGGTGTGAAAATGGTGTGAAAAGGCTGTAAACCCTTTTACACCATTTTAAACCCTTTTACACTGTTTTCACACCGCTTTTTGCTCCATGCGCGGATCATCAGCCAAAGATTTCCTGCTTCCCACCTCGAGCTAGGGCTCTGCGTGGAGGCCTGTGACTCTGCGCACCACTATAATAAATGTAGTTTTACATTTTCCTCTAAAATGGCATCAGTGGCCGTGGGTTGGCCCTGTGCCCCTCCCCCACTTACATTTAGTTTGGCCCAATGTCTCAGCATCAGCACGATAAGCCAGGATAGGAGACACAGCGGCATGCTCAAGCTGTTTTTCATGGAGCTCACCTATTCAGGATGGGAAAATGTGCCCCTTTCACAACTTCAGGACCATTAGCAGCCAGCCATCATAGACTTTCAGTTATCCACTGTCACCCAGTCCAATATAGATGTGGGCAGTCATTCAAAGAGGGCACTGCCACCTCTGACTCAAACTGAAAAGAGAAATCAAGCTGGAGGCATCAATACACATGACAACCCTCTTCAAAACTCCACTGAACTTCTAGAAGCATTATATAGATGTTAAAAAGTCTGAGAGATTGCTTTCTTGCTACCACTTTTCATCAGTGGTGCAATAGCTCTTTCTATACCATTCCGCACACGCAAAATAATGCATTTTCAAACCACTTTCACAACTGTTTGCAAGTGGATTTTGCCATTCTGCACAGCTTCAAAGAGCACTGAAAGCAGTTTGAAAGTGCATTATTCTGCATGTATGAACGAATTCCCTCTCACTCCTTCAGTGCTAGAGCATACAAGCTTGTGCACCTCTGATTCCCATCTTCAGTGCCGTTGTTAAAAGCTTTTTTAAAAATCCAGTTTGGGAATTCTACCGTTGCATTCTAAATAGAAGTACACCTTTACTGAATGGGTTTAGAAAGGTGCAGCTCTGTTTAGGATTGCACTGCTAACTCTACATCTTTCTGAGAAGGAAAAATAAAGATCCTTTTTCCTCAGAAAGGCAAGAGAAACAGAATAGTTCTTTGAAGATTCCCACATGACCGTTCCTCTCGAGAAGACCAACTTCCTCCATTCAGGAATACTGCAAAGCTCCTCCCCACCCCACAGCATCTATGCAACTGATGGTGAAGCCACTGATGATGAGGTATTTCATGACTAATCATACCCAGAGGATGGGCAGAGACATATTTCCCCTGGCTTTCTCCTGAAAAATGCGATCAATCTGTAACTAAGGATGTTGTGGTTAGGAGGGAGCAGATTTCACTGGTTCTATTATGTTACCATTTCTTCGATGAGTTAACAACATAGGAAGGGACCTGTTGGATCAGACCCTCTAGTCCAGAATTCTGTTTCACACAGCTGCCAAACAGGTGCTCTGGTGGGTCAACTTATGTGTGTCGCTTTGCACACACCTGGACTTTCTCCCCTTTTGTTTGCGTTTCTTTGTGTGATTTGTCTGAAAATACATATTTGATTATGCATTTTACTTCAGTTCCTGATATGACATGGCAGGCAGAATCTTTAGTTTATGCCCTTCCCCACCCCCGCCCCTCCAATACATATGTATGTCTATACAAAAGAGAAAAAGAGATGATTAGGAAGAAGTGTGTTGGTTTTTATACTCCTCTTTTCACTACCACAGGGAGTCTCAAAGTGGCTTACAATTGCTTTCATTTCTCCTTCCCCACAACAAGCACCTTGTGAGGTAAGTGTGGCTGGACAAATTCTTAGAGAACTGTGACTTGCCCAAGGTCACCCGGCAGACTTCATTTGGAGGAGCATGGAATCTAACTTGATTCTCCAGGCTAGAGTCCTTCACCCATGTGAAGGAGTGGGGAATCAAACTTGGTTCTCCAGATCAGAGTCTGCCACTCTGAACCATTACACCAGACTTTAGAGATCAGACTCATTGGAAAAGGTAGTGGCAGAAAGGGAGACGCATACAGGAATATTATTATTATGGGGTAGCTGAAACATACCTAGCTAGAAACACTGGCATTTGCAGAGAGAAATGGTCGACACTTACCATTTTGACTTTGTATCCATCAAAAACCCAAATCCTGTTGCGTCAGTAAATATGTATTAAAATTGCTTTTAGTCAGTGAAAAGGCAGCAAAACTGCAGGCAGGTCCAGTTCAAAGATGAATACCAGTGAATAAACGGAGACAATCTGGAAGATGAATGTATCAGCTGAGAACTCCATGATCATCCTCAGTCTCACCCCTGAACCAAGACAGACTGAAACAGATCCAGTTAAAGTGAGTAGCTGAAGCTGTTCAGTCACAGTCTGCTTTGACTGCTTCAGCCAAAAATGTGAGATTGAAAAACCAGCCTGCACTTCAACTCAAGAGAAACCAATGTTTTGCTTTGTTTTTCAGTTGTGATGCCTCTTTCAAAGCAACTGGTATTTACTGGTGGAGTCATTTGTTTTTTAAAAAATTGCATTAGAAAGTTTATAGCCAATTTTATCCAAAAGTCAAAGCAGCCCACAATGTCAATATTAAAAGCAAGATGAGACGATGCAATAAACCAACAATATCCCATTCAAAGAAGCAATAAACAGGGCAGTAGTTTTTTTGAACTCTGAAGCATTAACCAGAGTAGCCTACATGACAGGCTTACGTTTGGTCAGCTTTATTTTTTTATAGTCCAGCTTTCTCATAGGGACTCATGGCAGATAACACATAATGAGTTCGTAAAATTAAAAAAATGGGCCATTCGATGCTCAAAGCATTAGGACTGCAGACATTTAGAACCAACCAGAGTTGGAAGAGGATACCTTGGAGTTACAGTAGCAACTAAGATAACTCCTGAACCTATTACGGAGGCCTCAGCGCAGAAATCAGCACTCCTCAGAATAATCCTTATTATTAAAAAATAAAAAGAGACAAACAAAAGGAAAAAATAAAGAAAGGCTAATGAGGAGAAAAAAACAAAGGGGAGGTTGTTTCTAAGAGCTCTACGGCTCACTCACACTGCTAATCCTGGATTTTTCAGAACTAGTGGCTCGAAAACCCAGTCCCCAATATCTGAGTAGGTGAGAGCTAAGAAGAACTTGCTGAACAGCCAGCAAAATAGTCCCTATCAGCAATGTGTAGTTTTGGGAGCACTCAGAGGTTGAACCTGAATGAAACGCCATTCCACCTGAAGTCTCCCCAGAATAATCCTAGAGGACTGTCAGGGGGATGTTATCTATGTGATTGAGATGCATTCCTAATTCAATGTAACTGCTTAAGAAAACAAATCAGTGCTGCTAGAAAGATATATGTAACCAGTCTGCTATATGTAACCACTGCCATCTGTGCACACTTTCCTTGATCTTTACTTTATGGCTTCACATGCTTTGTAGACAACTAGGCTTCCCCTGGTACTTCTGTCCCATGAAAAAAATATTACATCCATTATCTTGTGGGAGAGGAGCCACGTGGCTCTCTCTTACTATCTGCCATCAACCGTGGGGTGCCTCAGCTCCAAAAACTGTTTTTCACAAACTCTTGGGAAAAGGCAAGGGGGGTTTCCAGCGGGAGTAAAAGAGACAATGAATGCCAGTTTCATCAGAACTGGCTTTGCCAAGTATGGTGATTTGAGAGTTCATCAATAAATGCTACTGATCAATACTTCGGAGTCTGTTAATTGGCTTAAGGTTCCGAGACCTAACAAGGACCTCCATACTACATGCATGTAAGTTGAGTCAGTCAGTCTGATAGGATTTCTGTGTGTCTAGATTTCAAATTTTAATATAAAACTATCTGGCCAAATCAATGGAATCTTCATTTATTTAAGAAAATTCTAGGCTCACAAAATCCAACACAATGGATTTAATTTTAAAAAGCATGAAAATCATCTAGTAGAAACAATAATCCATGGCATAAAACACCATAAATTCAGCAGCCTAAAATGGTTTTCATAAAGTAGACCTCAGGTGGGCGAACAATAGAACACTACTTTCCTGTCCACTTTCCCTATTCTGTTGCTGTACTGAATGCAACCATTAAGACCACACAAAACCTTGAATCATTCCTCAAGGTCTCTGTCATACATGCCAGGTCAGCTAATTAATTCACATGCATAGCTCCATTGTTTCATGCCTTGTTAGTATGTTTCCTTAAAGTCACTTTCTGTGCTCAATATGTCAGCAAATGTCACAGGAAATATGCTTTCTCTCTCTCTCTAAAGCAGTCTGGAATCATTGTCTCCATCAGGATGGCATTCTTCAGAAAGAACAATCTTTCTGCCCAGAAAGAAGGCTTGCTTTCTCCACCTAGTGGCTCAGGCATAATATATTTTGTGTTTTCAAGTATCACAAGGATGAAGTAAGAAAACAGAAAAAAAGATTTAAATCTATTTCACCTACATTTTTTTATTTCCACAAACAACCTGTTTTACACACACTAAAATTCTATGCAAATCTAAATTTCCTCCATAGTACAACCACCATTGCATGTCGGTTTTGTGCATGGAGGTTCCATGATTCTCAGCATAGGCTTTTGGGGTGATCAAAGGCAATGTATTCTTTTTTCCCAGCAACAAAAAAGCCAGGATCTGAATTGGTCCCAGTGTGTCTCAAAGTTCATGCGATGACTAGTTTCACAATACAAGAAAAACGCTTGAAAATCTTGTGGTTGACTCTCTATCCATGGCTAACTGGTAATGCGCACTAGACATGACAGGCTTTAACATTAGACACACTGCTACAAATAAATAGTCTTACAAATTTGGAGAAGCTACATTTTGTGGGAAATAGTGAATGCACATAGGAGGCCAGACATTGGTAGGCATGTACAGGATTGTCAGTCACTACATGACAGATGGCCTCCATGCCGACATGAGACATAAAAACGTTGAATATACATAAGAGGTTTGTTAAGTTTCCGGACAGAATGGCCGTGTGGTTGCACGGTTAACATTCTCTCCTGATATTGGCCAGAGCCTGCTTTTGGCTGGCATCTTCAGAGGATCTGAAGATGATCCTCTGAAGATGCCAGCCACAGATGCAGGCGAAACGTCAGGAGAGAATGCTGCTAGAACACGGCCATACAGCCCGGAAACCACACAGCACCAAAGTGATTCCGGCCGTGAAAGCCTTCGACAATACAATAAACATGTTTATGGGAGCCAACTTTTAGGCTCAAACTAGAAATGACAGCATCTTTGCAGCCGTCATGAAAATACCACCACCATTATAAAGTGATTTTAAAATGCCATGAGGACCTGATCCTTGTCTGGTATGCAGCATGACGTGCTTGCTTCTCCCATCCCCACCTGCCTTTTTCAGTGCTGAAATAGTCACAGGGTATGTGTGTATGCGGTTGTTTCAGCACTTGATAAGGCATGCAGGAAGGAAGCAAGAGTGCATCAGCCTGTTGTGGCAATTTTAAATCACTTTAAAAGGGCAACAGCCCCAATTCAGCTTGGTGGAAGACTTTTCTGTTCTTAAGACTGTGAAGAGCTACTGCCAGTCAGCATAGTTAATATCAAGCTGCATAAACTGACTGACACAAAATAAGGCAGTTTCATAGCACCTCTATGGTGCATTTAGAGATAAGATGAAATTGCTAACACACAGTACCTAATACCTGCAGCTATAGTGATATTGGTGTGCTGTACTGGATCCAGCTTTTTTCACCCGGACCACAATGGAATTACACATAGGTGTGAGAAATATCAAGATTTCCTTCACAAAGAAGGGGGTGGATTGATGGGGAGAAGAGGAAAACACATGGCTCAGTGGTAGAGAATTTGCCTTGCCTGTAAAAGGTCTCAGGTTTGAATAGGACTAGGCAGGAAGAGATGGGGAAGATCCCCCACATGAGAACCTGAGAGTCACTACCAGTCAGAACAGGAAATCTTAACCTCACTAGACCAATGGTCTGATTCACTAGAAAGTGGCGTCACACGGTTGTGTGTATATGTAGTGGGAAGCTTAGAAGCTCTTAGCACTGGCCTTTCCTCCGGCATGTTAAGTGTTAATGCTACAAGTGGGATAAGTGCAAGGTTATAGCAAAGGTATACATTCTTTAAAAATTTAACCTTCCCACATACCTCTCAGCAACCTGTTAGATAAAATAAGAATGGCAATATTTATCCACTTGCTCAAAAATAAAAAAGTAGTAAATTCTGCATTATATTCTCCTAACAGAATTAAACTTTTCTTTGCTCTCTACAGCTGCAGACAATTTTCCACGCGCAGAAACATCTCCAATAAAAGCTAATACAAAAGAAATGATTGGTTAGAGCTGATGTTGCAAGGTTAAAGAGCTCAGTCTTTCCCAACAGGGGAATTCTCCAAGCTGATTTTGGGTTAATCCCCCATACTTACGATCTCTAATGCAAACTCCATTTATCTGGCCAAGAGGCCAGGAAATAGGAATCAATAAGAGACAGGTAGAAAGAACAGGATAGCCAAGAAATCCACTGCACTGTAAGAAAGGCTTCAATCTACGTGCTGCCAATGAAAGTGAGGCACTGGTAAACATCTCTGGCTGGCTGTTTACTTGCAAATAAATAAATCACAGCTCCCCATTATCTATCAGCTTTTTTCATATAGGAGAAAGACTGGCTTTTGGGCTTCTGTGAGAGAGACAGCTGAAGTTCTGAGCATTAGAATTCCTTAAGCATGATGCTCTGTGGAAGCACATGAAAGAGACACCCCATTCTGCACTAACCTCCTCTTGCCATCCCTCTTTCCTCTGCTGCATTTCCAGCCTCATCTCCAGCCCGCTTTGAAAACAGGAAACCTGCACTAGGTTTGCCAGTTTTTCAGCTGGCTTTGGGCACAACCTGAGGAGATGTGGGCCAGTGGAAATGTTCATCTTCATGACTGTGAAAAGCATTACCTCCTGATCAAACTGCAGTTAAGGGCTCACGTCCAGACTAAGCCAGTTAGCTGGCAATGCAGTTTGGGGCTCATGTCTTTTTTTCATGAATCCATTGATTGCCTGTTGGTAATAATGGCATACTGTATGCTTTGCAGGAAGATATGAATCAGGCTGTGCTCTTGGAAAAGAATGTGGACTTCAGGCTATCTAGCTGCTTAACATAGAACTGGCTGCTTCTAAGGCCTATGGATGCCAAGAAACTATCCTTTCCTGGGAAAATAATGAACCAAGGTACTGCTGTACTAGGGAAAAATATTTTCCAAATTTACCATATTCCTGATAGCTGGGTTCTACCCCCTTCACCAGCACAACCAATGTTTCACATTGGTCCATGATGAAAAAAAATCTATCTTCTTGAAAGTCTTTTGATAGTTCTGATTTCTCTGTCTGTGAGCATTTCCATGGGAGTTCCTGTTTACTTTGGTAAATCTCCATGGCAAAGACCAGTGAAACCCAGAATGGCCCTGCTTTAGTTTCAGTCCACATGATAGCTGTAGAAGGAAGGCAGGTGGTTCATTCATATGGCCTCTTCTAAACATGCTGGCAAATCACAGTTGGAAGAGTTACTTGAATAAAGTAAGAATCAAGCCCCTGTGGTTTAACAGCATAGATAGAAAAAACAAAGAGACAGACTGATGCCCCATCAGATAGCTAACACTTCCATTCCATTTTTTTCTTGAGGTAAACATGGTGAATCAAAAGTATAGGACAGTTCAATCTCTTCACTAAGCCTTTTTATTGATTACGCACATTTTTAACCTGCCTCTTCTCCAAGGAGCTCAGAATAGCATGCATTGTTCTCCCTTCTGCTTTCTCCTCATGACAACTTTGTGAAGGAGGTTAGGTTGACCAAGGGAGCAGATGGCCCGCCGTCATCCAGTGAGTTTCATGGTAGAGTGTGGAGTTTGGACCTGGCTCTCCCCAAGCTTAGGTGTGCATGTATATCTGTGTAAGTAGACAATGAGCAAATGTTACAATTAGTTGATTGTGTTTTATGGGTTTTTCAAGTCAAATTCCAAATTGGATCATCTCCTTGTTTTGCTTGATATTCACACAGGATACCACATGGAACTTCTCTGAGACTTCCATTCATAAATTGCTTTGTATGCTACACAGTCATGGGTATGTTGAGCTATGGTGAATAATATTCATTTGTTTCTTACAAGTCATAATTTCTCATAGATTTTGAACCTTTGTAGTTGATACACAGGAAATTCTTGATCATATTTTATCCACGCAACTGGCATAAATTAAACGACCTTCCAGTGAGCTTGACCTGTTGGGAAGAAGAAGAAGAGTTTAAATTTATACCCCACTTTCTCTCCTGTAAGGAGACATTTACTAGGCAGATTTTGTTTCTGGAGTGGTTTACTATTGCCTTCTCTAGTCATCTGCACCGTACCCTCAGCAAGCTGGGTACTCATTTTACTAATCTCAAAAGGATGGAAGGCTGAGTCAACCTTGAGCTGCCCACCTGAAACCAAATTCCATCGGGATTGAACTCAAGTCATAAGCAGAGCTTTGACTGCAATACTGCAACTTACCACTCTGCACCACAGGGCTCTTATGAGGTCCTCTAACTAGAATGATATTTAGGGGCAACCAGATAAGCAGCCTCTTTCCCCCACAAGCAGAGCAGCATTTTCCAAAAAAGGCAAGCTCCTAATTCTTGACAACAGTAAACAATGTTATTTTCGCAGTTTCAGCTTATCTTCTCTCCAAAGGCTTTGGAAAAAAGTCATCAGCTTCAGCAAATCTACAGTAAAATGAAACAGAAGCCCAGAGGCCATTCTTTTATGATTCTGATTCAGATCATCAAAACTTTGAGTTGGCTACTATAATGAGGCACCCCCCTCAGTGAGTGAGAGAGAAGAGGGTGTGTTCTGCCAATTGTCTGTGTCTTGACAGAAATTTTTCCCTCCAAAATCTCTGACTGAACAGCTCTAACTGAGCAAGTTTTTATTGTCAGAACAAAAGTTTTAGTAACCTGGAGAGTAACCTGGATGTTTAAGAGTTCATATTTCCCTTTCAGTTTTCCCACATATATATTTTCTAAGAAGCTGTCTAAATAGTCTTCGGTTGCTCTTCCACACCACTTGTCTGTTAAGCAAGGCAGTATCTTCTAAAGAAAGCTAAAATAACCTGTTGTCTTTCTGTCATAAATAAAGAAAAGGCACCAGAGGCTTGTAGAGTTGAAATCAGAAACTGAAAGATTTTACTTACAGGAACAAGATTAAAAGAACTAAACTAGCAAATGATTAAAGAGAAAAATATATATATAGGTACAAAGGAAACTGGTTTTAGAGACACTACTATGAACAGGATTTTGTTTAGCAACTTTTTTAGTTGATAGAAATCACAGACAGAACACTATATTTGTGCCTTCCGGATGATACTTTGTGCCTTCCTGATGATACTTTGTGCCTTTGACACGAGACAAAATAAATCTGTTATGGAGTTCTGTTTGCCTATCTAGCCCTTTTCTAAAAATCTTACTTTTCCCCTTCAGATAAGTACTACTCTCTCTCTCTCTCTCTCTCTCTCTCTCTCTCTCTCTCTCTCTCTCACTCACTCACTCACTCACTCACACACAGAGTTCTTCGGACACTAACACTAATACAAACTCTCCCTTAGAATGTCTCTCTCACACAGTGCTGTATGGCGGCTCTCCTTGAGGAAGCGCCAATCCTCGCTATATAACTCCCCTACTCTCAGAAGCTTCACTGCTTTATATCTGAGTGTGATGAATCATTATTACTGTGTTATGTTTAACCCCAGGAACTCTGGTACAGATTCCTTTACTGAACTCTTCTCTACCTGGCACTTAATTCAGAAAAACACAGCCCACTCTGAACTGACCCTCTGCTTCCAGAGAACAGAGCTATTTCCAAGCTACTGTTCACTCTGGCTCTCAACACAGAACTTTTTTCCCATAATTCCTCACTCTTTATAATACTATGTAGCTCTCACAGCTGATCCCATAGAGTTCTAAGTTAATCCTTTAGGTTTTGGACATTCCATTCATTGTATACGTTACAGCTACCCACCATAAGGTGGGAAACATCCATAACTTCATCCCAGGATCCTCCAAAATCAGTAATGGATCAGTCACTTGCATGATACTTTTCAATTTCTGCTATTTACAGAACATAATAATTTAAACACAAGGATGCCCACTAGTTTTCATCATCCTTTCTGGATTTCTTTTTCCTGTGCAAACATTAATAGAAAACATTAATTGGTAGTGAAAAGGCCTTATGTATATAATCCTCAAACATTATTTGATGTCTTGCTTTATTAAAGGCCCAAAATAAAACCTAAACAACATATTACTTTAGCCTCATAAAGTGTTCCCATAAGTGACAGTGAAGAAAAATGTAAATAAAAAGCCAGCAATGCTAGATTTGGTTTTGGGGCAACAAAATCACATTTTTTCCCAATCCAAGACTTTGCAAAAACCAAATTCCTTGCTGCATCCTCTTTCCCCTCATTATCACCTAAGTATAGTTTCCATTCATTAAACCTTCCCTTATAGTATTACATCAAAGAAAATTCTTGCACAGTTGGCTCAGGGTTCTGAGTATTACATTTCAAGGGAGTAAAAAAACCTTTATTTCTGCAAATTTGTTTATTTTGGCAATTGATGTTTCTTCCTCTTGTGCCTTAAAAGCTAGGTTTTAACAAAACAAAAGCTTCAAAGCTTTATTCACGGCTTGAAGTTAAGATGGAAACAAACCAGAAGGGGATTGGCTTTCTAATTGAGCAAGGGGAACTTCAGATCACTGGAGTAGACTATTGCCCTGAATAGATTTCTGTATATATCCTGTGTACTATATATCTGTGCCCATTACTGGGCTAAATGTCATTTACTCATCTCATTTTTTCCCCATTTCATTTTCAAAGAGTCTATTTGAAACAAAAACAACAAGCTTTCTAGGATGGAAGAATTTCAGATAGTTTTGTTTCTTCGGTGACCTGTTGAGTCACAGATGACATCAAAGAAAGGATCTGGAGATGTTCATAGCCTACATGTTCAAAGGGCACATTAGTTGTCGTGCAACATGTGAAAGCATCCCTTGTAAAACTCAAAATCCCTGAGGATGTAAATAGATAAGTGAACCAGGTCCTGAGACTTGGCAGATTACTTGAAATATTTGCTCGATCTGGATCCAAAGACTTTAAGCATACTAGTGAAGAAAATAATTTGGAGCCATAAAACTGCAGATACAGCAAGTACTTATACATGACTAATTATACATGCTACGTGAAGTGGTTTGGGGGGGTTTGCAGAAATATCACACTATAACATCTTTCATGGTGCAATAGCTTAGACTTGGTTCACACATACAGGGAAATCACGTGGCAGTGCCCAGAGGTGTTAGAATGAACTACCCCACTTCATACTGTAGGTGGCAGGTCACAAAAGCATTTTGGAATGGTCCCTTATTCTGACAACTCTCTACAAAAATAAAACCAACTTAATAACCAATGAGAGGGAGCAGACACTGTCTCCCTGTTGTTGATAGTCCTCAATTTTCAAAGGGGCTTTGTGTACAAAGAAACATTCAAAACTGGAATTCATGACCTACAATCTGAAGTTGGGGAATCCATTCTACCACCTCTGGTATAAACCAGGACCTAGTCATCTATTTCTAAATAGGAAGGATAATTTCCCCACTCATGACTGTGATTACTCCATCTGGAGTACTGATTAATCCCACTGAAGAATTCTTTTCTTTCTTTAAAAAAAAAAAACCTCAAGACTTTTAAATTTACAACTTTTTGTATGAAGAATGAGAACTTTCAGACTAGGAACATTTGTGATTTTAAAAATTAACTGATGCTCCCTGAAAGCTCAACCAATCTCTCCTGTTCTGCTTACCAAATATTTTTGCTGGAGGTTTTTCTTTAAGAATACTGTCTCCTTTATTATACAGTGGAACCTTGGTTTTCGTTGGTAATCTGTCCAAAAAGAATCAATGAAAACCGAAACCAATGAAAACTGAGGCAAACTTTTCCATAGGAATCAATGTAAATCAATGTAAATCCAATTAATCCATTCTAGGCACTCCAAAAAACATACCAAAAACACATTTTTGGTGAATAAATATAGTGTTTAATGCTGAAAACAGTAACAAACAATAAAACTAGGACCAGCTTCAGAGCCAGTGGACCAATGTCGCACCAGAAAGCTGTCCAAATAGGTCTGTTTCTGATTTGAGATTTGTCTGAAATGGAACAAGACAATGTTATTAAACAAGTTGCAGACACAGTCTGCAACAGCTTTGTCTGCATGATTTTTCTCCACAAACCCTTGCACCTCACTGCAAATCCATGAAAACCAAGGCAAATCGATGAAAACCGAGACAAATTTTTCACGGAAAAAAATCGATTAAAACTGATGAAAACCGAAGGCAATGAAAACTGAGGTTCCACTGTACTTAAAAGATCCTGAAATATTTTTTGTAATATGACATGCAGGGATTTAAATATGGACTTTTGGACTGAACTTTGACAATGGAAACTGGACTCTCTCTCTCTCTCTCTCTCTCTCTCTCTCTCTCTCTCTCTCTCTGTGGCCCTTTCTGCATGGAGGCGGAAGGGCTTGGGTCGGCGTTTCTGACGCTGACCCGACGACACTGGGACCGTCCGCATGGACAGTCCCAGAAAGAACCGGTCGACTCACCTGCTCTCCGGCCCTCCGGCACATCGCCGGGGCCTGGAGACACGCCTCCCCTGCCCTGCGCGGCTGCTTCCGTGTCGCAGAGGGGGGGCTTGTCCCCAGGCCCCAGCGATGCGCCGGAGGGCCGGAGAGCAGGTGAGTGAAGGCAGGGAGTGGGGGGGAAGCGTCGGGAAGCTGCTGCCGTTCGCACGGCAGCGGCTTCCAGCCGGCGTTTTCAGAAAAGTGTGCTTCCCAGCGCACTCTGAAAATGCCGGCTTGGCGCCAGGCAGGCGGCGCGAGGGCGGCGTGGCTGCGAAGCAGCTGCGCCCCCTGTGCGAATGGTGGCCTGGGGACGGCGTTTTTCCCGTCCCTAGGCCGCCATATTCCGCCCGTGTGGAAACGGCCCTAGTGTATGTATTAGCAAGTGTGTGTTAGCAAGTGTGTACCGGGGAACCATAACACAGTTGCTGATCAGGAGCTGCTGTGTGTGTAAAGTGCCATCAAGTCTCAACTGATTTATGGAAACCCAGTAGGGTTTTCAAGGCAAGAGACATTCAGAGATCATTTGACATTGACTGCTTCTGCATAGGGACGCTGTACTTCCTTGATGGTCTCCCATCCAAGTACTAACCAGGGATGTCTCTACTTAGCTTCCAAGATCAGGCTAGTTTGGCCCATCCATGTCAGGGCATCAGGAGCTTGTCTTGCATGTTATCAAGGCAGCTTCAGCAAGGTAAGCTCACTTGCCAATCATACTAGTGCTAAAATATGCAGCAAATCTAAAAATCAGCATGCTTCTCCAGCTCATTCATAGCTATCTAATGTCTACTCATGGAGATTTAGACTCAGTGGACTCAGTGGAATTTTCTATTGGCAATTAGGAAAGTACTGGTCTTCCATTCAAGTTTTGGACTAGCTAGAAATGTGGCAGCCCCATCTAGTGATAAAGGCTGGTTACAGTCCTCATGGATGGTAAAACTTGTCATGAAATGTCATATGTGTGAGCTCATTGGCAGCCATTTTACCCTGTTTCTGTGCTTGATGGGGGCATTACAGTCATTATCCACTTGGCAAGAGGCTATCACACACGGAGTGAGTTCATCTTGGCATTGTTTGGTCATTTGTATGAGCTCTTTGAATTAGCCTGCCAAAGGTAGAGGAAAATTTCATCACACAGCAGGTACAGATGTGTTAAAATTCATGGTGAAAGGACCATTTATATCTGCTCAGAATGGCTGAAGGCCATAAAAAACAAAGACATTGTTCATGCCATTTGGACTCAAAGACCTTTCTATTCCTATCTTGCCCCACAAGCCCCCTAAATGTCAGCCATCCACCTGTTAGTCTGAATCCTACAGGCTCTGGAGCCTCATATTAATACCACTCTTCACACAGGCTTGTAGATTCTCAACTCATTTTTTAAAAGGCAGAAATCAAGCACAATACCAGACAAAAAGAAATAGTGAAAGTGACAAAAAATAGAGAAAGTGAAAACACCTCCTTTGCTAAGTGTTTGCTTGTTAAAGATACACAAATGCCATCAAGTCTCAATTGATTTATGGAAACCCAGCAGGGTTTTCAAGTCAAGAGACATTCAGAGATCATTTGACATTGACGACTTCTGCATAGTGATGCCGTGTATAGTCAGCATGGCCAAGAGAGGAAGACCAGGCCACAAAATCCCCAAGAACTAACTTTTTCTGAACCTCTCAATAAGCCAGGTGATTCTCCTGCCTCATTTTGCTTGTATACTCTTACCCAGAAAGATTTCTGGACTTCATGAACAGCACAGAGAATCCCCTCTAGGTATTCATAACAAAGTGTTTGAATTTTTTTTTGCTATACTTGAAAGATAAAAACAGTGGGGATTTTGCTACCAATGTTTTTACTTCAATAATAATATACAGTAATAAATAACATTTTCACTACGGGAAAGATGAAATGGGCATGTAAGCGAGGCTGTAAGTACATTTACCCAAACCAAAAAGCTTAACTCAGGACCTAGAGGCTGATCAAGTGTGTTGAAATCTGCTTCTTAAAATTATCTTTGTTTTGAGTCCTTTGAGCTGACCCTGAAAAATCCATCTCCAGGTAATTTACTTGTGTTTGTTCAAGTAGTGCAAAGATGAGGATGGGGGGGAGAGAAGATGTCCAATCTGAAACAGCCACTTCAGCATCCTGTTTAGATGATAATAGTCGGAATTTGTTTTATATTTCTTGGAAAACATCACGTTCATTAATGTGTCAAAAGCCAAACAATTGTCAGCAAAACCTGATTCTTGGTTTATAGATAAAACCTTTTTGCAAGGCAAATGTATTTTTCAAAGTACATTTTAACCATCAAGATATTGGGTCTGTCCTTGAAGTATTTTCCTGTGTGCTGGAAACATGGCCTTCTTTTCCAACAGTACAAAGGAAGAAGAGGTGTAATTTAAGCTTTGCTTGTTAGGGCAGCAGTAAGAAAATCCTTTTAGCTTCAAGCTGGATGGCAGAGCCAAGGCTGATGAAAAAGGAGACATCAAAGCCTTTAATTTTTCTTTTTTTTTCCCTAGATGGTTACTGTGAATCCTGAAACAAATGATTGTTTGAATGCACCACACATTGGAGACTGACTGAAACCTCAGAAGGGGATCACTCATTGGCTGTAAAGGTGATCATTCTCCTTTGTTTTCTAGTAATCCCAGCTGCTGCTGGGAGCAGTGATCTATAGATCAGACAGAGGAAACAAAACAGGTTAATTATGAAGCAGTTGATCTCGGAACAGTGTGGCTAGGCAGAAATGGTGAGATGCAGTGCACTTTTCAAAGCAAGCATCACAAAAAGCTTGCAGACAGGCATCCCACCCAGACCTCTGATGACTTCTCGTGGGATGGTGAAAATCTGCCAGATGGGAGCAGTAGCTTATTCATTTGAAATAGCTCACTGAATCATTTTGTATCCAATAAAATATTGATCTCACTGACAAGAATGGGCATTTTCTGTTGTGGGATCTTGATTGTGTTTATGAAAGTAACTGACAGAAAATGTAAAATGCATCAGTTGACATGTAAGAATACAAGGCAGTGGCAAGAAAAAAGGATATAATATTGTTTCATTTCTATAACTATATTAGCAAGCATGTTTGGGGATCTGACAACAGCAGATTGCTTTTCTACTTAAACTCTGCATGCTTCACATCTTTATTTGAGATTGAAGTTGGTGGCTGGCTGTCACGCTGGGGTATCTTCCACCTTTTTCCACTGTGCTGTTTCATCTCAGAGATTATTGCACTAGAGCCTTTTCAAAAATTCAACCATAGAACATTAGAATTTTATTAAACTCCTCAGGGAAATAGGATAAGGGCAGGGAGAAATTTGGTGAGAGGGAAAGAAACAGACATATACAAATATTAAGATGGCATGTGGCCATTTGATAAGATTTCAGTTTGTTACAGCTTCGTAAATTCTTCTGAAATAAAATAGACATTTTGGTTGTTTGTTATACAGCTTTGATTCAAGACATACACTAGAGGTTCAAGTGTAAACTCTGGTGCCCAAAATCAAGGAGTAGAGTATTGACCCAACTCCCTTTCCTCCTATTGACTTCCCCAAACAGTAGGATCACTTCAGAGTTTTTGAAGTAAATCCACTTCAGAACTAAGGGTGGGAATTATTCTCCCACAAAAAGTTGAAATTTCACTATTGGGTAGAGGTTGGTCCCTCTGACATCACCGCTCTCATTCAGCCAGCTCCATCTGTTCCACACACACACACTTCAGGAGATGAACTCGCTCTGTTTTTAGAACTTGGGCTAAGAATTCTTCTTTATTTAGAAGTTTATTCCCCTCTTTTGCTAGACTAGGGTCTTTCCCCCCAAAACTCTTTCTTTGCCGACACCACAGAGACATACACAGATACAGGCACTAAACACCTTTGAACCCTCCAATTCCAGGAATTCCCCCAATAATTCTGTTCTAAACTCCATTCATTCCCAGCATGTCACTCACACACACTGGTTCTGGGGGAAATAACCCTTCCCAGTCATGTTTTTTCCTGCCTCTGCATGCGCCTAGCTTTTGAAGTAGCATTATACGGAATGGAGTTTTTATACGTTATTTTCCTTAGATCCATTATAGTGGCAGAAAAAGATGCAACTTACAAAGTCAGAAGGAAGTCATCAGAATAAATGAACATGGGAACCTATTATTAGACCATTTTCACCTGAGACAGGAGATGTACTTTCATAGCTCTGATGCTATGCTTGAGAGCCATAATGTGAGATATGACCTCTTGCTCATGTAGGAGTTCCATTCATATTCAAACCAGTTTAAGGAGAAAGGAATTTAAGACTTGCGTGTGGAAAAAAAAGGCTGAACTTGGCAAACACTTTTTTCAATTATTACATCTGCCTATGCTTTTTTTCCCATTTCCACACTTTTATTCCCGTCTGCCTGTTTCCAGTTTCTCTTCTCTACCCGTGTTCCCTTCATGGCAACATCTCTGCAAATACCATAATGTCCATGAATCCCACACCTGTTGCCTATTGGCTTGTCTACTGAGGCATCAAATGGGCACTGGGCACTTCAGAAAGCAGTGTGACTCACGTTCAGCAGCAGCAGCTTTTCTCATGCAGTGTGATAGAAACATCCATTCAGCACAGCAGGGGAAATTATGGAATGCAGCCTAAAGGGAAGGTCAGTGACACACAGCCTGGTCTGGAGCATTCTGACTTCAATTTAACCTCTTAATACAAGAAGGTTAAGCGGATTTACCTGGTAAAGATGCCTTAGAGAAGCAGAGAGTTTTCAACAGGAATGGAATCCCTCATTTCAGATTCATAGCAGTTTTTGTGGAATCCTTCCTTGGGGAAAAAAAGCCATCAACATAATCACACTTGCTTTGTTCGTTTTCTAGGAAAATAGATTATGAGATATGTATATGCTGTGGAATTGAAAGGACTATAAAGTAGCAGAAAAATCATACTCCCAGTCTAAAAAAGACATTCAACATTTTTTAATCATCTATGTTCTTAATATGGTAATATGCATTGACAGCAGCGAGCAGCATGCAAGTATCCATGATGTGTTTGACTCTAATGAGTTAACTGGCACAATCAGCTTTATCATCTTGTTGAAAGGGGGAAACACTGGATTCACAGTACCATCTCTTACAGCTACGGGCTTCAGTGGATTTGGAAGGGTGTAACTCTGCTTAGAATGGCACTGAAAGTCTCTTGATTCCTATGTCTAAACAGCAATAGTAATCATTTGTTCTAGATGTTCAGTATGAGGATAGGTTCTTAACAACCACGTATGTCTGCATAGTTCCCAAACTAGAGGAAAATCCTTCTTGCACATAGCTCCTGGGACAGAAGAAGACCTTATGTGGAAACCTGCCTCTTCTCTGTGCTGATGACCCCCGCGAAACCAGGGCAACACTCTTGACAAAATATTCATCTAATGATTCTAATATCCACTCAATCCCAATGAGTCCAAGCAGTCCTAGAATCAAAACTGGGCTTAGTCAGTCATTTTCCAACCAAGGAGAGCTGCTAGTGGGAAAAAAATGAGAGCAATTGCTGTGAAATAATTGTGGGTTTTTTTCTGACTTTGCAAACGTCACACCTCAGTAAAGTGGAAAATGGCAACTTTGTTACTTTATGGTGATGGGTGCCAAGCTCTCACCAAGGTGCCCAGGGACAAATAACCCACTTTAATGACATACACTTCTTCTGTCTTTAACTGCAAATTAGTGGACATCAAGCAAAAGGTTTTGAAATTGCTGCATGTCACCAATACAACAGGAATAAGGTTGGCAAGCACTGTGTTGGGAAGGGTGACAGAAAAAGATGGGCTGTTGGTGTCTGATTTTTGTAATTAGTACTGTGATATGGATTCCAAGAGAGCATAAGCCACTGTTCTAGAAAAAAAATCCCCAGGCAATTTTTGGTCCCTTATTCTCCCCACAACTGTGTTGATGCATACTATAGACACTTCCTGCTGGACAAAGGAAGAGATGCAATATCCCCCCCCCCCTGTAGTGGTGTGTTCTCAGTATTAAAAATCATACTAATTTTCTATTAGTTATTTAATGGCGTAGGAGGTTAAGAGCTCATGTATCTAATCTGGAGGGACCAGGTTTGATTCCCAGCTCTGCCGCCTGAGCTGTGGAGGCTTATCTGGGGAATTCAGATTAGCCTGTACACTCCCACACACACCAGCGAGGTGACCTTGGGCTAGTCACAGCTCTTCGGAGCTCTCTCAGCCCCACCCACCTCACAGGGTGTTTGTTGTGAGGGGGGAAGGGCAAGGAGTCTCCTGCAGGAGAGAAAGGGGGGATATAAATCCAAACTCCTCCTCCTCTTCCTCCTCCTCCTCCTCCTCCTCCTCCTCCTTCTTCTTCTTTTGATCCAGTGTTCAGGGATGAAATCAAGTTCCCTCCATTCTAATTGAATTGCCAAATGAACATCTTCAGCAGGTTGGGATTGTTCAATCACTTAAGCATTTTCGGTGGACTTGGATTGGCCTCCTGACTTTCAGTGAGGAGAGTAGAACAACTTATCCACAGATTTTGAGACTTAGGTTCTACCAGATTGATATTTTTATTGCTTTTACAAAAATATCAATGTTATTGACTGCCCATGAAAGGCACATTTTCTTTTGTCTGGTTTTATACAAAATAATAAAAGTAACCAAGAAAGCACACTTGCATATGGTTGTGGTGGGTTTTCCAGGCTGTGTGGCTGTGGTCTGGTAGATCTTGTTCCTAACATTTTGCCTGCATCTGTGGCTGGCATCTTCAGAAGTTTATCAGAAGTCTGTTACACACTGTGTCTAGTGAAAAGGGAATGTGAGAAGGGAAAGAAAGGGACTTGCATTAAGGAGCACGAAAGACACTGTTGGCTTAACCATCCTGAAAAACAAGACCTAAGCAAAACTGGGCATGACATTTTATTTGAAAACACTGAAATTCTGGACAATTCAGAAGGTTACTATGTCAGACAGCACAGGGAGGCCATTGAAATTCACAAACATCAAGACAACTTCAACAAGAAAGAAGAGACTCTGAGAATCAACAAAGCTTGGCTACCATTACTTAAAAACACCAGAATCAAAGGCCAAGGACATATTAAGTTCATGGACAATGGCCTCCACCTAGACACAGGATTTGCATTCACCAAAACTGCTGCACCTGCAGGGAATGCAAATGCGACTACAAATGTAAATGGACTGATAACTCCACCGGCAATTCAATGCACTTTTGCATAGCAAGTTCCACCCAAACATGTACTGATTGATTCCCCACCCTGGGACATGGACAACATATACCCCACTAAACATTCCCTTCTCACTAGACAGTGTATAATAGACTTCTCTCTGTGATACACCTCTGAAGATGCCAGCCACAGATGCAGGTGAAATGTTAGGAACAAGATCTACCAGACCACGGCCACACAGCCCGGAAAACCCACCACAACATGTTGAATCCAGCCGTGAAAGCCGGATCAGACACCGTGAAAGCCTTCGACAATGCACTTTCATATGATTTCTCTGTACCATCGTAAGCAAACTAAAATAGAAAAGGGAGTGTTGAAGAAGAAACAGGAGGGGGTCAAAAAGGAGGGCTGTGGCTGGTGGAAAAGGGGGCTATACCAAAGGGGAATAGGGGCTTAGTTGTACTCCTTTGCCCAGAGCCCACCCAATCCTGAAACTGGCCTTAAATCAGAGCAACTGGTAAGCTATGAAGTTTTATTATCTCTCTCTTTAGGAGTATATACAATGGAGGCTCAAGATGATCACAGTCTTTGCTGGTACTTTGAATTCATTTAGAAGTTATCATATTAAAGTTTCAAAGGTTTTTTTTAAGGCTAAGAAGGAACCAGAGCAGGGATAGTGAGAAATGTTAAGATGCATTGCCTACTGATTTAATTGCACCCCAACAGCAGCACCATTTAACAGAGTGGCTTCACGTGAAGCTACAAGTGAGATAAGGGGCGAACAATATTTTTACAAGTGAATTATGAGCAATAAGAATGCTCCAATAAAGGCATGCGAGTGCAATTTCTTAATGCACTATTTCTGCAATAATCAGTCTCCATGCAGCATCAATGAGGCATACGTACTTCACAGTGCCATTAGATTATTGAATGCTCACAGTGGGCTGGAAGTGCACTTACAGCTCATCAAATTAAGACCCCCCAAAAGAACAAATTCAGTGCAATCAAGTCTGCAAGGCATCTCATTTTGCAAGCAGGAGAATTCCTGAATGATACGATTAAAAATGTATCAATATGCTTTTAGGAAATGGCATTGATTCTTATAAGAAAAGATACTTTGTGCTGCAGACTTAAACAGAGAGAAACTTCACACACAATTCTAAAGTGACATCTAGGAAAGCAGTCACATGGTAAGGTTCTGTCTTGGCATCTCCACACCACCTCCATGGGGAATGGTGGTCAAATGGCCAATGGCACCACATTGTGTGGTAGGCAGGGAAAATTCAAAAATATTCACTTTTTTGACTATATGTGCTCTTTCATTGGGTTAGAGTCAACCAGCCTTTCTGCCGGTAAGAAAGTCTTCTGTGGCATCCCAAAATGGCTCTGCTGGGAATCTTTGCACCCATAGATACAAAAATCACATGGGATTCTGGCTGTAGCAGGGAATGGGATTGGGAGAGACTGATCAAAGATACTGGTTGGATCCAACCCATCATCACAAGACAGTAGCTCTGTACACAAACTACAGCAAACACCTGTTTAATCCATGTGTACCATACACTTGATATTTGTTTGTACACATGTTGGGTAGTTTTCATTATATACAATGTGTGGACCACTGAATATGCAATTTAAACCCCACAGTTGTCCAGGTTACTGGTCCCCAGTTTAATTTGCAAAGTGAACATGCATTTGCTCTTACGGTTGAATGCACATTCACTGTAACTTGTGTAATGGGCTAATGTAGTGGAGCTGACTGTGCTTTTTGTCATTTTCTTTATACACTGTCCTTGGAATGATGATATAAGACATATGGGTTGTTCACGGTTCCATAGATATACTACACACATTCACATGGAGTGATTTCCCTTTATAAGAGCATGGACGTGTTAGCCTGCACTGTTAGCTGCTCCCATCCACAGATACTTCCGTGTGCATACAATGAAGGAGATGCTTTAGGTCCCCACTGTGGAAAAAGGCTGGGTATATATGAAATAATAATATATCTGAAGGTTGGGAGAAGACACAAGGTATGCTGATGAGTAAGTGGCAAAGAGAGAAGGAAGCAGGAAAAGGGGACAGTTGTATGGGGGTTTCAGGGAAGAGAAAGAGGAAATAATATTGCGGAAGGAAAACAAGAGAAAATGAAATCCTCCCCCTGCAGACCTTCTGTTTTCCCCATGTTGCATCTGGGCCCAAAGCGTGGCACCATGTACCTGTGCTGCAGGGGGAGGAAAGGAGGGGGAAATGAAAACGGGGAAAGACAAAGGTAGATTTGCTGGTGGGTGGGAAGAATAGAAGGAAACAGAAAAAGGGAGAGGTTATAGGAGCTTTCAGGAAAGGGAACGAGGAAAGAGTGGACAGGTGAAATGCTTTCCACTGGGTTACTACTTCTGTAATTCCACTCTTGGTTGTATTGCTTGTGACATACCATATCTGATACTTTTTTTTTTGCATTGCATGTAATCCTAATCCTGTTGCATTGTTAGTGGATCCTTGTGCTATGTGACTGCACAGCTTCACAATAATTCTGTACTACTTCATTCTCTCTCTCTCTTTCTCTCTCTCTCCCCCCATACCCCGTCTGCAATCCTGGTGCTATTGCATTGTTCCATCCAAGATGTTTCTTCCTACTGATTCCACTGAGATTTACATTGTGTCAACTGACTTTGCAAGAAAGTCAGGCCTATCAGGCAAGAAAGGAGGCCTATCAAGTAAATTTAGAAAATAAAATTGTATGCATTCATCAATGTTAGCTTCCATAGAATGGTCATCCTGTGAACATCAGATGTTACAGCTGAAGTATGAAATGTGTTAATACCTTAACACAAAATTAATCTATTGCCTCTTTGTTCTCAGATCCGAATTAGAGATGAACAACACAATGGGAATTTTTTGCTGAATTTATGATTCTTCTCTCCATTGTTACATCATCAGTGGGATCTGAAACAGAAGGTGGCAACCATTCGGCAGAAGATCAGAAATACGAATGGCTCATTCTTTTAGTGTACGTGCTGCTTTAGTGAACCCAAAGGCCTGCTTTAAAATTAATCTGTCTACAGATTAATAGTGCCATCTGCTGGAAGGAAGTCAATAGAATATTTACTGATACACAAGTTCAAACTAAAAGCAAAAGACGGCAGAGTCTATCAGCCAGTGAAAGTCCTCTCATTATGGATGGAATTATGAATGGATGGAATGTTAGTATGGAAAGCCTAAATAACCACACAATGAAAAATAAATAAGAACTGATAAGCAAATATATTGAGATAAATGTAATCGTCTTTTTTGATGACATTTAAGCTCATTTCTCCATGCATAAAAATGATAGGCATTTAAAATGCTGCCATTCATTGAAATAAGAGAAAGGTCAGCCTGTTTAAAGGTAAAAGAAAAACAACACATGTCAGGGAATTGCAGACCAATGAGGCAACTTGCACATTTTCTTCATAAATGTATCTGAAATGTAGTTCTTTCTGAACAATGACACTCATCTGGAGTGAAACTCTGGCTGAGAAATGGTAAGCACTAATGCTAAATGACAACCTGTCACATTCCGTCATTCTCAACAGTCTGTTACATATTGAACAGCTACTTCACCATAGACAAGAAGTATCATCAGTTGTTACATCCGGTGCCAGTTTTCGCAAGGAAGTTCCATTGATTGTGATTGCCAATGTGTTGTAGCATATGGTGGCAACCTCTGCTGAATGAGTCTGTAACATCTCAGTGACACACAATTGTACCTTTCCCCCTGCTAGTTTAACAATCACAACAGGCAGTTCTTTTTTTATGGAATGCTTCTCTGTTATGCTACTGAAAAATGGGCATGAGAAATATACACTTCCCTCTTCTCTTGAAGCAACCTGCTGCAGTCCTCCAAGTCTCTTACTTCCTCACAATTTTCAGCACTGTTTTTAAAGGGGAATTGTTTAATCTCTTGAAGGCTGAAGTCATTTTTGAAAAATGTCATGAATAAAAATGTCTTTCTTCTACCACAGCTGCAAGGCTATCCCACTAGTCAACTGTGTGTGGACAGGTTGAGAGACTGTAGTCTTTGAACAAGCATTTGAATGATTATAATGCAAAGAGGTTTACAGTGCACTCCTAAACAGATTTAGCCCCTTTTACATCACATTAAGTCAGTGGCTTAGAAAAGAGCATCTCTACTTGGGACTGCACCATTTGTTGTACTGATCATTGGTCTACACCTCAATTTATAGGAAGCTCTGAATTGTCATGTCTGAAGGCTGACTACCATGCAACATGAAATTCATCTTCCACAACAAGCATGGGCCTACAAACTAAACACATGTAATCATGTCATGTTCTAAGAAATAGAAGTAAAGAACACTGTGAACTCTGTGTGGGCCCATTTGTTTGCAATGATGGGATTAGGGGAGCATACACTTCAGAAGGTACAACTCATTAAACCAGACAGCATTCACACATACCCACCTTCTCTCCAAGAACAGATGTGCTTGAGGATAGGGAGGGGAGGCCAAGATGGAAAATCATAGCTGCCTCAACCATATGCCTGGCGGAACAGCTCCATATTACAGGCCCTGCAGAATTGTGCTAAATCCCACAGGGCCTGGATCTCACCAGGCACAGTGTTCCACCAGGCTATGGTCAGGACCGAAAATGCCCTGGCCTTGGTTGAGGCTAGATAGATATTTCTTTGGCCAGGAACCACCAGTAAATTTTCATTCATTGAGTGAAGCAGTTTTCAAGGTACATAGTGGGAGAGATGGCTCCATAGGTACACTGGTCCCAGACTGCTTAGGGCCTTAAAGATAAGTATCAGAGCATTCAACTTAATCCAGTACTCCATCTGGAGCCAGTACAGCTAGAAGAACACCAGTGTAATGTGTACTTCCCATGGGGTCCTGGTTCTGTACCAGCTGGAGTTTCGGAAGCAAGCCCTGCATACATCATCAAGGTTTCAGTAGCCCTGCATACATCAAGTTACAATAATCAACTCTATTGCATGGATCACCATGGCTAGGTTGGTCTGAGACAGGCAAAAGGCCAGTTGTTTCGCTTGGCAAAGATGGTAAAACACTACTCAAGCTATTTGTGTCACTTGAGCCTCCACTGACAAGAAGGCATCAAGGAGCACACTCAGGCTCTTGACTGTTGGTGCAGGAATCAGCTGCACCTTGTGAAGGGCCCGCAATGAGCCTCAGGACCACCATATTAGTTGGATTTAATGTCAGTTGGCTCTCTTTCAAACTTATTTCATTCCATTCCATTATTTTATTTAATATCCTGCCCTCCTCAGCCCTCGCCAGGCTCAGGGCAGCTAACATACATGTTAAATATTCACATAAAATACTTGGTATAACCAATAATTGAAACATATCATGAAGAAAACCCTGTTGGCAGTTTAAATCTAAATCATTTGCCCATGTAGATCCCAACTACCCAATTTCATCGCTCTTACTTGGGTATAGGAGAAGTGCAGATGTTGGGGCCAAAATTTTTCATGTAGTTTTATCTTGACTTCAGCTGTATGCCTGACAGAATACTTCCGTCTTGCAAGCTCTGTGGAATTTTGCAATATACTGCAAAGCTGTAATATCCATTCCATCGCGCAGGAACCAGGGCTGTAAAAGTCCTGGCTATAGTGGAAGTTAGCCATATATCTTTGAGGCCGGGAATCACCAGAAAATTGCTCTCAGAGGACTGAAGTGTTTTTTTTTAATCCCATAGCGAGGGATGTCAAAGACTGAATTACCCTAAATAATTGTGCTGGACAAGAGCTGGAAGATGCATCGGAGACCACATATACTTGAATATTTTAATACAGGGGTCTGCAACCTGTGGCTCTCCGGATGTTAATGGACTACAGTTCCCTTCAGCCCCTGGCAGCATGACCAATTGGCCATGCTGGCAGGGGGTGATGGGATTTGTAGTCCATGAACAACTGGAGAACCGCAGGTTGCAGACCCCTGTTTTAATACATTGAATTCATTGTATAATGTCCAACTGGTGCCCTTTTATTGTTTTCAGCAGGGGTCCCCAAACTTTTGAACCCTAAGGACTCTTCTGGAATTCTGAAAAAGGGTGGTGTGTACAACCACAAAATGACTACCTTAGGGGGCAGTGCCAACCATAAAATAAGTGACACAGCAGGCAGAACCAACTGTAAAATACCAGGGAATGGGATTACACATACATCTAATGGTTGTGGAAAGTGCTGTCATGTTGCAGCTGACTTTGTGTGACATCATAGGGTGTTCAAGGCATGAGACATTCATAGGTGGTTTGCCATTGGCTGCCTCTGTACAGCAGTCCTGGATTTCCTTGATGAACTCCCATCCAAATACTAACCAGAGCCAATCCTGCTTCTGGGACCTTATGAGATCAGGCTAGTTTAGGCCATCCAGATTATGGCATTAATCTAATAGTAGCTCTAACATTTCAGGCAACAGCTCTGATTAATAGGGTGACTTCTTGCATATGCACAGCTTACCTTCAGTCACACAGTGAAGATCCTTGTGCTGTGGTGGCAGCTGCTGCCAAAGCAACTTTTTAAACGTTTGCACCGTCAATCAGATCTCCAGTGGGCAATCGGAAATATTAGTGGGCAGAAGCCCCATATAACCCTGCCCCCTTTAAAACCATTAATAGGGGTCGGCAGGTGCCGACAGGTGTCATGGAGCTCAAAGGTGCTACACTGGGTCCTCCTGCTCTATCGGCGGAACCTCTTTCTGCCACATGCCATTTGTTCCTCGTCCCCTGCACACACTCACTTGACAAGGTCCAAGTCACCACTGGCACTTGGCAGAACATATGAAATGGACAGGTTTGATGTATGGAGGTGAGCTACTACCAGGCACGTTCCAGGACAAAAAAAAGTACTTTCTGGATAAACGGTCCGATTTGTATTAAAGCACAAAAGGGAAAAAGTTCTTATAAAGCTCTAAGATGTGATGGTGACATCTGTTAGAGCAATTTATAGCTTGAAGCACAAGGTGGGCAGACTTCAAAAGGTTTGGCAGGAAGCCCACTATGCAGCAGTATATCCAGTGCTTGTGGAATAATTGATGCTGCTGGTGCTGCTGTCAAAGAGAAGTACAGCCCACAATTGTTAGTGGAGACTGAGCAGTGAATCCTACTGGAATGGATGAGAATCCATCTATTTACCTCATTCTGTGTGTGTTGAATGTGGTAAAAGTCAGAACTGTGATCTTCTTGGGCAGGAAAGAAGTACTTTGAGCTGGTGAGCTTGGTTCAAATCTCACCTCAGGGGAATGAGGGCTTCAGCAAGCTGTTTATGTTCTGAGCGTCCCCCACCCACATTCAAATAATGTTTACAAATTGCTTTGCCACAGAAGAAATTTGGACTTGGCACTTGAGATTTCTGAAAAGTTACTGCAAAACACCCGGAGGACATTTCCATTGTCACGTTCACAAAATTAACTTAGGCGTCTTTCTGATTACAATCTCTACCTTTTTGGGTGGAAAATTATTCCCGAACTTGGATTTTCATATTTGCATATGAAAAACCAACTTTAGGAATACATTCTCATCAAAAAGGCACAGAGCTGGTATTAAAATACATTTAGGTATTTTAATTTACATGGTTTGATAGGGTGATTTTTAATGTCACTGGAAGTTTAATATGATTTTCACATTTGTATATGAAAATCATATTGGATTTCTGGTGACATTTAAAATGTTAGCTTACCAAACAATGTACATTTGTGCTTGTGCATTCATGAGCTGCATGCTGCAGTGATTTTTTTTCTTTTTGCATTCGTGATGGGGTTTATTGTTATTTCTAATTCAAAGCTTTAGGCTTTGCTTTTGTAGGAAGTACAGAAAAATTAACGCTAACAACCTTTGTTTCTAAAAACACAGTCAGATATGCTATAAAATTATTGAAGGATAACCAAACCTTCACAATGAAGAAATTCACAGCCAAAACTCACTCATGTGATATTGAAACATACCATGTTAGATAGTGTCATCATTCACATTGCAGAATCTCACTGAATCCTTGATTCTGCTTTTGTGGAGATTCCTTTATTGTGAAAATACATATTCAGAGCCCTATCCAGAGGAGTGGGGGTGGAATCCACCCATGGGAGTTTCCCCTTGCCCATGGAAGCCTCCCCACGCTACTGAGAAGCCCCTATGGGAGCAGTGGGGCTGCCTGGCCTGTTGGATGTCGTTGCCTGTTCCTGAGCTTGGTGGATACTAAAGATATTTTAATTAATGTTGTATGCCACCCTGAGCTTGATTGAGGAAGGGTGGCCTACGAAACAAACAAAGAAACAAATAATAATCTTATCCATATCTGAACAGCATCTACTGCAAACCAGATTATCCTAACCTGTTGCCATATGTGCCCAGGAAATCCAGTGTACATAAAGTCTTTGTTCAAAAACTCACCAACAGAAGAAGAAGAACAGGAGGAGGAGGAGGAGTTTGGATTTATATCCCACCTTTCTCTCCTATAAGCAGACTCAAGATGGCTTACAAATTCCTGTCCCTTCCTCTCTCCACAACAGGTAGGTGAGGTAGGTGGGGCTGAGAGAGTTCTGAAGAACTGACTAGCCCAAGGTCACCCAGCAGGAATGTAGGAGTGCGGAAGCACATCTGGTTCATCAGATAAGCCTGTGCCATTTAGGTGGCGGACTGGGGAATCAAACCCGGTTCTCCAGATTAGAATCCACCTGCTCTTAGCCATGCTGGTTCTCAAGTATATAGTCATGTGTGAAGCCTGGGAAGTTTTCATACTATTCACTGACAAGCAAGGACAGAGCTTTAGCACTGACATTTGATAATCAGTAATCTCAGAGTCAATTTCCATTCAGATGGATAACTCCCAAATAAATCCAAAAATATACATTCAATAGATCATCACTAGTCCTTTATCTCTAATGTCTCCAAGAGAATAAGCACACACTCTCTACAACAGTAAACAAAAGTAAAGTCAGCTACCTAATGGATATGTACACTGCATAAGCACATACCTGGACAATTCTGAGATGAGGAAAACAAACCCCACTGAAAGGAAAAGGTGGTAGCTTCTTGGAAGGCCTAGAGAATTAACAGTTAAGACAAAAGGTCAGACTACTATGAGAGATTGTTGTGAAGAAGTGTGTGCACTGCTGAAAACTCCCAAACTGAAAAGTGAAGTATATGTTCAGCTCTGCTCTCATCATGAACTGAAACAGCATATTTATTTCCACTCTAAGAGTTATTGAGAATGAAGCCTACAAGCAAATTACCTAATAACTATGAAGAATGTGAATTCTGATAAAAACATTGAGTGCCTAAGAATGACAATGTTGTAATCCAGACTAAATCTTCCACTTGCATGCACCACTTAAACAAATTTCCTGCCTCTCTTTTCCCACTGAAGCCTGGTGGTTTCTCCCAAATGCTGCTTTAAGGAGATGGGGAGTTCACAGGAACAGACTAAGCAGCAAATAAAAGTGTACAGCAGGAAGAAGGAATTGGTGGAAATTATTTCTGTGGGTGAAAATTTTAGTCTGGATCAAACCCAGTGTAGGAACACTGAGGATCTTATAACACAACACACCTGACGTGGGTCAGGGTTCCTTGACCCAACTCCCAGTTAGAAGTTCCAGAGGGGACTCACCTTCAAAGTGACTGGGGATGATTTTGTTGAGAGAAATGGCTCAAGAAGCAGCTGCAGCCTTTCCTTCTGCACCATTTTTGGCAGCAAAAACGACCATGGGTAGGAAGAACCTGCTTGACTCACTAATGGGACTATGTGTGATTGAGAACACGTGGTCCCTGGCAGCAGGGCAAATAGTGTCCTCCTTGCAGTGTGCTGCTGTTCTCAGAAAAAATGCCCCCCCATGGCTTTTAAGGTGAGTCCAGTCTTGAATATTTGACTGTCATTTGGATTATGTTGGAATCCCAACCCAACTCACACTAAGTGTCTCATGTAAAGATAGCTATAGTCAGCTTTCTTTCACTTGGCTGACTTGCCAAAAGTCTAGCAAAGGGCCTTATAATTAGAGATGGGATGCAGCCTACTTGCATCTATTTGGTAGAACTGGTTATTAAAATTTTCTCAGTTTGGAAAACCCGTTGTTAATTATTAACTCCACTAGGGACAAGGGGGTAATCTCTGTCCCTGGGTACAACAAATCTCATCAAGTGGGGGATGCAAAATCACCGCCAGGGCCCCCTGAGCCCCCTGCCCCTCATGGCACCCCACCCCTACCCCCCACCCCATGGCGCCCACCCCCACCCCACCCACTTACCTTCATTTCAGAGCGATAGGAATTGGCAGACAATCCCTAATTTGTCTCTTTTCTGCAGCCAATAGCTTTTGCCCTTAACAAAAGTTTAGAGATTAAGAATCTGAAGTTTACAAATTAATCTCATAGATGCTAGAATGCATTCAGCCATGAACAATTGAAACTGCAACGTTTTAATTAGTAGTTTTTTATATTATGCTATTAAATGGAGTTGAATAACCCATTTAGTTAAAACAATTATGCAGGTACATGTATGTGATTTTACAATATTGTGTCTCTTAAAGTCATATATTGTTCCAACTTCCAGGTGGTGGCTGGAGATCTCCTGCAATTGCAACTGATTTCCAAGCACAGAGATCAGTTCACCAGGAGAAAATGGCAACTTTATATGGTAGATTCTGCATGGTATAGGTGTGGGGAAAGGTAGTATAGATCCCTCAAGAGAAAGTGACAGTTAGTCTATTTTCAGGTAATTTACAAAATATTTCAGCTGATCTGGTGCAAAAAAATAGCTGGGGGTGATTTGTGACAGATTTACATGTTTAATACCCACTTGGAGCTGTTTCTCTGACTAACAACCTACCTCATAGGGTTGGTGTGATGACAAAATTAGGAGAGAGAGTTGGTGGGGAGAAGCCCATGTAGTGGAAATTATCTACTAAAGTGGAAATTAACTTGTATTGTCGAAGGCTTTCATGACCAGATTCAACTGGTTGTGGTGGGTTTTCCGGGCTGTGTGGCTGCGGTCTGGTGGATCTTGTTCCTAATGTTTCGCCTGCATCTGTGGCTGGCATCTTCAGAGGTGTATCACAGAGGGAAGTCTGTTACACACTGTGTCCAGTAAGAAGGGAATATTTTATTTTAAAAATTTGTTTATACCCCACTAAAAGCCCAAATGGGGACTGATATCACACAGTGATTAAGGAAAAGCCAGGTGTCTAACAATCCTATTGATCTTCCAGTGGAAAATCCTTTCATTTGAATGAGGGTCGCCAATAACAAGCCGTGTCTTACCATGGCCCCACCCACTTTCTGAAAAATTTGACAGGATCCAAGGGAAGTGCCATAGGGCACATGGGGACCATATTGGGAATCATGATTTAAATAATATCAATCAACACTAGTTACTGGTGCATTCAACACAGACAAAATACAACGTTTCGAGACAGGAAATAAAATGCTTCCTCTGAGTAGTTCCACAACATTTTTAGCCCAAAACATTTTATTTGCAGCCTGAAAACATTTTAAAGGCATGCTAGATTTTTGAAATGCTTTTTGTGAAAATGTTTTCTTCTGCTGTGTGATCTCTTTAAGATATTTTCCATACCTCTCGGCAACACGCGGACTTCCTTGTCACCATTTTCTGAGCTTGCTCCATTGACTCTCCTATTTATTTTCAGGATTTCTTTTAAAGATTATTTTTGGGCATGATGTCTTCATAGCAACAGAGACACAACCAGAGGTGGGATTCAGCAGATTCTAGAGGGTTCTGTAGAACCCTTTACTACTCTGTCCTTAGTTCGGGGAACCCTTTATTAATCCCACCATTTGCACTCATTTTTTGTTAAACCTTATATCTAGGGTTGGTCAATACCAGCCAGATTCGTTCCAATTCGGATTCGGCCCAAATTCAGATCAATGGGTTTGGATTGGCCGAATTCCGAACCTTGCAGATTCGGACTGGGCCGAATCTGTGGGAAAATCCGGGAATTTTGGGTGTATTTTTATTTTTGGGGTGTTTTTCCACGTTCCGGCCTGCAGGGGGCGCATTTTTTGACATATTGGCACCAAAATTTCAGGGTATCATCAGGTGACTGTCCTATCCCCCATTGTTTCCAATGGGAACTAAGGAGATTGTGGCTACCCCTTTGAAGGTCCATAACTTTGGCCCCCCTGATCCAAACTTGGGGGGTAGCATAAGGACAGTCTCCTGATGATACCCTGAAATGTTGGTGCCAATATGTCAAAAAATGCGCCCCCCTGAAGGCACCCCCTGAAATTTGTCCAAGATTCTTTGTTCTACATTTACACAATCCATTTGCTGTCAATGGGGAATTTCTGGGGGTGCCTGCAGGGGGTGCATTCTTAAGGCTAGCAGCACCAAACCTTCAGGGTATCACCTGGAGACACTCCTGATGAAACCCCCCGAGTTTGGTGAAGTTTGGATCAGGGGGACCAAAGTTATGGACCCTCAAAGGGGGTGCCCCATCCCCCATTGTTTCCAATGGGAGCTAATAGGAGATGTGACGACACCTTTGAGGGTCCATAACTTTGGCCCCCCTGATCCAAACTTCACCAAACCTGGGTAGTATCATCAGGAGAGTCTCCAGATGATACCCTGAAAGTTTGGTGCTGCTAGCTTTAAAAATTCTAGTTTGTGTTTTTCACCGCTCACTCACTCCAGAAGGCTTCATGTGGAGGAGGGGTGAAAAATACAAACTAGAATGTTTAAAGCTAGCAGCACCAAACCTTCAGGGTATCATTTGGAGATTGTCCTGATGATGCCCCCCAAGTTTGATGAAGTTTGGATCATGGGGGCCAAAGTTATGGACTCCCAAAGCGGTAGCCACTATTTTCTATTAGCTCCCATTGGAAACAATGGGGGGATGGGGCACCCGCTTTGGGAGTCCATAACTTTGGCCCCCATGAACCAAACTTCACCAAACGTGGGGGGGCATCATCAGGACAGTCTCCAGATGATACCCTGAAGGTTTGGTGCTGCTAGCCTTAAGAATGTGCCCCCTGCAGGCACCCCCAGAAATTCCCCATTGACAGCAAATGGATTGTGTAAATGTAGAACAAAGAATCTTGGACAAATTTCAGGGGGTGCCTTCAGGGGGGCGCATTTTTTGACATATTGGCACCAACATTTCAGGGTATCATCAGGAGACTGTCCTTATGCTACCCCCCAAGTTTGGTGCAGTTTGGTTCAGGGGAGCCAAAGTTATGGACTTTCAAAGGTGTAGCCCCCATCCCCTACCCCTGCCCTATCAGCTCCCATTGGAAACAATGGGGAATAGGGGCACCCCTTTTGAGGGTCCATACCTGAACCAAACTGCACAAAGCTTGGTGGGTATCATCAGGACAGTCCCCTGATGATACCCTGATAATATGGTGCCCATACATCTAAAAATGTGTCCCATGCAGGCACCCCCAGAAATTTGTCCAAGATTCTTTGTACTGCAGTGACTTAGCTGTATTGCTGTCAATAGGGAATTTCTGGTAGAGGGCTGTGGGGTGCACATTTCTGAAGGTATGGCCACAAAACTTTCAGGGTATCTTCAGGAGAGTCTCTGGATGACACCATCCAGGTTTGGGGAACTTTGCTTCAGGGGGTTCAATTCTATGGGACCCAAAAAGGGTAGGGCTCATCTCCCACTGCCCCCTGAAGCAAAGTTCCCCAAACCTGGATGGTGTCATCCAGAGACTCTCCTGAAGATACCCTGAAAGTTTTGTGGGTTTACCATGAGAAATGTGCACTCCACAGCCCTCTATCAGAAATTCCCCATTGACAGCAATGCAGCTAAATCACTGCAGAACAAAGTATCTTGGACAAATTTCTGGGGGTGCCTGCAGGGGGCGCATTTGTAGATGTATCGGTACCATAATTTCAGGGTATCATCAGGAGATTCGGCCCCTGCTCGTCCGAATCTGTCCGAATCAGTGCAGATTCGGTCAAAATCCAGATTCGGACTGTCCGAATCTCCAACCCTACCTATGTTTTATATAAACTATCTTTTGGTATATCACTTTTAAAATACTTTAAACGGTCATTATTTGAATCTAGAGGCGGGGCGAAGGGGAACAGCACCTGAGGCGCACGTCCCCTGTGTCCTTGCCACAGCCCCACCCAGAAATGCCCTGCCCCAAAATTCCCTCCCACTCCCCCGTCGTGCCCCACCCAGCCCCATTGGCGTTACACCACTATTTGAATCCCACCACCTTCGGAACCTGTTATGAAAATTTTTGAATCCCACCACTGTTTATAATCAATGTAGTTACATGACCAACACAGTCTAAATTCAGTCTAAATCAGAATTATGGTACAGCACAGTCAAATTTTGATCTGTGATTGATCAGCATACCTATCAACACTTTTTTGTCAAAAGATTTATGCAATCTGAAGAGAAACCAGAGATTGGACCCGCCTTTGTGAAGAAGTGGGAAATCTGTTTGAATTTAGGGTTGAACATTTGTTAGAGTGAAAACTTAAAGTTTCGACATTGTTTTGCTTTTAAATTGTACATCAATAAAAGTTGAAATAAAAAACTGAAAAAAAAGCTTTTAGCCCTATTTAAAATTATCTCCAGAAAATCATTGTCTCTAGGTAGGCTGGGATCCAGTAAACAAGTACTTCTCATACAATTCTACCTTCAGACACTTAGGTTCAGTTTAAACATTAAGATCATCATTTTTGCCCAGGAGTTTGATTGATTGATACCATATACCCTCAGACCATTGGCTTTACTGAAACTTGCCCAGCACTGCACTTGCGGGGAGAAGGGGGGGGGTTGGTACCAAGTAATTGGTTTTAGATATGTTTTAAGCCATTTTTATCGGGTATAAGGTATTTTTATTGTTATTGGATTATTTTAGACTGTGTAGTCCACCCTGGAATGTATTTGAAGGGCAGGATAGAAATTCATTAAATAAACAAATAAATACATAAATAAATTTGGAACCATGTTTTATAGAATGAACTTTGATTAGTGTGATTGACTCAATGTAGGCTTCTCCACTGAATATGGCTAGTGAGGGCCAGCCAAAACAGAATATGAAATCAGGATCTGGCTGTTTTGGGTTTTTTAAACTGCAGTTAGTCTTAACTTCCATTTCACGTGATACAGAAATGCAGACGTCATAGCTTAGTCCTGGGTTTTTTTGTTATTATACAAATGAACACAGAAACACAATGCTTTCTTTAATTTTTTTTATTGAAAGCTTCATCAAAGAAAAGAGAAGTTTAAACCTAACATCCACTGATCTACAGAAAGCCCCAGGAATGGGGAAAATGGCAGCTATTAGGATTGTGGTACAAATGAAAAAAATGTAGAAAAAAAATCTTCAGCAATACAGAACTTTTTCATGACATATTGAAACATTAGCACATAGATGCCCTTACAAGTCAGAATCACTCTCTTTAATTCCTTTCAGAGGCTTTGTGGGCTACAGTTCAGGAACAGGGAGGCGGGGGGATTTGCAGAAGGATCTTTCCCATTTACGTAATTAACGTTGAAATCTTAACTTCTTGATTTGATTTTAACCCAATGGAAGCCTTCTCATTCATGCAAAAAGAAGTTAAAATTGCTTTGTCAGATCTTGGAGCATCCTGATCTTTTTAAAACATAAACTTTCCCCCCTCTTTAAAAGCATATAAATGAATGTATTGGCTTTTCGATCACTTAGTGGGTGGAGCTGCTCTAGGAATGACCCAATAGTCCAAATTGTTTAGTCAAAATTATATCTAAGCACTTCAGTGAGCAGAATTGTATTCAACTTTCACAGGGCCACTTCACATAATCCTTATAGGATAAGACCCATCCTGTGTCTTGTCCAAACAGTTAACTACATCTGTATATCTAATTCCCACCTGTGCCCCCTGTAGCTGCTCTGGAGACCATCAAGAGAAGGACTGTGGGTGATGGGAGAGGCTTTAGCAGGTGAGCCCGGAGCTGTTGCCATGGGATAAAGGAAGGTGGTGGGGCCTGGACACATGATGGGGGAGGGAGATGGGATCCCCCCCTTGAGTTTCACAGGGTCCCACTTGTAGTTTATCTAAAGTTCAATTCTCTGATGACCATGGGCTGACTGTGAGTCAAAAGTGAGTCACATAAGCACCACACTGATGGCCTTAATTTTCACCAGTAATGACTTTCTATTTGTGGCAAGTTTGATTTTAATTACTATTTATTAAATTTCTTTCCCACCTTTCCCAGCCATGGTCAGGCTCAAGGCAGCAGGAGGCACTCAGAATGAACTTTGCTTCAAAGCAACCAATTGAGACTGCAAAGTCTGGAAGAAGAACAATTTTCTTGCCTCCATTTTGTTTAAAAACTGAAATCCGGGCCAAGACGGCAGGAGCATCATTTTGCAATTTTCCTTTCAGTCACATAAATGACTAAGGTCAGAACTTGGAAGGACATGGATGAAGAACGAAACTGCTTCTTTCCCCTATTGGCAAAGATGCAGCACAGATACATTCAACTTACATCTGGCAACGCATTCAAGGCTTGTTGAATGGGCACTTCTTCATCCTTTAATACCCAATGACGAAAACCCTTCAGGAGTTTCTGGAAAGGCTTTTCTTGTTGCAAAAGGCAATATCTTACATCATAATTTTTAAAAATTCGGGATCAGTCCCTAGTCATAAGTCTGAACACAGTACGTCTTTCACACCTCCTTACAAGGGTGAAAGAACCTTAAATATAATAGCTGTCAAAATTTAGACCCATTTATGTAAACACAACAAATGTAATTCCCAAGGAAGCAAACCCAACATTCATTTTACAGCCTTTGTCACACATTTTCATTTTAAAAACAACAAAGAACATATCAGTAAAAGTGAAAATACTGTTTATTTTCTATAGTCTGAGGTATGATGAGGAGTCTTGATGTTAGAATCCACTTTAGGTGATAGGTCAACAGAAGAGGGAGAAATAGTTTTTTTCCAAAAGAGGAATAAACTTTCATTCTGATATTTGATGATTCCTGAAATCCACTAAACAATGAATAAGGAGACTTGCTGAATTACTGACCCTCCTTCCGGCCAAGGATGCACATGGATTTTAACATGCATGATTATGTGTATGCTTTATTTAAAACAAAATAATTCACCTGACACTGTAGAGAAACGAGAGAGCATAAAAAAAGAGAGAGGTTCTCTGAAGCATGCAGCGTGCTTTCCTTCACAATCCCATCACACTGCCAGCATATCCTTAGTCTAGGCAGAGGACTTGTAAAATCCTTTCCACCTCGGTACATCAGAACCAATTTCATGTTAAATAAAGCTTTGAAAAGAAATGTTGACCATGTATGATTCAAACACAACTATCTTCCAATTCCATATTTGATCTCATCACCACATGGATTGATTCATTATTTTAAGCCCATTATCACCCCTTTCACAGGACTCTTGCTCCATGGGTAATAGTCTAAGAATCTGTTCCTAAACCTGTTTCACTCATGTCAGCCTCAGCATTAAAATGAATAGAGTGATAAAACCACCTTCAGGCTTAAAAATTATGAATCAAGGCAACTTTCTACATATTTCACATCATTTCTTCAATATCATCATAGACAACATAATTTAGCTCAAAATACTGTTACATATTAAAAATAAACTTTATTACACTGCAGGCATTCTCAAATCTGCTGAGTGTGGTTGCCATACATACATAAATAATACCTTTCCTTCTTATTTTTAATAATGTAAAAATGCATTTTAATGCTTAAGTTCATTGCAGAATCCCTTACCTGTCTGATCACCAGTTTTCTTACTACTCAGATGTGAACACAACTATAGCAGAACAAAATACAACATGATGGAAGCATCCAAGACATCCAAATTCTGCTTCACAATGGAATGTTGAACTATCTTAACAAGACACTTTCAGCTTCTTGGCAAACCAGAGCCATGCATTTAGGGATCCACCACTACGAACATCTCTAGGGATCATTTAAGGTAGCATCCAAAATTCTTGGGGAGGGGGTATCATGGAAAGCATCAAAAGAAAATTAGAATAGCTTCTTCTGGCATCCTTCAAGCTAACATCCCACTTCACAACCAGTCACAATCAAATGCTTTGATTAAAGTAAATAGGGAGTAAGTAACTCAGCTCAAATCAAAATAGTACATATTTTAGCTGAACTGAGCTATGGATCAGTAGAAAGGGTCACAGTCCTAAAATTTGGTTTTAAATAATAGTAATAAAAACACAAACTGACATGGACTGATGTGGTGTAGAGTAGGATTGGGAAGACCAATATTCAAAGCCCTACTCATCTATGAAGCTTGCGGGATGATTTTGGGCCAACCATACTCTTATGTACCTCATGGGGTTGTTCTGAATATAAAATACAGGACAGGAGAACAACATATGGTGTTCTGAGATCCTTGGAGAAAGGGCAAGATAAAACTGTAATATAATGCCTTGATGCACAGCTTCAAATCAGTTAATATGTTATCACAGTTGTGTACTATCATCTGAAAATCACTTCCCAATAGCTCAGCTCCATGTTAGCTTAGTATTAGCAGATGGATATTGGGACAACAAGGAAAAAGAGTTTGGATTTATACACCCCCTTTCTCTCCTGTAAGGGGGTTCAAAGGGGCTTACAAACTCCTTTCCCTCCCTCTCCCCACAACAGACACCTTGTGAGGCAGGTGGGGCTGACAGAGTTCTGAAGAACTGTAACTAGTCTAAGGCCATCCAGCAGGAATGTGTAGGAGAGGGGAAATAAATCTAGTTCATCAGATAAGACTCCACAGCTCATGTGGAGGAGTGGGAAATCCAACCCAATTCTGCAGATTAGAGTCCACTGGCTCTTAACCACTACACCATGCCAGATAAACATAATCATGTGGTCTTTGTGTCAACAACCCCCTTTTTCATGCAGCAGATGCTAGTCTTTTAAATGGTAATAGAAAGAATGATGATCTAAAGAAAGCTATGCCTGCAGAAGCTTCCTGTGCACTGTTTATGATTCCTATACAGCTAATTTAGGATGTAGAATTATCAAAACAGAGAAGAACAGATATCTGCGGCCTTTCCATGAGTCGAGGTAAATGCCAATTGGTGCCTGTGTTTAAGTATGGACAAAGTAAAGTATGTTACACATAGGCCCAATTGGACCCAATTTCCCTGCCAATTGTATCAATAAAGTATGAATACGGAAATTTCATTGTGTATCTAATTTCATCTGTGTACTTACATTTTAACTCTTGTTCTTAAAATCAAAGAATCTCTGTATAAATGTTTTCAATATTCTTTTAGGGAAGTAATGTGGCCAAAAATGTGTAAGGAAGTGCTTGAGGAAATAATTTCTGCCCAAATTATGTTTCCTTGGGAGATTTCTTTCTGCCTAGAAAATATCAGTGGGTTAAAATAGGAGAGGGTGCAACTAATATTCACTAAGGACCTACACTTAGCTAACAAACCATCATCTTTTGAGCAACACCATATTGATGTTCTGAAGCATTAACTGAAATTAGGGCCACAATTCCCTAAGCAATTCTTGTACATAGCAAGGAATTCATCTTTTCTTCCCTAACGTGGCTGCATTTCAAACTGGAAAAAAAATGCTTCCTATGCAGCATGAAGAATAGCTGTTGGTAGGAAAGAGTAGATAAAAGCCTTACCATGTGTACACAATGTTTGAAGAAGTCTTCCTTCACCAGCTTCACTCAGCTGGCAGGGCTTTAGACCTTACCCATGTTTCTCAGTATGATGACCTTACAGGACTCAAATGGAAATACTCAAGATCTATTTAGTTGTCTCTAGAAATGATGAATATTTTAATTGTTTAGAAAATGAAGTGAGTGGTTCTTTCACTGAAGGAAAGCTCTTTAGGCTGGAAGAAGGTTTCAAACTGTGCTTAGTGAGCTGGTCGGAGGCAGGGCCCTGAAAAATTCCACAGATTATGAGAAATATTTTTTTTGCAGCTGCTCAGATCGTGCTTGATGCCATAATATTAAATCATACTTTGTGAGTCTCCAAACAAATGGGAATATTCAAATGCCCAAAGCTAATAAAACAATTCAGATTAGATTCGGGATCAAGGTTCACCGTTGGTTTTCTCAGGGTCTACGTCTGATTCATGGCCCCATACTCCAGCACAGCCCTATGCAGTCATGTAATTGTCTTCTAGCTCTTAACCAATTCAACAGGCCTAGCAAAATGAGGTAATATATTGAATTAGCGAGTCTTTCTTTCTTTTCCTTTTATAAAAATGCTTGGATGGTAGATGCCAAACACAATCCTAAAATGATAGGACCCCGAAAGTAACAGGTATAATCTATTTTTTCCTTAGTAAAGAATCATTCTGCCATGATGGTTTGATCTTTCTTGCGACCCCCCATCCCCAAAATCCACAGACAAGAAAAAAAAGTTTGAGACTGTTTAAATAAAGCAGCAGACTTCTGAATAGAAACAAACAGGTACCCCCAGCAAAGCCATCTGCCACACGGTAGCTACCTTGCAGCCTCACTGTCAACCACAATGAGACTTATCGTTGAACCAAACCAGAATTTATACAGAAACAATAATTAAAAAACCCACCTCATGTACATCAGGAATTGTGCCACAGAAGGATAATCTCTATTTATACACACAGAAAAGGACAGAGCATAGAGAAGACAAAAATAAGGCTGGCTGGATTTTTTTTTTGTCCACATCCCTTCCAGCAGGAAGGTTCACAATTTCCCAAAGGGGGAAAAAGAGAAACGCAAAAGAAAATCAAGTGATGCTCACAGAACATAAACAGCAATGGCCAAGCGCATGAAGGAAAGGCAGAAGCTAGAGGTCTTTGCAGAACTTTCCCCTCCCCAAGTGCCATGCCCTTTTAGTTAGAATTGTCCATATGCAGTTAACTAAAAGTACATGTTCTTTAGAATCTCACATGATCAGGTCCTCTTTCTGTGTCAGTTGACCAGTTGACATCCTAAGGTGTTTTTTTTAGCAGCCATTTGTTTGGGTAACCCACCCCACCCCCACCCAAAAGAAGATACTACAGTAAAAATAAGGAATTAGTATTCTTAAAAAAATACTTGATTCTCTAAAAAATCATTTTAAAGTAACCACAGATGCCGTTGCACAATCTACTGATAGTGCTCCCAAACACCTCTTGTTTCATTTTATGGAGCTTGTATGGAAGTCATGCTCAGTGGATTATATCCTTAATATTATATATCTGTTTGCTCCAGTTTTTTTTCTCAATAGGGTTACCCTGTTCTGAATACACCACAGTAGTTGTGGTGAAACTTGTCTCTTTTCTCCCAAAGGACAACTATTTTCATCATTTGGTTTATGTGTTTTCTTTAAGTGCTTCCTTTGCTAGATTTTTCTGCCTGCCATAGATACTTATTCATCAATAGATGTTCTGGTTGGGGGTGGGAAGACAGAAAAAGGATCTGGACAAGCTCCTGACATGTTCATGTTCAGCCCACCCACCCAGCCCCATTTATATACTGATTGCACACAACAGATTCCTAAAGGATTGTACCCCTTGTAAACTAGGGAGAATCAGTGGCGGGGAAGGAAGGTGGGGACTGATGGTTATGCATATTTTTTTCACAAAATTATGTGGGGGGCTGGCAAAATTTTGATGGGCCTTTCCCACTGTTAGCCATTCCCCCCAAATTGTCTCTGAATGATACCCCACCCTTTTGGGAAAAGATTACTTTTTTAGATCATTCATATATAGATTCCATATATTCTTCTTTTTTTCTTTTAAAAATAGGTTTAAATCAATTCAATTTACTTGCTATTGTCTTTTGCCTAATCAAACTAATTAGTGATTGTCAGCAAACAAATTAAGACAACAGAAAGCCAGTTAGTATAAAGTGACTGTTAACTTCATGCTTGCATGAGAGAATTTACGTGAGCAATTTTTTCTTTTAACTTTCTTCTTGCACGGGAGAGCTAAATGAAACACTGATCGTCTCACTGCCTTCAATGGCATCTTCTAAGTGACTTAAATGCACTGCCAAAATGCAAAAGGAAGATGGCTGAAAGATGACAGAGGGAGAATGGAGGAAATGAAACCCATGGGATGCAATGAAGGAGGAAAACTGCAGTTTTAGTACCAAAGGAACCAGACAATATAGCAGAAAAGCTCAGCAAAGTTAAAACACACCTGTAGAAACATCAGCAACTCAGTCCTTTCTTATGCTGTGAAATCCTGCTAAGTGCTGCTAAGTACCAACTACTCAGACCTGTCCATTAGAAGCCTAAGTATGTAGGATGTAAAATACCAGTGGAAGATAGTTTAAACAAACACAAAGTTAAGAACTGGTCCGGCCATGTAGGTCAAATAAAGATTTCTTTTTTTAAAAAAAGGAAAGAAATAAGAAAAAAACCTCTATCTTCTGGACTGTGGTAGGTTGTCATTTCATCTTTGGTATAAAATAGGCCATCCATTGGCTGCATTTGATCACAACTAGGAAAGACTACAGAAATTGTCAACAATTTCTTCTAGCTATTGCTTTTTTTTGCACTTTTTTGACCATAAGCTCCTATCTACGCACATTTCACCCCCCCCCAATGCTCTTAAGCTAGGTGTTTGCAATGTGACAAGCAAAGCAGACTAAAAACTTTTTAAAGCTCATAAAAAAGACTGCAGATAAAAAGCACTAATGCTTTTGCCGGCGATCACGCTTTGTAAATTAAAAACAAAAAAACCTCCATCCTGCAAGGAAAAATACCTGCATTCTTGGAAATGCAAGCTGATTCCCCCATCTCAGTTCAATAACTTTATTGAAAAACACTTTAGCCTTCTAGACTCTTCTCTGTCAACACTTAAGAAAGTTCATAAAAGTCTCAGCATTTTATTTGATTCTTGAAGTTGCCACAGTTCTTTTTTCAACAGTGTTTTCTTCAAAAGAAGAAAAACAACTGTTTTCTGCTAAATGGTACAGTTTTTATATATATATTTTGTTCACCCTAAAAATCCAGTCTATGAAATCTCGGCACCAGTTGACCCCGGCGTGCGCTTAAATTCATTCTCCTTTCTTCTACCAAGACGTTGACAGCTTTGCCTCAAGAGCTTTTGACGTCCTTAAAATTAAGGCAATTAAGATTCAAGATAAACCTTACCTAAACTTTTCTTTTTTAAAAAAAAAACTTCCAAAAATAAAAGACACATTGGATTTCAACAGGGGGAGGGGGAAGAGTAGCTGATTTCTTGAGGAAGACCATTAATTTTCGTTTCAGCTTGCTCCCTCTTGACATTGTCGGCTTCTCTGTTGTTGTTTCGAGAAAAAAAAATCTATCTACACTTCCAAGTAAATTCTGAATTTCAAATGTTCATCCAGATGAAATATCAAACCCAGTGTTTGGCCATGGGTTTTTTTTCTTTAATAAAAAAATAGCAAAAATAAAACTATCAGACTACATGACTGAACAATTTGCACAGCACATAGAAACACTTTAGTTTTTTTGTTGTTGTCGGGTAAGGTAGAAAATGAAAAAAAATTCTATTGATGCCTGTGCAAACTGGAAGCCAACTTCTTGTTCAGTGAAGTTTCTCCATTCAAGGCAAACTTTTCAGACCGACATACTTCAGTCCTGTTTATTGTCTGTGAACAAAAATAAAATTATCTTTAAGTCAAAACAGTTTAGAGACAGCATCTTACTTAATTCGCTTTCCAATGATTCTCAGTTTTACTGTGGTCCTAAGCCCTAAGCTAAAAACAGGCAGAAATTGAGAACTTTTCATTTTTTTAGACATGCACGCTCCTGAGTAAAGGAAGTTTGTATCATTTAATGCTATGGTTAATGGGCAAGACTAATGAGACTGTGGTCAGACAACAAACAGAAGCTTTAACTCTGTGCAGACCTATCTGTAAATGTAGTTTGCATACTAAAAGCATTAGTCAGAGACGTAGCTGGGCCAGAGTGTGCCCGGTCCGCACTCTGTGTTTTCCGCCCCCCCGCGGCTCCCTCCCCCCTTACCTTAGTGCAGGCTGGAGAAGCGGCCTGTTCCCTTCAGGCTGAAAATGGCCTGGTAGGAACTACACCCTTCATGAGACCCTGGGCTTACAAGGTCTCCTGGGAAGTGTAGTTCCCACTAGTCTGTTTTCAGCCTGAACAGGCTGCTTCTCCTGCCTGCACTGTTTCACAAAGGTAAGTGTTTGTGTGAGGGCACCGCAGGGGGTGGCGGGGTGCGATTTTCCACTCCCTAGCGTGTGCCCAGTGCAACACGCCCCCTAGCTCTAAGTGGATATATCTTGCTGAAGAACTAACAGCTGCTCCGGAGTATAAAGATAGGCAGAGTCCCTGGGGAAGTATTATTCCTATTTTTATGTCTCAGTTTCACAACTACCTGTAGGGAAATGTATTTATTTTCCAGTGGAAAGAAGAAAACATCTGCTCCAACTTGACCTTCACGAGGACAAGAAGACCAAAGTCTGTATACATTGATGGGACTTCTCTAAGAACAGGCTCTGTGAAGATTTGAGACCTAATCCCACCATTAGTATTTCTTAATGGTTCCTTGGTGCAGGGTAGAGCTAATGAACATTCCTTAGGGTCAACCTTGATAGCAGGGAGATGGATCTTATTCATATCTTTAAAAATATCAGGCATCTGAAACCCCAGTTCAGGTTGGGACCTGGTGCAGAAAAAAGGGTTTCATCTTTGCACATTCATATAAATACTAGCAATAAAGCCCATCGTACAAAATACAACAGACTCTAGAAAACTGCGGGTTATCTCCAATATGCCTTGTATGCACTCGTGTCAGCGTGGCCTGCCTCCTCCACTTGTGCAACTTTTTAAAAAGTGAGTTGCCTTTTATAGAGGGAGATAATATAGTTTAAAAATAGTTCTCCTCCTGTGTTCTTATAAGTACTGGAAGATTAACAGGCAACCTTTTTTCTTGTTTTTTTCTCCCAAAAAGCTGGGAGGATGATTTGAAAAGGAAAACCAAGCAAGGGAGAAAGAGGTGAAACCTTGCCCCCTTTCCCTTACTGTACTTAAGAGAAAGTTTCTCTTCCCTCACATACTCAGACACAGAACCAGAGCCCTAAAAGTGGGGTGAAGAAATAAGAAGATTTTGCTGTGGGCCACATTACCAGGGGAACCCATATGATCTATTTATGCCATTTAAAAATAAATTAGAATGTCTTTTTTAATGGTTTACAACAGAGGCGTATGGCCTATAATGACATGGGGTCGGGCATCCCTCCACATGATGAAACGGTGTGTGTCCCAGCCACACGTCACCGAACCCTGCCCCCCTGCAGGGAGGCGGAGCTCAGTGGCAGGCGGCCATGGTATCCGGCCTGGGCCGCCTGCCACTGCCGAGCCCCACCCCCAGGCTTCACGCAGGTCGGCTTTTGCCCTACGAAGGCCCTGTGGATGGCAGGAACTGGCCTGCAGAAAGGTGGGGGGATAGGGTGCAGGGGCATTCAGAGGAGCTGTTGCCCCCAGGCACCATTTCCTTTTGATACGCTCCTGGTCTACATGTACAGGATGTGACCAACGAGGAGACAGGGTAAATGTTCAAGGATAATACTGGGTCCAGTAAACCAGAGACTCACTAAAATTTTTATTAATGCCTCAAACTGTGTCAAACTAGAACCCATCTGGGCTAATTAACCCAGAATGAAGAGGTAGGGTTATGAGCCAAACTGTCACTAAAAGTAGAAGAAATCTTGATTGAACACAGTAGTAATTCACAAATGATGGCTTGGATCCAGCGGAGTATTTTCACAGGAGGAGAAATTTCTGTTCACAAAGCATGACTTTCTGGCTTCCCCGGAAATTATGGGGAGCATTTTTGGCTGCAAAAGAAGAGGAAGGCAAGACATTTTTCTCTATGGATGGAAATCCTGCTTATTGAAGTGTTCTGTTGGGTCCCACTTATGCCCTGGGACAAACTAGTGTGCTTTGAAACAACTTAAAGTGGGCCATAAGATAAACATTAAGTACACCAGTAACTAAATAGGGATGTTATTGAATTTCTGATCAATGCAGATTCTACACAGGAATCTATTTTGATTTTACTTCTGCAAAATAAAGGAAACTTTCTTTCATGACATTTTCATGTTGAATTTTCCCCATAAAATATATACACCTTCAGTACCTGTTGGTTGTCAATATAGATACATTATTTTTGATGTATATATAAATTGAGAATGCCTGTACTTGGAACATGCAACCAAACTGATTGGACAGAAACCACTCTCAATGACAGCAAATGGAAACAAAAAGGAATGAAAAAGAACATATTGTTCCATTCAACTAAAATATTTGGTGAGCCCAAAGCAGCAAAGATCATTCAGTCACCAGATCATTCTCTGAGTCAATGAAAACTACCCATTGTACCAATGCACGAGTCACTATTCTGGCTTAATCACCTTCCTGTCAGGAGATAGGCCCAGATGAGTAATTCATGCAGAAAGACAAAAAATGTACTCTTTGACTCCAAGAATAAACATTTTCAGCTACAGCAATGAGAGATAATTTCAATCCAGAAAAAAAAAATCAGGAAACCTCTGAGAAATTTGGGGGAGAAAGTTGGCCTCTGTTCTGGAAGGTATAGGTTTGTTACTAACAAATATTCATTGTTTTCTTTTAGCAAGTTCTAATCAGCTGTAAAATGGAAATATAATTTACTGACGTCATATTGTTATCAGGATGGCAATCTTAAGGCATGATCCTAAGCACTGCCCACAGAGTGGAGTATTCTATAGAGTAGGACCTCCCTACCTCCACATCTCCACTGAACCTCTTGAAATTCTGATGACAGGGATCAAGGAACCCCAAGAGTAAAATGTAAGTCTGAAGCGGATTCTGCATGGGCCAAAATCACCAGTGTTGGCCTGGTAAAAATACCGTTTAGAGGAGGAACTTTCCACGGCTGCTGCCTCCGAATCAAGGCAGCATCGCTCTCCCGCCCCCACAGCATTTTACTGTCATTTAGCGAGGTTTTTTTGGAAAGCAACCACGTCTACTTGCTGCTGAGTGAACAGTACTGGGTGGAAGGTGCCGTTTTCTGGTGCACCGCTTTTTAAAAACTTATCTCCTTCTCCCTGCATAGCTCCATCGGGATGAGGGAACATGCCCCCTGCCCCATTGCCAGGGCCACGGGGGCATGTTCCCTCATCCTGACAGAGCTACACAGGGAGGTGGAGGTAAGTTACAAAAAACTGGCACACCTGCATGCAGAGGTGCCGCCGCGGGCCACGGCAGCATAGGGGCCCGGCACACAATTGTGCAAATGGCCCCAGGCCAGTGCCAGTGTTATGTATACCAGCACCCCGCCGCTCCTGGGGCCCATGCAGAATTCGCCTGAGACATGGAAGAGAATTCCCAGAAATTACCCTCACTCACTTCACCAAGGGAATGTCATTCCATTAGCATAACTGCTGCTATGCCAGTGCAACAGCACTCTGGAATCCAGTTCACAGAATGTGAGCTTTTGGAAAGTCAATCATTGATCTATACCAATAAGACTGATTATTGATTTTCACCCAGATTATTCCTTAAAGTACACTGGTGCAAATTCTAACTACTGCCTCTGAATTGAATAGGATTACTAGAGTATATTCAAGAGAAACTCGTACCTGTTCTACAGGTCAATGAACATCATCAGCTTACTTTGACTGTTGATAGGAATATGCAGATGCGTGTTCACTGGATGTTTCCACCGCCATTTGTTGCTGTTGACCACTGGCTTCCTGTGATGAAGGTGCTACTGTCTGTGGAGAGGTATCGGCAACAACACCCTGAAGAAGGAAAAAAGAAAGAAAGCAGGAGGACAAAAGGGCCTTACTACTTTTAATAATGTCACTGAAGACGAGAGTCAGCACAATCTTGCCAACCTCATTATTTCTGAGCAGCTGTACTGTTGCTTTATTGCTGGGGATATCAAAAGCCACATGCTGCTATGACATAAATGCTACATGTTTAAAAAAAGAGGCATGCCATAATTAGTTCTACACAGAAAGACCTTTTTCCTTACAACATAGTATTGGAATCCACATACTGTCCACTATCATACTTTATCACACGCAGGTGACTGACCTGATTTGGATCTCACTGAGAATGACGGGATGTTTGACATGATGTTGCAGCTTCCCTCTTCACTGGAGTGAGATCAGAATCAAGCCCCACCAAACAGGCACATTGGGATTGTGACACACAAAAGGAAGGGTCTGTATCATGCTTTGAACAAGAATATAAGGGCCTTTGAAAAAAATATTTCCAAGGGATGAAAGGCCAAGGGCTGATGGAGAAAATATCACAGCAACATGTAGTGATTTGCTGTGGATTTTTTTTTTAAAAGAGAAACTATATGCATAACACAATTGAATTTGAAGAAAAAGATATTTTTGGCACCTGAATTATTTTGACAACCAAATTCATTCTTCCAAATAATAGTTCTTGAAAGCTTTGTTACTCTAACTTTATTCATACCCCAGTAATGGCTCAACAGCTTAAAATAACTTTGCAGTAAAGTATTACCCTTGAAAACTCAAATTTGTTCTTGTTGCAGTCTTATAAAACTAGCCGACAGAGCATTCCGAATTTATTTATTTATTTTTGCCGGTGAGGTAGCCAATTACCTTTTAAGAGGCATTTAGAATCCCAACTCAGAAAGCTTTTTTGAAAAAAAGAAGAAATTTGTAGCATGGTGTTCTTTTACAAAGATCAATGCAGAGTGTTCAAAAGGAGGTGTTATGATAACATTGACAGCAAAACATGATAGAGAGAGAGAGGGTGGAAAAAACATTGTGCTGTAAATATTTCAAAAGATGGATGAAAACAGGAGTGATATATCTGAACACATGGGGGTGATCATTGAAGTATATCAATATTTGCAGGCAAAACAGTGTAAAACAGAAGAGTCAATGCATGGAGCCCCAATGTAGATATAGCGGACGTGTGGCTACACAGCTGCTGAGGGAGAATAAAAAGCATCTTCAGCTACCCAAGGAGTAGTAACTGCATCTACACTACAAGGAGACACAGATCAAGACACAATCACTGAGTCCATGCTGTCCATCATTTATAATTGGGTAAAAAGTGGACTATAATGAATCTGACAGGAAATACATTAATTTAAGAATGAAAGCCACCTTTCTTCCCCTCCCCCAATCACCCCCTTTCCCTTTTCTGATATTAGTCCAGAAGGCCTTATGAAGATGAACAGCAGAGGTGGTCAGACTGCAGCTTCCTGGTAGCTTGTGCTCTGTGGTGCCAACAACATACTTACTCATTAGATTGACATCAGCAGGACTCATCCCCAAGGAGGGAGGGAGCAAATCCTTCACCGAGGATGAAAAAGCACTCAGTCAGTGCAGCATCCTCCAGGTCTGTATATACAAGAGGAAGGTTTCCTTTGCTCAGTCATAATTTTCGGTGGCTGGCGGCTTTCAGCAATCACTACCGGCATAATGTTAAAGGAAGCACCCAACCCTTTGGGTGGTCTTCTCTTCTGGAACCTCTTTGCATTTGCAGTGCGATGGTCGGCTTTTGTCCCTTTGTCACTTCCCCTCCACCTCCCCCCCACTCCTGCTGCTTAATGGAATATTCCATTTCCTCTTTGATTAAAGAAAAAGAAAGAATTCAGAACCAAGTTCACTTGCCGCATTGTATCTAGAGAGGGGTAAAACAAGTAGGCAAGCCCACCTAAGGAAATACAAGTTCAGACATGGCTAGACTTACTTCAAGAGGGACAGCTGTTGGAGGCACAGGAGTGTATTGGGGAATGTAGGTCCCTTGCATAGGTGCAGCAGCCGTCATATACTGGAATAAAGGAAAAGCAAATTTAATTTCGGAGGGTCCAAGCGATGGGAAACCTTGCTATTCACATTGACTCCAATGGTCACCATGCTGTACCATATTAATCAAGTAAACAATATTATATTTTAGGATCCCAGCTTAGGTAAAGAATATCAGTATATGCCACTGGAAGTCATAACTACCTAATGATGTCTTATTACTGAGTAGGTTTATTTTCTTAGACTACCAACTACATTTGCTTTATAAGTAAATTCTATCCAGCCTAGTAGATCGGGGTAGCCATTTTATACAACTGAGCTGCCATATGATAAATTGTTATCTGACAAACATGGTTGTATGAAACTGTTTAATGTAATAAAGAATGGGTAGTTTCCAGTTCCAGTTTCACTCCTTTAAGTCTCATTTATTTTAACTGGAAAGCAAAGCATATACAGAAATCCCGCCAACTGTAAATTTTAGGCAACTAAAAATGCTCAATGTTGGCTCACTCTCACCTAAAGATAACAGGATATACTGCTGAGGTAGTAACGGTCATTTTAAGTGGGGTAAAAGATGCCTTCAACAGAGATGGTTTAGAAATACATGTTCATAGCACTATGAGACACAGCACACATTTCCTCTTTCATTATATACAGGAACCTAAAGGATATTTCATGATTTCAAGTTCAGAGGGATTAACACGTTTGGGAGTAATAAAACCGAAACCAGTGTGATTCCTCATCTAAAAGTAATATCCTACTGCCTTATTCCCCAACAATGAGGATTTACGTTCAAGTCAGTCACACTGATTCCAATGCAACTTACATTTTGGTACGCACATTACAGATCTCAGCCTCAGTCCATGCTACCTTACTATTTAAATTAGAGCAATTAAGTCTCAAGAGACCTGAAGAGAAAGAATAGCAGGAAAAGCCAAGGAGATAAAGGGAACAGATGTCTCAGAGTTTCCCTTTTTAAAGCTGGGACTTATAACTTGATTCTCTTCTATGCATGAATTATTTTTAATTTCCACCAAATCTTCCTTGCTATCAACAGCAGAAATCCTACTGAAAAGCTCTTGCCCTCAAGTGCTATAGAAATATCCTTAATTACAAGTGTTTTTCTGACACTCTTACAGTATCATTCCCTCCCTGCCTTGCTTACACAGAAACTTGGCTGAAGGCATCAAATTGCTCAGATCCTTCAATGTCCTATCAGTATGAAGCTGTCACATCCAGACATTCCTTTGTTTTGCCACTATCCAGCGCTAGCTCTATTCACTGACAAAAATACTCAGTGTTGCTGGCATGACACCTCAAACACCTGTTATCTTCAAAGATGCACTGAAGATCGGTACGTTCGCAGAATGCACTTGATGAATTTTAAAATCATTAAAATACAGGCCAGATTTTCCAGCTGGACGTATTTGGTTTGATTATTTGTGGAAGAGCACGCCTTTACATTTCTCTTTTGCTAATACGGCAAATAAACCTGTTTTGATTGTATACAGTTGCTAAGAGAAAACATTGTGACACAGAAACACATGGGAAACAATATGTATATTTTGAGCAGAAAGTCTGAAAGTAAATACACCAAGGACTACATGAATGAAAATTTTCCTCTGCAGAGCAAAGACACATATCTTTGCTATTTTACTATATTTATTACTTTAATTGAAAATGTTGGAGATAAATGTGAATGAATAAGCATCAGGTACACTGAAATGTTATTAATCAAAAGTCAACCAAACAATATCCACTTGCAAATGTACTAAATATTCTTAATTTGAATAGGCATTTTTGGGGAAAACATTTGGGAGTGACAGTTATTTTGGCACCTTGTAGTCTGGTTTCATTTTCCTGCCTACTGGAAGTGAAAGTGAGGTGAAATGCATGCCTGTCAGAGATACTATTTGAGGATGGACTGTAGCTCAGCAGCAGAGCATCCGCTTTGCATGCAGAATGTCTCATGTTCAAGTCTCAGCATTTCCCATTAAAACAGGCATTTGGGAAGTGATGTGAAAACATCCACAAGGAGTAGCTGACAGTCAGGTAGACAATGCCCTTGTGGATGGAATTATGGTCTGACTCAGTACAAGGCAGAATGTTGAAAAAGAATCATCCCAGTTATCATCTCTGTACCCAACGTTTCTACTTTTTTCCAGCCGCTGCATTCCCAGGCTTTGGAAGGGCTGCATAAGTATTAGACCTATGTTTGCATTTGAAAGAAAGGCCAAAGGCTTTGCGGGTACCCACTGGGAAGCAGGCAGGAGAGAGATGGGTGTTAGATGCTGAGGATACAGTTTTATCCATCCTAGGATGCATAGCATGATTCAAAACTGAGACAGACAGGTACAGAGATTAAGACTTCTTGTGGTCCAATTGCCCTGCAGGGGACAAAGGTAGCTTTGACAGCACACGCTAAACAGGAAGGCTGGTCTGTAGAAAGCAGGGAAGCAGAAACAGAGGCCCCCTCCTTCTAGTAATAGACAGCATGCCTACCCTCAATACTCTGGCAAAAACAGAGGTACATAATAGTGAAGGGCAAACACATGCACACACTTGGGAGGTGGGAGAAGGAGAAAGGCTGATGATGATGGAACTGCTGGTGCAGGATTGTGCAACTTTTGGATGTCTTCATTTGATTCATTTGATTTAAAAGCAGCTATTGAGGAATCTGATATGCACAAGTTCTGCTTCTTTACATGCAAAGTGGAAGACAAATATCATTTTAAAGAGATGTGGAACATGCACACAACCCTTTGTCTCTCCCACTTTATGTTGCTGCAGTAGACGAGGGGAATATTATTAGCCATAAATTTATTTATACCCACCTACTTGTGATGCATGAATGGGGGAGAGGTGACTTTTTAAATAAGTGTAACCATTGCATGAGAACTAAAACGGAATATATTTACTGTCCTTCTGGAGAAAAGTGTTAACAAATTAACAATTTTAGGATCCACATTATTAGTGCCAGCTCTTAAAACCCAAGTCTAGACACTGCATCATTGCTACAGATATGTGAAAATGTCTGAATTGTTAGGGAAGCTGATGTAAATCATACAACTGCAGGATATATCTAAGCTCTATGTTTTTCTCTACAGTTTTCTTCTGTTCTCATCCCTGAACAGGTCTTTCCTTCTTTTAAGCCTTACCAAAAGACCAGAAGAAAATGCTTTGGGCCATAACTAGATGCATGCACTCTTGAGTTTTCCAGTTCCATTTCAGATTTTCTCTTGTGATTTATATGCTGACTGACAGCCTGAAAAAATGAGCTTCTAAAGATTGGAACAAAATTTTCTGATTTGAAATATTGTACATCAACAGACTCTGGTATGGCCTATTTTCTGTCATATAAACACAAACTGACCATGCAATTAGAAATCAGCAGTGACCAAAATTTATAATGTGGAAAAACTGGACTTGTCAAAGACAATATTCAGTGGCCTGAAAACAATCTTTGTGACATATGTTTAATGATAATCCAAACTGGTTCAGTAGATGAGCTAGATTTGAATCTGGTAGCACCTTAGAGATGAACATGATTTTTCAGGGTATAAGCTTTCAAGAGTAAAAATTCCCTTTGTCAGATATGGAGCTTTGACTCTCAAGCACTTATATACCTCAAAATGGTCTCAAAGTGCTACTGGCCTTGAATGTAGCTATCCTACTGCAGACTATGGCTGCCCTCCTTGAAACTAGACTGGTAGGTGAGCCTTAAGAAGGAAAGCTAATGAGAGAACACTTAAGTTTGAAACAGAAGCATTGACAAAAAGACTAATGGTTAGGACAAAGCACAGTACATTCAGAAAAGCACCTACCCTGCCTTACTGCAAGCTGAGCTAGGATTTCTTACTGAGCACATATGTGGACTCATGGAAGGTGCCTTGTACTGAGCAGACAATTGGTCTGTCAGCCGCTCTCCCCTACCTCAGGCAGAGTTCTTTCACATCATCTACTTACTGGTGTTGGTGAAGAGTGCCATGAATTCGCAGCTAACTTATGGTGACCTTGTAGGGTTTTCAAGGCAAGAGACATTTAGAAGTGGTTTGCCATTGCCTGCCTCTGCATGAAATGAGAGAGTTCTGAAAGAACTGTGACTGGCCCAAGGTCACTCAACAAGCTTCATATGGATTCAAACCCAGTCCTTCAGATTAGAGTCCACCACTCTTAACCACTACACCACACTTGCTCCTCCTATCTACTATAAGATCCCTTTAGCTGGAGATGGCACCCTGGAAGAAGTGCAGCTTGGGCACCTCCACAGTGCCATCTTTCCACCCCAATGTACCTTCAAAATCGGAATGTTTGTTTGATGCATCACACTGCCTCTTCACAATGCTGTTGGCTGGGCACTGTCATGGTGACTGACAATCCCACATAATTCAAGAACTGGAATGCTAAGGAAGAATTGTGGGGACAAATAGCTAGTCTGTTTTAACAACAATGGAAGGGTGAGAAAGAAGGTGAGATTGTCAGCGAAGGGTAGGAGGTGAGAAAGAGGGAGAAGATTGTTAGAGAATGGAGAATGAATCAAAGGGGGAGAGGGATGCACCCTTTCCACGTTATAATATATTATATAACATATTTTACATAGCATACCTTGTAAATGTTAAATATGTTGCTGAACAAATAGGCATGAATCTGGATTCCAACTAGCGTTTTTGTGGATGGTTGTGGGCTTCAATTTTCCCATCTCCCCTTCCCATCTCCCCTCTCCCCTAAAATCTTGCTTGGGAGATTGTTGTGAGTGCCATTGTAGTTTAGTTGTTAGACCTGGGATGGGGAAGACCTCAGCTCACTAGCTCTTTGTTGTTTTGAAAAGGCAATTGATGAGTGAGAGGCATGTAGTGCTGATTTCCTTGGTTGGAATGGATGGGTCAAAGATAACTGTCAGGTAGACCTTGGATTTGTTCGTTTTCTACTATTTTTTCCTCCCTGACTCAAGCCTGCCTCAAGAATTCAAGGAAATATGTATGTTCTCTATATGAAAAGGATAGAAATTTAAACAGTTTGCTTTTTTAAAAAACTGCTGGGGTAGATACCAATGGTAACAACATAATATTAAAGATAGATTCTGCAATGGGTCTTGGGCATGAAGTCATTGTTTTGTTTTTCTGGTAGTGTTGTGTAAGCAGTTTTTTAGTGTTAAGGTGACTGGATCATCATTTTTGCACCCTCCTTTTGCACCCTCCACAGCTAGGACTTATCCAGTTCTGGTTATGTTATAGGCCAATCACACAACTTTGATTTATAGAGTGGGTCTGCATTGATCAATTGAGATTTTTATTCAGTATTGTGCTGATGAACATCTGGCACAATTGTGAAAAATCTAAGGTCCTAGTATTGAAAAATCTCAGGTCCCAGATCTTGTAGATTGAAAATATCACACTGGATTATATCAACCCACTCTATGGAAAAAGTTCAGTCTTATAAATACTTAGAAGTAGCATTCCGACATTTACTCTGTTAGACACTGGATGCTAAAGAGATTTCATTGAAAGCAAAGAGTACAGCTTCAATTTTGAGGAAATATTATTATACCACTGGGGGTCAATTTGTCCCTGCAGTTTTGGATAACTTTTGAGCAAAAATTATTTCATTGTTTTTATATGCTATCCTGATATGGATTATTGGGCTGGGTATACCCTGCTACTATCCAGACTAATTTCCTCAAATCATTTTTAGCACGTTCTGGATGCATTGCTTCATCTTCTCTGCTAATGGAAACCAGGCAGAAGCCAATTTTTCTTTTAGCCTGGCTAACAGTTATTAAATGTTGGCCTGCAATCAATCTAGGAGAATAAATAAGTTGAAATCACTTAATTTGGATTGTGATTTCCTTTTGGCTCAGGGGAAGACTTGTCCTTACATTTGGTTCAGTAACCATCGCATGGCAAAAGAGTGGTGTAGCTTTTGGGAAAGAAAGTGGCGCATTTGTTCGCCTACGTACTTGGGACATTGTCATTTTTTATCAATTCCAGTTACCATAATATTTTTATATTTATACCATCAGTGTTATCAGAGATATTTTCTTGCCAGAATGAATTCACTTCCCCTTGCAGTTTTATATGGACATTTTAAAGGTCAAGAAAGGGTTCTAGAATCTGTATTTGTGATAAATCTTCAACTGAAACTCCTGAGCATTTCTTCTTTTTCTGTGCAATTTATTCTGATCTGACAAAGAGTTTCCTGGATCCTTATCTTATTAATAAATTTATTTACTCCCCTAATTATCACTTAATCAATTCAACATTAGTTGAATGTTAATGTAACAATAAATGTTTGTAAATACATAACTGCTCCTATTAAAAATCACTTGTTTTCAATGAATAATGAGAAGCAATACACTTTGTTTTATTGCTGTCTTTTGCTGCCTGATACACAGATGGGTATTATGGATGCAGAATTATGTGAAAGAATCCTTAAATTATTTCATCCACCATGGAATCAATATGCTATTTATTTACATCATTTTATATCCAGCTCTCCTCACCAGTGGAGACCCAGAGTGAATTACCTCTTTGTCCTGTCCTCCATTTTATCCTCACAACAACATTTTGAGGTAGGTTAGACTGAGCCTGTGATTGACTTAAAGTCAACCAGGAAGCCCCCATGGCATAGAAGGGATCTCGACCTGGGTCTCTGGCAGCCTAGTCCACAACTCACCAGTACATCACACTACATTTCTTCATGTCTAAAATAATACAGCTGCAACTGTTGGTAAGTAAGTGGACTGGCTCAACTGAATTCCATTCTGAAGCACTAAAGCTGCCAGTCACTGTGGCGGATTCCGCATGGGCCAAAAACGGTGATGTGAAAATGGTGTGAAAACAGTATAAACCCTTTTACACCCTTTTAAACCATTTTACACTGTTTTCAGACTGTTTTCACTCCGCTGTTTTTGGCCTATGTGGAATCTGCCTCTGTACACTAGTGTCACTATGAGGACTGAGGGACCTAATAGGAAGTAATGATAACACACATGTCTTTTCATCAGCATATACCTTTCAGAGGCAGAGAAGTGCACTGTAGTTTTTATGCCCCACTCCCACACAGCATTAGATACAGAAATGATGTGCATGAAAGCATCCAATGACTTTAAAGAATGTGAGCAGTAAGTTATGTAAACCAAGCTTGGCAAAGCACTGAAAATTAATGTGATGAAATGGTGGTGGGCCATGATTATTTGTCTCATGTATGTCATGAGTTTATGGCAACACTCTGTAAAGAAATTTTATTGAGTGAGTCTTAACATATAATTGCTGGCTCATCGCTACATTTTTAGCTATACTGGTACATGACCACATACTCACTATGTTAATAAAGGAAAAGCACAACTATAATTTCCAGAATGTGTATCCTCTCCCCCTGTTTTGCACTTACCTACTTTATCTAGGGTTGGCTGTGTCCAGTCATCAAAAAGATACCATAGTTTGTGCAAGAATTTAAAACAACTCAATCCTTTGACCATTCCTCACTTGTGGATCTGTGCACATCTCATCAACCCACATGGTCCCCCATAGACTTTAGGTTCTCATTTGCATAGTAAGGTCAATGTCACAAAGATGTGGGAAATCCTGTTTAGAAGTACAACACAATCCTGTGTAGCCAGAATTAAACAAGAGCTACAAGTAACAAGGTGCAAAATTTCCATTTTTGTATAATAAAGCCCCTATCACTTTGGTCATGGTCCTTATGTTGTGAGTTGCTGAGACAAAAGAATCCATTCTTTAGGCAAGATGTTTGAAGGCTTCCCCTGGGCATTTCTCACTGAGGTTATAAAGCAGGGTCTGGGCTGTATCATTTCAGACTGAAGGCCCAGGCATACATGATTGCAAAGTCATTTTAAAAATGGCTTTACTTAGAAAACTCGCTATAGAATGTGTCTTCAGTAGACCTCGATTTTTTTTTATTTGGAAGAAATCTTTTTGTATGGTGGAGCATTCCATCATATAACTCTCGCTCCCAGGGTGAAATGGAACATCCCAGAATTTGATATAGGATATCACTAAGAACTATGCATTTGACAGTAGTTGATAAAAAGCAAAAGGAACTATGGTTCTTACTGCCTTAGTGCTGGAAAACATTTAATAGAAATGCAGTGATTAAACACTAGCAAGCAAGCATTTTAACGCAGCAAAGCCAATTCCTACAACATTTTACTTGTTTTATGGCAGGTAGTTTGCACTTGTGTGATGGACCTCAGAAGCAGAGGCAGAAAAGCCTGACTCTGAAGTGTTAATCCCTCAAAAATGCTGAGGTGGGCTCCACACAGGCCAAAAACAGCGGTGTGAAAATGGTGTAAAATTGTTTTAAATGGTGTAAAAGTGTTTACGCGGTTTTTACACTGGTTTCACACCACTGTTTTTGGCCCATGCGGAATCCGCCTGTGTGACTGACAGGCTGTCAGTGGGGGGAGTTAAAAAGTTAGAGGGTCTGACAGGATTAGGAGGAGTTTAACTCCAAGTTCCATAGAGAACAGATGTGTTTAGTGCCTGTGAAAGACCTGTTGTGGTGGCAGCAAGAGAGTACTGGAAGAAAAGGTACCCAACTCTAACCAAGACGGGGAATTTACTTCTAGCAAGTGAAGAATTCCTAGCCCAGGTTCTGAGACCACACCTGGTTCATCTTCTAGACAGAACGGGTAGAACTCATAGTGAAAGAGTTTGAGTCAGAGAGGGACCATTTGTTAGTCAGAAGGGGGATTTACACTGTGTGTGGGAAAAGAATTCCCATTCCTAATTCTTTAGAAGGATTTACTTCAAATGCTGTGAAGTTTGGGAAGTCTGAAGGGAAAGTGAGTTGGAAGAATGCTCCTTTCTCACAGGCACCAGAGTTAAAATGTGAACCTCTGTTTGGTAGCTTGCATTAAATATGTGAAACATCTTGAAAGTTTACCATGCTTTAAAGTATTAGGAACTCTGCGACGAACGGAAAACTTAACCAGTCAAACACCACCTGTGCTGAACTTAGAAAACAACTTCATACTTGTAGATGAAACTGCTTCTTTCCATATTAACAATATTTCCTCCTATCCTGTTCCCCTGAAGTGTTTAATAAAATTGTACTATTTATTTGTTGAACTTTGAAAAAGCTTCTTTCATGGTTATCTGAGGTAAAATAGAGAGGGGGGGGGGATCACCTGAGTTCTCTAGGCTGGTTCAGATACACATTTATTTTAAAGCGATACAGGGTGGGACAACTGAAGTGAATCCTCAAAAGGTTTTATACACACAGAAAAACTGACCAGCAGTGAAGATCAGAAGAAAATAAGATATTTGAAGAATTAGGGAACATTATTTGCATTAGGGTATAAGGGAGGTGGGAATTTTACTCTCCATGATCTCTTGTCTTTGCAGCTTACTTTCACAGGAATTCAGTTACAAACTGCTTTTGAAAGAAGGTTCAGAAACAGATGCTTCCTTTAGCCAAATGATCAGCTTTTGTAAAGTTTTGTTCTTATTGCTTCTAAAATTTTAAATAACACCATCCCAAACTCAGATTACACTTCAGTATGCATTATGAACATGTGGGCCGTGGCTTAAAAAACCTTGTTACGAGGTAGAAACAGGGCATCTATGTAACAGAGCAACTATTTATTTTCATGTAAACCATTAGGGGGTAGGGGGAAAACATCAGTATCCAGATAATCTGATCCAGAGGGAAAATCAGTTTCAGAGAGATAATTTTGTCCTTAATTTGCACATCTATTTGCCTTAATGCTTGTGCATCTGTGCACAGAGGGTTTTCATTCACCATGTTTTGGTTTCAAGTGGTTGAAAAAAAATCAAGGAAACAAGTGAACCGGCCACTGAAACCTTCTGTTACACAACCAGCATTTTCCCTGGGCAACAGTTTCAGCAGAATTTTGTCCTTCTGCCACTAGCAATTGCCAATTTATGCAACTCTCCTGCATCAGCACCCGACGCTGCCCTCTTCAATCTAAAGACAAGCATCAATGCTACGAATTTTAATGCAAAGCAGCATTTAATGAAATCAGGGCTAAAGTGAAAGGCAGCAATCCACTTGTATGGAAAAGAATTAATCAAGCCTTGTCTCCGCACTGAAATTTCAGAGCCCTGATCATAAATAATTTCAGACAGGAGTGAAAGGGATGTGCCATTACAAGAGGAGAGATTCTGGTAACTGCTTGAAAGCCAAATAAGCGGATGATGGCTGTCCTGCTTAAAGTTTTGTTCGGCTAATCAATATTTGGAGTAAAGTGGAAGATGGGGAACATTTCCAGGAAAGAAAAAAAGCAAATCATTACAAGGAACAATGATAAAAATAAATCCACTTGGAGAGTCACAATTTATCGCTGTGAGTGTGCTGTACCTCACAGAATTCTCCATTAAGCCATTAATGGGAGGGAGGGGAATGACACATGCTTGACAAACAAAGAGTAAACTTGCATTTAGCCACTATATACAGTGGGTATTCATTCTTTTCTTCTTGGTGGGAAGAGTCTTAAAGTAACCTGACTCCTTGTTGGCGGCAGCCTGCCATCCCCCCCTCCCCCAATCAGCTCTTCTTACAAAGGTCTGTTTCTAATGGATTGGGTATGGTGCTTTTCCATTTTGCTAATGAGAAAAGCTAAAGACCATTACTTGTTCTGATTAAGATCCCAGCAGGGATAAAAGTGATGTGTACATTACAAGGGCATACGTAAAAGAAATACATGGCACATCCCATCGATCAGACGCAATGCTGAGAAATACCCCCTCTCATCCTGTGATATAGATGATAAAAGATGGAGACAGAAAATGTCTTTCAGAGATGACTGGTGGGAATTTAGATTATATTGGTATGATGATCAATGACCAGGGCTGCTCTGTGGCAAAAATGTAATTACCAAAATGAAAACTTTCAAATGAGAAGTAATGATTGACACATATCTAAGATCAGTGACACCTTTCATTCCGGTTGCACATTACAGCTTCTTCCGCTCAACATTCTATAAAATTGAAGGTAGATCTGAAAGCCCATTGTTTCCAGCGTTAGGATGAAAGATGGGTTTTATGACTTCCTTGTAGACATTTTTCTTAACATTTAAAAGGCTCAACTAAATCTTAGCTAGGGGCAATTTTAAAAATCTAATAGCTCAAAACAATATATAAAGCCAAAAGTAATGAGAATTGGTTTTCTGCTGTCTGTGTGGTTCTGCACCTGCATAAAATGTTTCAGTTGAAACAGGAAGATTCTGCAGTCCACTGATCAGTTAATCTTACAGAATAACCAAGACGGGGGAAATGGTACCACAGAGAGTACTCCAGAAAGGTCAGGCAGTCAGACATGCATGCAGACCAGGCGGATAAGCCTGCGCGGCTGTTGCATCTTTACCATCTATGACTATAACCTTTGCCACAAAGCAAAATTGAAAAATGGTTTTGAAATACAAAAAAGTTTAGAGAACAATCTGAATTCATTCCTGTTTAGGAAGCAGAGCATGAGCCCAGCGTCAGATGCAAACTGCAAAACGACAGTGGAATAAATGGGATTTGAAGGGATGTTCAGCTGCTCAGCATTCTTTTACTTGGGATAAACATGCCTATATTACGCATGACATATGGCAATGCTTTCTTGGGTAAAATGAATAGCAGTGGACAAGGGTGAATTAAACAAGGACAGAAGATTATAAATTCTAACCATATCAGTTAGACCTTTGCAGCAAAAAACAAACAGCAAACAAAAGATTATGCTTCTATAACTTCAATAAGTTTAGGATTATGTGGGGTCAATTCCATATATAAAACCATCACATATAAATAGTGTACAAATGTCAGAAAAGAAACAAATGACTTGGGAAAAACAGCACTAGAAATGGGCAAAACATTGCAATTAAGGCTTCCAATTAAGAACTTACTAAACAAAAATACATGGAGGGCATATTTGCTGTTGAGAAATGGTCCATGCCACACACAGTTAAAAGCACTGTGGTGAGAGTTTCCCTGGCTTTTCCCTGAATTTCCCCAAATCTGCTTTGCTCTGAATCTTTAGGAAAAGATCACACAAAAACAGGATGGCTGATGACAGGATGGCTTTTCAAAGCATTGCAGAAGGTTACTTTTTCACCCCCCTACAGCTCAAAAAGCCCCCCCCCCCCAAGTTATATGTTGGGGTTACCTGGGATGCCCTAACCTTGATGGTCCAAGCTAGCCCAGGCTCATCAGATCTCTGAAGGTAAGCACTGGATCCCACTGTTTCATTTGTGTTGGCTTTTACTGGTTCTGTGTGTGCGGCAGGGGCTTACCGCCCTTAGGGACATGGGGATACCCATGTCCCTGGGCACATGGTTTTTGGTCATGTGGGGGGTGCCGGACACCCCCTCCATGACCAAATGGTGTATGCCCCAGCCGCATTCCACCAAGCCCTGCCTGCAGGAACCAATTTTGCAGGGAGGTGGGGGCAGGGCTCAGTGGCGGGTGGCTGCAGCGCCCACCTGGGCTGTCTGCTGCTGCCACACCTCCAGCCTCCGTGCAGGAAAGTAGGCTTTCGAAAACTCAAAAGCTGGCTTTCCTGCAAAGAGGCGGGGACATGGTCAGGAGGTGTGACTCCGGGGCGGGGGTTTGGCCTCACCCCCTGAGCACCCCCCAGCCTCTGTGCAGGAAAGCTGACTTTTGAAAGCTAGCCTATGGAGGTGGGTCCTGGGGGTGGGGATGGGGCTACGCCCCCAAATGCAGGGGGCGCACCTGGAGAAGGAGTTGTCTCCAGGTGCCATTTTTCCCCCATACACCTCTGATGTGTGGTGATTGGCTGCAAGTTGTGTGTGTGGGGCAATTTTTTTAAAAAAAAATATCCGGTCCTTTCACCTACTCTTTAGCATGTTGGCCATATGGCTCTTTATCTGATGATAAAATTCAAACATCTTTATACTATACTGACAAGCGTTAATTTGTGAAATGTTCCCTTTCTATTGTGAAAGAAAACCACTATTTCAGAGCCTGAAACATAAGCAAAGTCATTTACAAATGCAAACCTGGCAGTCATCAGTCATGAATGCCACAAGTGCTTCCCTTCCCCACCAAGAATATGATTTTAAAAATTGCACTTTTCTTCAAGCATTCCTCTTACAAACATCAGCTTTCACCGTTCTACACTTATTATGTCATAAATGCCTAAACCACTATGTTGAACTACAAAATCAATAACGCTAATGTTTTAAGGGTCTGGGGTCCGGGTATGTTCAGAAATGAAAAAGAGAGTCTGCAGTTCTCTCAATTAGGAGCTGATTTCAGAGGGTGATGAATTTTGCCTCCGGAGGTATGAGTCAGCCAGCCTGCACCTCAGCAACATTCCCACTCTGGCCTTAAAGAAATTATAATTGTACAAACTGAGACAGCAGCTGCTTATCACTCATCCTGGCCTCAGGACTAAAACTTTTTGTTAACGGTAAAAGATCATGAGAAAGAAGGCAAGAAAAACAAGACCATTACAGAAAAAAATGGAATAAGAACAGACAAAATTGATCCACTGGAGGCAGATGCTACCAGAAGAGTCCAATTATAATAACAAAATCAAAATATCTATCATATTCTCCACTTCATACTTCCATCACCTGTTGTTATTGATTTCTTTAAAAGAAACAGTTTGTTCATGAAATTCCAGAACAAAGGTAGGCAACCCAGGCATGCCAACACACACACACCATACCATTTTGGTTGGCACCCACGGCCCAAGCAACCAAGGCATTGCTGGAGCCAGCAGTACAGGAGAAGGCAACAGGTAAGGGTTATACATGTCCTTGCCTCCCAAACCTGCACAGCCACCAGCCAAGTCCAAAGCAAAATCCTGAAATATTTGCAAAGCTACGGGGACTTGGCTTGCTCCAAGCATGCCTGACGAAGTACAACCTTTGTATCCCTCTAACAAACGTCAATATTTTCACAGGCAGATGTTGTATTTTGGAGGCATTTGACCCAAAAAATATTGCCCATCCCTCATCCGGAGCAAAAGTCATTTGTGCCTGTTGTAGTGTGAGAACAAAAGTGTGGATTTTTTTTTGTATAAATGTATGGATGACAAATATGTCTCCAGAGATCTATTGTGGAGAAAACTTGTTAATCTAGGAATTGACAGAAGGCTACTTACACTAGTAATGGCCTTACATCATGACACTACCTGTCAAGTCAAATGCTCTCCTGATGGTATACTTAGTCCTTATATACCAATTAACAGGGGTGTCAAACAGGGGTGTGTTTTGGCCCCAACCCTATTTAATCTTTTTTTAAGTGATCTGGCTTCCTTTTTGATGGAGGATTCCTCGCACTGCCCTGCTTTGAATCATATGACCATACTCATTTACTTTTGTATGCTGATGACGCTTATAATTACTCTCCCATTACACAAAAGCTGAAGCTTGAAGCGGCTTTACTTCGGCACAGCTGTGTTTGAATATTGTAGTCATAAATAACCTGACAGCTTTAATTTTTGCAAAGTCAAAAATAATGGTTTTGCTTGTTCTTGGAGACCATTTAGTTGGCCAATAAATAATGAACAAGCTTGAAATAAGGTCAAACATTTTTTTAAATACCTGGAGTCCTCCATTTTTAATTATAACTCCTCTTGGGTTACCCAAAGGAAATTGGCCATTGAATCAAAGAGCAAACTTAGTTGCAAGAGCCATTAGCCGCTATTTTCGCACCTGTAAAAGGTCACAAGTGAAGATTTGTACCTGCGAGCCATTAAGGCATTTAATGCTAAAATTCGCAATGCAATTACTATACTGAGGAATCCCACTGTGGATACAAGCATGGAGCTGCGATATGGAAAGAAGTTACTTCAGTCATGCTTTCTCTATAGTATGCTTTCGGCTTACTCCTCACTCCAGTCCCATATGCGGTCTGTTTGGAGGTGGGCCAACATCTACTCCATACAAGAGCATGGTGCATGACCTTCCAATTCTGGATCACGATTGTTAGCTTTTAACAACTGTCACAGCAAAGCTTTACCTACCAGGAACTCTTTGCTTTCATACTAAGCCAAAAAACCGAGAGTGGTGGTCCTTTGTTGAGCGTAAAATCCATGAAAATGGAGTCCTATCCTTGGATGCATTGGTTTTAATGAATGCCAATGAGCTAAAGCTGACTATCAAAAAGAAGATTGTATGATCTCGAAAGAATTATAGTCACCTGATGATGCAGCAGGCTAATAGCGCTGCTCTCCCTTGCGCAGAATTCTGGGTATACCATTAAAACCCTATACCATGGCCCAAGTATTTCCATCTGGTCTTAGAACCCAAATTAGCGACGAGCTCCTGACCCTTGCCAGGTTGCAATATTCTCCCTTCAGCTACCACTCAGGGCAGAATACAGAAAGTGCCTTTTAATGAAAGATTTTGTCCCTGCAGTTCAGCTTACGAAGAATCAATCCAACACGTGATATTACACTGCCCGTTACACAGTTTAGCCAGGAATAAATATCTAAACCCGTGGTTAAAACCCCCCATTGATAATATTAATCTATCAATTGTGGTAACGATGTTGGATTGTGGTTCTGCAAGTGTATTGGAAGCGCTGGCTAACTTTTTGTGCTCTGTCATCAGCAAACGGTTATAACTGTACTGGAGATTGTATCATTACACTGAGGTCGCCATTTTTCTGGTATATTGCTGCTGTTTTAATTATGCCATTAAAGGTTTATATATATATATATATGGATGACAAATAACAGTTACTTGAAACTAAACTTGGGGCTGTCCAGTGTTGACTCTGTTAGCTTCTTCTATATTAGGAACCCAACTGTTTGACCCCCCCAGTGTGGCACCGTTTCTCCTTGATAGTTATAGATTTTGACTACAGAAAAACAAATGAGAGGAAAAGGATAAAACAAATGAGAGGATAAAACAAAAGGATAAAACAAATGAGAGGAAAAGGATGCAAACTGCTTTGAGCCCCTGATGGGGAGAAAGATGGGGTATAAATGAAAGCCAGAGAAAGGAGCATATTTAAGAAAAGACTGGAGCAGACTAGAGACTGAGTCCTGAACGACTGTCCTTCCCGCTCACTTCATGCAATTAATGTTCACCATGATGAAAAACTGAATCGCCTTTATCTATGCCAGAATGTCTTTTACATTCCATTTCCCTGACGATTGTCACTAATGAATTCGCCGGGAGCTATGTTTGCCCATATAAAACTCAGCTGAGGTAAATATTAGCAAATATTCTTTTGAAAGCAAAGACTGAGCTCATAAAGGCAAACATTTAGCAAGCTGATTTGCAGAGCTGTTCCTATTTAGTCAGGAAATAGTTTTCCACAAAACCTGTCCGCATGGTTTTCAGCTACAGAATATAGCTCACTCTTTAATCATTTTTAAAAGAACCTGAACATGTCTATTGACTACATTCCTGAAGGAGAAAAAGATTAATCTAATGGAATAAATTATTTATTCGTCTTCCATCAAAAGTGAGCATGGGACTGACAACCTACACTGCAAAGCATCAGGAATTATTCCTTCTGTAAAGTTCTCTGCTGTGTACTAGACTATTATTAACAATATTATCAGTATCATTACATTGTGCAGCAAAATGTGTGGGTTGTTCCAGTCATAAAAGCAGCAAAAAGCCAGGCAATCCATAGATAAGGTTGCCATTGAACCTCCATCAATTTCCCCTTCACTTTGGTACCAGCTGTTCCCTGCTTGTCACATGAAAATGGAATTTTAAGGCCACCCCAACAAAGATTAAGAGGTGCCAGAGAACAAATCAGGATCTGTCATACATCCATCATGCTCACTAGAAAACAACTGAAAGTTTCAGAAAAATCCAAATCCATCTGGCACCAGCCCTTTCAGTCCATTATTCAGGATCTCTTCTCAATTAATCCTCAATTAATGCTCCCAGGACATAGAAGCTGCCTCCTTCTCGCTTCCATCCATCAGGACCATTCTAGAGTCCCATTTCCTTCTCCATTCCAAGGAAACATGATTCCCTTGTATTATATTCAAGCATCCAATCCTATAAATGGAGTTAGAATATGCTCCAAAGAGTTTAATTCTAATAATTTCACCTTCTACGAGATAGTTTCCCTGTTCCCCTGCTTCTCTGATCTCTATTAATTTTGAACTGATCCCCTTTTGGTGGTAGCAGGGTAAGATCCTCTTTTCTGTCCTCAGCATCAAAATGAATTGAATCCTACAGAAGGATGTCCAATTCCTGGCAAGAACAGAAAAGAATTGAGACACACTCCATATCAAACACAGAACTACACTCTGGTGGCAGTACCTTGAATCACTGCTACAGCTTCTGCGCCAGAAACTTTTGTACTGTTCAAATGAGATTTACAACTCTTCGCAAGAACACTTTTTCTAAAATAGTCTTTTGCAACTAGGTCATTACTGACCCATGGGTGATGTCATATCACAATGTTAGGTAGACTGTGTTTACAAGGTGGTTTGTCATTGCCTTCCCCAGTTGTCTACAGTTTAACTCCCACAAAATTGGGTACTTGTTTTACTGACCTTTGAAGGATGGAGGGCTGACAGCTCCTGGTGCCCAGCTGCTACTCCCTAAAAGGCTTTCTGGAGGTGTGGGGAAGTAAAAAAAAAACCTTCCCCGCCTCCAAGAAGCCACAATGGACTGCAAAGGCCAGGAGGAAGCCAAGTAATGTTCAGTGCTGTGTTCCATTGCTGTGTGTGTGTGTGTGTGGGGGGGGACACTGCCATATGCCAGTGGAATCGCCCCTTTGCCAGGGTAAGTACACTAGGAAGGGCAAATCCACCGGCAGAAACATGGCAGCATGTTGCTACCTGAAGCAGATCCTCTCTTTGGATGAGGCTCTGAGTCAACCTTGAGCTGACTATCTGAAACCAGCTTGCGTTGGGATCAAACCCAAATCATGAGCAGAGTTTTGACTGTAGTACCGCAGCTTACCACTTTGTACCATGGGGTAGAGCCGTAGTGAGGAGTAACTGTGCCTAGGGCACATGTGTGCCCTGTCCCATGCCACACCCCAACCCCCCTCTATAACACCCCCCGGAACACCCACGCCACACCACGCCCCCCCACCAGCGCGCACCCAGTGCAAGACGCCCTCTCGTAGCTACGCCACTACCATGGGGCTCTTCTTTTATAACTAGCTGTGGTAATTTGCTTCCAATCTAAATAGGAACAATATGTGCAAGTGTTTGTGACCCTGTTGCATGAGACCCTGTTGCATAAGCTTTAGAAGAAGAAGAAGAAGAGTTTGGATTTATATCCCCCCTTTCTCTCCTGTAGGAGACTCAAAGGGGCTTACAATCTCCTTGCCCTTCCCCCCTCACAACAAACACCCTGTGAGGTAGGTGGGGCTGAGAGAGCTCCGAAAAGCTGTGACTAGCCCAAGGTCACCCAGCTGGCGTTTGTGGGAGTGCACAGGCTAATCCGAATTCCCCAGATAAGCCTCCAGAACTTAAGTGGCAGAGCTGGGAATCAAACCTGGTTCCTCCAGATCAGAGTGCACCTGCTCTTAGCCACTACGCCACTGCTGCTCTCCAGGACATATTTAGAACTGCTATAGAACCTACTTATTATAGTACTGCATGAACTCCCTTGTAAGCTCTTGTGCCAAGCACTTGTGGAATGCTGCTGGTAGCTAACATTTCCTCTCTTCATGGTTCTTTGAATCTGACACAATAGCTATCCTTTGAATGCCAGCTTGAACAACCCTTTAAACATATACAATTTCCTGTTGATTTTCTAGCCCCTTCATGCCCAGAAGCTCAGAGTTCCACCTGCTTTTGCTATGTTCTTTTGAGCAGGGCTTCTGGTCATAGGAGTTCATGAAGACTGGGAATTGTCATTTTGCTTCACATAACAGATGATCAATATATAAAGTAAAATAGCATCAAGTTTTACACCTGGTAATACCAAGACAGTAAAGCTGTAAAATCTTTGGGGACTGCACTGTGTGCACTTAGAATAATAGAAACAATCTTTTCATTAAAAAAGACATTAGAAACCATTATGGGATTTGGGATGATGTCACAAGCCATGAATGATCAAAGCATTCACAAATTCCACCACAGATAAGGAACAGATCCAAACAAAGCAGCCAGTCCACTGGGGGCTTTGGGTAACATTGGAAACCACCGGTGGCCACAGGTTATCCAAAGAAAATATTAGATAAGGAATGTGTAACAAGCTTATAGTGCCGCTTGAAGGGTTCTGTAGATATTATCAAACATGGGCCAACAGACAAAGCTAACAAAGTGAGAGATAAGAAATATGTCCTGGAATAACTAGTTTGTTATCCCACTGAGGGACTGCTGGTGACATTGTAAGTAAAGAAAGTAATGACAACAGCATTCTGCAGTAAAAAGATATAGATACGTTTCTAATGCATGACGGATTTTTTTAAACTAGGGGAAATTAAAAGTTGGTCTAAAAAGTACTTATTCAAGCAAACATGGGCACCATAGGGGCATCAAGCTTTACATCCTGTGTATTTGCATACAGACACAACATCCCAGGAGTTTCTCTTTCTGTCAATCCTCCCCCATTCCTGAAATTACATGAGAAAACAAATCCAGTACTACTTCCCACATTTGACTGGGTTGTCCTTGCATAAAATCAATTAAGGATGAAGATCCAGATTGGAAAGTTGTTACGGAATCAGGCTGAGGTGATCCTTCACACACCATGACGCAGATTTTCCCACCAAAAGGGGGGAAAAACAATAACCTCAATTCTTCTCCCCCAGAAACTGAGGCCTGTGATGAGATGTAGAGGTTTTAGTCTAAATGTAATAATACTGTTCCATCAATAGGCAGATATTTCTCTGTCTTTTAGCTCAGCCCCAGGAACTACTGAAACTGGACAGTTTTGCAGGGTCTGTAAAACAGACCTGTTCCACCAGGCTTACGGTTGAGGACAGCAACAGTTTAGATTTGTGGTGATCTTATTTCGAAGTGGGGATGAAGAAACCAAAGATTATTTACTCTTTGAGGAGAGAGTGGCCCTTTCCACACAGCCATAATAAAACTTATTGAGTCTGGTATATAAAATGTTTCATTCAGGAATTTCACACAGCTTTTAACCCAAAATGTTTTGGAAACATTTTATTTTAGCTCAAAATAACGCTAAACTAGTGATCTTCCTCCCCACCCACCCCAAAACAGTTTCAAAAAACAACTCATACAGCTCAATTCATAGGGGGATGGACAGGGTCTAGAAAATGGTGTGACCCCTCACCAGGGCATCTGCTCTCCCTGGAGCACTTACCCCAGTGGAGGGGGTAGACACATCAGCACCGTCTGTCCCACAGCCCCATTGATACAAAACCCAGAAATCCAGACTGCAGCGGGATTGCGATGGCATCCTGCTCAGACACCAATATGGGAGGGTAGGACATTCCTGGGGGCAGATCCGACATTAGTTGGCTCCCTTTCAGGGTTTAGGGCTGGGTGTGTGGCACCCTGGCCCTAGGACTTATGCCCCCTTTTGGTGGCATATGTCATGTAAACCCTATGGGGCTTTCTGGTGGCAGGGGAGTTTTGAGGCTTTTCCAAGCTCCCCATACCACCAGAAAGTCCTATTGGAGTTGGTGGGGTAACACTGCATTGGCAATGTATCCAGTCACCTCCAGGTTTGGATGGGGCTGAAGCCAGTTAGAAAAAGGATTGTACTGTGAGGAGAATTCCCTGGTTTGTAGTATTTGAGACCTGCAAAAGTTACATCAGGAGTGAGATTTTAAATTGGATTTCTAACTGAAGATAGACTTAGGATACTGAAATAAAGATATCAGTCTTCAAGAACCCAGTAGACTTGAGAAACACTACGTAGAGATATCTAAGTGATTGATAAAAACATATTACGCACAAACAAAAATCCTCTTTGATTAAGAAACTGAGAAACAAAAGTCTAATAACTTTCTCTAAAAACTGTGAAAATAAATGAAAATTGTACATAGCGGACTACCTCAGTAAGTTCAACATGGTTTGAAAAATCTTCTATTACCATCCTAGTTATTCTAATAAAGATTCTTATTGGTTGGATTTACATAATTCTCAAGTGTCATTATAAAGAGGGGTTGTTTTCAAATAAAGAGACACTCTACATCTTTTCAATAGTACCTGGGGCTGAGCTAAAAGACAGAGAAATATCTGCCTAAGGGTGGGACAATATTATAACATTACCCTAAGGCCATTACACGTTATCAAAGGCTGCTCAGTCTCTGAGGGGAGACAATTCAGGTTATTGTTCCTTCCTCTCCTTTTCATGGAAAATCAGCTTCATGGTGTGCAAAGGGAGTTGGGTCACCTCAAGTGGCAGCAGAGCCAAGATAAAAGAACAAAAAACCACCAGTAAAATACAACAGTACAATAAAGTATTTTATAATTTTGTGAGGGAATAAAAAAAATCCTGTCAGAAATTGCACCCCCACCCTCACAAGATTCAAGTGGAATGAGGACACAGGGAGACACTCAGCCTGCTGAGAAAAGTTCTAGTCAGGAGTTTGAGCTTATGAAAGTTAAACTGGAAACAGCAAAAATAGAAGAGGAAGCAAGGAATAAGTGGAATAAGATACATTTCAGTGGAATAAGATACATTCCCATGCTATTATAAAGGGGATGATGTGGAAGTTTCTCTGTTTAAATCTTTTACAATTGGCTGAGGAGGACCTGCTTTAATTCTCTGTTTTTACTGGCTGATGATTCTCTCCAACAACACAGCCTATGATTTCACAGAATCGTAGAATCAGTATGCCAATGCCCATATACTATCTCTGGCACAAGAGTCTAAAATTTCTAGAGCTTCCTCTACGGCAGTGGTTCCTCTACAGCAGTGGCACAAACAATTGCAAAATGGGGTACAGTACTGGGGAAATGGGTTGCCAAGGGACATGCAAATGAAAAAAAAAGATTGGGAAGCATGGCTGAAGAGCCTGGGTCCAGCAGGCATGCAACAGAAAAGCAAATTTCATAAGTAACTCAATTTTTTTGTCACATCTTGTCTGAAAGGGGTAATTGTTTGTGTTCCTCATGAATGGCACACATACACATGACAACCGCTGGGCGAAATCACTTTCCCATCTGCTTTTCTACCATATGCTGCCATGTGTGAAAGAGCTCCTGGAAAAGCTTTACTGCAGGACCTCTGAAGAATCAGATAAATGCAAGGAGGGCATGAGGTTATTGGTAGAACACATACATTATAGGCATGAAGTCCCAGGTTCAGTTCTGGTCATCTGGAGCCAAGACAGCAATGACTAGGAAAGACCTTGACTTTCTGTGCCTTGGAACCTGGAGAGCAGTTGCTTGACACAAAATCCCAGCCAGGTTTCTCCAGTTAAGGATTCTAGGGCTGTAGGCATGAAAGCAGTCTTTTCTCTGCCTTGAGACCCTGGAGCTAAAAGGGCAATGGTCCGAACAGGCAATTTCATAAGATCATACATATATGTTGAAAACTTCACTTTATACAGCACAACTGTTTTTAAAATATAGCTGAGGATATGGCAGTTATGAAATTTCTAGGTTGCAAGAGAATCCAAAAATTAACATTAGGAAAGTGTGAAACCAGGATTCAAATGCATAAGGGAAAGGAAATGACCCCAAACTAAATCCAGACCTTATATTTCATTCTCCATACCCAAGCTCACTAATATCTGGTCTGTAATCCTAAGAATACTTTCCTGGGAGTAAACCTAAATTAATAAAATGGTATTTACTTCTGAGTAGATGAGTTCAAGATTGTTCTCGATAAGTAATAAAGACAGCCTGACATTTCCTTAGCTGTGAAAGAGGGAAGGAGGAGGCAGGAAGTGCTTTTTGTGTTTTTCTCTTGCCATCCCCCAATTCTTTAATGCCTATAGGCAAACGAAAAATATGGTACTTCCCCTTAGGGGTGTTCCAAGATATTTTATCACCTCAAGCGAAATACAGTTCTGCCACTGCCACCCTGAACAGCACAACATCAGATCATGGAAAATAACCCAGTTCCCTGAAACACTATTTTATTTTATTGTTAATTTAACATTTAATATATAATGTAATTCATTCATAGTTCCATGGCAGAAGCCATTTTTTAGTATGTCACAATGGTTTGGCTTCCTTATAAGCAGTGAGGAATTATGAGGCACCTCAGTGACTAACGGATGAATTAGAATCTATCAATAAATTGAAAATGTAGCCCTAGTCAGAATAACAATAACCTAAATGGGTTTAGCCTGAACTAACACTGCCTAGGATGGCATTGTTAACTGTGCTAATTAAGGTCACACTTTCCTGAGAGTAAGCCCCAGGAAAAACAGGCCTGAGTGGGATTCTAAGTAGTTTATAATAGGATTGCTAACTTTCTCACTCACAGTTAAATTAACATAAGTAGGGTGACTGCAGTATCACTCTTGTTGCAGCTGTTGTGAATTGTCTGTGTACATATCTTGTAAACCTTTCATCTTCACCCAGTAATGTTACCACAGTAATGTAACCACCTTTAGAACTTTCAGGTCAGTTCCCCATTTTTATCTCACCTATATCCATGAGTGGGAGCCCTGTGGTGCAGAGTAGTAAGTCGCAGTACTGCAGTCAATGACCTGAGTTCAATATTGACAGAAGTTGGTTTCAGGTAGCTGGCTCAAGGTTGACTCAACCTTCCATCTCTCCAAGGTCAGTAAAATGAGTACCCAGCTTACTGGGAGTAAAGTGTAGACAAGCGGGGAAGTCAATGGCAAACCACCCCACAAACAAAGTCTGCCTAGAAAATGTTGTGATGTGACATCACCCAATGGGTCAGTAATGACCCAGTGCTTGTACAGGGGATGACCTTTGTAACCATGTGTGCAGATATACATGTTGATCAAGGGATGCACTCCATGAATCTGATTGTGTTCACTCTTGCCATGACAGATTGTGTTAGAATAAATCTATGACCTTGGAAGGTAGCACTGAACTCCTTTTGGGGTTTTGCTACACTGTCCAAAATGGCTATCCCTCTGAAAGTTCTCTCCAGAATTAATGAATTAGTGCCTGGACCCCCCCTGAGTTAAACCTAGGAATCTACTGTCAGTAGTAGAGCTAAGCCTTAGAAGGAGATCATATATTTGAGTATGAACAGAATGCCTTTACATCACCATGGATTAACTGCAGTCTGAGCCCCAAATCCCTTTGTACCAGGTGTCTATGGCGTGGATTTCCTTCCCTATCCTTTATAGACTTCCAACCACTTAAAAAAAGATTTCATTAAAAAATAACTTAACAGAAGAAGACAATTATGTTTTCTAAATGATGCTTTACCATTGATTTCAGGTGTGTGCAAAAGACTAGAAAAAAATATTTCCTTAACCATCTTCTCCATATGACATCCCTTGGGGCTTCCATTGCAATCCCTGCCTGAGTACCTCAATTGGAATAAGATGGGGAAGGACATTCAGGGAGGGACATTCAAAGAAGAAAACATCTGTAAACCAGCAAGTCAGTTTAAAAGAATTTATTTTATGCCAGTTCTGTGCATGCGGGTTTTGTGTGATTGTTAGAGTTTCGGACAGGAAGCAAAGAGTCGGAATAAATGGACAGTTTTCTCCATGCAGGGATTCCACATAGATTGGTACTGGGGCTGATACTACTTAATTTGTCTGGCTAAGTTTGCAAATGGCACAAAATTATTCAGGATGGTAAAAACCAAAGATGACTGAAAAGATTTCCAGGAGGATTTCCAAAAGTTGGGAAAGTGGACAATAATGTGGCAGATGAAGTTCAATGTTGGTAAATATGAAGTGATGCACGTTGGAACAAGAAATTCCAACTTCAAATATAAGGTAATTGGTATGTGAGTAAAGAGGACCTCCATAGTCAGATGCAGTAATACCAGCGCCAGGAGGCAACCCTGCGGGAACACTGGCCTCTGTGCCTGATCATGGGACCTCCAGGAGAAACTGGTTGACCACTGTGTGAGACGGGATCCTGAAGGTCCACTGGTCTGATTCTGCAGGCCTCTCCTCACATTCTGCAGTAACAAGCACAGGTAGGAGCGTCTACTTTTAAATAATTGTCCACTGCAGTGAAATGATCTGAGGTTATCTTTCTTGGATGAACAATTTTGAATAAGGAAGTCACCACCCTAAAAACCAATGCACCAGAGCAAATGACTGTAAGTCCCAAGAATCTCACCAGAGACAAAATTTATTTAGTTCTACGTTGATCTATTGGTACTTCAGCAAAAATGTAAGCCAGCTAAAAAGGTTTCTTTTGAAGCCCAACTTCATGTTTACTGGACTAGAAAGTCAAAGTGATCACAGCTACATCCAGCTGGGAGCTATTTTGGATTTTTGTTCAGTTGTGGAGCTCACAGGGACCCCTTCCGCACATGCAGAATAATGCACTTTCAATCCACTTTCACAATTGTTTGCAAGTGGATTTTGCTATTCCACACATTAATACCCAGCTGCAAAGTGGATTGAAAGTGCATCATTCTGTATGTGTGGAAGGGGCCAGGATGTCCACAGCAGACCTTGTGGATCTATTTTACTGCTGAAATTTTTGCAAGCCTTGCACGGTGGAACTTTTTACCCTCTTACCAGAATGGGGTATACTGACATAGACATAATAATCAGCTGATTGGCACTCTTGTCAATATAGATCCTCGGGAAGGTGCAAGTTGTGGAGAAATTGTTACTACAAATATTCCCTAGGAAGAGAAGTGACAGCATGTGATAATAAAGCCTCCTTCAGAAGCTAACCTTATAAAAGGCACAATATTATACTGCAAATGAACTCCTCTTCTCTGATGCGCGAGTGCTGCTCTTGATAGCTTAAAAGGTGCCACTGCCAAAGTGAAAGGAGCCAAGCAACAGATACAGAGAGCTGTGATCACGCTACCCGGCTTTATTTTTCAAAGGAGGTTTTATATTGTAACCAATTCCAGCTGTCAATCACAACTTTTATTAAACCACAAAAGTGTTGTCAGATCAATGGTGTTTTAAGACACATTATGACTGACAGTCTGATGATTGAGCAATTTTGGGAACCATTTATTATTAAACAAAGTCTAATGCTTCTCCTCTCCCCACCCCACCTTTATTCTCTAGGAAAAAATGATGTACATCTGTAGGCATGCTAACCAAGCAAGACATAAATTGAACAGAAGTATCAGTTGTTCATATATATCCAGAATATGTATAATCTATGACACAATCCAAAAGAAGACATAATTTAACAAGAAAAGGAAGAGATTAAGCTCCTAACTCAAAGGCCTGTTATTTATATCTGATTCATGGACAAATTAAGGACACGGTTAATCAGTTTTTGGTGTACCTCAACATTCAGTTTTGGATTGATTGATTGATTGATTGATTGATTGATTGGGTTTATATACCGCCCTCCCCCGGAGGGCTCAGGGCGGTGAACAAAATATGAAATAGAGCTCATACATCAGATTAAAATTCAGTAAATATCAGTTAATAGGCTCTAATAAAATAAACCCCACCCCATTAAAATACAGCATTATTAAGAACAACATAAAAGATGGCAACTGCTAACCATTCCCTTAAAAACCGGAAGGAAGGGGCAGCAGGCTCTGCTTGATGTTATAAGGAGGAGGGGCCCATCAGCAGCTGAAGTCTCCGCCAAAGCTGCCGGCATGAACAGCTTTCGGTTGCTTACAGAGCCCTCGCGCGGAACTCACTAAGGTCCCGCAGGGCCCGGACAGCTGATGGAAGAGCGTTCCACCAGGTCGGGGCCAGAGCTGTAAAGGCTCTGGCCCAGGTGGAGGCCAGCCGCATCATTGAGTTTTTGAATTCGCTGTGTTTTTTCTTTCATTCAGAAAAGACTTAGCTGCCATCAGTGCCCCTAAAATGCCTTCACTTGCCAGTCTCCAGAAATGGGGGACTGAAGTCACAAAAGTGCTGTCTTCCTTCCCTGTGGGCTCAGACCAACCTCACCCTTCCCTTCACCCAACTGCAAGGTGCTTCCTATTGGAACAGGGCCAGAAGGTGATTCCAAAAGACTGGGGCAGCAAGGAACTGGAGGAGCTGGCGTCTGAACTTCTCTTTGCCCCCCCTCCCCACCCCCCTCCCCCAAATCTAGATCCTTCTTTATGCCTCTTCCCACAAAGCAGCTAAGATGCCCCTGAAAGGAGATGGGATAGACTAGTGGGGATAGGATTTCTTATGATCATTATGGTTCTCCCAGTCCAATGTCAGTTTTACCTTCAACTATTTGCTGTCTCAAGGTTTCAGACAACTGCAGAAAATAAGCATGCACTGTAAGTCCTTATTTGTGTCTTTTGTCAGTGGCAGCTTGCCTAGTTAACAAGAATGTGTGAACTATGGTTGCATGGCACACTGAATTTTCCTGTAGCCTGGTGAGGGCACTCTTTCCATAGACATGGACACTCTGTCTGGCATTACAGCAACCTACTTGGGGTACCCAGTACACAAGCCAAAAGGAAAGGTATGCTATAAATGTTTGAATGAATTAATTCATGAATAAATTAATGAGTGAATGAACGGGGATCATCAATTAGATCTGATGAGGTGAGGTTGCACATTTTTGACAGTTAACTTGTGTATGTGACAGAAACTCTAATGATGTCTGCCAATGGGATAGATGAAATTTGCTTTGCAGAGTTAATTAGATTGTGAGGGTGGGGGGAGCTAGATTTGAGATCAGTAGTACCTTAAAGACCAACAAGATTTCCATACTATAAATTTTTTAGAGTTAAAATTCTTCTACTGCAGACCAACATGGTGACTCACCTGGAACTATCTTCATGGATGGGGGCTGGGTTGCTAGCCAGCCTTTCAGATAAGCACACAGAAGTCTACATCAGTCATTTATGCCACTATTTGTAACTGTGCTTCCAGCTAAATTGTTCGTTAGGAAATTCTGAAGAGGGCAGTTTTGGCTGAAACATATGCTATGCTGATTAACAAAATGGTTTGTCAAAGGAAGTGAATCTATGAAAGCCTTTTAATAAAAGTACTTTGCATATTGCAAGCTTTTAAATTAATCTGGGACAGAATGGAGGATATACTAACGATGCAGAATAGTTGATCAGTTGGTTTGTTGAAAACAGCTTGTTTGTTGAAAACAGCTTGTTGAAAGGTAGCCAATGGTCCCTTTATAGCACCCTCTTGCAAATTTTTAAAGCACAACATTAGACGTATGCGCACAGTGGAAATCTATTGTTCATGCCTTGTATTTTCTATAAAACGTGACCCTATTGAGATAATTACAGTCATGGTTTTTTTCTCATCTGGCTGGAATCATACAGATTGCAGCACCCTGCAAAGATTCACCGCAGTATAAGAAACCAGGACTTCTACCAAATGAAGTGGAAACTGGTTCAAAATAATTAATCCCCAACTCCTGAGGAAGACTAAAGCCTGCTGGGGAAAGAATCCATGGTAAAGGGTCACTCAGTTCCTTGTAGACATATTAAGACTGAATGCATTTTTTACTTCGAAAGTAGATCAGAACCATGAAACATTATTCTTGGAGACCATAGCCAGGAACAGGCCTATAAAACTCCCCAAGAGTTTGGGTTATTTAAAGGCATTAAGAATTATTCCATGCTGCTTTTTACTGGATGGCAGCTCTTAGTTTAGAAGTTAATTTGCCAACTGAGTGCAATGGCATTAAAAAAAAAACTAGACTCCATGGTGAAGGTGAAAAACAGTTTCTGAAAAGACAGGAATTTGACTACAGCAATATGACAGCCACAAATTAAGTTTTTATTGAAATTCACATTGTTATCAATGGCAGAGTCCAGAGTCACTGAGTGCAGAAATCAGATTAAATATCGAGCACATTTCCAATCACAGACACACAGGTATGATCAAATATCAGATCCGAGATGTAATTTTTGATATGTTTATAGACATCTGCTTCTTGGATTAATTTAAAATGCATAACATTTCCTCGGATAGTTGAGGAAGCACCCTCAAGAGTAGCCCTATGAAGCAAACTTGTGGTGAGCATCATCCAGAAGGAGAAACTGCTTGTGTGCCCCAACACTGCAGTGATTCCTGCCTGAGACACAGAAATATGACTGCATAACTTTACAGAAGGATACAAGCCACATGGCTACATTTACTGTGAATTCATTTCAGAGCCTGGATCTTATGATGGACACCTAGTCATTTTGGCTACCAAGGCAAAGCAAGTGTAAGCAGAGACTTTAAGTTCCTACAGCTTTTATTTGTACTTTGGAAATATCCTTTCCTGATACTTGATATTAGTTACCATTCCTAGCCCTTTATAGGTATGGTAAATGCAATATTATCTTGGAAAGTTTTTTTTTTAAGTAATTGACCAAACATTGAAAAACTTCTCAGCTTTTAAAAGAGAATTGAACTAATGAAAGAGGTGAAAATTAGCACAGGGAGTTTTGGAACAACAGTAGGCGAGGTGGTCTGGATCCACAGTCCCAAGAGCTGCCTTCCTATTAATGAATAGAAATCCCCTAATAGTTACACATCATTTCATCCATGTCTCCATTACCATTAGTACAGATAATTCTTTCGCTAATTACTAAGTAAAAGGCTTTTTAGTTTGAAAGACTTAATATACAGCTGGCACGCATGTTTTATTAAATTCATAATTGGACTTATATTCCCAAGATGCCATAATGTGCTCTTTCAACTCTTTATTTTATGTCATGTCAGGGTAAGAAAAAAGGGGAGATAATCTTATTATCTATGGAAATATTCAAATAACAAAGACTGTAATGTAAATGAACTGATTAATTGGAGAATGATGCTGAGATTCCCTAGAGAGTAATATAGTTCTGTTTACCTGAAGCAAATTCTTACCGTTCCTGTTGTGCCCAAGGAAAGATGATTCATCTGTTGTGTCAAGGGGCCCATCATACTTGCTGGCTGCATGGACATCGTGTGATCCATTGTTGGCGTTAACACAGCACCCTGTAAACAGAGATATTGCTCACCAAACGAATACTCTATTTAACCATTTTACTTTATTTCTTCAATTAAAAATGGCTGGCATCAGTTTTAATCAACAAAGAAAACATAACTAAATACAGTTAAAAGTAATAAGACTATTTTAAAATCATAACCAATGGCAAAATAGCTTTTTTTTTAAAAAATAGCTTTTTTTAAAAAAATAGCTTTTTTTAAAAAAAAATCCATACTGAATCCATAATACTTAGTGTAAAACAGCAGACAAGACAGTAAGTAAAAATAGCAGTTGATATTTTTAGTAACATCAAAAAACAACATAAAAAGAGGTGGGATATAAAAGACAAGGTAAAATGCCAACTAAAGCAGAAATGTCTTGGCCTGATGCCAAAACACCAAATGTGGCACCATATGAGGGGCTGGGAAATGACATTCTGTTATAGACCAAGTATCACAGCTGAAAAACCCTTTGTCCACTGAGTGCTACCTGCCTCATTTCTGAAGGTCTGAGATAAAATTATTATTACTATTTAAAACCTTTACACCCTTCACTCTAGAGTTGCCAAATGCAGCTTATGGAAAGGGGAAGGAGTTTACTGAATATGTGCTGCCATACAGTCCACCATCCAAAGTGGCATTTTCTTCACGGGATATGATCTATATAGTCTGAAGATCAATTCCAGGGGTTCTGCAGACCCACCTGGGAGGCTGGCAACCCTACTTCACTTTCAACTAAAAGCTAATAAGGTTGTTTACATCATTTAAAAAAATGAAGATCTTTAGAAACAATAAGAACAATCAAATACTAATACAACATATCCAATTGTCAAAAAAAATAGCTATGAATAACTACAGCAATATCAATCTTAACAGCAAAATTAGGGAAGTAAACAATATAAATGCACTGCCAGACAGGGTTGCCAGGCTCAGCCAGTGGAAGGACTGAGAGCAGGGAACGAAGATCTGTGTGTGCGTGTGTGCACGTGCTATGTTAGGGACTTTGCTGATGTTGCTAATGTCACTTCTGGATACAACCTGGAAGTGAGAATGGGTGGCTCTTGAAATCACTGGAAATTCTATAGACTTTCCAGCAATTCCTAGAGCTATTCTTTGTCACTTCTGAGTTGTACCCCGAAATTATATAACGATATTGGCGAAATCTGGTGGGTTGTTGACCATTTTTCTCCTGACGCTGTTGAAAGCTTTTTGCTGGCAGGACACCTCATGCCACACTGGCAGAAAAACTGAAGTAAAAACAATCAGGATAGAAAAAAACGAAGTTAGCCATCAACAGTCCATGAAAGCTTTGGAATATCAAAGTGTTTTCACTTCATCACTAAAACTCAACAAGCTTGGCACCAAGTGAGCAACTGCAAAAGAAGAGTTCCAGAGACATGCCGCCCTTTGGAATCCTTTGATAACATCTACTTAGAAGTATGTGAAAGAAAGGAAATACTGAAAAGTGCCTCTGAGAAACAACAAATATGGAAGAAGTGGGTCCCCCCAATACTCCAGTGCTCCAGGCTTTTAAGTATCTAAAGATAAAAACAGTACTTTGAATTGTGTTATGAATTAAGCGTTAGGGTTGCACTTTCATTACTGGCAAGTTACGTTTCCCTCCAATACATCTGCATAAACAGATCTAATATCTTCCCTAAACTATCACACTATTCCTTCAAGGGGACTGCAGTGCTATCCTGAAAAGGATGGCTTTTCATTCCCTGATATTATCTACCAGTGGCAACATTGAGCCAAACTAGACTTCAGAATCTAGAAAATATAGTAATGGATCTTCCACATGGTGTTCTGGAGGGAAATTAGATGAACCATGCTATGAGCAGACAAGAAACTTGATCCATTTCTCTCCCCCTTCCCTCTCTCCTGATTTTGCCAATAGAAACAGACTGTTAGCCCTGGAATGCAATAAAGAGAAGTAATCATTGCTTTTTCCTGTCTTTTCGCTCTTTTTCCATGGGGTAGCTTTGACTGGCAACACCACACGGGAAAAGGTTAAGCTGCTCTTTCAATTCACCTGGTCTCAACTGGGGCTTCACGAGGTTGCTAATTTGCTCAAAAAGCTACTAGGAAGGTTCATTCTTGCATCCTGCAGCATCACACCGTAGAATGGCACTCAGGTTGACTGAACTGGGGCTACATTTATTGAACTCCTTCAAGCCTAGTACTGCTTTCACTTTCTTCTACTCAGATCAGCCAGTGTTTCTGTCACCTGATTTTGCTGAAAAGGTTGTATGTCATTGCGTGCTCATAATATTTCGCTCCAAGTTAAGGATCTAAGCCAAAGCTTACCTTATTTAAAAAGAAAAATCAATTCATACACATCACCAGGCAGAGGGCAAAATGAGTAGCCTGCCTCAGGTGACAGATTTTAGAACCTTATTCAAGGGCAGCAAATTGTCCAGTTATTGAGTTTAATATATTTCTACCAATATGCAGGTCATTTTCTGCCTTAGGCACCAAAATATTTTGGGTGATGTGTTAGTGGATGGATGGATGGACAGACTACTAGATAGAGACAACAAAACAGCATGTGTCCGAGAAATCAGTTTTTGAAACAACATGTACCAAAGGGAGCAGGTGACCCAAGCAACCACTTCAGATGTGTCTGATATAAGCAATCTACTCAACAGCTGAAACAATACAAGTAAGGCCTAGTGTTAACATTGTAAGACTCTCCTGATGTAAACATTGTTCTATTTAAATTTGTTTCACAGTTAAATGTTTTATATTAGTACATTTCATTTATTCTTGAAATTAAAATCTCCTATAACACTGGTGGAAACAATTTGTTTTTATTTGCTGATATATCCGACATGTATAAATGCAACTTTACAGAGTCTAGCATGCACATTTATTTTATTTATTTTTATTAAATAAAATTTAATATCCTGCCCTTTCCCGGCTAAAGCCAGGCTCAGTGCGGCTTACATACATTGCCTTAAAAACATTCAACGTGAACAGTTTTAGTAGAATAACTTAAAACATTAACTATTGAAACACAATTAAACACAATAAAACAATAAAAATTGTGACTGATCAGGTTTCCAAAAAGCCCGATTTAGTCTGAAATCCATCATCGCCACATCTTATCATATATCCAGTGTTTGACTATCGGGACAGGAAAAGGAGGTGCAGAAAAAGCTGGGAGGCCAGCAAGATGGACCGTATGCATGGACTGCCTCAACTTAAAGCCCGGTGGAACATTTCTGTTTTGTTTAAAAGGATAAATCTCGTAAGCAAATCATGCATCAAGATAATGAAACAGGATACAAATGCAATAAAAACAAGAAATTAAAAAACAGAACAAGTGGAGGAAGAACCAAAGATCCTCCTTGTTTTAGATTCCATTTAGTTCATCGACGACTCCACTGATATTTCAGGGTAATGTTAGCCTTGCAGTCCTAATGAGGCTGTTCCTAATAGAGATTACATTTGGTTTAGTGCTCCTAACGTACATGTGCATGTAGAGCTACCTTTGACAAGTATCACAACAAAACAGAATGCGTCTTGTTTAATATTTCAAGAACAGCTTGTTTGAAACAATCACATTCACCATTTTTTCTCATAGAGTGGAATAGTTTCTGAGTGGGTCTTTGCTTGGCAATCAATATGCTTTTCAAGTTGCAAGGACAAACCTTCCTTTATGGCACTTTCTATCAAAGAAGCTTAAGTTAGTATGAATTGGTAAAATATAAAGAGGCACAAGAAAATGCCTATAAGTCATCATATAAGCTTATACAGACGCAGGTATGTTTTTAAAAATGTATTTGTAAACAGACTCTCCACTACTTTTGGAACTTGTGGATGCTGATCTCTGCATGTGGCCTTGATCTATACATACATGATGTATTGTACCATCTTCAGTATAGGCAGAATAAGCAACAGATCAAGTATGTATGAGACTGAAGGAGTACTTTAGGGGATCTATGTACGATCATGAATACCCTTTTGCCAGGAAGTAGCTGTAGTCCTAAACAGGAATTTATCTTCCTCCTCTCCAAATCCTGCCAAGACTATTGATTATTAATTCTCCTCATGCACTGGAGAGTAGTTTCTCAAGTCTAACATCTTGCTAATATCAATAGCTTCAATTAATGCGTGAATCTCCTTTGCAAGCAGGACAGGGGGAGCAAAATATTAGGTTTAGTGGTAAAGATACATGGCATCCCACCCCAAGCTAGAGTAAGGAGTTTTGAAGGCAAGCAATATGTTTGATGGGAGAAGCAATTCTGTGCTGACTTACATTCATAATACTAAACAAGTGAGGTATTAATATTTTGAACATTCTCTATTTTACAGTGTTACAGAACAAGTGACCTGTATGCTAACCTACTAACAGGAAACTGGTATATATCGAGGAAAGCTAGCAAGCGATTTTGCTTTCAAAGTGTCAAGTCCCTGTATGACATAGCCCTCTAGGCAACTTTGCAAACCTCACAATGCTTACTAAGGCAAACACTATAAACACCTCACTGTCCATTCGTATTTCCCCCTTATTTTCTTTCCTGCCAAGATAAGCAAAAGCAGATAAGTAAATTGTTTAATGCTTCATCAGTTCTTGATACCCAATATCCCTATGAACAGCTTACTATCATTGTCTACATATCCAAATAAATATTTTCTGTTTCTTCTGGCATCTCTATTTTCACCATCAGGTCTATTCTTGTTGCTTATTCCTCTTTAAACAAATGTTACCATGGCTGAGCCAACCACATACAGTGGTCTTCCCCCCAAAGAAACAGACATTCTGATGGGACTTCAACATGCTCTGAGATTATTGGTTTCCATTGTCTTAGGATGAATGCCTTTAAGACTCAGATGCTGTTTTATTTATAACAAGGATTCTGGTAAAGATGCAATTATTCATCTGGATCCAGAACCAGTCATTCTTCATATATATTTGAGTGAATAGTCCAGCTTTGCCATTCATAGTCATGACTCTCCTCAAAAGGTATCAGTGACAGATGACCTTCCTTCCTGACTGGGGAGACACAAGCATCTATTTGCACATATGCAGCTGAACAATTAAAGTTCCATGAAAAGCCATGAAATATCTGACTGTGAGGAGCAGCAGCAATAATTTATTTCAGAGGTGCCCAGGGACAGTGAGGTGTCTTCCTTGCCTGAGATTTCTACTGAAAAAGAATGACTGAGAACTTGGTTTGATTACAGAGGTGGCAGACTGATGACTGCACCAGAGCATAAATTCTGGAAGCAGCTCATCAAGGGCAGGCAGCAGCTGCGTGATTGAATATTGTAAATTGAAGCTGTTGATGGGAGGGTAGATCCAAAAGAACACCTTCTTCTTCCCTGTGCCTCACCACGATTTCTTTTTAGCACAACTGACAGATTATGTTTTCCATGGTCCTTGTTTAGATGACACTGGCAAGAAGAGCCTCATTCTGACCCCACAATAACAGAACCCTTTCTTCCATTGAGACCAGAGGTGGGGTTCAACCAGTTCTCACCACATTTCTAGAAGTGGTTACTAATTTTTTCTGAGTGCCGAGAAGTAGTTACTAAAGCAACCTCCCTGCCCAATAGGTGGCGCCAACAGGTGGCGCCACTGTTTGAATCCCACCACCATCGGAACCTGTTATTAACATTTTTGGATCCCACCACTGATTGAGACCCTCAAGTTCCAGAGGCTAGAGATGAATAACTAATAATAAGTGATAATTTATCATCATTTAAATCATATAGAGATGGAAAGAAAACACCCGTAAGAATGTCAATCAGCTGGACATAAGAAATTGTAATTTATTTTTTGCTCAAACCTGAATAAATGAAACATTAAGGAAATGAAACATTAATGAAACATGCCTTCCTTTGCAGCAAAATGCTCCTTCCCAAATTCCATAATATACAAAATCAAATAGAATACTGTAAGGACACATATTGTTCTTTGACCATATTGTGCCTAATTAGCATGTCTATCCAAGTGATAATGAAGCTGGAAACGTGGCCTGGGTCTACATCTTAGGGAGCCTACTAAGCCATTTTTAATACTTTTATTGACAAAACAGCTTGCATTCCATGAAACTGAAGGTGAGCAATTAGAATCCTCATCTTTTAAAAAAGTGTAACATCAGACCCAGCAAATTACAGACCAATTAGTATGCTTAATATAGTTAGAAAATGATACCCTAAGCACTTTTGCTCAAAACTCTGTAACTGGCTAGACCCTGAAAGACTTCTCAAGGAGGAACAGACGGGGTTCAGACAGTGTTGGTCGACTATGGACCACTATTTGATTTTATACTATCTAGGGGCGTACTGCCCTAGGGACATAGGGGCATCCATAACCTCGAGTGCAAGTCTTTCGGTCATGGTGGGGGGGGCTCTGTGGTGGGTGGAGGCACTCTGCCCTCCCAGGCTCTCTGCAGGGCCTGGGGAGTGCAGGACTCAGCCTGCAGGTACAGTGCAGAGGTGGGGCTCTGCAGCAGGCAGTGGCAGCGCTCTGCCCTCCCAGGCTCCCACCTTCTAGAGACGCATGGGGGTCGGTACTCCACGGCAGGCAGTGACAGTGCTCCTCCTTCCTGGGTTCCCTGCAGACCAGCTTATGCATGGAGCTCGGCCTACACAGGGGCCCAGGGTGGGACTCAGCAGCGGGTTGCTCTGTCCCCGGCTTCTGTGCAGGCCGCCCCAGGCTTTGCTGGCATGCATGGAGGCTGGTGGTGGGAGGTCCTACCCCCAAAGCCCTGCCCCCCAGCCTCCATACAGGTTATCCCCAGTGCAGGAGGGAAGGTTGGGGGGCACAGGGGGGTGCCCAGAGAAGGGGTTGTCTCTGGACACCATTTCCCCCGATACGTCTCTGACACTATCTCATAGAAAAATAGGTCCACTGTGTAAGGAGGGTCTCTTTTTACAACATTTGTAGACCTCAAAGCTGCCTTTGTTTTAAAATTGTTTTAAAAGGGGATTCATTTAAAACATTTTGAAGCTGGAAAAACATTTTGGGGTAAAAACAACATAAAACTCAATGGAGGAAGCATTTTATTTCCTGTCTCAGAACATTTAAAATGAATTGTGTAGAAAAGCCCATTCTCTCTCTAACTAGAGTTGGACTAAAGTGTGCTCTAAAAGTTTTAGTTCAGCAATGTCAAGTGGAATATAACAATCTGTAGCAATTTTTCCCATTAGAGAGAGTGTTAATATATGAATAAAATATATTTAATAAAAATAAACTATATTTTTATGTTTAGAGAGCTACTGTCTACAAATAAGAGCAAAATCTTGCTCCATTTTGCAGATGGTCCAGTCTTAGACAAACTCAATTCAGTACAAAAGAAAACTGAGTTCATACAGGTCATGAGACTATTTAAAGATAGCTAAATACAACAATGTAATATTAACTACACATAACGTGCTTTCATTGGTTAGTGTGAAGCTGCCAGACCACCTTCATATTTCTTACTGTATTTGGTTGCCTCATATAAATGCATGAGAATTTTTTAATTAGCCTTAGGACAATCCCATTGTGAGGAAAAGATGAAATAACTAATAGGATTGCTCATAGCTGGAAACCAGCAGAGCTTACCTTGGGGGGTGGGGGAAGGGAAGCATTCCTAAGTGACATCAGTTAGTTTAGTTTTGGGTGAATGCCACAGCCCTGCTCGACACAATGACATCACTTCATGGTATGATGGCTGTAGTAGTGCACTGCCGACCCAGCAGTGCCGTAGTAGAACGTTGGGTGGGGGGGGGGCCGCGTCTCGTCTCGTTCTTACGCTGACCGCGTGGGTCGACTACAATGGCAGTCACCCTTCCCATTCCCTTGGGGATTTTTTTTCCTGCTGCCCAGTTGAGTAGAGGCAGGGAGAGCAGTTGGGGACAGGGAGACTTGCTTTCCCTGTTTCTGAAGCAGGAGACTTTTAAATAAAACAAACAACCATATTAAAGATATCTCAGTACAAACGGAAAGAATGAAAATTCAAAATGCAGTTATTTCTGTAAATTCACTTTTAAGAGCCTGGAAAACATTACTCATCCCAGAATTTTGCATACACGTCTTACATTGGCTTAATTTAGTGCCATGTTTCAAAGAAGGACACTGACAGGTGAAAGGATTCACAAACAGGCTTTGAAGTATAACCCCATAGGTTGGCACTCTGATGGTGTGAAAGGTAGTCTGTTCCCGTGGGGAAGTCATAGGAAAGCCTGAAGGAAAAGAGTATTTTGAGGAAAAAGAGTAAAGGGAAGTGGGTATAGGATTGCCCAAGTAATGAAGGTAGGACAATATGCTTTGCAGAAAACAGCATTAAGAAAGGGCCAACTGGAAAATCAAACCATTTGCTCCCTGCGGATAGAACGGATGACTGATTTCCATTATCTGACATTTGGCTCAAATGTTAGGAATAATATTAGGAACTATTAGAGTACCTCAGCGTTGGATGAGAAAGAATATGAAATAGGGTACCTCAGCATTGCCAAGAACATGAATATGAAATCAATTTCCTTGGTTTTTAATAAAAAGGCATCACTTACAATATGATACCCTGTTTCCCTGAATATAAGACATCCCCTGAAAATAAGACATAGTAGAAGTTTTGCTGAAGTGCGAAATATAAGGCATCCCCCGAAAGTAAGACATAGCAAAGTTTTTGTTTGGAAGCATGCCCGACAAACAGAACACAGAAAAATAAGACATCCCCTGAAAATAAGACATAGTGCATCTTGGGGAGCAAAAATTAATATAAGACACTGTCTTATTTTTGGGGAAACACGGTAGAGGTAAGGTGCTGAAATGTTTGGTTTGAGATCACAGTTCAGAACTCCTGCCAAGATGTTGGCCAACACCTTGTGATGCCTCGCAAGAAGACCTTGCAAGAAGACTGAAAGCTGAATGGCTCCATTGCCAGAACAATGGAACAGCCAACAGAGGACAGTGACTAGTCCAGGGGTAGGGAACCTGCGGCTCGAGAGCCGCATGCGGCTCTTCTGCCCTTGCACTGCGGCTCCACGAGCCGAGCTGCTGGCTTCATCCTTGCCTGCCCTGCAGGCAGCAGGGCTGGCGCACCAACTGCCCGCGGACGGCTGGGCCGCGCTGCGGGCTTCCCCTCTTGCCCGGCGGACGGCGAGGCCGACCCACCAGCTTCATCCTTGCCCGCCCTGCAGGCAGCAGGGTGGGCGCACCAATTGCCCCCGGATGGCTGGGCAGTGCCGCGGGCTTCCCCTCTCGCCCACCCTGTTTGAGCGGGGCGGGCGTTTTCCTGGCAGATGGCAAGGCCAAGCCACTGGCCCCATCCTTGCCCTGCAGGTAGCAGGGCGGGCGCATCCATGTGCTTCTCAGAATGAGTGGAGTAAAAGGTTAAAAAACCCAATATATACAGTGTTATCTTTATTTTAAATGTCAAAAATTATTTGCAGCTCCAAGTGTTTTCTTTTCCCGTGGAAAACGGGTCCAAATGGCTCTTTAAGTGTTAAAGGTTCCCTACCCCTGGACTAGTCTGAAGCCTGGTAAGCCAGAGGGCATAGCAACAACTGTGTTGTTTGCATCCAGGCATTTAAAGCTGAAGCAGATAGAACCAAGGAAGACTCCAGTGTGGATGTCTGCAGGCCAGCAGTTTGAGAGCACTAAAAGAGGAAGGAAAACATAGTATCTTCTGATTTGAAGACAATTTGACTAGATAATAACTACGTCATAACAGAGAAAATAGAGAGAGGCAGAGTCTCTCACACAGATTCAAGATGTGCTATCTAAATATTAAGTTGAATGTTTAATATGTCAAGTAGTAGTTGCTGTTATCACAGAAGAAGCTGCAGGTTTAAACGGTCCTAGAGCTAGGACAGAAGGTGGGACTTGAAAACCCACAGAGCCCTGTGTCACTTACTATGTGAAAAAAAGAAGGGGAAAATAAACCAGTAACCAACCCCAACACCCCCCACCCAAACCAATGAGGACTGTAAAAAAGAGTACATAGAGGAAGAACAAATCTGCTATTTGTAAATCTAAAAGTAGAGGAAAAGCTATGAGAAAATAAATATCCTTTAGGAAGCGAAGAAAAAACATCACAAAATAAACATAACATGTAGAACGCTCCTTCCAACACCCATAAAACAGAAGAACAAATCTATTTCAATAGTCTTCATCAGTGGTCCACTTTACAAAATTGTAAAAAAATACAACTTACACTGAAATGAAAATATGTTGGGGAATAAAACCTGCAATCACTAAAACTGAACAAAACCCCCCAACTATCAGAAGTTTGAGGGAAAGAGTATAGATAAATCTATTCTTTGAGCCCCAGTTAAATGGGGATCCAAAAATGCTTGTGGGAGCAGCACACCTTCATGCAGGCATGTGTGCCCTTTCTGGGGCACTCACCCTGATGGAGAGGTGAAACCGCCAGCCTCACCTAGTGCTGGGACGTGGCACGGGATGCTGCATCAGCATTCAGTGCTCCTGCCACTGCCGGATTAGTCAGCCTCCTCCCCATCATTTGCTGGGTTATGTCAGCAGCAGGAAATTCAGACTTACACGACACAAAACTTTTCAGCCCCACAGAGGCTTCTTGGTGGCGGGGAGGTTGTTTTGTTTTGCAAGCCTTCCCGCACAGCTGGGAAGCCTCTCTGGGAGTGGGGGTGGTGTGGTCACAACACCACAGCTGCCCACCTCACAGCTCGGTTTGGGCTGTAAAAAACCAATGATTTGTGTACATTACCATCAAGTCACAGCTGTCTTATGGCGACCCCGTATGATTTTCAAAGCTAGACACCAATGAGCTGGTTTGCCATTGCCTGCCTCTGTGTAGCAACCACAAACCTCCTGGAGGTGGTTACACACTCAAATACTAACTAGGGCTTACCCTGCTTAGCTTCTGACATCTGACAACATTGGGCTAGCCCAAACCAGCCTGGTCAAAAGGAAAAGACTGCAATAATGTATATACTCAAATGAATGAATGAATGAATGAATGAATGAAGGAAGGAAGGAAGGAAGGAAGGAAGGAAGGAAGGAAGGAAGGAAGGAAGGAAGGAAGGAAGGAAGGAAGGAAGGAAGGAAGGAAGGAAGGAAGGAAGGAAGGAAGGAAGGAAGGAAGGAAGGAATAGTGATCTCAAAAAGTATATACACATATATGTAAAAACACTGGTTAGAAGTTTAAATATCAGAAAAATATAAACTAAATATTTCATTGGACCATGTCCATCAAATATTACTTGACAGACTTATTTTTAAGGATCATAGCATAATTCATACATCTGCTATGTTTCAGTAATAAGGAGACTTTCAGACATGCAGAAAAACGCACTTTCAATCCACTTTCAATGCACTTTGAAGCTGGATTTTACTGTGCAAAATAGCAAAATCCACGGACAAACAATTGTGAAAGTAGACTGAAAGTGCATTATTCTGCATGTGTGAAAGTGTACCAAGAGGGCCCACAGAGTAATCACAAGCCACCAAGAAAAGATGTTAGCAGAACTTCTACATTATACTTTTAAAGTCTTGAATAGTTTATCAGTCCGCACTGGGCTCTAGCAATGCTAATCTATTTTAGCAATATACTGACTGTCAAATAGCCTTATGAAACTCCGGTCAGTTTATCAGTTTCCTCTAATTCTGAGGATACTTTGTTAATTACACAATGAATAGACTATTTAATGGTAAATTGACAAACATATTTTGCTAGGTTATTTTATCATTTTAGTTGACTAGTTACCCAGTGAACACTCTTACCAAAACACAGCAGATTGTATAGTTACTGAAAATATGCCAATTAAGGCAGATTGGCTGGGCATAGTTCAACAATATAGTTACCATTTATCTGATTTTTAAAACCCTTTATGGCTGTTGTATAATGCGAGATTGCAAAGATCAAGTCTATATGATCCCTGTATATGATTTTTACATAGAAGTCAGTGGTATTTTGGAAATTTGTGTTTTCTACATGGATTATTAATGGATTATTAAAAGAACCTAGGGACTAGCATTTTGCTTGCCCCCTAAATGATCTATCATGCTCTTCCAAACTGAGAACATATGCTTGACATAAATACAACAGAATATACTATAAATTCCTCACAAACAAAACAAATTAACGCGTCAAACAATAATAAAACAGATCCTCTGAAGATGCCAGCCACAGATGCAGGTGAAACGTCAGGAGAGAATGCTGCTGGAACACGGCCATCCAGCCCAGAAACCACACAGCACCCCAATAATGAAACACTGACCATTTCTGGAGCAAGCACATGCTGAAGTGGATAAAAATAGTCTGATGCAAAAAGAGCAAGGTCTTCATTTATTTAGCAACTGTAGAATTGCAGGCTATGCATTTACGCTATATCACAGTGATGTTTACTGTTTATAAAACAGAAAATAAGATTGAACATTATCTTGAAATGTTTTGTTTTTCACTGAGCAATGATACACAGCGAGCTGTCTGCTAACAGCAACAGTGGTAATTATTAGAAGCTTCAGTAGACCTTATAACAACTGTGTAAAGTAAATGCCGCTTATGCCAGCATAAGAGGCCTTTACAACAGTGCTGGAGCTTATACGTCAGTGTTGTGGAGTGACATGGAAGCACAATGCAGGGATGCCAGCACAGCTGTCACGGAAGTGCACTTCCACTGCAGGGGCTTGTGCTGGAATAAAAGTGCATGTCAGAGCTTGGAGTCATCCGAGCTTGGAGGATCCACTCTCGGGAGATGAGGACCAGGACCTGCACAGTTGAGGGAATCACCATTTTATCTGATGTGTGATACTTGGCACCATCACAAGTGGCTGGTGCCTTTGCAATATTTGCAATTGGTGCACCTGGCAACCTATCCAGATACAATGATGACTCAGAATACTCTTGTGAGAAGCAGGAGTTCAAAACTCAGAAAGCAAACTCTCCTCTCATCAATGAATCTCTTCACCTGTGAATGCTGGAACGCTCTGCATTGCTGAGGCATGGGCACACCGACACCATTAGAGGAGAGGGATGGTCAGCAGCATGGATGGGGAGGAGGGCTGCCTATGACCACCTGGCAGACTCTTTCCCCAGGAGCACGCTCTTCAGGTCCGTGTGGCCCACTGATTACTGTGTGATGGCGAAGGACCCTCCCTAGGAGGTTTGGATGCCTCTGTCTGGGGTTCCGTTTTCACCTTTTGGGTTTTGGAGTGCCCCCACCTTTTCCTAATCTCTTTCAGGGGGGAAGAGTGGCGAGGAGCTTGTCTGCCTACTCCGATCCCTGGCAGCCCCAGGACTGGCTTTGCGGGTCTCTCCCCTGATGGATGGTAGCCATCTTGTATGTCAGGGCACAAGCTTTGGCCTCTCTATGCAAGCGCTGCCACCCTGTCATTCTGTGTTCACTGACTGGCTTTTTGCTCTCCTGTCCCAGATCTGGTTGCAGTACAGCAAGCTACTTAGGAGGCAGCTCAGTTGTATTGATGCTGCACCATCCCTCTCCACGGTGCAGCTTCCCACTCCTTTATATAGATGCTTTAACCTGAAGAGAGGGTCACACCTGCAAAGCTGTTTTCTAAAGAAAAAAATTCTTTAAAGTCACTTTAATCAGATTTCAGGTATTCTTTTGCCATATATATGACCACTCAAACAACATGTTATTTACTCTAATGTCCATTTTCCATTTATGTCTATAATTAGATGTCTTGGTTTTGATCCGGTTACCCCCTTCTGCTAAGTAAGATGCCTTCCTCCAGAAAATCTCTCATTTAGAAGAGAGGGATAATTCAGATCCTCTAAAGATGCCAGCCACAGATGCAGGCGAAACGTCAGGAGAGAATGCTGCTAGAACACGGCCATACAGTCTGGAAACCACACAGCACCCGATAATTAGATTATTTTAATAAATAATATGCATCTTTCCATTAAATGTTTGGGCTTAACTGATGTTTTTAACCATTCAAATTCATCTTCCTCCCCTAATAAGGATATCCTTGAAGTAGAGTATCACTTCTTAGGAAATAACAGAACAAAGCACTATGTATCTTTTTTGTAATTGTCATAAAAATAACACACAAAGGAGGTCATTATATTACAGTCTTCTTTGAGACACAGAAAATATAAACATAAGAATGATGAAGTATGGAGACAATTATTAACTGATAATTTTGCTATTACATTGAAATAGGCTGAGAGACAAAGAGAAAAAGCACACACCATTATTATACATTTAATGTAAACCAGTTTCCTAGGACACACTGTAGATTTCAGTTATCCTGAAATGAATTCATAGTAACTTTACTGATTTAAAAGAAAAGCCTTATCAAAGTCTTCTTGTAGTCCTAGCCCTGCTTTTCATGTGGATGTTCATGGTCTTTCGATGAATCATCAATGCAAAACATTAGTAACAATAACAATAATAATGAGTGATGAAGGTGAATGTGCTCTGAAGAATTTAACACACAATTAGCTATGATGGGCTGGTACAGGAAGAATGACAAATAATTGCATTTTTCACTATAATAATTGCATAAGGATGGATTCATAGATGCCATTCTTTCTGCGCATGGGAACCCCATTTTACACCCTAGGCTTCAGAATGGTGAGATATAGTTGATACAGTTTATGCTTATTTAGACATGAGACTGGACTACTGCAATGCATTTCACAGGGAGTAGCTCTTGTAGGTTTTTCCTGAAAGCTTCCCTGAACAATTTGGAAGGATGTGGCAACCATTTCCAAACAAATAAGTAAACCACGTCCATAGATATTCTTCCACATCCCCAATTTTTTTTGCAGAAGCATCACATCAGAATACAGTTTGCCTTTAAAGGCACTGCAGAAATTCTTGAATAAGTTTTAGTAGAACAGCATTTGTGGCTAGTTTCCTCCCGCTCATAATTCTTTAGGTCCAAACCAAAATGTTATGTTATGAAGATTATAAAAACCAGAGAAAGTTTTGAGGCTGCCCCTTAATTTTAATAGTGTCTATCAAGTTTGTTTTTATATATGCAACAGAAGGAAGTTATTTGAGATTAATCCAATCGGACTGTTCCTATTAGAACAAATTGGTAAGAAAATCAAACTTACTAATAGCATGTGTGCGGGGAGGGGAGATGTTAAATATTGACTGTTTTAACTTTTTTAAAAACTTGCAATTAAATGGTCAAGTTAAGAGCTATGAGAATATCTTGAATTTCACATCAGTGCAACAGTATAGGTGAAAATTACTGCCCCATAAAAGACCATCATCATTTTCATTGTGCTCTCTGGTGGTAATACAGAAATGTCCATGAGGATGTCATGATTGGAAATTGCTCCCCTGCATAACACATGACCTACATGATGAACTCTTGATGGAAGGGTAGAATAAAAAAATAATAAGTACCATTCTACGTACCAAGGTTGTAACATCAGAATCTTTCTGAGGTTATACTCAGCTGATGGAGTAACCTTGATGCATCATATCTACAGCAGCACCTTACAAAATATCATAGTTGAGATTCAAATCTATACTAAAAACTATACCATATTTACATATCATAGACTTTAGAACTGGTTACAAATGTATATCATCAGACTCTGACATAATAACCAGGTTTCTGCAGTGGTTACATTTTTTAAAAATTCTCTGAATTGTATTCCAGTTGGTATATATGCTGCATATTAGGTGAATAGACAGATAGAGAATATAACTCTTCAGTATTAAAAATTTAATGTTACAAAAAACAATGCAACCAAATGTCTGCACTACAGTTCTTTATAAGGCCTCTCTACAGAATTTGCTCCTAAAAGTTGTCAAAATGTCTTGTTACTTTGCTTCTAAGGGTTGTGCAGTCTGATCCATAATTATGTGCATGATAAATGTAGTATGAATATCCACCTTATTATTGAATAAATGTATTCAATTGCACTATTAAAATCCACAGCATCAAAATGTTTCTCTAAGTATGGGAAAATAGCACATTTCGATATAAAGAAACTAAAAAGGTAAAGGTAGTCCCTAGTCAAGCCCTGGGTCAATACTGACCCATGGAGTAATGTCACATCACAGTGTTTACTTGGCAGCCTATGCTTGTATGGTGGTTTGCCATTGCCTTCCCCAGTCGTCTACACTTTACCTCCAGCAATCTGGGTATTCATTTTATGGACCTCAAAAGGATGGAAGGCTGACTCAATCTTGAGTGGACTACCTGAAACCAGCTTCCATCAGGAACAAACCCAAGTCATGAGCAGAACTTTGGTTGTAGTAGTGCAGTCTACCACACTGACCCACAGGGCTCTTTTTAAAGAAACAAAGCTTCTCTATGACAGATAAATGACTTTACGTTATTTCACACACCTCATCTCCTTAGCATGCCATTCTGTGGGCAGGACCCATCAGCTCTTGGGAAAAGGCTGCCTTCAATGGTTTATCCACCAGTAAAATATATATTACCCACCAGCAAAATGCCCTGAACCCATATTGTCAAATCTCAGAAGCCAAGCAGTGTCATCCCTGACAAGTATTTGGATGGGAGACCTCCAAGGCAAAGGAGAGGCACTCAATGGCAACCATCTCTGAAAACCATTGTCTTGAAAACCATATCAGGCGGCCATAAATCAGCTGTGGGATGTGAAGAAAAATGAGGAGCTTCACTGCATTGTTAGGCCATAAGATCGCCAATGACAGGGTCTTTACTAATGTCTGGTAACATCCACTGAAAGGTGCCACACCATCTAGGATTTTTGTTTCTTTTTTATTACTGCACACACCATCTTGAAAATCTTATGACAGAAACACACATGCACACAATTCAGATCAGCAATTCAATACTGAATAAGTGATCTTTGTACATAATTGGTTTGCAAACACTGCTTTATTTTTTAAAAAACCCATAGAAGAAGAAGAAGAAGAAGAAGAAGAAGAAGAAGAAGAAGAAGAAGAAGAAGAAGAAGAAGAAGAAGAAGAAGTAGAAGAAGAAGAAGAAGAAGAGTTTGGATTTATATCCCCACTTTCTTTCCTGCAGGAGACTCAAAGGGGCTGACAATCTCCTTGCCCTTCCCCCCCTCACAACAAACACCCTGTGAGGTAGGTGGGGCTGAGAGAGCTCTGAGAAGCTGTGACTAGCCCAAGGTCACCCAGCTGGCATGTGTGGGAGTGCACAGGCTAATCTGAATTCCCCAGATAAGCCTCCACAGCTCAGGCGGCAGAGCTGGGAATCAAACCCGGTTCCTCCAGATTAGATACACAAGCTCTTAACCTCCTACACCACTGCTGCTCCTGACTAAAAGACAAGTCTGTACTCTCATACCATATGATAAGCATCTGATAGCCCTCAAAAGTTTCCGCTTTGCCTTCTCATTACAAGTGCCAGTGCTTATTATGTACTTCCTCCTATGTGCTAAACCCTTCTAAGACCTTGAAGGGTTTAACTCTGTTTCAGATTGCGCTGTCACTGGATGGTGTGGTTGTTGCTGCTTAGTCCCCACTCAGAGTGGCCCTCATGAAAACACATCTGCCAGCTGAGCAGAATTAAATACCATGACTGGAAAAGCAGCTTCATTACAAGCAATTTTGGGTGCTTGACGAATCCTAAGGATTCCGCTGTTATTGAAGTTGCCCCCAAATCTTTTTTGGTGTTTAGGCAAACCTTTTTTAATTTCATATTTTAACCTCATTCACCTAACATCTTGCCCCAGTTAATATCTTTTCAACTCTCCCATGGGAAAAATGAACAGGCAATTAAAAATGCCCTGTGTTTTTAAAGCAACTAGCCTGCAAGTTCTATTGCAAATGCTGAATTATCCAAACCCAGCACCTGAGAATAGAGAACTTCAGTTGCTAATTGTATTCTCTGTTATAATTAATGAATAATGAAATTTAAATAACTGGCAAGAATGTCAACATTATACACGGGGAAAGTATCAGTACAAGACAGGCCACTAAAATCCCAGGGATCTGACATGAAAATGTTTTAATTGCTTTTTGTTTGAATTTTGTTCTCTGGAGACTAAGCTCATTCACAATTTCAAGCTTATAAAGTGTAAGCTCAAATTTTAATGCTCAATTCCATTTATTTTAAATGCTAAGAAACTGCCAAGCATACACCATTTGTGACTAGAATAGAATAAGTAGGCTGGCAGCATTTCGTTGGTGAACTTCTAATGCAAATGACTAAAAAATAGACTCCTTTGTGATACAAATTGACTGTTACGATTAAAAATTAATGGGGAACACACCTGCAGCTTAAAAATGCACTATTCTCCTGTTTCCATTTAAATGTTCTCCCCTGCAAGCCATTCAAGAAATTTCTTGTATAAAGGTGAAGGTTTAAGGTTTCATCACTGATCCATGGGGTGATGTCACATCACCAACTCTACTAGGCAGACGATATTTACAGGGTGGTTTGCCACTGCCTTCCCCGGGCTGCAACCTAAAAGAGAAAGTCAGCAGAAAGTCCTCATTGTTCTCTCGAACTATTCCGGTCACTGTCTTTTACTTTATTCTGCAGTCAAGAGAAGCACTGGGGTATTTACTTATTTATTTTATTCCATTTATATACTGCCCTTCCCCTTTCTGGCTCAGGGTGGCTTTCAACATAAAATAATACAATAAGATTAAAATAGTAACATATGTCCATACAACTTAAAACTTTGCAATATTGTCCAGATGGCACTAACAAGAAGAAGAAGAAGAAGAAGAAGAAGAAGAAGAAGAAGAAGAAGAAGAAGAAGAAGAAGAAGAGGAGGAGGAGGAGGAGGAGGAGGAGGAGGAGTTTGGATTTATATCCCCCCTTTTCTGTAGGAGACTCAAAGGGGCTTACAATCTCCTTGCCCTTCCCCGCTCACAACAAACACCCTGTGAGGTAGGTGGGGCTGAGAGAGCTCAGAAGAACTGTGACTAGCCCAAGGTCACCCAGCTGGCGTGTGTGGGAGTGTACAGGCTAATCTGAATTCCCCAGATAAGCCTCCACAGCTCAAGTGGCAGAGCGGGGAATCAAACCTGGTTCCTCCAGATTAGATACATGAGCTCTTAACTTCCTACACCAATACGTTCTGTCTAGCACAAGCAGAGCAATAAAGGAGGGAGAAGAGGAAAAGACACTCGATGGAAAACTGTTGCTGCCTCAACCATAGGCTTGGTGAAACCACAGGCCTAAAGCTACGGAGCCCTCATGATGCCTGAAATCTCTCAGGGCTTGGAGCTGGGGAACAGGGAATGTAAAGGCTGGCAAGAAAAGGACAACTCATGTTAGGTGGCATTTATCCCAGTGAAGGTGTGATTCTGCCAGCATGCGGCTGCTGGACGCAGCACCAGTGTAGTGGGGGAGGGCGGGAGCCATGGCTTCCTCCTGGCCATTAGCCCCATTGCACCAGTGGTCAGGCGTTTGGATGTACGTCACCTTAAAAAGTGGCGTAAATCCATCAATTCTGATGGAGGTTTCTAAGTGGCTAGGAGGTATTTTTACTTTTTAAGCCTCTCAGCACTGTCAGGAGCGGTGGGGTGGCCATGGCGTTGCAGCTGGCTGCCTGGTCCTGTGGACAGGGCTGCCCATCATCTAGTTTTGTGTATAATCTTTTTAAGGAGTGTGTGTATTACATTCAGGATTATCTTTCAGAGAAATACAATTTTTAAAAAATGGTAGAAGCACCTGGAAAAAATAAAGATACCCTACAAAGGAAATGTTTCAATGAAGAAAGAACTATGAATAGACCTAAGCTGCTACACTCATTTCCTGTACTGAGGGCTCCATCAGTTTTTCAGACCAGTTTTTGGAGATATCAGCTAAATACTGGTACATAGTGTCCTTTCCATAATTAGCGTTACAATTTAGTGCCTCAACCTACATTACTCTCTTAACAGTTGCTAAAGTAGCTAAAAGACTTATGGAAGGAAATAAACTTCATTTAGCTGGCTCTAAAATATGTGACTGGTTGATTAATGAATATTGCTCTTTATTTTGTTGCAAAAGGCTAAGCAATTTTCATTTTTATGTCATGCTGATAAAACCATCACAGGGCTGGGATTTTCATTTCTGCTGCGTATCCTCAGGTGTATATTTACAGACAAAGAAAGATCATTTTGCATTTTGCAGTGGATATTATATCATGCTAACAAATTTGTGATTTACCCCATGGCAAGTGATATGCATACAAGGATGTATTTACTGCAGGTTCCCTAAAAAAATCTGTTGTGTAGACTTGGATCCAAAAAAATTCCTCCCCATAAATTATTTTGAACTATATGTACAGTAAATGTCTTACATATTATGTGGTATACACATTAGTACACGGATATGCATGTGCCATAATTAAAATGTGTTATGTCCCCTGATGATCACCCTTAACTAGAATTATTCATTACTAGCCTATCTGTGACATCAAGCCTCTATATAGTTGATTCCATTTTAACACTTAACCCACTGACAACTCAGAGACTTCTGTACCTATGTGGCAGCATACAATTCTTTCAGACAATTAACTAGAATCCCTCAGCAGCTAATCAGGGTGCATCTGGTTACAAAGACCTTTATTACAATAACACTGCGATCCAATTTCATCACTTTTTAGCTAATAATGATGTTTTCTCACATGATTCTGTCATTTTTTGTGCTTTTGTATGTATATTGGCTCTGATTTAGATTGTTTTAATGATGTGTTTTTGTTGGTTTAAATGGTTTATAAGATGTAATTTTATCATGCCTTTTTTAATTTGTTAGGAATCTTGAAGGCCCTTGATGGAGGCAGAAAGGCAGGCTGCATGTTTTGAGAAACAAACCAACAGACAAATAACTGAATAAATAAATAAGACGAGGCAGGACAGTTGAGAGTCACATTCCAATGAAGTAGCCAAGCTTGCTTCTAACACTTCCTTTCCCATTGCAAGATTTCTTTCTTATTTGGAGGCATTCCAAGGCCATGGGATTCCCCTTGCCATACCCTTTGTCAGTCATGAAGCTCATCTCCAAGCTCACCTGGATTCTCCTCCTTTTTTCAAGCCCAGGAAAAACTAATCCTTTCTACTCTATTCAATTCCAAGTCTTATCTGAAGTTACAATCTTTCCCTAAATTGTACTCAAGATGTTCTTCCTTGATAAAACTTCTGCTTAAGACTCAGCTCCCTAATACAGAATCCTGTGCTGATAGGTGCTCTCCCCTCTTGTCTTTCCTTGAAGATACTCCCTTCCCCTTCCCAAGAATGCATATTGCACAAGCATGTGTGGTTATTTGGATTTCTTGTGCTGCATTATTGTCTTTCTGATATTTGCTGCTATTTCTCTATGGCTGTTTCTGCACTGGCGGCAGAAACAGCTGGCCACCAGCATAATTCATGCTGGTGGAGCCATGGGACTGTTCGCATGGGCCTGTACAGGTGGCCCTGAAGCTGCTGCGGGCCACAGAGGCACCTCCGCATGGAGCCACCTCCGGTCTATGTTGTTTGCTTACCTTTTCTTCCTTCCAAGGCTACAAAGGGAGGGAGGGTCACGCCCACACTGCTCTCTGACCTCCGGGGGTTCAAGGGCAGCGTGGATGTGTTCCTCCCTCCCTCCTGAGCCTTGGAGGGAAGAAACGATAAGCAAACAGCACAAACGGGCAGCACCTAAAAGCTGTGCCCTCACGCCAGTGCTCTTCGTACGGCGCTGGCGGGAAGATGCCACTTTCCAAATAACTCGCTCATTGAATGAGTTAGGAAAGGAGCATTTTCTCGCTGTTTTTTGGGGGGAGAGCACGGTGCTGTAAAGCTGTGCGAACAGCGCACCAGGGACAGTGTTTTTACTGTCCCTAGGGTGCTGTTTTTGGGCTGTGCAGAAACGGCCTAAGTTTGTTAACTGATTGAATATATTTAATTCCCTTCAATAAGTCTATATCTTGGGATCTTTGCCTCATCTGCCACTGGCTGCCAATATGAAGATAGGTTCCCTCCCTGAAGTGTCACCTAGTTTGGGTGGGATGGTGGGAGCTACTTCCTCCGAATTTGGGGAACAAGTCATGATATGGCCCTGTGGTAGGGTGGGAAAATTCCAGTTGCAGATTACAAGTGTCACTCATGTTTGCTAATGTGCAATGATTCTATTCATACAACTCTTCAGTCACGCTAAACAAAGTAGTAAATGTCAAGTGCTCAGGCTAGGAGGCTATATTGCAATGATCTTTTTCTGTGGACATTCAAAGAATTGGTGGGAATATCTTTTTACTCCCCAAGAAGTCTGTTAAGATGAGAAACAGCATCCATTCATGGGCACAGAGGAAGATTGTGGTCCTGCTGACTCTGCTCATTAATCAGATCTACTAATGTAAAGGGTGCTTGTTTAGGTAAGACTGCCGAATTGCTGAGTAGGGATCCCTGCAGCTCTCACCTGCTGTGTTGCTGACTGTATCAGCTTCATCCTCTGATTTCAAAGGAATGTAAATTGAAGAATGTCATAGATCCCTATGCAAAACAGTTAACTGTTGTTGCTTTAACTGGTACATTTAATTGGATAAATCAAATAAAAGACATTTCTTGATTAATTGGACTCTCTCCTCTCAAGCTCGTTGATCCTTCCTAACCAGCCAGGAGCCTATAAAGAACAGATTATACTAATGTTCTTTGACATGGCTTCATCACCAAATTGCCAACATTTTCAGAAGTTTTATACCTTACTTGAAGTCCTATAACTTGCTTTTCCCGGTCCTATTCTTGGATTTTTCTTGCATTAGTATAAGCTTCTCTATTTCTGCTTGAACAAGAAAGCACACAGAGGGCCCCTCCGCACTGTAGGATTCGACCGTAGTTCGACGTAGTTCTGACCCGGGTACTCCGCACAGCTGTAGTGTTCAACACGTGTCTGTCTCTGCTCCCCCCTCTCACCGTCAAATCTTCGAGTTCGACTGGGAGGTACAACTTCCTGGCGAACTTGGGTTGCACTCAAGCCAAAGCCGGCGGAGTGCGGAATCTCCTTCGCCTCAACTCTGCCAACCAGCCAATCACAGTGCAGTATTTCGGCCATGCGCAGAATGGGAGACTCATGGCGGTAGCGAGAAGTGCGCCTTAAAAAAAAATCCTCCTACATAGCTCCTAAACGAATAAAGGGACGCGCACTCACGTTTCCCGCCATAGAACTGCAGCCAATCGGAAATGAGGAGCAGAAGACGCGAGGAGGTAATCCCGCCCTCTGAACTCGGCTCCGGAGACATGAGCCAGCTGCTGTGCGGAGTAACAGAGGAGTCGAGCTCAGGTAACGATTTCAGAAGACGTGAGTTGAACCCTAGTTGCCTCTGCTGTGCGGAGGGGCCCATAATGAATTCCATTCTCCGTGTTTGGAAGTCACCAATGTGATGAAATTATCTGACAGAGACTTCTTTTAAATATTACAGGACACACATCGTTAAATACTGACTGTACTTTAAAGTTACAAAATAACAGATTTTATATACCACTGCAACATATTGAAATCCTAAAGATTTTTGATCCGTTGAAATTTGCTGCTCCCATAATATGTACAGGCCAGCTGGTGAACTGAGCTCCATGCATGAGGGGCAGCATTCAACACAGTTAGAGGGCAAATGTTTCACTTGATAAGAAAATGGACAGAAAATGCATTTCTATTATCACATATAAACCCTGACACATAATACCTTACCTTTTGCTTTTTTATCCAGTCCTTCCTACACAAAACCCAAAACAGCAAACATGATTCCTGTTATGCTCCCCTTCTCCACTTTATCCTCAAAACATCCCTGAGAAGTAGGCTAATTAAGAAAGTGTGACTAGCCCAGTGAACTTCATAGATTAGTGAATCAGGGTTTCCTCCATTCCTAATTCACACTACGCTAGCTTTGCTCTAACATTATGGTGGCATAAGCATATATAGGTAACAGGCATAGGAGGACGAGGATAATGCTCATGAATCTCAATTCCTGTTAACAGATGTTCCATGTAAGTGAAGACTCTGTGCCTGAAATCAGGGGTGTTGCATTTATTAGGGTTCCTGAACTGGCAGGAATACAGCTTACTCAGATACTGGGCTCTGTGTTGACATGATGGCAAATATGGATAGCAAGACGAATGACCACAAGAACAACCCAACTTCCCCACCTATGCACGTTGCCTGTACAAAACTTATATTGATACTACAATAATTACAAGTTATTCTCATGAAAACGATGCAATAGTTTTACCCCTTATTCAGCTGCTTTCGCCAGAAAGTTTACACTGCATTTTAAAACAGAAAGGATGACATGAATTAGGTATGTGGGGAACTTTGAGAAAAATACAGAAATCCTGGTAAATGCCAAGATTTGACTTGGCCAATTAGGGTTGAACCGTATCCCAGACATTAAGAACGAGGGAAAATGTAGAGATCTGAGGACTGAGACTGGGAATGATAGGAAGATATTAAGTGATGATAGTTTATGTTTATTAAAGATAAAAGTAGTCCCCAGGACAAGCATCAGGCTATTACTGACCCATGGGGTGGTGTCATATCACAATGTTTACTATGCCCTTTGTTTATGCCTTCCCCAGTCATCTAAACTTTACAGCCAGCGAGCTGAATACTCATTTTACTGACCTCAAAAGCATGGAAGGTTGAGTCAACCTTGAGCTGGCTACCTGAACCTAGCTTCCATCAGGATTGAATTCATGTTGTGAGCAAAGCTTGGACTACAATATGGCAGCTTAAAAGGTAATAATAATATATGAAATATCTAGGTGCACATGCCACAGGTTATTAAAAAAATATCCGTCTCCACACCAAAATCTCATATCTGCCACAAGCATTCTCTATATCTTTTCCAGATACCAGATTCATACAGTGAAGATACACAATATCTTCTGAAAACTGCCATGTTGAATCCCTTCTGGAAGTCTTTACTTTGAACCTTATTAGATTGAATAGAACTGACCTAAAGTTCTTTTGGGATGTATTAATCTCAGCTAGTGATGGAAAACCACCCCCGTTGTCAGCTATGAGCCTCATGATTAAACACTTGAAAATAACCTTGCTTTTTCTTGTGCAGCATTGTAAATTGGCTCATAACATGAAGTTCTGATAGAGCTAGATCCTAAATATCACACTTTGGAGACATTAGCTTGTTTCTATCAGAGGGAATAGTAACATTTTGAACCTTTGGATAAAAACTGTACTTGAGTCAACAGAACATTCTGTATGTGTGCAGGTTTACATTGTGAGCCATTTAATTCAGAAAAAAAATGACATTTGACTTCTAATATGTGCAAACATTGAGAGCTAGGCAAATTCATATTCCAAACTAAACAATTGGGAATTTAACTGCATCACTGCATTTTAAGATGGAAAAATGCCCTATAGCAAAGGATCATGAAAAGAACATAAGAACATAAGAACTAGCCTGCTGGATCAGACCAGAGTCCATCTAGTCCAGCACTCTGTTACTCGCAGTGGCCCACAAGGTGCCTTTGGGAGTTCACGTGCAGGATGTGAAAGCAATGGCCTTCTGCTGCTGCTGCTCCCGAGCACCTGGTCTGCTAAGGCATTTGCAATCTGAGATCAAATACTGTGTTGCATGAGCACTGGTATAGACTTAACCCCTACCTCAAATACCCCAAGCCTCCAAATCAGGAAAGAGGAGGCAAAAACAGTTACACTCTTCTGCTCTGCACATCTTAGTTGGTTTCTGATCTGGAACCCACTGGACCTGGGTTTATGGGTTATGATTCAGACCTGTATTCTGGTAGGCGTGGATTGGAACCACATCCTTAGATCTAAGTATTGTTATTCATCTTGGACCTTCAGGATTGTGCAGTTTAAAAACCTAAATATTATGTAAACACAATCTGTACATTTGTGAAGGATCATGAAAATACAGCGCTAATTTCTCAAGTCAAGCTTATTGTTGCAATCAAAGACCAGCAATAAAAAAGCTAGCAATGCACAGGAAAGAAAAAAACAGTAATAAAAAGGTGGGAAGCCCAATTCAGAGGATGGCTGAATCCCTCTCTGGAGTCAGTGAACCCCTGCACTGATGTGAGTGCCCACCCCACCAAGGGGCAAATGTGAAGGTGGAGGGGCAACTTAACCAGATGGTTGAGTGACACAACTGTATGGCACCTGACCAAGAAGCCACTGTTCTTCCACAGGCTTGCCGGGATGGCCAGGGGTGTTCCAGGGGTAGACCAGGGGGTGGACCTGACCTTAGTTGGCTTCTACTGCCCACCCAGCCCCCATGCGCCGGTAGAACCTGCGATGAAGATATACCACATTTTTGGTGATGTACTCTGTTATCCCTATGGGGGATTCTCGAAGTGCTTTTTTCCCTTTACTTTCTTGGACATCCTGCTCCACAGAAAAGTTCTTTGGAGAGGGATCCAGCTCCTCTCCAAAACAGCCTTCTCAGTCCAGCCAGTCTCATAGTTTTAAGCAATTGGTATACAATTGGTTAATTATATTTAGCAGATTTCTTGGTCTATAGGTGGCTGGATTGGTTCTGCATCCTTTTTAAAAAGTGGGACCTATGATAGCTAGACATCAATCATATGAGATATGAGCTAGAGTTATTCAGTATAAGATGGCACTGTTGGCTCTTTCAGATAATGTACAGAGGCTGACTAACTGTTCACCCTATATGAGAATTTCCCAGTGGGCAACTGGACTAGGGGCCAAGCAAAACCAAGCCCCCAAAACTCTGTCACAGCTCAATTCACTGCCTAAGGTGACCTGGGACACTGCCTTTGCAGCCCTGCCCCACCACCTCCTGAGGGTTTTCCAGCAGTGTAGAAAGGAAGGAAAAAATGGAAAATCCCCCATCACCAAAAGCCCTACATAGGAATAAATGGACTCACACCAAATCAAAGGGTAGCGTAAGTCCAAGCTCCAGGATGCGGTGTAACTAGCAAAGCCTGGGAGGAGGCTGACTAATGTTAGCTCCATCCCTGGGAAGTCTAGCCTGCCCTAACCCCACACCATTGTCCAGCTTCCAGGTGGTCTGGGTTTTGCCACTGCAGAGCTCGGGGTTGGCCAGTCACCACTGTTTTTGCCTGTTCCACTGCAGAGGGGGGTGCTTCTTGCACCATGCATCAATGCAACTCCACAATTCAATTCACCTTCCCCATAGGGTTGTACTTTCAGTGTCTCAGAGACCATTTAGGTTAGACCCTTCATTGGTATTTGCTTGCCCCAAAAATATTCTATTATGCTTTCTGAGTTTAGTATAACTGTTCTAGAGCTGCTTCTACTTCCTGATAATGTAACAGTGTCCCTTTCAGGGTACATAGGCACCATATTGGTTTATTTCATATGTTATACAATAAAGCCTCCATGTTTTGTAATATTAAACAAGAACTGTAGATTCCTGCTCCTGTATTCATTTTCATATGGTAAGGTGCCTATGCTTTTATGCCACATTGAACTCATGGAAATCTCCCTTGGTTATCATAGCTATCACCACTAAATTTTAAAACTATTCACTGTATTTTGTACTCATGCAAAATCATATTCTAATATATCAACTATTTCCCCTTGCAGTAGTCGTATTACTTACGATACTTACTGGAGGAATAAGGATGCATATGTGAAATAACAGGCACCAGCTAATTTATTATCCATAGACTTGGCATAGATGTGGCAGTAGTTTATCCAAACAAACATTGTATTTCCTATGTCGTGTTTCTAGGACCAAACCTAGCTAGCACTTTTAATCAACCATGGCCAATCACTTGCCAGCCACATCAAATTAATGCATTTAGTACAACATGTTTGTTCTGTATTTATACAGGATGCTTCTATCATGTCACCAGTTTGCTTTTACCAACTGTATGTGTGTATATGTGTGTGTCAGGGGTAAGGTATTTTTGAATAGAGATTTTACTAGGGTCACCTCTCGCCTTCTCAAAGCACTGAGAAGAATGTTTCGGTCAAAAACAATATACAATATACAATATATATCCAATTGCTAGTTTATTGGACCTCTGGCTATTTCCATCCTCTATATATAGTGACCTTCAAAGAATTCCTGTCAGAAGTTCTGCAGCTTCACGAGTCCCTCTCTACCGCATTTCTAGAGTCAGCAGTAGAAGTTGTTGTTTGTAAATGTATTGTCCCAAAATATCCTCTATTCAAACAGAATGGAAGAATTCTTTGGCCTCAGTTTAATGTTTGTCTGATTTGTTTAGTTTAGCATCAGGGAGTTCAGTGGTAAAGTTTACAGTATGTAAGTCAAAGGCCCCAGGTTCAATTTCCAGATTTACAGTAAAAAAGAAAGTAAGCAAAATATTGGCGATGATCAACTGAGATAGAAAATTTATCATGTAAGGATCTTGTCAGAAGAAGCACAAGAAGAAAGATGAACAATGAAGAGAATGGGATGGTGCTAGCAGCACCAGTATGTAATTAGGGTAGGGGGAAGAGATTGAGACATATGATTTGCCTCTAAATTCCTGAAAGCCCAGGAAATAACCTGAAAACATATTAAGTTGAAGATTTTTATAAGAAAGGAATCTTCTATTTGGAATTTCTTTAAGGAGAAAGCTATCTTGGACACAATCCATGCATTCTTCAGTTTTTGGTCTTTTGATTTGACATAATTTCAATTTAATAGTTAAGGAGCTGAGCCCTAGCAACACAGGTCTCCATTTCAGGGGTATATAACCAGTTGATGGTGCAACTGTTGTCTTACAGATACAGATATAATAATAAATATCTAAATTGCTCTATAATACCCCCGCTGAAATTAGAAGGCAAGCCTCCATTCTAAATTTTCATTTAAATTATAGTGAGTCACGGATTTGCTAATCTAATTCAAAAACAGTCATTACATACCCCTATACACAACTGCTTTGTCTAAATTTTTCTCCCCTCCCATGGGATACCTCTGATTCCCCCAATCTATTCCTGGGATTTTTTGGATAAACTGTCCCACAAGCAGCAGCATTTGGGGTATGTTTTGGACTATCATGGGAAATTGTAATTGCTATTAATTGCCTTGTACTTGCTGAAGTCTAGGCAGGATTCATAATTGGTACAAGGACACTTCTGCTTCTAGAACATGCTTCTTCTACCAGAAGAAAGCTCCTTACATCATAAGAAGGCCATTTATTTAGTGGAATGGAACATTTGTATCCAACTTAATTAAATACATGTTCTATTTGAAATCAGTTTTAAAGTTTTAAAAACCCCACATCTATCCCAGATATTCTGTTTACAGCATCATAGCTGAACTTGCATGGATATTGCAAAGAGTATTGGGCTACTTCAGAACTGTCAAAAAGCCCATGATCGATCGATCTGTAATAACCAACACACATCTATCTTTGATTGAACTGTTTTAAGCAATATCTCCGCATTTTTACACTTAGAGTACTTGTTTAGTTGTGAGAGACATCTGCTATTGATTTTTTAAAAATCATCCGCAAGTATTGGAAGAAAAACAGAACAGGCGGTATGCAGACAAAATAGAATGAGAATGCCTATAATCTGTATGGTTATTTAAGATGAAGGAAAATATCCACCTTTAGGCTTGTGTTGGAGCAGCTCAAGCATTAAATAAGTATATTTTCAAGGCATTTCTAGCCCTTGAGTTGTATTGCCAAAAGTGAACATCTTGTGCACTTGTAAATGGCCACTATTAAAGTAATGCTAGCAAGAAAGAGTTAGAATACTCGTAACTGTACTTTTACTTCTAAAGCTTTTTGTCTGTGACTTAACCACCATATTCAAGGTGAGAGATTATTTTGCTGGAAATGCCAGGAAAACAAATGTGCAGCAAGTTCAGCTATTTCACCTGATTAAACGGCAAATATTTCAAATGTATATCACTTTCTGATTCTTGCAAGTAGACTGGAAAATGCTTCCTCGTTGTTGCATGCTTCATTCAGCCTCATTGCAAACAGCTCCCATTAAATCACAGCCTTCAACAACCACTTTTTTGTTTGTCCTGTTTGTAACATATGTTTTGTATCACATACTTGAACAAACTAATTCATCTGCAAGGGATCGCCCACTCTGCTGGTGTGCGTCCAGCTGTGAAAAGAGCTCAAATGTCATTTGCGGCCACTTTCATTCCATTCTTCTGATCTCACAGGAACTCAGTGACCACATCCAAGTCCAAAAGAAAATCAGAGAGAGAGAGAGAAACACAGAGAACTGAGAACATGCACATCCTTTTAAAAATTTCCAGCGTGGGAGTAATGTTACTTTGAGCAGGAAGCATTTGTGAAAGGAATGAAACTGATGCTGAGGGAAGATATACCAATCTCTGCAGCATTTTCCAACATCTTGCTTCTGTTTTTTTAAAATGAGCCATTTCATATTAATGAACGCTGGAATTGTATGCCCAAATGATGATGTAATATGAGAACCTAGTTACTTTGAGATCTAAAGATCCACTTGGCCAATCAGAATTCCCTGGCCAAATGGGGCTCATTCCCATTACAAGATACAGAAGCTGTGATACGTAGATCTGAACACTTGAGTTCTTGTCCTATCCTATAAAGTCACTTTAAGATATTTTCAAGATAGAATCAAAATCAATTCTTTTTTTTCTCTGATGAGCCCATGCCCCACCAATGGCTGGCCGACTATATTAATATGTATTAGTGGATTTTTTAAAAAAAAATCCACATCGACAAAGAAGCCAAATATCGTTGTTGGATGTTTTACAAAGCACAAATTTCACCATCATGTGTCCCAACAATACTGAGAAGGTATATTACTGTTTACCTTATTAAATTCCTCATATGAACACAAAAATATATATTCTTCATTTTCAAGAAAAAAAATAACAGGACTAATATTTTCTCCAGTAACTCTATTTTCATAAAACGTTTATTTTTTAAAAATAGACACTATGAATGACACAATGGCATACACCAATTCAGATGGTATATCACCTCCATAATTGTAGAACAGTGCTTGAGCATGGGAGCAGTGGTTAGGATGGGAGCAGTGATGAGGATGTTGGACTAGGATTTTGGAGAACCAGATCTGATTCCCTGTTCTGTCATAGAAGCATTTGGGCTAACCTTGAGACAGTCACTGTCTTTTAGCCTGGCTGTTGCAAGAACAAAGTATCAGAGATGCTTTTGGGGTCATGCTGCAATGAAATGTGGGGTAAACATTTTTAACAATCAATTTGTAGATTATTCACACTAAATATTGATAGTGCACCCTTAAACTAAATAACTAAAAATGTCAGCTTATGTCCAAGTTAAACTGTCTAAATTAAAGACAGAATCTATAGACATTAGGTTGATGAAAATCCCCAGGCAACAATCACCAACACTGCTCTGACCAGAACAATAGTAGTATCTTGTACCCAGGAACAGAACATCTATGGTTCTATGGCCAGGAAGTATCATGGTTCCTGTGATAAATCAGTCACAAGAATTAAGCTGTATCAGTACTGAACTCTATCTCCAGTACAAAGATTTGATTGTGTCACACAATTACATCAGAGAGTAACAGATTATACCCAGGAATTCACACTGCAGTTTCACATTAAAATTTATCAAGTTGTTTATTTGAAAATTTGGATAAAATGCCATAGGCATAACAGTACACAGTGGTTTGGATTCCAAAATATCACTGAAACATCAGCAGTTCTTGTGATTGATGATTTTGCAAATTGTCCCCTCATTGTCAGACTCCCACTTTGCCACTCCCCTCCCCTCTCCTCCCATGCCACCCCTCACTCCCTCCCCTCCCCCACATCAAAATTGCCATTGAGCTAGACAGAGCTCTGCACACATTAAATGACTTATAGGAACACAATTCCAGAGGGCTCAGAAGACTGCAGGAGAGCAGAAGATATGCCTTCCTCAAACACAACCGTGCTTGTTCTGCTTAAGATCCAAGCCACCCAATATTGTGTAACCTAAAGCTATCTCCAAGTTTCAGAACAATAAAAAGTGTCCCTGAAAATTTGGTGCATAATATTAATTTGTTTTGAATGCTGCATAGAAATTACCCAAGCATAAGTCTTTGGGAAGATAGCCCATGTTCAGGACAACGTAAATGGCTCACTAGCTTCTCATACTTCCAGATGGTTGACCCATAACTAACACGTAGTGCAGAATGCCTTCTTTATTGAGGGACAGTGTAACACTAAGAGCTTGACATCTGGAACCTGAACAAAACTCAAAATACTGTGTAAAACCACAAGAAAGCACACAAAAGTCCTTGATCAGCTTCCCCATATTTGGAATGAACAACCAGTTTGGTTGATGTATAAAACATGCTACATATACAGTTCACCGACAACAATTCCCAGTTAGCATTATTTTACAATAATCCTGAAACTCAACTCACTGTTCATTTTCTGTGTTGGAAGTATGGAAGCATTATGGGAATACATACTCTTTATAGTTTCTTAGCTATTGTTGGCTGATATTTATTGCTGATAAATGTTACTGTGTAAAATTAAGATCGTTTCAGAGGGTAGAGATATTAGTCTGCAGTAGACAGCTAATCCAGTAGCATTTTAGAGAACAAGAAGATTTAGAAGGCATGGGCTTTCAAGGGTTAAACCTCCTTTTGTCAGATAGAAGTTAGAATGGACATTATAGCCCAGTCAGAAGGTGGTAAGAGTGCTGCAAAGAAAAAAACTACAATGCACATTGTGACCAGTTTGGTTACAGCAGAGGGAAAATGCTGGGGGCAGAATATTAGCATCAGTAGTGAGATTTAATGTATTTTGTGAATAAAATATTTAATGCTACCTTTAATGTGTTCTACTGCTCTAGTTGGCATTCTTCAAAAGCCTACAGATAGGAACCTGAGAGATCTAGGGAGCCAAAGCAGATTTTACAAAAACAAATAAGAGGCTGTAAGAGAAAGAATAAACAAGGCCTAATGCATACAGTCCACTACTATGAAAAGCAGCATGCTATTTTAAAATCTAAAATTATTTCAGTTACACCAATCTTTATTTACAATAACATTACAAAATAACTGTTCCGTGAAGTCACAGAATATCACAACCTGGTATTAGATGGCTTGGGTTTGCCTGATCTTATTTTTATTCTTGATTCAGGCGGTATTGAGCTTAGAACAAAATCTGTATTGAATTAGGAGCATGTTGAACTGTAACAAGTCTTGATATTTACATAATGTGTTTATGCCTCCCTCCCCCTTTCCCTAACAGTTGACCTTTATTAAATAGAAGCTGTATGTACAGTTAGGTCAAGTTAGTTAATGTGAAAAACTGTTGACGTGTGAATTCCTCTCTGCTCAGGTTGTATTAGGTACACTAATTACCAGCTTCCTTCATGAATATCTGATATTTTGGTGAGTTTTGGGGTAGGTGTTTTCTTAAAATGCTGCTTAGGAACTGTAGTGCACATGAAGGGAAGCCTGTTTAAGCAATTGTGTGACATTCCCTTTTTCTTCTAAGTCATGTGTCACAATATGCTGCCCATGACTGGCTGTTGGATCTCTTATGCAACATTAGTTACTCTCTTGGAAAGGATTAAGATATTGTTTATTACTTTGGTTAATATTACAATAGTTCTAGTTCAACAGGAATTTTTATATTAATGTGATGTGTAAGAACAAAAATTGTGACTGTGGATTCAGCAATTTAAAAGTTCAGAATTTTTGAATATTCATAATTCCATTAAAGTCAATAGGAAGCAGCCATTTCCCACTAAAAACAAGGCAAACTATTTTCCGTTAACTTCCTGATCCTTTCCCAGTGTCCAAGTCATCCAAGAAGAGCATAACAGATGTGGAAAGTGCACTGCAAATGCAGTCTATCTAGATGTATCTAACAAACCTTGACTTTATGCTTATTATATCATGCAGGGACCAAAATCAAATATAAATTTTCCCTATTAATCAACCATTTACATTTTGACCCAATTAATCCCAAACGTTATTTCCAAGTATTATGTAATGTACCCCAACTGGCCTAAAATTGCTCAATCCCAAGGTGGCTACTCAAAGGCCCTTTCCACACAGGCACCAAGCAGGGGCACATCGGCATAAACAATGCCAACGCACCCCCCTGGGACCATTTGCATGGACGGTCCTGGCAGGGCAGTGGCGTAGCCTTTGCATAGGCTGCGCCATTGCTGAATCCTGTACCTCTCCTCCTGGCTTCCAGCGTGTAGCAGAAACCAGGGGACACCCCCCTGCAGGCTGGAGTGGCGGCTCCGAAGTCGCAGGCCAGGGGGGCGGGTCCCCTGGTTTCTACAATGCGCCGGAAGCCAGGAGGAGAGGTACGGCGTTCAGCAACGGTGGGGGGGGATGGTGCCTTCCAGCCGCTGCCATTTGCACAGCAGCAGTTGGAAGACACTGCTTCCAAAAAACCTCGCTCAGGGAGCGAGGTTCGGAAGCAGCGCCTTCATGCTGCGTGGGGGTGGCAAGGCCGGTGAGGCCGTGTGAACCCCTCCCCAGGGATGCAGTTTTTAGCGTCCTTGGGGCGCTGTATTCCGCCTATGAGAAAACAGCCAAAGTTAATATGGGGCTGGTATCTGAATTGAAAAAAAGAGAGAGAGAATTTCAATTCTGTTCTTAAATTCCAATGTTCCACCTCTGATATTCCAAATTGTGTAGCAGGGGCTGCCCTCTGAGTATAACTGGGACAATGATCTTTTAAAAGGTGAGCTTGTATGGAGGCCTTTTCTCTTAAAGTTAAAATTATACCCTTTGACACCTTGGATTGATTAGGGAAGATTCTTATGTTTCCCGTTAAGATAAACTCATCGAATTATGACTTTAGATCCTTAAACTTTTCTTGGACTCTCTTGAGACACTCCACAGACAGGAAACTATGAGCATGGTTAAGAAACATGTACTTACATATTACAGGGTGGAGCTGGAATCAAATATAGGATGAGGAACATTCTACTATCTGTACATCCTACTGAAAGTCTGCTTCAGTATGCAGAACATTAATGCATAACAAATGGTCAGGGAGACAACAGAGCAATTACGAAGTATACTTTCACTTGGAAAAAGTGCTATCATTGTCTCTGCCAGATTCAGAAATGCAGAAGTACAGCCGTCAGACTTTGCTTCCACCTCAGTTCCCACTCCTGCAGTTAAGCCATGTCAGTATCAATAAATTGACAGCCTGATCCCTGCCCTTAATGCCAAGCTGTTTGGGAAATGTCTCATTTTATTTTTCAAGACAGTTCAGAATGAGATGCTGAATATTCAGAATGATAAGACTCAGAGATCTGGAACAGAGGGAATAATTCTGAATCTGAATTTTATCATTCTGAATATTAAGACTCTCATTGGCTTTAGATACTGGCTTCGAATACTTCTGAATTCAAACTGCACATCCCTGTTTCATTTTCTAAAACAGTAGTGCAGAAAGTTTCACCACTTCCCCCAAACCTGATATACTTGTAAAGGCCAATTTTACTCGAGACACATGGTACATGCCTTGTCCCCAGGACATATGTGACTTTTCTAGGTTTTTAGTCTGGACTGCAAACAGAAGTAATCATTGTTCTGCCAACTACAATAGCATTTGAAAAATCAAATTCTCCTATCAAGAAGGAAGGATACTTTCTCATGCAGAGTCAGGATGGATTACAAGGTTAGACTAATTGTGTTATTTTGCAGCATGTGTTGACAGCCTGGGCTGCCTGCTATGATCAAAATGCTCACCACACAGGCACAAAAATAGTCATGGTGTCTCATTATAAATTATGAACAAATGAAGATTATCAGTGAAGCAATGCCCAAACTATAATCAAAACAAATATTATAAGCAGTGTAAATCTGTATTTGCCAAGCTGATAGTTGTGCGCCTTGTCAGTGCCTCTCGATAAAGATGTGGTGATTGCCTATGTGTACCCCCATAAGGAACAAAACTAGTCTGAATCAGACCATTGTATAGAGAGTCAGCGGACATCTTTGTGATCATGGTTGCCTGAAAAAATGATGCTGCTGCTTCTGCCTGGCACAAACTAGCTTTTGTTTATATAGTATATATGATTGCATGAAGAAATTGGTATTGGGAATTGGACCTACACTAACCAAGGAAGTGAACTGATCATCACTTGCACATTCAATGGTTTTTGCTTTGAACTGTATGTGAGTGATCTCACAAATAAGATCAAGGGGAAAGCTGATGTGACCTCAATCTGACATGTGATGTCACAGAACACCATACCAATTACTGCCTTGATTACTGGAGTTACCATACTGCAAATCCTTGATTTTCTGCTTCAAGAAATAGTGCAGTGCTGTGCTTTGGCACCAGTTTCTGCCTACGTTATTTCAACCTTTAGCCTTCTGTGTTTTAGCAAGCTCATTTTCAAAGGATGATTAAAAATGTTGAGCTTTTTGAGAGAACAGTTGAGAAAATAGCTGCCAATTTCATTTAACTGGCATGTTCTCTGTTTTTCTTATCACGTAGGTGAACTATCACATTTCATTTTGGACACAGATCATAGAATCAATGCTTTGTTTTTTCACATTTGTACTCGAACACACAATGGACATTTCATTGGACTTATGATAAAAGCACACCATGTTCAAGTTAGAGAAGCTATATGTTTTGAGAAATTTTTGTGAGCAGACACAAGGAATTCAAAATCATTTGTTTTAAGAAATCTGGAGCCGAAGGATTACATTATGTACGTGGTGATTTGGATTTTTTCCAATGGCAAAATAGCAAAACCTGGTGAAAAGAAAAGCTTTTGTGATCCCAAACAGAGCTACCTCCTGAAGTCAATGGCTTAGAATGTGATAATTATGTTGAGTATACCACTGGTAAGCTTGAATACTTAATTTAATTTATTTATTGAAAAAGGGAAAAGAGGCATCCTGTCAAAAAATAAAATTAGTCTGCTGTGCGTCTTCAAAGTCTCCTTTGCGCTAATGGACTTAACAGTTGCCCAATTCCAGTAAATGAGCCATGGGTTTTTAGGAAGCCACCAAAGGTGGAAACTCTAGGTTGAAGTAAAATAAATGGATTCTACACACACAAACAAATTATGAATGACACCATGCAGTTTTAAAAAGAAAGGCAAACCATAGCAGGTGTATATTAGGAAAAACGTGACCCATTTAGATTTTTTTAAAAAGCGGCAGTAAAATGAAGATGCAATATATTCAGAATCAATCTCCTTTCAGTAATGAAGGATTCAGAAACTGGAAATAATGAGACATCACTCCAAAAGTGCTGTGAACAAGCAGTGGTTTGGTGTAGCATTAAACACATAGCATAAACAGCTACTGAGCAACACATACAGTCAAGAAATGAGATTGCTACGTGTTTGCCTGGGATGACGTGTGATGACCTTATCCCACACTTTCCCCCAGAGTTTATGGGGAGGAAGACTGCACATAAACAGTTGACCCATTCACAGTCCCTATGTTGTGATGAATGTGTCTGAAGTAGAGATCAGGCCCGTGCACTCAATCCATACAGGGAAAGGCAAGTGGTCTATACTGGTGTCCCTTTATTTATGTAAAAAATTATGAACATTGTCTAGTACATGCTTATGCCATATTTACAGGTCTACTGTAAATCTGATATTGTGAGCCATGTACTCTGACACTGGTTCAAGATTCCCAGATATTTGTCAGCACTGGATAGAAATAACTGGCACTGATGTAGAATTGGGTAATGTCAGGGGCGGATCATGGTTTAATCCTCAGGTTAAGCCTTTTCAGCCCCAGTAACACTCCCATGCTTGAGTAATGTTACAGGAACGCCCCCCCCCCCCTTCCGCTGAGCCCCAGTACAATATAGGCTGCAAGTAAATTTGCAGCCATGGAAGCCATGTTCCTCAATTTGTTAATGATAGGACTTTTTAGAGGTCATCAGTTCATAGGGCTGCCATAAGTTGGAAGCACTTAACACATACAAAGCTGCAGTCAATCAAAGCTGTTCTAAGCACTATGTAAACTCTATCTCAGATGACAGGGCATGAGGCACACGGCAATCTCTTTGGTTTCATGTTACACATACTTGGAACCATTGCAGGGTCTCTGTTGTGACAGGAATACCAGGAAAAGAACACTTGACCCAAAGCCCCCCCTCCCGCAAAGAGTGTGTGTGTGTGTGTTTGTGTGTGTGTGTGTGTGTGTGCACACGTGCATGAGTGTGAGAAAGAGACAGAGAGAGGGGGAAAAGAGAAAATAAACATTGTTGTAGTATATATCTAACACTGTTCTGCTCAGAATCCTTCTAGGTATACCACTTCAGGACAAAAACACCCAACAGGAGCCTCCAGTCCTCCAACTGATGGTGCAAAAAAATGCATCCAACATATAGAAGGGGCTCCTTTCCCTCAGCTGTGACAGCTTCATCCTCCTTCTCTTGTACTCCCTTTCTGCACTGCCCCACCCGCTCTTTCCCAACAACTGCTAGCTGTGTGTATACAGTGTAGATGGGGGTGGGGGTCTTCCAGATACGCTGGCAACACAGCACTATTCTGTCAGTACAACACCATGTTTGTGCAAACCCTCCCTTGCAAATAGAGAAATGAAGAAGCACAATTACAGTGCAAAGGGACAAACAGTCACTCCATTCTGGAGAAATTGCTACTGTCGCTGTACCTTGATGAGGGATGTTTCTTTCTGCAGAGTGGGCACAGGATACCAGCTAGCAGTGTCAAGATCTTGGGGTCATGATGTCAGGGGTACATGTTCCAACTTTTGACAAGGCCATAAATCAACCAATCTGTTCTAATTCTGTTCTCAACTTTTAACAAAAAAAATACATGTACTTGTACTGTTATACAAAAAATTCCAATCATGCAACTATTTCAGAATACACAATGAAAAGACAAACAACACACATCACTGTGTCAGATTATCAATCTCAGGGAGAAAATGCCTTTCAGTTTTGTCCTCATTCTTCCTTATTGAGAAAGACAACACAATGAACCCAAAGGAACTTCAAGACTAGAAATGTTGTATTCATATCATACACAATATGTTTGGAATTCATATCACACACAATACGTTTAGAGTTAAGAATATGTTTAGAATTGTAAACCATTTAGCATTGGAATAAATAAATAAAGCATTTTGTTATTTCTATAATATATTAAGACCTTCTTACACACAGTGAGCATTGCCAAAGCGACAGGAAGATCAAAATAAAAGGATCAAAAATTTCATAGCTACAGACTGTTTTCACAACTGTGTGTGATTCTAACACAAGATACATAATTCTAGGGCATAAGAAGGGCCAGGGAATATATTTACTTCTACCTGCAAACCTGCAAGGAAGCTTCAGTGTAGGTAGTTTAAAAGGATGACACCCTCTCTTACCTCTTAAGCAAAAAGTTGCCCCTACAATTATATTTAAATGCACAAATTTATCTTAGTAATTTCATCCTGAACTCTGAGTTCTCTGCAACATGAGGATAGACCAATGCAGACTTTAAAAATGTACTCAGGAAGCAACAGGGGTGAATGAGCTAAAGGACTACAAATCAGGCTGAGAGTATTATTGCCTATAGGTGAGGTAATCATGCCTATTTTATGCCTATCTAATCATTAAAAAGCATGCCTTCAATTTGATGCACATCCAATCTTACAACAAAAATATTATATATCAGCAGATGGGCATCTTGAACATAAACTGATCATGACAATACTGAATAGTTATGTTGGGGAAAATGCTTAATGCTTCCATCGCCACACTGCAAAGAAAAACCTTGCTCAGTTTGCACTTTCCTCTTAATCTCCTGTCTCTCCAAACCAACAGTCAAATTTGTCCTGCAGAATAAGAGTGTGACTTTGCATACAAAATGTGCTCCAACTGAGCCACTTCTGAGTAGCTGAAGACATTTAAAACAGAGAAGCAATCGTGCCTCTAGGATCTAGCTCTACTGGTACAAATATTTCCTTCTGGTGTGTGATTGACTCCTTCTGAGCTATTGTTTCATGCTTGGTCCCCCTGAGCATGGCAGAGACAAAGCTAGGGTAGTACATTTCACTGAGCTCTGGTGCATTGACAAGAGTGAGTTTGGGGCTGCACAAGGTCATACCAGCTTGAAAAAGGATGCTGCAGATTTCAGAAACTGTGAACAAAACTCACAACCGTTCAATAATCCAAATGGCACAACAAAAATTCCCCATGACCTTGCAAAATAAATGTAACGTATACCGGTACTTATTTCTTGGTTAGTAATGCTTCATTAACCCAACAGCTGGGATTTGTTTAAACTTACCTGGTAAACCAGATTTAAAAAACCAACAACTTTACAGGAAACTTATCAAAATAAGAATCGTCCAACCAAGACCTAGTAGATCTACACCAGCAGATAATGTATAAAGCAGCTGTGATCCATCATCTTGCATGCCTCTGAATATTTTAACAATTCAGTAAGGTTCCTTTTTTCCTTACTGAAGACCTTTTTATTTTACAAAGAAAGGAAAAAATGTAACAAGAGGAACAGCAACAGATGTGTTATTCATTTTTGTAATTCAGAATACATGGGGGTATAATTTTCTTGCTCCCAAATGTAGAATTCTGAGATTATACAAAGTGTACTTAACTTTGCAATTCCCTTACCGTCATTAATGAAGACCACTCTCCCCCTCAAAAATGTCCCCAATAGCATATCTATTAACATCATCATGCAGTTGAAATGATATCAAATTTAGGGAGTTTCCCTAAGGGCACTTGCAGAATGAAGATGTCTTCAGCACACCTGGCATCTGTCAACCACTTGGGGATGACTCTGAAACCCTCTGCTAGTACAAACAAAGGGCCAGTAGTTTTATGGATCAAAATAAGTGTTACTCTTCAAAGAAGGGAATTTAAAAGAATCATAGAACAAAAACCACATAACCTGGAACTCATTCCATTGTAATGCTAAACTGTTGACTAAGAAGACCAGGAATCCATTACTAGAAATCTCTTACAGTGGCTACAGAAAACCATGCTGCCACATATCAAGCCACATATCTGTACCACACTGATGGTAGAATCCTTTTTATCAGATCAACACAAATGAGCCAACTGTCCCTGATTTAGACCATTCATCCTGGGATGGTTTAATTAGCAGTTCTCACAAAATCTGAAATCTGAGCTATGTTGCCCTGCCTGTAGATAATATTTAGGAACAATGCATACGATGGTAAAATGCATTGAACTGATATCATCTAAGTTCTCTAACGACCAGTCTACCAATCTGTACCTGAAATCACTTCAATAAACAGTTAAAGAACACAGATGTCTGAGTAACGGTAAGTAACTGCTACATCCTGGTGAAACTTTCCCACTTATAATAACACCAGAAAAGTGTGTGTGGATGTGAACAAATGCTCACTTACTGTTGGTTGCATAACATATGACGGATGAGGCATCCATGAAGTACTCTGAACCTGTATATCAGAAAGCACCATATTAGCATAAGAGCGTGCAAAACAACGACTGAGCTTTGAATAAAACATAGAACAGATCGAGTCCTTGGTGCTCCACTTTGGAAAGTGATGCTGTCCTAATTCCATACGTCAATCAAGTTGAAGAATTTGGTCAGATTCTCCCCCAAGTTTGGGACTGTAAACTTTAATGGCAGAATCCATCTCAAGACATGAAAGGCAAGTCTGTACAAGACCGTGGCTGAACAAATCCCTGCCAACCACAACAGAAGGGCTGACCAGAATGAGGATCTGTATTAGTCTACCCAGAAGAGAGAGGAAGTTGCAGGGTTGATGTCAGTGGCAAACAGTACATCAAAATCAACCATGAACAAATAATCAAGGCTGCATATAGTGATTATTTCTGGCTTTCGCTGCCTCGGAGCTGAAGGGTGACTAGATGCCGGCGTCCTTGTCCTCTACATCAGCAGAGTTATCTCTTACACTGGCAAGAGGGGGCAAAGACACTGGTGTGAGGCTGTGCCACATTCAAACAATGATCCCCCCCCTTTGAATGGGGCCGATAGTTAAAAATAGAACAGTATCTTTCCCCCACTGACTGAATATTATTAGCTGTTTTCCAAGAAAAGTTCAGTTTCTCAACCAGTAATTTAACGGCCCCTAGATAATAAATTTGTTTTTGAAAAAAAAATTGAAAGTACGATTTTCTCTTCTTAGTGAGCCTTCAGACTTGAAGTCAGGTGCTGAACAGCAAAGTGAGGAGGTTGCATGCAGGGTCCAAGATTATATAGATGCAGGTCCATTCTCCTGCTTTTTAACTATTTCCTCACCAGAGCTCCAACAACAAGACTGATACTTAAGATGCAGTCCTAGGCCTCTTGTGGCTATCCTATTCCATGCCTTTAAGAACATAAGAACATAAGAACTAGCCTGCTGGATCAGACCAGAGTCCATCTAGTCCAGCACTCTGCTACTTGCAATGGCCCACCAGGTGCCTTTGGGAGCTCACATGCAGGATGTGAAAGAAATGGCCTTCTGCTGCTCCTGAGCACCTGGTCTGCTAAGGCATTTGCAATCTGAGATCAAGGAGGATCAAGATTGATAGCCATGTCCAAGCCCTTTTTAAAGCTATCCAGGTTAGTGGCCATCACTACCTCCTGTGGCAACATATTCCAAATACCAATCACATGCTGCGTGAAAAAATGTTTCCTTTAGTTAGTCCTAATTCTTCCCCCCAGCATTTTCAATGAATGCCCCCTGGTTCTAGTATTGTGAGAAAGAGAGAAAAAATTCTCTCTGTCAACATTTTCTACCCCATGCATAATTTTATAGACTTCAATCATATCCCTCCTCAGCCGTCTCCTCTCCAAACTAAAGAGTCCCAAATGCTGCAGCCTCTCCTCATAAGGAAGGTGCTTTAATAAGTGATTGCACATACATCAGAGAATATCACAGAAACTCCCAGACATTTCATCCAATTATAAGAGGTGGTAAAAAAAAACTGGAGGCAATGCAAGCTGACCATTCATTAGCTGTTTGGATAAACAGGCATAGTCTTGTTCCTGTCATATTTCAGTATTAAAGTTCACTGTAGTAATTTCCATTATCAACTATATTTCTTGGAAGACATCTGAAATTTTCCTTATAATTTCACAGCAAGTCAAAGGTTCCCTCCACTACAAATTGGTAATGGCAAAAGGTAGAAAGGCATGATTGAATGCAACTGCAGTCGTGGTTACAGTATGTAATGAAAACTGCAGTTAATCAAAATTACAATATAATATTTTTATAATCAAAATTACAATATAATATTTTTATATCGAAGAGGAAGCCTAGAAAACGTTTAGTTGCTGTATTTTCTTCTTGTTGTAAGTGTTGATGAATAAAGTTTACAGCTAGAGGTCAGCAAACATCTGGCACCTGTCGATATGAATTCTCAGAATTCATACATAATAACATGGTTATTAAATGAATAAACAATCTAAGACAGGCATAATCTATTTAAATATGGAACTGTGCCTTAAACTTAAACAGAACCAAACTTCTTCAACCACATTTTATTGCTGCCTTTATTTCTTCTCTTTCATTTTCCTACTGCATAAACTTGAAATCAGCAAATCCTTTCATTCACTTAATATTTTGCCTCTTAACAATAAACTAGAATTCTTAAAGTACAATCCAGATCTGGGAGGTGGCTGGGGATGGTGCTGCTGCGTCACTGTCACAAGAGAGCTTTTAGGCAGCCGGGAAGGCAGAGAAACAAAAAGCCTCCCTGGCAACCTGAAAGCCCCTCCATAAGGGAAAACAGACATAAGTCCATCCTCCCTGCCACCACTGTTCCCACGGCCAAAACCCAGTATGGGTAACTAATGTCTGCTCTGCCTCCCGGAAGGCCCCTGGAAGGTTCCCAGTTGCAACGGCCTTCAAGTAGTGGTAGACAGAAGTCCACCTACCTTTTTGGCCAGCATAGATGCCACTTGCACTGGCCGGGAGAACAAACACAGCGCTGCAAGCCTGTGCCATCTCCTGTGGCCATTCAGCCCCACTCCTCTCTGGGCTGCCCAAGTTGCATTCAGCAAGCTATTTCACTCAATCTTGTTCCATTCCTTTCCTTAGTAAAGCCCTCAACCCACATGACTTCTATCCCATGATCTCAGAACAGCCTTTTTCTGGTGATCAAAAGGAAACTTCTTCCCATTTTAACAAGCAAAAAAGCTGGTTGAAGCCATCCTTTTTTTTGTCCACTTGTTACCTCTCTCTCCACTTTTACTGACAACTTTGTAAACAAGAGCTACTCTAAACTCTCTCCCTTCCCTTCCCTTCCCTTCCCTTCCCTTCCCTTCCCTTTCCTTTCCTTCCCTTCCCTTCTTTCTTCCTGCTTTCCTGTCCTTGATACATCAGCTGCTGTTCTTTTCACAGTGAAGTACAGCAGGGTCTAAAATATCAGAATTCCCCGAGAAAACATCAGCTTTGTCCTGATCTGTTGTGTCTAAATTCTCAGCATTTCTTCAACTTTCTCTGTGGCGATTGAACTGGAATCAAATCAACAATTTCCCCCGCAACACTTCTTGCAACAAATATCTTTCGAACAACTTGTTTATTCCATAGCAGCATTTCTTCTTCTTTGAGCTATCATCCTACTTTGGTCCAAGTGAATACATACCTGGTTATAGTCATTTGACTGTGTGACCCTGCCCTTTGCTTATGCATTAGTCAGGGGTATTTGTTTTAATATTGTAAGTAGCCAGGGAAAGGTGCTTGGCACGCGCATCAAGAGACTCAGAATACAATTCAGCAAAGGGCTTTTGTTCAAAACAGCTTTTGTTAAATGAATCTGTTTATGGGCAGATATGATAAGAAATGTCATCGGAGGTATTTGAGCATGTGATAAAACTAGCTAATGTTTTTGCACACATACAAGCATTTGTATTATTAAGTTAAAGAAATGTAGATCTATCACATGGGTACAACATGGTTCATCAAGACAGCATTCCAGGATTTCATTTATTTATTTATCTTTTCATGCATTTTATATGAAACATTTATTAGCTGCCTTTCTTCCTTACAGAGCTCAAGGTGGCTTCAGCATAGATAAAACACAAAAATAAAATAAAATAAAAACATTTAAAAAAAACAAGATTTAAAGTTCGGGTTGTGTATTCAGCCAAGTTTCTTCCCCTCCCCCTCACATGCTGACTGGCTGGCTGGATTTCAGAGGTGAAAGGTAGCACATATTTGAATGCTGAACTTAGCTTGGCTAGCCCAGTATTGAGCTGTGTGCCACCCCTGCCTCCAAAGTCCACCTGGACTCAGAGGCAGCAGATGGCACAAAGTTTAATGCTCTTGATCAGGCCAGGCAAGTCCAACTTGGGAGCAAGGGAGGATTGCCTCAGCTGGCTCATGGGCCTTACAAGCCCTCTCAAGGCAGTCACCCACCTCATTGCGGGCTTGTTAGTCCAGGCACAGCTCCCAGTGGTGCTCTTGGGCCACCTGAGGCAGCCACCCCCTCCTCTAGCCCCAGGCTGACCAAATGACAATTATGTTATATCTGGCCCTCATAACAAACAAGTTTGACACTCTTGCCCTAATGTGTGCCTTGATGGACAATGGGGTTAGCTAATCTCCACTGCATCGCTCGAAGGTTATTTAATCAGCACTTTGAGCAGACCATTAATTATCCTATCTGCATCCATCTCAGCAATCAGTCAGTATTCAAGAAAATAGTCCAGGCATCCTCTTAGCTTTTGATGACCCATCAAGTCTTTCTGATCTTATTGTTGGATCTTCAGAAAATCAATCAATTCTTTGTCTCTGACTTGCCTGCCACCGTGACTCATACCGCCCAGGACACATTTTGGACCCATTTGGGGTATAAATATTGGTCCTTTGGTGTGTTCTGGACCCATGCATTCTTAGTTTCCGGAAACACTGGTCATGTTTCTCTTCATGCTGCCTTCACTAGACATCCCTTCAAGACTGGCAACTGGCACCCATCCCAGAAACCCTATCGAATTTCCATTTTTTCCTTTTAGTCCTTGTATGCATTGTGTGCATGTGCTCACTGCCAAATGTATACTCTCTGTTTTCTAAACTTATTATTAATTAAAACACAATTTGTTAATTATACAACTCCCAGTTCATTTGAGAGTTTTTACCTGGGATTATCCTGGTATGCACAGGTTACTGAACCCACCTACCTCCTCTGCCTCTGTCTATGCAGCTAATTTCCCCCATTAAAAGTGGAGATCACCTATGTAGGCTAACAACGCTGACTTTGAAGGTGGCAGTGCAGAGCTGAATGATGGGCTCAGTTCAGCAAAGCCTGGTATTCAGCTTTGTACCACCTGCCACCTCTGAGACCCTCGTGGAGTTCAGATGCGGATGGAATTTTTTGGGTTAGTTGCAGCTCCCTGAGAAGGTTTTTCCATAATCATGGGGCTGGCACTAAAAAGACCCTTTCTCATGTACCCAACAATCAAATATCTTTGATTGATGGGAGAGTCAGGAGGCTCCACAAGGACATAGTCATCATGATAGTACAAGGCAGACAGACCATTGCTTTTACACATACAGGAGAGCAGGAATAGAGACTTACAAAACTAGTTGAGGATACTGTAATACAGAGTGTTTATCAAAAACAACCTCTGACATGTTAGTTATGTTAATTAAGATCAGAAATCTTAAATTTACATTGTTACCTATAGTGCTGGTTAATTTTAATGCAGGAGCAAGAACTAAAAAAATGGAAATAAGGTCCTGTTTGTATTTTATATGAAAAAAATTTCATTATAATACCACTGAAGTCATGAAAAAAAACCATGGATTTCCATTGAAAATCTACTAGCTGCACTTTTAAAAAACTGACCATCCCAACAGGTATTCTAATAATGACTTGCCCACATTAGGTATTGGTATAGTAATGGGCTTAGGTTATATCTGCTGACAGGAGAAACACATTATTATGGCAAAGTGTAGTTTACAGTCATGTAGTATAGGATCATGGCTTTAAGCTGGACTTTGGTTATGTAAACTGCAATGCAAGTATAAGCATAACAAAATTGTTAATTAACTGAGTACTTCAAAAGAGAAATGTAAAAAGTACCATCTTTGGAGGGAAAGTACAAGCTCTGAACAAACATTTACAGTATGATAGAAACAAAACAAATATTCAAGAAAAATTCTACTCATCATGAAACAAAAAAAATCCCTCTACATTTGATAAACATCAGATGACACCAACAGAATAAAATGTGCTGAAAAGCTGACAAAATATGACAAACGAATGATAACTATCGTTACTTAGAGAAGCCTCAAGTTCTAGAAACATAGCAAGACTCCTACTAAAACAGTTGCCCAGCCAAACTGAGCAGCTATGTACTTTTTCCTTCCTTTACACTTCTCCCTTTTAAAACATGCAACTTATAAACATCGAGTTAGGGATATATGTGGCACATGCAATTCCAACATACCTGATATGTGGAGACAGGGGAAGCAGCAATGAATGGCGTGATAGATGTCTGTGGGATCATGCGGTTTGTTGCAATACTGTACGGTGAGGAATAAAATCTGCAAACAGAAAACAAAAGGAAAATTCTTGAGGTGATGGATTGGCATGCCACAATGAGCTATTTCACAGCTATTACCAGTGCAAAACAAAATGGGAACCATTATGAACTAATTAAAATCAGGTCTTTCCAAAATGGTATCTTTTAGGCCCATTCCACAAGGGCCAGTAAAGTGGCTGCATGCCAGTGGAGCCCGGGACCATTCGTATGCTTCCATTTGGGCAGCCCTGGAGCTGCTGTGGCCTCCTGTTCTTTCAATGGGAAACCTACTTTCTCTCCCTGCGGAACTCCGCAGGGATGAGGGGACATGCCCCCATGGTGATGGCCCAAGGGTTGGAGGACAGCGTTGGCATGCCTCCTCATCCCTGCGAAGCTGCACAGGAAGTTTTTTAAGAACAGGAGGTGCTTAAAAGTGGAGCTGGTGCAAAACATTATTTTTCAAAAACTTCGCTCATTGAGCGAGTTCGAAAAACAGTGCTTCCCCACCAGTTTGGGGGGGGGGAGCATGGCACTGCCTCGTTTTGGATGCGGCAGCTGTGCAAAGTGCGCGCCAGGAACTGTGTTTTTACTGTGCCTGGGGCGCTGTTTTTGGCCCGTGCAGAGTGGGCCTTAACTTTTACATGTGGTAACTCTTTGGATCCTGGCCTTGATGTTGAGAGAATACCCCCTCCCCAAGCCTTTTATTAAAAAGTTTCAGATTTGTTCTTAGGCTTCCAGGAACCTCAAGAGCAAATAAACTCCGTCTAAAATCTATATTCCAAATGGAATAGATGTAATTAATGAGAGGCCTATGAGAGAATAAAGTAGAAAGAAACTCTGCCTGATTGGGTTGCTAACTTTAGTTTGGGAAATTCCTATAGATTTGGAGCAGTGCCTATGGAGGACTGCTGTCTGACCCACCAGTAAGTTTGAAGGGCTCTAGTTCCAAATAGGAGATGAAACTGTTCTAATGCCATTATTTTGGAAAAAGGAGATTATTTGGTTCTTCCTGCACAAAGGAGGATTGGGTACTTCAGAAGGTACTAGACCCCAGAAAGTGTTGACAACAAAAAATTACAATTTGATGAACTCTGCTTCTGATTATACAAATCATAAGCCACAGCTCTGCGGTTGTATGGTACTAATACAACATAAATCATTAAAACAGAATGAACTTCACTCGTGATTTACTGACATATTGATTATTAAATTGATTTAAATGATTCAAACTTATTATTCAATGACAGTTGATTTGATTTTCTTCAGAAACTGGATTATTGATTAATACATTTCTAAAGCCTATGGATAATCAGTTTAAAAGAATTTAATGCAAGCAAATTAAACCCAAAGCGTATCATGCTTTAAGATACATGAGGAAATAACACTAACTTTAATTTAGCATTAAAAACTAATAAACTAAGTTAGTGGGTAATGATATTTGTGATATTTATGATTTATGATGACTGTTTGGTTAATCTGAGATTTTATTCTTTCTACACACACACACACACACACACACACACACACACACACACACACACTGTACACTGCTTTTCTAATTTAGTTTTGCTTCATTGTTTGTTATATATATGATACTATTTTACTGTATGTGGTATACTAAATTCCAATACCCACTCCAATACCCACTCACAGCACTGCAGCTTGCTGGGTGCCTTTGGGTCACTCACATACTCTCAGCCTTGACCCTACTTAATATTTAGAGGAGAGGCCTCCAAGGAATACCAGGTTCATCACATGGAGGCAGGCGATGGCAAAACATCTTTGAACGTCTCTTGCCTTGAAATCTATGGGGTCCCCATAAGTCAGCTGTGACTTGATGGCAAAACAAACAAACAAAAAGTTCAGAGAAATTCCTGAAGAGATCAAATATTGAAATCAAGAAATACTTGGGAAGACCAAGGGCTTGGGGTTTGCAACCCAGACAAGAATGAACAAAGTGAATTTAAGGATTACCTGTAAATATTTAAGAGTTTGATAAGGAAGAAAATTGTTAAACTACTGAAGAGGGAGAAGGTAGATATCTTCATATAAAAAACCAATTTTTAAAGAGGTGAATCCTGACTAACTGACAATTTATATATTTCAATAGAACTTTGCATTATTGATTAAAAATTCAAGTATATTTTAATAAATCAATATATCTAATTCTTAATGTGGTCAAATCTGGATACTTAAATCCAGAGATTGGAGTCACGAATTGACAAGACCTATCTTTCAACAAACCTGAAAAACAGAAAAATCTGAAATTAAAATAAATTCGCCAAATTACAGCAGCAGCACTTGCAGCTTTAAGAAATTAAAGCCCCTCATAGCAATTTACCAAATGGATTGGAAAGGATTTAGAACAGAGTACAAAGTTGACCTTAACTTGGAATGTGGCAGACTGTCACTTACCCTAAGTTTTGTTCTCTCCTGTACATCTATTCCCATCCTAATAACCTTCACTTAGCAAGACTTGGTAAGTGTAGCAATACCTTGTAGCCTATTGGTAAGGAAGGCATGTGTCCATCTTGGATACTAGGTGGCAGCCAGGTTGGCTGAAATGACTGACTGGGTGGTTTGTGAAATGAATAATATCTGAATTTAAGCAATAGAAGCCACGACAGCCTCCTAAAGAAAATATTTCTGAAAGCAAAGAGTGATCAACAAACCATGTGAAAAAGTTGGCTAAAGTATAAAAACAAGCTGTTATCTGGTCTACGTTCATGAATAGCTTGCTATTATAATAAATTTAATCTAGCTTGTCTATATGGTGATTTTTTTCTCTATTTGGAAAAAGCTTCAATTCAGCAAAATGAAAGATTTGATTAAGGAGAATGTAGTTATCTCATGCTGAGAAATGCTGTCTAAAACGTTCCCGTTCAAACTGACTTGGTTTTAGTAATTTTGACTTAGATCATGTATTTAATAAGATAAGGATAAAATATGTCTCTTTGAGGAACAGCTTGGAATTTATAATTCTAATTATTGCAATGTATCAGAAAGGTATGGTAGGTAAACTATAGAAGCCATGTCTGGAATTGGACACTACGCTCAAAAAGTATTAAAAAAATTGGCAAAGGATCTTAGCTATGAATGAGAGTTAGGAATAGGTTTTTAAACATTCTTCTGTTGCAAAGGTGAGTTCAATCATTAAGTAAAATATTTAGTAGTATATGAGTCCTTATGCAGTAAGTAAACATAACAACAACTTCTGGTGCTGTAGACATGTACAGACATATTTTATATACATACTTCAGACTTATCTGTTGATGTGCCAAAGACCAACTTCAAGCAACACTAGGAGGGAATTAAGAATTGCCTGAATTTGCTATACTTTGGATGGTAACTGTACTTGTATATTTCTAGTGTCTAAAAATGCTTAGACAGCCTAAACCAAAGGTAGCAGAGTGGCATCTGGGTACAGTGTACGGTGACCAGCCGTCCCGATTTTCGTGGGACACTCACGCTTTTGCGTAGAGTGTCCCGCGTCCCGCCGGGCTTATGCCATTGTCCCGATTAGGGACAATGGCCCGCAGCAGCACACTGCCTTTTGCGCGGCGCTCCCCGGTCAGGAAACAGGGAAGCGCCCCAGAAGGCACTGCGGCTGCCGCAGTGCCTTATGGGGCGCTTCCCTGTTTCCTGACTGGGGAGCGCCGCCGCAAAAGGCAGTGTGCTGCTGCGGGTGCGCGCGCCCCCCCCCCTGCTTTTTAATAAGAAAAATCTGGTCACTTCAGTACAGTGCCAACTTACTGTCTCCAAAGAGGCAAATGGCAGTGGAGGCACCTTTCTCCCCTGGGAAAGCCCATAACCAAAAATGTGTTTTTTTGGTAGCATGAATCTGAACTGCTGGGAGGGGACTTTCTTGGGTTGAATGTTTTTGGGGAGGCTCTGCCTCTGGGAATGCCCTCAGAATGCACCCTTCCATTTGTGGTGGCAGCCAGCTGCCATAGGGCCCAGCTTCTGGGTTTGGGCACTGTGGCAGCTAGCTACTGAGATAAGTCCCTTAGATTTGTATGGCACTGGTGGCACAGACACTGGTTCAACCCTTCTGTCATTTCCAATACAGGTTCAGGCCCTCCCTATTTGGACTGAACTGCTAATTTCTGTTTTATATGCATTACATGCAAACTGAATATAAATTTTGATCTGAGCACACTATCTTGAGCACACTGATAGAAAGGTGGGATATCAATATAATAACTATACACTTTAATAAATTATTTGAGGGACAGCCTCTTTCCCTAATCTCCACCACAACAACTTGGCTCAAGTCAGCAGGGGCTTCTGAAGGCCAATCACAGAACCTCAGCATCATATTACTTTGACCACTGGCTCACACAACAAAATGATTATTAGAGGAGCAGTAAGGTTTGGGGAAATAATAATTAAAGAATATTCAATTAATTTAGGGAAAAAAGGTATCTAATTGTATGAAGATGGGTGTAGAGAAGAAAGGAAAGGCCAACAATTCTTTTCAGTACCTCAAATAAGATTTTAGAATATCATAGCAGCATATTGGACTATGAAAGGAAACACAGAATAAAAAAATCTTTCCATTTCTATTTTCGAACAGCCTGTATAGCTTGACAAGTCATATTTGTGGCTTTAGTTTTCAACTGGAGCATCATAACATTTTGCAGGTGTTCGCTTTATGAGGTTATGAATAGGCAGAGAGACAATTTTAAATTCCACTAGTGCTCAGTGGGCACTGAACAAAACTCTTCTATTGAAAACAGAAGGTGTTTAGAAAAGCATTTATACTTTTCAACTCACCAGTGGCATTAGCAAGTCATACACATTTTCCTTAGCACTGCTGTGCTGACCATTAAGAGTGACAAAGGCACCGCTCCTTTAAAAATATCCAGGACAGGGCTCAAATTTCTTACAGAACAGTGCTGCTGATATTTTCACTCACTAGAACATTAAAAACACTGCCAGTTGGGGCTATATAAATGGAAAATTGTTCAGGGTTTTAAAAAAGAAAGCTATGGGGGAACCTCATATTTGAGGCTTCCTAAGAATCTGTTTTTCATGAGTTCAATCACAGTTGCGACCACAATTGCAGGAAAAGCTAATTTCAACCAAGAATTTGATAGGCTGGGAATTATTTTCTTTTCTGCAAAAGAGATACATTTAACTAAATGGAAGCTTGTGAAATATTTATACACTGACACATAACGCAATTTAATATTTATGTGAAATATTTATACACTGACACATAATGCAATCACACTCTCCCTGAAGAGTCCATTGGAATGGATAGCTTTACCAACAGATTAGACAGATTAATGGAGGATAGGTCCATCAGTGGCTACTAGCCATGGTGATTGAAGCCATGGGACCTTAGAGGTAGTAAATCTCTGAATATCTCTATCAATACCACAAGAATTAGTATAAAGAATATGGGAAATAATTGACAACCTTGTCCTTTTTTGTATCTGACATGGTTTAGTTAACAATTAACAATTATTTGTGCTGACTGTGAAATATAACTCAATTTCACTCATTTTGTAAACTTCTCTCCAAAATCCATATTTTCTAAAACCCTAAGACCAGTTCAAATGGTCAAATGCCGTCTCTATCTCTAGAAAAATCAGTGACTTGTCTTTTATTCTGGTTCTCTAAATATTCCAAAATATCCAAAACCGTTCTAACATTGTCTTTTAACTTGACTTTTGGGTAAAATCAACATCAATTTTCATTAACAACCTCTTCTAGAACTATTTTCAATCTATCAGCTAAAATGGTTGGAAATATGTCATTATTCAAAAATGATTTTAAACTATAGTTTCTTGTCAAAGTTAAGCCTTGTCCTTCTTTAGGTATTAATGTTATATTAGCCTCTTTCCATGACTCCAGCATCTTTCCTCTTTGCAAGATGGAGTACACTATATTTTGCAGAGATTTTACAATTTCACCTTCGAATCACTTATAATACAGTCTCAAAAATATCTGCATTAGGAACCTTTCTGGTTTAAATTTTTATAGCATCTGCCAGTTCTGTTATTGTTGAGTTATATTAATAATAAGTCTCTGTTCTTATGTAATCTTAGGTAGGTTTTGTTTTCTAACATATTCATCTATTTTTATAAATGGAACCTCCAGGACTTTACATAAATGTGTATATTAGTTATAAATTGTTTTTTGAATAATCACATCATCTGTCAAAACTTTGTCCACTTCTTGTAACTGCAGTCTCATCTTCCTCTCTCTCTTTTCTCAATTTATATGCTAACCATTTACCTGTTTCTTTTCTGCAAATCCAAAATTCTTCTGCTTTGCATGCTTCAATTTTATTTCCTTTTCTCTCACTGTTAACTGTTGTTACAAGATTCATATTTGCTGCAAGATCTTATCTCTTTGGCATTTTTAAATCTCTTTTTACCTCTTTTATCTCTTTGTTAATCTCTTTTACCTCTTTTCTTTTATCTCCTCTGAGATACTTTGTATTTTCTCTTGCCTCTTTTTCTTAACTTCAGAGTTACATCATATTATATAACCTCTAACAAAAGATTTACTTGTATCTTAAAGCACTCTCAAGTCCATTTCCTTATTTAAATTGAGTTCAAAATTTCTTTGAATTCTTTTCTTACAGACCAGAATAATGTTCTTTTGAAGCAAGGCTTAATTTAATCTCCATCTGAAAATATTGGATTTTCTTTTACAAACCAGGCTCCCAGGATTATGATCTGAAACTGTCTTTGGTAAAATTTCTACCTTAGATACTGGGCAGTCCAATCCAGAACCCTGGGGCAGCCAGGAACAGTACCAGTGCAGCACTGCTCTGCCACCTCTAGAGGACTTTTCAGTGACATGGAAATCCAAAACAAAAACAAAAAGTCTCCCAGCCACTGAAAAAAACTTTATTCGTCTCAATGGGCTTATGCCACCCAAAATGGTGGTGTAAATCTGTGCCCTGGGCACCAGCATCCTAGGAGGCAAGGCCAGGTGGAAGCCAACTAATGTCAGCTCCATTTCTGGCCATGTTTCTGGAACACCTCCATTAACTGGCAGAGAGCACCATGTTGGAGTGTCCCGTAGAAGGCCGTAGTGGCTGCCCACCAATGGATTTACCCCTCTGCTGGAGTAAGTGCCCTGGGGAGAGCAAATCTGGCAGCACAGGGCTCTGCTACCTCCACAACTGCCCTCACTCTCTTGCTTTGCATTGGGCTGTTATGTGACTAGACATCCAAATCATATCTATTCTTGAAAAAAAATCTGTATCTTTCTGAAAAACAGGTACACTCTCATTTTTTTGAATGTATGTATCAACCAAACCACAGTTGTCCATCAAATAAAAAAATGGTTTTGGTAATTTGTCTTGAGAATATGCGACAAATATAAAGCTAAGTTGAGTCAGAAAGCACCGTTATAGCTTTATGTGTTTATCTACGTAAGTGGAAGTTTTCCTTCAGTATATTGATTACTGCACATTCATGTAATTTTTCTTTTTCTACATATTTTCCTTTTATTATTGTATTGTTTTGTGAAAAACTGTGTGTGTGTGTAAAGAAAACATTGTCAGGCTCTCATCACAAGAAATGATCATGAGAAATGGTATTTGAAAATAGGCGGTAAGTGTACCATGGTATACTAGACTTTTCTCAAATGAAAAGCAAAATGAAATCAAGAAAATGTTACTAGCAGAAGGACATAACTGTCATTGGTTTTTTATGCATGTTTATTAGAAAGATTCAAAGCAGACACAAGGTCACACGGTGTGAATATTCTAAGACAGATTATGAAGTAGAACTAGGCATGACTGTTGATCATGTTATTGCAAAAAGGTATAAGCTTTTGCTAAAATATGAAACAGAAAAAGAATGAGTGAAAGATTGTACAATAAAATGGCCAGTAATTTTGGGTAAAATATACAAATTGATCAATGGGAGAATATATAGGTAAATGGTCTCAAATTTACATCAAGTTCTAGAGAATTTTTATAAAATGTTGGTACGCATGGCACATAATAAGAGTAAATTTATTGTAACTACTTGCTAAGAAAGTTCATCTTCGATATACTAACATGATTATCTTTGTTTTATACAGACAGACTGAAAGGACAGATTTGAACAATAACAGTCTCACTGAACAAGCTGCCTCAATATACAACAAAATTTTGTAGGACAGATTATTGCTGATGTCTAACAGACTGCTCATGTAATTCCATTTCTGCTTTGCAACAGGGTGAAGCTACACTTGGGGACTGCGTCATTTCTATGTTTTGCACAGGTCAGCTTTTTTTTTCCTCTAAGAGTTTTGCTGAAATTACTTTTCTACCAGAGGATACAATACCAAGACCTCATATTTATTCACATGAAACAAACACAATAATATCACAACTAGTACGAGGGAACAGAACTTCTGAATGGTATCCCAGCCTAACCCAATGATGAAATATAACCAAGCTTGATTAAAATAGACTTCTATTGCAGTAAGAAGTTAAGGAAAGACCAGTTGAAGTCAGCATATCTCTTTTACAATAAAATGGATAAGTGGTCCAGGCTAGCCCTATCTCATCAGATCTGGGAAGCTAAGGAAGCTTGGCCCTGGTAAGTATCAGCAAAGGAGACCACTAAGGAATTCTAGGGTTGCTCTGCAGAGGAAAGCAGTGGCAAACCACCTCTATAAGTCTCTTGCCTTGAAAACCCTATGGGGTCGCCATAAGTCAGCTGTTAGTTGACAATACTTTACACACACAAACAAACAAAAATAAACAATCACACACTTAAGCTGTTGGGGGAACAACCCCATTGTGATCCAGACATAGTGTGGATGGGAAAGAGCCATCAAGAAGTTGATATCCAGTACACCCTCTGTGCATGGGGATGATTTATTTTGGTACTTAAGAATAGAAATCAGGACTGACATACACTCTGGGACACCAAATGGAAGGTACCACAAACAGTTTCTGTTCAAGTCTACAGGCTGTTCTACCAAGGATATGGGCAAGAATTCTACAGATTAGACTTTTTTTACTCAGTTTTTATTCCCCTCCTTTAAAAACTATCTAGCCTGATGAAAGCACTGGAGAACTTAAAAGTTTGTACAGGATTTCATTTTATTGGGGGGGCGGGGGGAGGTTCCTTAATATGCATGACTTGGATATTCCTATACTAAGGAAACAATTCTGAACAAACTCAGAAATAAGTACCATTTTCTCCTAGGGGTTCATTCCCAGAAAACTGTTCTTATGTCTGCAGCCTAAGTGTCTTACTTTATACATGGTAAGAAGCTTTCTATTACAGAACCAAAAGTCAATGTTGCCATGCAATACTATGTGTCATACTGAAAGATATGCCTCTCTTACTTTTTAAGACCTGGAGATCTCAAACTTACTTCACAGTAGCAAAGTCACTCACTGTGAATGCAGCAGGAGTTAATAGAAAGAGAAGAAAGCCAGCACTTAAGATGGTGAAAAATGTTTGTGAAGGAAAATACTTCATTCACACTATGATTTTCCAACATGAATCTCTCCTTTGGAGGGGGAATGTGTTAGGACTCACCTCTTGCCCACTTAGAAAAGGTAAGGCAGAAACATCTCTAAGGGAGAGGAAAATGTATTCACAAATCATAAATGTTTCAAAATGACTGAGCATCCAGTGTATGTGGAAAGTGCAATCAAGTTACAGCAGACTTATGGCAATTTTGTAGGATTTTCAAGGCAAGAGACTAACAGAAGTGGTTTGCCATTGCCTTCATTTGCATAGCAACCCCAGAATTTTTTGGTGATCTCGCATCCAAATACTAACCAGACCACCTACTCTAAACAAAATGCAATTCCTTTTGGAAGGCAGACAATAAAATTAGCCTTTCTATGGGCACCCTCAGGAAACTTGATCTTTCCCTCACTTTGGAACATGCCTGCCTCCTTCTGTCCAAGTGAGGCAACTATTCCTTCAGTGGTGACAGTAGTCCGGAAAGGGGAAAGCTATGTTTCCCATACAGTATAAAAAACTAAGAACAAGGAAAGAAGGATGGTATGAGGAAAACTTCAATAACTAGATGCTACAAATAATAGGATGTAAAAATAAAATGCAAAACTATTACCCATCCATGACAACTTTTTTGGTCATATTTGGTTACAATATGCCTTAAAAAACAAGGAAAGTATATGTTACTTACCCATTCTGTATTGCAGCTGTGGGATCATACGTCAAGGCCATGCCAGCCTACACACAGTTGGGGGGAAAAAAGATTATTACTCTTTTGGTATTGTGAGCATGCACACCAGGCCAAGACAAAGGAGGGGTTGTTAGCGAATCCCAAATGCCTTTTTGTATAATAGTCTCTTAGTGCTTCTTCGAACCTCAAATAAATTGGCATTCATACAAGTGGGTATTCCCTTCCACAAGCAGGACAAAATATTCTTCCATTTATTTCGAAGGATTTTTTTGCTCCTCCTCCTAATTTCATCAGCATTAAAATTACTAAATTTGTAGTCAGTGAGTTGGATCCAAAGGCTCCATTGCATTATTGGTGGAAGGATGTTTTTTCTAATTCAAGGACCTTTGCTACACTAGAGCCAGAATGCTGCATTAGTGTAAGGCAGCTTGCTCAAAAGGAAGGCTCCACAATTAGAGAATTAGGATCTTCGCGGATCTAACCCCAGAAGTAGGCTTTAGTTCATATGGATTATAGGCTACAAAAATTATCATGATTTCATTCTGCTGGTTCCGGAAACTGGGTAATTTATTCTAGACATGATTGGCATTGCAAACTACAAACCTTTTAAACCAAGCAAAATGTAAGCAGGATCACTCTTTATATTTTTGAGCCAAATGGCTTGATTTTATCATTGCTGAATCATCACATTATGGTGGGATACAAGGACTGCTGATTTTGGGCAAAGTTACATACTGTGCCATTAACAAATCATCCTAGGATCTTGTTTGGAAAATGCAGCGCTAATTTGTGCTGTACTGCCAGTAACTATAACTTTTGCCACGTATGGTGTTGCAGAAAAGAGATCTACTATATTATTTTCTTTTTTCAAATGCTATACTCCAAATGGATGGCTTAGCCAGTGATCTAGCTATTGAAATGTCCTAAGGGATCATATTATAAAAGAAGCAAAGTTTAGAGTCCAATTCTTTGTGCCATTCTGGTGCCAAGCTATCATGACAATTGTATGGCTTTCTCTTCTGTTCATTCCATTGTATGGCTTTCTCTTCTGATTGACAGTGCAGCAAACCAAAGCAATCTGACAAACGCTGTTTCATCAAAAGCATGTAAACTTTGCATACACTTATCTCTTTCTGAGCCTTGGAGAGTGAATGCAAAACCCCTTCCTAAAACAAAAACACTCATGAACTTAAGTGCAGGGTCAACTCTTGAAGGCCTGTTGACAAGATGCATGATGAAGACTGGGAAAGCTGGCAAATGGGACAATCTACGAACCAGAAGTCCAAGCAGGAAGTGAAATGCCAGATGAGAAGCAACCAGTAGGAATCCGAAAATGAGGGTGAGTGGTTAAGATCAAAAAAAATGAAACAGAACAAATGAAACAGAAAAAGACAAAGCCCTTGACAACAAATAGTCCAAATGAGAAGCTCTTTGAAGAATAGGAACAGGGAACCCACCAGCCAAATAAGACTTAGTTTCAGAATTCATTTAATAAAATAAGCTCCGCACAGCGGGAAAGTTAGCTTTCCTTTGATAATTTATTGCAGTTCACACTGAACAAAATATACCACAGTATTAAAAAAACAAGTTTACAAAAATTAGGCAGTAACTCAAACCTTTTGATGTGAGCTGCTTTGAGCACACAGATGTACAATTAAAAAGCCGAACGTTCTTCCTAGCAGAACAGCCTGAAAGACACCGTACTCAAACAGTGAGGAGCTAGAAAGCCAAGATCTTCAGGTTCACATCAGGACTACATGTGCAGGTGCAAGTTAAGATCTGAATAAAATGGCACAGAGGTAGGATTCCAGGCAATGAATTATTTAATGTTAAAGAAAGTAAAAAGAAAAGAAAACTACGTCCCAGGACATTGCATGGAGACAACAGTGGCAAAAATTTACCCTGCAATTGGATCTGAATATCCAAGACCTCAATATGGAATCTTTCTTTGTAACTGAATAAACAGGAATCCAGTGGCCCCTTAAACACTAGTAAAAGGTATTCTAGCATGAACTTTCATGAGTCAGAGCTCCAATGTATCTGGATCATGAGCTCTGACTCACAAAAGCTAATGCTGGGATAAATTTTGCTAGTCTTTCAGGTGCCACTGGACTCCTATTATATTTTTTTGCTACAGACTAAAGTCTAACTAGACTTTTCACAGTTGTTGTTATTCAAACTCTTATTATTTTTCTGTTTTGACTAATACCAAGAGAAACAACAGCATGACCAAGGCTATATATCCTCTATAGTATACATTCTCCTAGAGTTAAAACAGAAGGCCAGTAAAACTGATTCTTTTTACTGGAATTTATAAACCACCACCTGTGCTTCATCCAGTGAATCTCCTTATGAGTCTGTACATAGATAGATACTATAGCTGTTGCCCTAAAGCCACTTATGAGGAAGCAAATTCCACTAAAACGAATAAAATTCAAAGCATCAGATCTGAAAGGTACTGGAAATTTCTTCTATGCCAAGGAATTTTCAATATGCAGCAGACTGTACTACAATTTTTAATAGCTCTGTGTTCTTCTACTCAGCTGTGTTCTCCCTCTCGCTCTCATGCAGACATTTGTGATTTATTCCACAACTGGGTTAAGGGTAAACAATTAAAATAATTAGACTACAAAGCCATGACTGTACTGTAGGTGTAATAAAAACCCTTGATGTTTCATTGATGCTATGAATATGCATTGTCAAAAATTACAGGGCTAAAAGATGGCAGCTCTCAAAAATACCTACATCTGAAGGCTACCAGCTCCAAGATTACAAATTCCCAAAGATTTGGGGGTGGATCCTGGGGAGAGTGCAGTGAGGGGAGGAGGGACCTCATTGTGGTATAATACCATAGAGTCCAACCTTCAAAGCACCCTTCTCCAAGGGAACAGATCACTGTAATCTGGGTATCAGTTTTGATTCTAGGAGATCTTCAGGGTCCATGTATGTGTTGGGGAGAGGTTTTTTTTTTTTTTTGGTAAATTTACTACATGCTGACAGTCAATCTCATCACTAACTTTAACTCTCCAAAAAGAATTCATTTTAAAAAGCGGTTGAACAAAAATCTTTTCCAGCAGTTTTTCCCAATCCATGAGTGTGACATGTTGATATACTTAACCTGTAAATTAGTTAAGTAAATTATATCCAGAAGCCAATAATACAAACAGCAGAATCAGTTCATGCATAAAGGGCTCCATATACATAAGGAAGTCCCCAAGTGCGAGGAAAAGGTGACCTTTTTAAAAAGAAAAAATCCTCAAAGTGTCCTGATGAGGACAAATTATGATCCAGGGCACATTTTGGAAACAGTTGATAGGAAACAGTGGAACAGCATAAATTATCCTGCCCACACCCTGAGAACGACTAAATGTCTGAAGGGGACCACCAAACGGTTTGTCTGAAGGAGACCACCAAACGGTTTCCTGTTGCAGACTGAGGCCACAGTTATTATTGTGAGAAATCATAGAACCACCAGTGTAGAACAGGACATGAATCCAGAATTGGGCCATCTGTCTGTCAGCTGATGAACACCCCTCCTTCCAGCCCACCTGGTGGGGGAGCAACTGTGGGATGGCAAGTTCAGGGGTCCCACATGGGTGTCATTCGATTCATGTTTACCTTGCCACCTTAGGGACAGAGTTGGATGCCAGCCCCCAAGCTAGCTGTAATGTAGACAGCTCTACCCTCAAGACCCCTTACAGGAGTGCTCAAGCCCAGGGAGGTAGGCATACAGGCTCAGCCACCACAAAACTGGATCCAGTCTAATGCCCAAACTGCCACAAGAGAAGGGCAACAGTCTCTCTCCTGCCAGCCCTTCTATGACTTCATCCAAGAAAGCAGGCCATCACAGATGCTATGAAGCCACACATCCTGGGTCCCATTCAGAAAGATGCATGCCATCCTCCCAAAATAGGGCCACCAGCATGAAGGAAATATCCAGGTGCTGAATGATGGAACCCACACCTGCCTCCACTACCCACCCAGCTGGTATGATCAATATCAGCCTCACAACACCAACTCTGTATGGCAAAATTATCCTGTGGCAGCTGCAACATTTCAATACATTGAACCAAGAGAGCCGTGGGCTAGGCAGGAGGAAACAATGAAACACAAATTCCCTTCCAGACTTTAGGTCCATTCATACAAGTGAAGTAATTTTCTCCCAGCTGGATGATCAGAGCCCCTGGTTTCTCCCACATGACAACCAGCCATGTGACAGTGGTTGCAAGAGCCTCTCAGAGCATTCCTCTGAGCCCAATCTGGATGAAGTTGCATAGATCCTAGCACTGTGAGGGATGCTGTGGCCCCACTATACATGCTCTATACTGGCCTCCCAGAGCTAAAATAGAGTTAGTGAGTGGTTGAGGAGTAGAATGAATGTATACCTTAAAGGTAGAAGACCTTCAGTGCCCAATAGTCCAAAAGAAAGTTGCATCCATGACTGCACCTATGCAAAAAAAGTGCACCGCAGAATTCTTCAGCTGGAATTCCAGAATGGCCAGGTACACCTGCAACATGTTAGTAAACTGAAACCCTGTGAGGAAAGTCCCATCCACATAAGTGAGGAGGGAGCAGACAATCCTTAATCTTTTGGTCAGATAATTTGTGGTTGCCTGGGTTGGGCAAGGATACTTGTGTGAGTGTGTGCTTGCATGCGTGCGTGCGTGTGTGCCTGGGCTGGGCAGTGATGCCTCTCTCTCTCTCTCTCTCTCTCTCTCTCTCTCTCTGTGTGTGTGTGTGTGTGTGTGTGTGTGTGTGTGTGTGTGTGTAGGCTCACACCAACCTCCTGCCTCTTCATTCAGTCTTGGACTGCTGTACTACCATGTAGAGTTCCAATCCCTCAATCGTATTGTACCATTATGAAGCCTTATTGTCTGACCCAAGCAATCACAGCTTGAAGCTGAGACCAACTCACTGCTGTGGAAAGTCCACAGAATGAAGGCAGCCTGGAAGAGAGCAGCCTTGAACCTGGACCAATAGAAGGCAGGCAACTGCTGCAAGAGTCCCTTGATAATTACAACAGGGATGGTCCTGCAAGCATCAGGTGACTGAGAAGGAACTCCTTTTTCAAACCTCAATGGCCTACCTGGAATTAAAAGACCTGCAGAGGTCAGTACAGCCAAGGGCCCTGCTGTAGAATGTAATGGTGGACAAATTAACCCCCATGGTCTTGGGGGCCATGCCTCTCTCCCTTGGGTGTGCCAAGTAACAGAGCCCCATTGCCTCCAAGGTTGAAAAGAAACTGCCTCCCCCTTCATCTTTTGAGAATGTGAGGAAGGCCAGTCTGTCCTGGAAGTAGAAAACCAGAGTAGACGGTGCAATGGAGCTGAGGATTCCCTGTATGATCGCCTGTTGCCACGTGCCCACAGCTCCTTTGGTAAGGGGTCTGGGGAATGGTTTCTGGAACCTCTATCTCTAAAAATGAGATATGGTGTCTATGATGCCATCTGTGCCAAGCTGATGCAATATACCAAGCTGAAAAAGAGATGCTTACAGAAAGGCAGACCAGAATAAATTTGTGCACCAGATGCATGAGCATGAGACCTGTCAATTAATCATCCTAGCCACAGCCTGGTTGTCACACCAGAAGATGATCCACCTATCCCTGAAGTGGTCCTAGTCATCCTACCATATAGTAACAATGACCAGGATATGGAAGAACTTGAGGAAGGTGAGGTCCCTAAGTAAGCCATTGCCAGTACAGTGAGTGGGCCACCCACTTGAGTGCAGTTGTGCCTTATGAGGTAAAGCCTCATGTCTGCCTATCATCTGAGTGTACCTGAAAGAAACTCCCCAGTTCTCTCTGAAAGTTGGGATAGGTGGCCTGAACCATACCCATGTACACAGTGTATCCTGCCAACCAGTTATCAAAAGAGCACTCATGCTCCCTTTTTGGTCCTTACCTCATTAAATCATGGGCAGCACCTTCCATCCTTGGTCTTAAGGAAGTAAAATATATCCACACAATATTGAGGACCCATTGATGTACCTTATGAGCAAGATGGATACCTGTGGGAGAGGTCCATGTGACTGCCATTGCCAGATGTACAGGGAGAGCAAAGCTGACTGTGCAACCAGTCTGGCTTGTGGCTACCAAAGTCCTGGAGAAGTACACCAGACTGAAGCGTAGGCTATCATGCCTGTGCTTGGAAGCCTGGTCAACCCCTCAGCAGGCCTTGTGTATGGTTGCTCAAGCTGGCCCAAGTCTGGTCACCCCAACCTGCCCAGTGTGAAGAAGAAATCCTTTCTCTGTGCTTGCTCCCCAGCTCTGCAGCTGCAAAAGTGGTCCCCAGTGAATTCTACAGGCTGTTGTTCTCCACACTTCTTTGCATGCCCTCAGCTTGTAATATCTAATCACAGCAAATATAAATGTATTTTCGCAGTTGGGTTTTTCGTTGTGAAGTGGCATAAAGATGATATGTGGTTACAGTATGCTTGATGGGTTAAGATTAACCAGTATGCTAAGTGAGAATTAATGGATATGGATTCAACCCATTATGACCCCAATTAGATCAAGAAAATCATTTGAGAAACTATAGACATTTTCTCACTGCACAATTGAGTACCAGTGCAGAGGCCACTCATTATACTCAAACAATCTTAACTTGGCCAAAATAAGTGTTTTGGCTGCAAGCCACAGACTATCAGTGAATGCAAGCAACAGAAAAAAATATAATTTTGGAAGGGAAAGAGATATATGGTACCCATCAGCAGAGTTGCGGGAGGGGGGGCAGGTCTAAGATCTCCTAACAGATAAGCACATAGATACAAGAATAAAGACTCAACCAGTTCTTAGACTGACTCATTCCTAACCACAGAGCACTGTGAAGCAGAATCCAATATAACCTGTCTGCTTGGAAGCACAAAAAAGCCTGTTCCTGAGATATAAATGCGCCCAACAGAGACCTACTAATCGTTTCTAAATGCCTGCTGCTGGTAGAGAGAAGAGGATTGGCACAAGGATCAACGACTTTGACTTTCCTGCAGCTATTGACTTTACAACCAAGTGGGGAAATCCCAGTCTCCCAAATGACCTTTGTATATTTTTCTCTCTAAATTGCTGGAGGGCATTGAGCAGAATAGTAATGAATGGTAGGTCAAAAATGGAAGACTGTTAAAAGAACACTTGCAGGATAAGAAAATTCTGGGGTCCTACACTTTAAATTGCTCATTTTTTATTCTCCTGGGTAAACATTTGTAAGGACTGAATTGTGAATGTCTTTCTTTTATAAATTAAAGCATAGGTTTATGCACTGGCCTAATACAAGATGAAAACATTAGAAATTGGCCAGGAAAAAAGGAAGGAAGCATCAACAATCTTTCACCCATAGTAAGCTACTTAATTTCAACCCAATTCAGTTTTAGGAAGCTGATGCTCAAAAATCAGTCATCATAACTGTGGTTCTCTCTCACTTTGTGTATGATGTAAGAACAGAGAACTAAAAAAAGATTTCTTTTTTGTGTGATTTATCCAAGTCCACCCTAGTTAGAATTGTTAGCAAATAAGATCCAGCAATACAACAATAAACCTTTTCCTCTTATACATTTTACTATCTCATGAGGTTCTGGTTTGCGAACCAAACATTTTTATTATATATATTGGGGGCACAAATGGAATAACCTTCAATAGTGCTTGGAAGACTAGTAGCTGAATCAAACATGACCCTCCCCCCACAAATATTCTGTTTTTAAGATGAAATCCTATAGGCAAATTCCTTAAAGATTAAATAAGTTCAGCTTTGAATTTCAGAATGATGGCATTCTCTGTTAAATTTCTTGGCTGTATACAGGAAATATTTTAGGATGTGCATATGCCATGTAGAGTGTTTGTGAAGAACTGATACCATAGTGTTCATGCTAATGTCATAAAAACCAATTAAACCAAACAAACATTGATGCAAATTTTCAAGGTACACAGGCAAACAATGTATTATAGATCCACCTTGAGCTGAGTTGCACCTTCTAAGTAAACTGAAATTAATGGACTTAGAAGGGTGTATCTCTGGCCCTTTCCACATAGCAAATTCTGAGCGGGTTACAGCCAGGATTAACGAACCTGGAATAGTCCTGGGCCCTTTGCATGCCTGGCTGCCCTGTGGAAAGCCAGCATACCAGCCAGGATGCGCCTTCACATGGAGGTGCTTTTTAAAAATAACTTTCAGAAACTTACCTCCCTCTGATGCAGCTACACAGGCAGCCACACAGATGCTTGCTGGAGCCAGCAGTGCCTGCATGGCTCCGCAGATGGGAGCCGGGAGGGGAAGAAAAAAAATGCAGCCGCATAACACACTTTGCAGTTGCGGCCGTTCGCTCAGACACAGCTGCAGGGCAAGTTAAAACAAAACAATTCCACATAGTGTGACTGTTGTAAAACCTGGTGTGGGGTGGGGGTCACATGTTAATCCGCGTTAGGATCGGGATCTGTGAAAAGCTAACCCCCCCAACCCGGGGGCTTTTACCAGTGTTGTCCTGGTTTAATTGGCCTGTGAGGAAAGGGCCTCTGCTTAGGATGGCACTGTAAGGCATTTTATTTTATATCCTGCCCTCCCTGGCCTGGCCTGGGCTCAGAGGGGCTAACAGACATGATTAAAATAGTCATACAATACTTTAGACCAGTGATTGCCAAAGTGGGCGCCACCGCCCCCCGGTGGGTGCTGCAGCGATCCAGGGGGGCGGTGATGGCCACAGGTAGAAACACTAATACATATATCTTTCTGTTTAATTGCTATAAAAATTTTTTTTAAAGATAATTTCCAGGGGGCGCTAAGTAATATTTTTTCTGGAAAGGGGGCGGTAGGCCAAATAAGTTTGGGAACTACTGCTTTAGACAGTTAATAATTAATATCTAAAACAAATTGTAAAAAAGAGCACCATTAACCACTAAACTCCTGATGGTGATTTAGATCAAGTCATATATTTTACTTTTTCAGGACAACTGAAAATATGCATCAGGCACTCCCTCATCAGGTACTTAAAATAAATGATTACCTTTGTCTTGTAGGATAGTAATTAAGATTTCAACATAGCCATATTTAACTCTGGGAGTTTGAAAGGAAGAGATTAACAACCCCCCCCCCCGCCCCCCCAACATGAAGCTCTACAGCAAGCAGATTAGGGGCGGCATAGAAAGATACGGTAAAGCCCTATTTCTATTTTTTTTATAAATTAAAAAATCCTGGCATTGTGTTTCAAATGCCTGTTTCAACTTGTGATCAACCAGTTGGAAGGTGATCCCTATCATTCTCACAGGTTGGCATCTTTCGCACAGGAGGCCAATTCATAACCAGAGGGAAATGTAGGGTGGGCTGGCAATGGGTTTCTCCAGCTGTAATGGAAGATAATTTGTTATGGCACATGTTTAAAAGCATGAGGTGTCTTTACTGCTCTTTTGAAAACTCTGAACATGGTATGTATCATATTCACACCTTTTGGGGACTGAAAAGAAACTTCACTGGACAATATTCTTGGGTTTAGTTAAATAAAAAAAATACATCCTTTGCTCTAGAATCTAAATAATAATGCCCCAAATTAGAATTAAATGTAAGAAATTCCACCAATAGGACAAAATATGAGAGCTGCATCTTTATGCAGATGGGTTGGTCCCATGTACACAAAGAAGGATGAGCAGATTTAGCTAGGTTACGGCTCAGTGACTTTGTGTATGAATCAGATTCCTAGGTCTCATGATGCTTCCCATTAAAAGTGTAATAAAAAGGAGGAGTTGGGATGAATTCATCCCTTTCATACTTCTTAAAGATATACTGAGAGAATTATAGGCATTTGAGGACCTAGATAGATGCATTAAAGTATATCACCACTAATAAAAATTATTATTCTGGTAGTTTTCAACCGTATTTTGCCAAGGCTGCAACAGGAGGTTTGACATAAAAACATGAAAAGCTCTAGAGTCTGATCACTATGATTAAATGATAGTATTTACAAACTTGAAAATCACTTGAGGAGTTCAACAGGCTTGACATTCCCCTTTCAATACTACTGAAAGGTCTGAAAAAATCCATACATGTGTTCTACTTAATTTCACAGATGTAAGAATAAAAAAAAAATTATGAGCAAGTAGCACTAAATCCCTATATGCTCCATAATCATCCTAGGTTTTACTGGTTGTTTTTAAACAAGAAAGGGAACACTTTTCTGTTCTCTGCAAATATCAGAGGCAGAAGAAAAACAAAATTAAGAAAGCAATCCTAAATAGGTTCATTTAGAAGTAAGTCCCATTCTATTCAGCGGGTTTAATTCCAGGAATGCTGTTTCTCAGACTGCAGCCTAATACAATAATCCCATCTCATAATGTGAATGCCTTCTCTCTGGAACATTGTCTCTTATGAAACACAACAAGTATGAATGAACATTAACAAGACTCACTGTCAATACCTTACTATTCACAGATTTGCTTAGTAACATAAATTATGGCTAACATAATTTGACAAAAGGCATTAAATTAAAAGGTATTCAAGATGCTGTTACATTTGTATTTGAATAAAAAATGATTGGATGCTATTAAGAAATGAAGAATCAGCCCTGAGTATTAAAATATAATAAAGAAAAAATATTCAGATAAATGACTAATTAAGTGAATATGTATTGAGCCTCTAATTGATTTATTATGTAAGTGGACAGTTCTTGAAAAGAAGAATTTTGATGTAAACTTGTAATTTTGGGATGATAGCCATTCTTCAGTGCAGGAAGCAAGTACCCAATTATTTCTTCCTTGCACACAGATGAATAGTCAGATACACATGTTTTAATAATAAGTTATATAGATACATTCTAGCTGACTTCTGCTGACTTGGTTAAGAGCCTAAGGATTATACTGGATTCAACATTATTGCTGGAGAACTTAATACAGCTTGAAAATACACTTCCAACTCAGTTTAGTCTACTAGACAACCTTGGCTTGGGCAACTTGGCCAGCTGATGCAGAATGTCCCAGCTTGGTTTTTATCAAGAGATAAATGCCCTGACATGGATAGCATCATCAGATCTTAGAAGGGTGAGCCCTGGTTTGTGTTTGGCAACCTCCAAGGAATGCCAGGGTTGTGATGTGGAGGAAGGCAATGGAGAATCATTTCTGATTGTATCTTGCTTTGAAAACCCTATGCGGTTGCCATAAGTCAGCTGTGAATTGACTATCGTGTAGTCAGATAAAGTCAAGCTGAACCCCCCTCCCCAAAAATCCCCCCGGCTATCCAGGCAGAGCCAAATAGCCAAAGCCTTAAAAATCCAAATATCATTTTGTGATCAACCAGTTGGAAGGTGATCCCAAGATGCCCAAGGTGGCTTCAGAGGCAGCACTTCCAAGCTGAGAATCTGTCTTTTCAAGGGGAGTATAACCCTATCCAAGACAGGAGAGATTAAAAGTCCCCAGTCTGCCTTTCTACTAACCCTGAGAATCTTTGACTTCTTAGGATTAAATTTCAGATTGTTCATCCTTATGTAGTCCATTACTGCCTGCCAGAGAACATCAACAGCATCCTTGTAATCAGGTGGAAAAGAAAGGTAGAGCTGGCTATTATCTGTATATTGGTGACATCACAGCCCATACCTCCTGATGACTTCTCCAAGAGGCTTCATACAGATGTAAATAGCCTTCTGAATTTAAAATCATCTATTTAATTTTCTTTACATCATTTTTAGTCTGCCTTTCTCACTTGGACTCGGGGGATTACACAGAGTGAATCAATACAATTGACAGGATGGAGTTTTCAATAAATTATACATTAGGATTAGGGTTGTAGAACTAGTCAGAACTTTGAAAACAAAAACTGAAGCAAGGCATAAGCATAAGTCTTAACATGACACATTAAATTACAAAATTACACAGTAGGTTCCTCATTATTGAGGTAACACTGACATGAAGTTTAAAAACAGAATGCACATCAGGCAAGCCTAGTAGTAAATACTATTGGGATAACACTAGAATTCACATCTCTGGTATATCCAAAACATACTGTACAGTGTGCTAACCCTCAAGGTACAATGGCATTGTGTCACAAATTGCTTTGTGCGTCTGTGCTGTTTATTGATCCAAACTTCAGCACAGACCAAGATAAATGACATGATGGGCAGCCCTGGTAGATAAGCATGGATTTATAGACTGTTTAAAATAAAAAGTTGTAAACCCTACAGAGTTGTCATTAGCAAGTGCTATATAAATCTGTCTACAAGGGGCTTTCTGTGACAGTCTATCTTATCAAGGCCTTCTTGGGGAGTCATGATTGAGCACATTTTTAAAATAATAAACCATAAAGGCTGTAAAAGAAGACTAGTTTTCTTGGGTCACTAGCATAACAAAGTATAATGACCTCTTTGAGGCTATATCAATTTCCCATGTTAGTGTTGCTGCCACACTGGTGGCTCGGTGTGCACTAAAAATACTGGGGAAATTTGTGTTGGAACAGAACATGGTAACCCATTGAAAAAATTAGCAACTTGCATGCTTTTAAGAATGACTTCCTTGTTTGGTTCAACAGGTCACTGATGGGGCTAATGTAGGCTCTGTCCTAGACTAATGGCCCACAAAATATGTGCCAACACTACCAAACTATATTCTGATTTGAAGATGACAAAATGTGGTTTAAAAACTGCTAATCACAAATGAAAATTACCAATGATGAGCAATTTTTAACATTTAAAAAAACACCAAACAAAAGAGGAATTCCTTTGTGATGGCATTGCAGATTTACGCTGCTGTCACCCAAACAGCACATTTCAAGGCTTTTTTTATTTCAACATGAGAAAATTTTAATTCATAATGGCTTTCAGAATGTAAAGGGTTTGAACAACCAGGTTTAACCTAGTAGTTCAAATGGCTCAATGTGTAACTAATACTCAAGGGGAGGGGAGGTTACAAAGATCTCCCTTTCTAATTCCTCACTCATGCTGAGCACATACAGAGTTACTTTATGTCTGGACACATGGTAAGGGTAAGAGACCTTTTTCACCTAAATGTTTAGAAGGGAATAAATGAGGGGGAGCAAATTAAAATTAACCTGTTCTAATGGCCTGATGGGAAATGACTGAGAAACCATAATAAATATTGCCTCTTGTAGAAAACAGAACTTGTAGATATGGCCAGACCTGACATGCTTTTCTCAGGCACAAAGTCAGGCCTGAAGACTTCTTTTCTTCATAAAATTCCTAAACCATAATATCAAAAACACTAGTTATAGCTCATCTCCACACAGAAAAATCCTGTGACAATAAGAGAAAAATGGACTTGCTGACTGTAGGTTTTTTTTTCCAGATAGTATGCTCCACAAGATTAGGTGTTACTAGTGAGCCAACTCTGGGTTGGGAAATTCCCAACTCAGAGGTAGAGGTTGGTAATTCTGCTTGTTTCCTACATCTAATTGGTATCACTCATCTTATATGGGTTTTTGTCCATATGGGTTACCCAACACCTGCCTTCAGCTTTTGGGGCTCACATGAAGTTCTTGGAGGAAAAGGAAGGTGGGAACAAACTATCTCCAACCACACATTTGGCAGGTAGCAAACAGGACTCAACACATTATCGTAAAATGAGGTACTTTCCCTTTCATGAGTATTACAACTTGGGATATCACTCTGACTCATGTATAATCTGCTGACTTGAAGGCTGCATTTTGCTGATTTAGCACTGCTCAGAAAATTTCAGTTAAAACTAGCTTAATATTTAAGTGCACTCCTGTAGGCCAGGTTCTCTCTGTGGCTACAGAATGATGCAAGGCAGAATGATGTAACAAAGCAAATTAATGTGCCTTATTCCTTAGTAACATAGCAGGCCAATCCTAAACAGACTTACACACTTCTAAGCCCATTAACTTTAAGGGGGGGCTTAGAAGGGTTTAATCCTGTTTAGGATTGCATTGTTCGAGATATTTATCTTCTTTTATAATGATCTTGTAAATCACAAGACTGTCTACCTAAATGTGTGAGGAAACTATTTCAGGTAAATATTACTCACCTCTCCTTCTCTCGGCCACGGCCTCCCATTCTGTGTGTACTTGCTTTGATTTTGCCGTTTCTTCTGCCCTCCATCAGCAAATTTGCACAGCAAAGGCTCCGTTGGGGCTGTGAATACAATGAACACAGTCTGCATTAGCAACCTTCCACAGATAGTAATTACAGCAGCATGTGTAATGTTTCTGTAATGTTCATCTTTTGAAGTAAAATCCTGCCTCCTGCAGATTTTTTGGGGTATGTATGTGTGCACAATTTAACCCTGACAGTTGTTCTTGTTATAGGTTTTTTAAAAAATAAATACTTCCAGATCTTTGAAAAATGTAATCAACAATGAAAAAACAATCAAATAATTCAAATGTAGAAAAATTAAGAGGGAAGTTTATAATATGATGAACAGTGGAATAAATCTTTTCCTTAATACTAGAATTCAAGGTCAGTTACTTTGCAATGAAATTGTTTCACAGTAGACTCAGGAAAGACAAAAAGAAAACCTTCACACAATGTACAAACTAACTTGGGAAATACACAACCACAGGATGTATGATGGCCATTAGTTTTTGTGTGTAAAGTGCTGTCAGGCTGCAGCTGACTTATAGTAACCTCATAAACAAACAGAGGTGGGTGGCCAGTGATGAAGGGAGCAGGAACTGCGCCCAGGGAATCAACTGCCTGCGCCCGCCCTTCCCGCTCCCAAAACACCCGATACACCCCTGGCCCCACCTCCCCATGGGACTGCAATGGCGGCGCCCGGGACAAGCCGTCTCAGATGTCCCCATTGCAGCTATGCCCTGTGGGTGGCCATTGCCTTCCTCTGCAGAGCAACCCTGGAATTCCTTGGTGGTCTCCCATCCAAATACTAATCAGGACTGACCATGCATAGCTGCTGATACCTGACAAGATCGGCCTAGCTAGGGCCATCCAGGTCACTGCAGTCACTAGTTTAGCTTCAAAAAAGGGATAGACAAATTCACAGATGCTATTCTTATCAACAGTTATTAGCCATGAAATCACTATGGAACCTTCATATAAAGAGGCAGAATGCTTGGAGACAAACAATAAAGAAGGACTGCTGTGTGTATTTTCTGTATTTCACACTTGTGTATTTCCTGTAAGCCACTGTTAAAAATGTGATGCTTGATTACATGGGCCCTAGGTCTAATGCAGAAGGGTTGTTCTTATAATCAGTATGAGATTTCTCAATTGGAATTATAACACATCGAATCACAATGGACATTGGTACAATAATAAACACTGCTGCTCTTTTTTTAGTGGGAGGGAAAAAGCCCAATTTAATAATTTTTGTCTCTCTGCACCACAGGCTTACATATTTGAGCAAGCAAAATAAATACAAGTAGATGAAAGGAGACTTTGCCAAACAATCAAATTAGCTTAGTTCCCCCTATTAAATCCTTATAGCTTAAGACAGCTGGCATATGACCTTCTTAATGCATCTGAGGTGAGATCCCAGTCTTTCATCATGAAACAGCCTGTACAGTCAGTGCATTACTATTCAAATGAATGTTCAAAAGGCTGGAAGCCACAGTTTGCATGAAAGACTATCGAAAGAAAAGGCAAAATCATTCCTAATTTGTCAAACTTGGATCTATTTATAATATTTTTGTCAGATTTTAACACTAGAACATCCCTGTGCTTGTATGTCTGTCTGTGTATTCAATCGGAGAGCTTTACTAAAAAGGCACTGAGATCAATTATGACCAAATTACAGTGAATGGAGGTAAAAATCAATTTGTGTCTGACAATTTGGAGTTGAAAGGTGATGGGCTTTTGTATTTTCGGTGTTTGACAAACTACAAGTTACAAATGTACGTAGGTAAGGTAGGATCTAAGATCATTTCAGAGGGAAGCCATATAGATTCTGCATGAGAACAGAAAGATTCGAGTCCTGTAGCATTTTAGACACCAACAAGATTTTCTGTTTATCAGATTTTGAAAGCCAAAACTATCTGATGAAGGAAGCCGTCATGGCCCAGTGAAGCTCACCTGAGCCCAGGTATTCTGAGGACTCCTGAGACAGAGAGCCAGATGGCAGTATGGGGCTCCACCCTCAGCCAGCAGCAGTGGAGCTGCTGGAGGAGACTTGAGACAAAAGCTTCTTCAACAACTTAGAAAAGCTCCACCTGATGGCATTGTGCCCACACAATAGTAGCAAAGAGCACACTCACTTTGCTGCCATCACTGTGACAGAGTGGGCACATTAGTGTGCTCCCACCTGCATTAGGTCATAATCACTTCAAGTTTTTCTCCACTTGTGTCATGGTCCAACAAGGCTCAGTTATGTCCAGGGACTCTTCAGATGAGAAATCAGATGGTGGCATGGCATTCCACCCTCAGCAGGCAGCAGTGGAGCTAAGGAGGAGGCAGTCCTGATGGGGTCAGACCCAGGGTCCAACTGGGAACTAGCACAAAGGCTGTGGGGTTTGAACCCAGAGCTACAACTAGGAACCAGCATAGAAGCTCTTCACCCCCCCCCCCCCCCCCGATGCTAGGCCAGCTGCAGGAAGCCTTGTTTTCTCTCCACCCCATCATACCCCAAGCTCCATGAGCATCACCAAAGAAAGCTGTGTAGTGACCTGCAGGGCAGGAGCCCAGTACCTGCAGTACTCCAGCCTCAACAGCAAAGAGGAGTACTTGCATGAGCAGGGCTGATGCAGTGGCAGGGCATCTCCAGCCACCTGAGCTGTGACCTGTTTAAAAGATGCTGGGATATGGGAAACTGCATGGAAACAACATGTCTACTTGTCATTGACGTTGCCATGTTTGCTTGTGTTGTCTGTTCCATCCTGATCTTGGTCTGTAACTTCAGATTTGTGTTTGTTGCATTATCTCCATGGACCTAACTCCCGTGAGTGAGAATCTTCCATGCTGACCTTGGAATTAGACTCTGACTACTGAGTACTGTCTCTATGTGTGCATAGCAGGGGTTTTTTTCTCATAGGGAGTTTTGGACACAAATAAAAGAACATTCATCCCAGATAGATGTTTTTTCAAACATGAGGTGCTCCCCAAGTTAGCATGGAGGTGCCCAGGATTGGTGAGGGTAGGAAGCTGAATGTGGAAGCTGGGAGTAGTAGGATGAATGTCGAAGGAGAGAGAAAGGGGCAGAAGTGTAGCAAGGGGGGAAGCGCCAAGTGCACGGGTGTGTCCTCCGCCCCGCCCACCCTGGAACGCCCCTGTCCTACCCTGGAATGTCCCTGCCCTGGAAAGCCACGCCCCCGCCACACCCCCACAGGGGTGTGCGCCTGGTGCGTCTCTCCCCCGCCCCTTTGGAGCTACATCTCTGGAAAGGGATGAGGATGTTGAGGCAAGGCTGCACTCCTAGTGAGCAGGGAAGGAATAGGAACTGCCTCTCTCACACCCCTAAGGAGCAGGGGAAAAGAGGGACCCAACAAGTGGGTGACTGGGGAAAAAGGAGAAAAAGAGAAGGTAATGAGTGAGTATGTGGGAGACTGGAAGGACGCAAGAAAAATTAATGAGTGTGTCAGAGAGAGACCGGAGGGACGTCACTAAGCAAGAGAAGTTGAGGACAGTTTGCATGTATGTACACACATGGGGGCTGAGGGGTGGGTGGGAGAGGAGTGGAGAACAGAGAGAGAAATTAAGGATAATGTGCGTGTTCATGACTAGAGGAACACAAGAAGAAACAAATATTAACAGCAATGTGTGTGTGTAAGATATAGGGTATGGGAGGATGAGAGTGTATGTGCATGCTTCAGGAGGCACTGGGGATACAGAAAGAAAAGTTACAGCAAAAGGCTGGATCCATTCAGCTTCTAGGCTGGTGAAAAAGGATGGCAGACTCTTTCTGAACACCACAAAAACACTGCACTGAGAATCCTGGAACCTGCATATAAAAAAGCAAAGCAGGACAGGGACTATAGTATGGAAGAGAACTGGGTTAAATATGCACTATAGTAGTCATCTTTCATCATAAGACTAACTCCTGGAATAAACTCTGAAATCAGAATTCAAATTATGGGAGTGGGGAAGCAGAGAAGGTCCTAACAGAAAAACACAAACTCTGCCTCTGGGTTGTCTAATTTTTAGTCTCTCCCAGTAATTCTAATAAGCTGCAGCATCATGTCTGTTTCTGGTGGCATCTATCTACCTGCCGCAATACCCCTCTTCCCCTTTGTTATGGCCGTTTCTGCACGGGCAAAAAAAGCTGGTAAAACGACAGTAAAAACAGCGTTATGGGCGGAGCGTTCGCATGGCTGTCGCTGCAGAAATGACGCTGCAGCAATGCGGCAATGCTCCAGTGGCCCCACAATGGTGTATTTGAAAATAGCTCAACAAGTGAGTCTTTTCAACAATGATGCTCTGCAGCCAGTGTCGTGCAAAACGCCTGCCAGGAATCAGTGCCGCAGAGCCTGCCCTTCACAATGGCAGCTCAGACTGGCCAATTCTGGTGCCAAATACCTGTGATGTCTACCATGGGGAAAAAAAACGCCATTTGCAAAGCGCAGCCATGCGAAGCGCCGCAGTTCAGCCAATGCGCTACCTGTCCCGCCCATGCGAACGCTCTGTTGCTGCAGTGTTGCCAATAATGGCACAATGCTGTAATTGGCTGTGCAGAAATGGCCTATGTTTGTGAAATGTGATACACAAGGAAAACGCACCATATGCTAGACTCACCCAACAGAGAGTCCCCCAAGGAGGAGGCATCAACTTAGATGTATAATGCCCTAGACAAAATAACATTTGCAAGCATCTCATCTAGTTCTGGTTTGGAACCTACTGTGCTGCTATCTCTTAAATTCTAGATTTAAATTTTCATGGCTTTATTCATTGTTTTTATTCCTTGTTCTGAATGTTCACAGTGAAAGAGACCAGAATAATATAAACATTTCTTCTGTGGAAGAAGTTCTGATTTTCTTTCTGCCTTCAGTGCCTGTAATCCAAAATATGCAAGGTTCAGTTCTTTGTGTGGTTCCTGAGATTCCTTTGAAGTGGACCCACCAATTTTGAACTCAGTTCCCCTATTGGTATTCAAGATCGTGTAACAGTAACCATAGGGATCAGACAGTATCACCACAGCGCAAGGTATTTCCTGCTTGGTGGAAAATTCCCTTGGCTAGTATATCTAGTCAACTTTGAGTTAGGCAGGACTCTTGCAGTGTGGCAAGTGACTCTGTTTGACAGCAGAGTATCTCATCAAATCAGGTACATATGGGAAGAGGAACAGGAAGGAAGGCTAGAGATAAATTCCACTTGGAGTCATAACCTGATGGATCTATATTAAGTAAATGAAGCAATGCAGAGCTGGAGACCAGACAGCATTTCTCAGCCGAGAAGAACATAATTCAGAAATTGAAGCAAGGGGATCATGAGAATTCTAAAACAGATATAGGGGCAACAGCCTTCTGAAATGGTAGCTAAGGGGGCTCATCATATGAGACAGAAGGACAGATATACTAAAAATTTAACTAACAACAACTGAGTGCATCTATCTACCTGCTGTGAACCAGGATCCTTAACTTATTCATGTCTGAAGCTATGTTGGAAGATCCCAGAAAATAACCTTATGTTGTCACTGTAATGCAGCATTTCCACTAAACAAAGTAGGTCTTACTTCCAAGAAACATGCATAAGATTAGGCTGTCTTTCATCTAGATGCAGGATGATCTAGATGCAGGATTATATATGTATGGATATATACACACACACACACCCTACTACTATGGTACCAACATCAAAGACCATAGCCTAACAATATTGTATTCTTTTCTGAACACTTGAACCTTTTAACCCATAAAGATATGCTAAAAGATAGTTCAGTATTTAATAGTATTTGGAATAAGAAACGTTGGCTCATTTATATTTAAATAAGTGTTCCTCATCAAAGACTGGCGCTCGCCTATAACCACCAGGTTAAATGTACATTAGAGTTCCAAACAAAACAAGGTCTCCATTTTTCTGGAGATTTTATATTTATCTCATATTGTCTGGGGACGGGCGCCCCACCTGTCCCAGACTGCAGCCTCAACAGGGGTATGCGGGGGCATCCGAGCAGCCCTGGATCTGGAGCCCTTTGGGTGGGGCGGCTGCATGCCAGGCAAGGTGAGAAGGAGGGAGAGGCTGACCTCTAGCCAGAGCCCTCTTGGAGGAGTGGTCACATACCAAGGAATGCAAGGAGGAGGGGGAGGCAGTCCTCAAGGCTGCCTCCAGGATCATCCCACCTGAGTCAGCCACCACATAGGGTGGGGGCGAAGACAAGAAAGACAGCAATCATGAAGGGTTAGGAGGGATGGCACAAACCCCTCCTGGAGGGGGGTGGAGGAGGCACAGCACCATACATATATATCAGCTTCAAAATCGGATTTCTAGAGTACAAAACTTGTGTTATGAACATGAAAATTAGCCCTCTGGAGCTTATAAGATTGCTGACTGAAACATATGACATCAGGTTTAGCTCAGCAGTAGATGCCTGTAACATATGACATCAGGTTTAGCTCAGCAGTAGATGCCTGTAAGCAGTAGATGCCTGTAAAACTCTGTTTTAAAGGTCTAGTGCATATAACATATGGAAGAAGGGATAGAATCACAGAATTCAGAGGGCAATGAGCTTCCTAATATGCTGTCAATAAAAATGAGTAACCCCAGATAAGCAACTTTGTGAGCAGGGTAGAAAGAACTGGGAAGGAAGATGGAGGAGTGTTATAGGATCCTTGTACTTTGCTTGTCTCTGATGATCTAAACCTGTACTTGTATTACAGGCTGAACGAACTGAACAGGAAAATGGGACTGAAAGGGTATGCCCAAGCCCCATGATGCTTCAGTTTTCTTAACTAGAAGCAAAATGGAAGTTGAAAATGCCTTATAATGACGAGCCTTGTTAAATACATCCTGATTTTATAAACTCCACAGTTGTTCCGTTGACTCCATTTAAGCAATGCTAGACGAACCAGCGACGGTTCTGGAGTTTCTAAAAGAAAATAAATAAATATGTATCTTGCACAGTTCTCTGACCTCTGCTAGTAAAGTCATAAATTACTTTCTTTGAATGAAAAATGACGCCATATTATTTTACTGGTATGCTATTACGGAAGAGAAACAAAGTCAGTTTTCATCAAATTATACCAGTAGAGTTTAAAATGATTCCATGTACTTTAATTTACAGCTCAAGATCAGATACCAACAGCCTGTGCTACTTTCTAGTTCACATATAATGGAAGTAAAATGAATTTCTAGTAAGAGGTGACCCTACAAGCACTTGTGGTCAGCTGCTCCACAGCTCAGCGTTCTCTTTAGTGCTCTCCTGAGGGAAAAAAACAGCTGAAAATGCAAGCTTTTTATGGTACAAAAATGCCTCATTGTTTCTACCTTAAATCTATTTTATCATTCTAATAGCTTTTGGTATTGATCAACATACTATTATCCTATCAGATGTCATGTAGCACTTAAGCTGATAATGTTGGAACTAAAATGAAAAATGAATTGTGACTCACCTGATATGGGATATTTAATGTAGGCACTTAAGAAAACATTTCTACAAACAATAATACCATCACATTCATTTCCTTCCTGTCTAGTATTACAGGAACTACTATCGCTAAGGGGGAGAAAACACATATGTATTTTCAATAGAAATCAAGGGAAATTTGGCAAGCAACTTTGTGAATAAAGGGTGATTCTCCTTCTTAAATATTTATAATTAGTGTAAACACTGTTTTTGCTAATGAAGACAGTCTGGACAATTTTGCACTTATTTCCAACATTTGTACAGTTAGGGCCAGCAAAGCATATGAAATCTAATATATATATAAACTAAGCAAGGAATGAAAGTGCAATGTTTTCCTATCAATTTATTTATTTCAAGCATGTGTATTTCAGTACTATACTGGACTTTTTTAATGCAAGAAATGTTTGCAAAATCAAAACAGTAAGAGTCTATGCACATTCAGAAGATTGGATCAACATACAGTTGTCAGCGGTGTTGAAATGAAAGGTGGAAGAGGATATGACAGATGCTACTGACCTGAGGTTCTTAGCATTCAGTTTGTCAACAGACAGATAAACAGAGACAAGAGGTCTGCAAGTGTAGGTGCATATTCCATTAAGGCCGGCAAGCTTATTAGAGAGCAAAACTGCCCAGTCCACTCAAATTAGGAGCAATTCAATGTCTCCTCATTTTTGTGACTGAAAGCAACCCACACCAGCTAATTGCTTTTTTGTGTTTTGTCCTGATAAAGGAATTAATCTACTGAATTATTCTAGAGATAACGAATAATCCAAAATAAAATGAAGACATTCATAATTGTAGGTCATGCACAGTGGAATCAAATTTTGTAAGAGGAAACAAAACCATATAAGGCTGAGTTGTGGAACTGGAGGTCCCCATTATTACAGGTAAAAAATGTAGGTACCGGTACAAGAACAAATGCCAGAATACAAGGAAAGAACTGGAAAGGTAGTGTTGGAGGTTCAAGAAAGTTGTGGGATATGGTTGAACTACTCAAATTTAAGTCAACTTAAATGTGGGGAAAATTATGTAGGTGTTGATGAGCTGCTATATACCAATTATCTCACATGTAGCAGATCTATAGGTAAAATCCTAAGCATTAAAAGTTGTTATTAATAGCCTTTCTTACTTGGACAAGATGAATTACGATACTTGTAAACTTTCAGTCAATCAGTAAGCAGTTTACAAGATGTTACATTTGAATCTGACAGCAAAGATTCCTAGTAAAACAAAATAATTAGGCTGGGATTGTGGAATAGGGGGGAAATAAACAATGCTAAGTACTATTAGACTCAGCATACACTGTCATTTGAAACAATATAAAAATAAATGATTATATTATGGGTAGAGAGTCATGACATAATTCTGATCTTGTGATTATGGTAATTCTAAGACAATCTACTCAGAAGGTGATCCCATTTATTTAATAGTGGATTTTTTTAAAAAAATTATCTGTGCTGGTAGCCTTCAATTAGTAGGAAACCTCTCATTGGATCATATGAACTAAATGTGAACTGCTCAGCTCATGTGAATTGATCTATATAAATATCATAAACAATGGGAAGCACTATTGATCATATCAGAGAGGCAAGCACAAATGAATCCATTTGATTCTAAAGACATGCGATGGGAGAGGAAGCAAGTCGGGGCAAGATTTCTTGTCCTGAAATTCAGGCTGAAGTGCTTCCTCTTGCCCTGCCTGTATTCTCTTTTTCTCTGTGGAAAGCAAGAGCACTTCTGAAGCAACTTTTGCGCCAGAGCAGGGCAAGGGCGGGACAAAGCCGGAGGTGGGTTATTGGCCAATAACAAGTGCCTCTCAAATACTTGTCAATCTGAGCTGTGAAAATGCCTTCATATCAAATACAGATATCAATTTTTAAGCAATAAATTTTCTGTACCTTTCCAAGAATAAAAAACTGGCTTTCCAGCATGAATCTGCTACATCTGAGGGGTTTTTTTTGTAGGGTACAGGGAGTGGGGACTAGGATAGGCATGTTAAAAGGTCTATGACTCATTTGTTATTTGGAAAACAGTGTACCAGAAGGAAGAAAAACTTCTAGGGCATCAATGTATTTTCTAATAAAGGTAGTTCCTAAATTAAGGTCCATGAAAAAAAACAGTCATCAAGAGCAAAGATGGACCTGCCTACCTATACCTATGAATCTTTGTAAAGGGATTGATTCAACAACAGCCAACTACCAAAAAAAAAACAAAAAACCTCTAGCGTGAACCAAAACCATTCCAAGAATTAATTATAATGTAGTTAGGTTAATTAAAATAATTATTTGTTTTTAAAATAGTAGGTGCTCTTTTATGGCACGTTCATACTTCATTATGTGATTCCCTTCACTGCTTTCTTGGTATCGCACACCTAAAGTTATATCATTAAGTCCAAATCACTCCAGTGCTTCAGGTTCTCCCTCCCACTCCAGGGCACATGCAGAATAATGCACTTTCAATCCATTTTCACAATTGTTTGCAAGTGGGTTTTGCTATTCTGCACAGTAAAATCCAACTGCAAACTGCATTGAAAGTGCATTATTCTGCATGTGCGGAAGAGGCCTAGGTCGAATATTGGTTCAGACATTCAACTAGGTTTTGAGAGCAGTTTCTTTTTAACGTGAGTTTTCTTCTGAAATCTCTGCATGTTTGGATAGGTGAGTCTGCTTCCAAAGAATGTTTAGTGATGTATCAGCAATTCACCGCAGACTTGCAATTTATTCAGATGTCCTTCCCACTATAGGAGAAAGAAATAACCTGACATGCTAATGGATAGGTTTCTATTTAAACAAAAAGGTAGGAAAGGAGAGGGGGAGAGTTTAAGAAATAGCCTTTTAAAACCATGTTTTGACTTTCCCTCCTTGAATTCCCCTGACAAAAGTCATGAGAGAGGTGACAGGAAACCCAACATTAATTCTGCAAGTTCTAACTAGATATGCAGGACAATCTAAGTGTAAGGAATGGAAGAGGAATGCAGAGCAAATAGGCAATTATTTGGAGTAGAAGAATTCTGTGCCTGATGATGAGCTGCCTGTTTCAGGTCTCCAATATTGGTTCTGCAGAGACTGTAATCTTGTATGGTGATGCCTGCATTCAATCTTAATGCCTGATATTGAGTGATGGGAAGCTACAGGGATTCATGTGAGATTCACTGTTAATGGGTTTAACTCAATTGGTGTGCTGGCCTTGGAGATTTCATAAATATGAAGCCTATTCTACGTGATGAGAATAACATCCAGTCAATGCGCACGAGGCTCATCTTGCTGTTAATAAGGTGCTCTTTTGCCGTAGTTTTGGCTTTTAATGTTGTGCCCTTTCACTATCCACCAAATGCAAAAAGTCTCTACAGAGGAGAAAGATAATAGCAGTGAAAGACTGTTCAAAGACTAATCAGAATGGTGGCAGGAATGAACTGTGACACATCATATTTTTGACAGCATGAAAGGGAAGTCCTTGATAGGCATTGTGGTGATGCAGATGGTGTGTATTAGATAATGAAGCCTGAAACAGAGAGTGGGTTGGATCAAAATGACTGTGAGCCAAGCTCCACTTGGGAAACATAACTTTCCAGCCTATTTCTCTCACTTTAGCCAACTGTGCCTCTGAAAACTGCCCTGGGCTTTAAGGGAGCTCTCAGGTATAATGATGTATCCAACCTGGAGGTCTGCAGCGAAAAGGAAGAACTGGTGAAAACTGCCCCATTCCTCCTCCATTAGGGTAAGTGCCCTTCCTCTTGTGGAAAATGACCTTCAAGTACCATTGGTTAACAGGTTGTTAGTTATTTACTGTGGGAATAAAGAAAGTCAACAAAGAAGGTGGCAGGCAATGGAAACAAGGAAGCGGTGGCCAGGCAGTAGTTCTACCAGTTCTGTTGTTACATTAAACATGATCTGGAAGGCTTTAAAAAAATTAGCAGTGAAGATCTATCTATCTTTAATCCAGTGAAAAAATGCTTGACCAAAGATGGAAAACAAGCAAACAAACAAAATGTGCCAAAAGTAGGTTGCAAGGAAGCAAACAAGGCAGTGGCGGGCTGGCAAAATGGTGGACTGTCTCATCTCATTTAGGGATGCTTTGCAGCATGAGACTTCCATTTGGAATGGAAAACTGAAGGGAAATGCAACTGTGAAGCAAACAGCGCTACTTCACAAACAGTAAGTGCACAAAAGGCCTGTAATTTCCCTTTACTCAAATCACAATGTGTTTAAACAGGAAATTTTCTTCATTCAATCCTATCCATTTTTCCTCCCTATGACAACCCTCATCTTACATGGCCATTATACAAGCAGGTCCCAAGATTCTCAGCGTAGGCTTTTTTTGGTGGCCAAAAAGGACCTCTCCTTCCATTTTCACTAGCAGAAAAACTGGTTGGATCTAACCCAATATTTTGTTGCTGGGAAAATTAAATTGTCACATAATGTGCCAAATTATAATCTCACATAGAAACAAGCATCTAAGCAACAACAAAATAGCTTAATCATGACTGTAAGTGGCCATCCAAACAGCATATTAAGGCATGTTCTTGGAGCAGTTCCCCACAGAGAAAAGAGGCTGTTGGAAATGGAGTTGGAAATATTGTTGGTCACTGTTTCCGTGCATTCACAGATAGGGCTAATCCAGGCAGAAAACAGGTCCATATACTCCTGGAAGGAGAATTGTGTGAGGTTCTGCTGATTCTCTGCTCCTGATCAACTTCGCTACGAAAAGATTTGAAAACACAATCAACCTGCTTTTTTTCAATTTATTTTTGTGGATGTGAGCTTTCAACCCAGCCTATCACAAAAAGCTTTAATATACCAGTATGCAGAACTCAAATAAAGATCTATGGGCGATACAAAAGTTCAACACACCATGCTAGATAGGTTGCTTCATGAAAACAAGAGAAACATTGGAATTCTTTGGGAGGGCAAAAAATGCTACTTAAAATTTTCTAAAAATCTTGACAAACTGAGGCTGAATCCAAATTTTACCAGGTTTTTTCTAACTTGCACACTCCTACTTGTCATGAGACTGGACCTGTCAGAGTACTGAATCTTGAAGGTATGGCTCCTTTGAGAGACTCTGTGTGAAGAATTATGACCAAACTTTCCCAAAGATCTGGGGCAAAGAACAACTAAATGCACTGGATTTAAAAACTATACTATACTATGTATGAAAATTATTACATCTTTTTCACATACAGGATATTGTTCTTTAACTGACCAATATATTGTTTAAAGTTGCACTTTTAATGTTATTTTTCTTACATTGTGTGGATTGTTACACTTCTAAATTGCCTGTGAGGAACCTCAAGCATAAGGGGAATAATGTTTTAAATAAATAAGAATCTACCACTAAGTATCAAAACTGAACAACAAACCGTCAGATAACTAAAACATTAACATAGACTTGGCTATGGACCAGTAATCTTACTGGACCAATGATCTGACTCTGTGAAAGGCAGCTTTGTATATTCACCAGTTCTGAACACTGTATTGAGATTCACAACACAGTCGCCCAGTAAGCTTCATGAAAAAGTTAGGATTTTAACCCAGGTTTCCCAAAACTTTAGATAGATTGATAGATCCATCCATGCATCCATGCATCCATCCATCCAGACAGACAGACACTAAAAACTGATCAACACTCCCTACTGAACACCCAACCTTTCTTTGTGAAGATATTTTCCAAGTGACTCTCACTTTGGGTCTCTTCTGTTTTATACCTGAGAATAGACTTCAGAAATGCAGTTTTCTCTTCCATCCCTTAGGAAGACAATAAAAAAGAATTCCTGCACAAAACTGGGATATTCGCAGACTGACACTCTCATATATTTCCTTAGCAGCTATGCCACATTAGCCTTGATTCTCCATTTTATTCTTCCATACAAGAAAAAACTAAGCCTCTGCTTACTGGCAGAAGTGGTTCTTTTGACTTTTTCAAATCCACTGTTGGATTCAATTCCTCAAGTTTCTCAACAGGTATCCGCACTGCCAAAGCAGACTGTGTCTCCAACCATCTATTAGAGAAGGTTCATATAGAGCCAAAATACAATATTACTCAACTTTGTTTTTTGGGGTTGTATAAACAAATTCCATCCATCCCTGTGATGGAGTTTACTTTCATGGACTGATCAACGTGACTGTATATTCTGTTGGGATCTTGTATATAATAGACTGCTGGTAAGCATCTTTGACATACATCATGAAACACCCAAAGAAATAAGATAATATTTGTGCAACTGCTTCATTTCAGGAAAGCCCCTCTACAGGTGCCAGCTAGGAAAGAAGGAAACAAAATCAATAACAATGCAACTACATTATTACATTAATCATAACAGCTGGCCAATTGTTCTGAATTCCCACAACCATGTACTGTTTATTGAATGGATGATATTGTTTTTACTGCATTTTCTTCTGACAGTCCAAGTGTTTGCATTGTCTATGCATTTTTTCTTATTTTGAAATCTGCCCTGAGTCTCAGAAAGATGGACTACAAAATAAATAAAAATGTTCCCTCAGTCAAAAATTTAATTTCTAGTTATTCCAGAGAACTGTGAACAATGACACTAAGAAAACAGTAATGATGGACTCCCCTCCCCCCCAAGACAAAAAAATAAAGAAAAAGAGGAGAATCACAAGGAATTTGTGGGGAGAGGTCATCCCATCCCTACTGCCTTTGATCCCCTCATCTCCCCTTTCTCCTACCCTTCTCTATCACTCCTGTTTCTCTTTGTAGGGATTTCTCACAGAGAGATCTCATCCCATCCTTTTATATTATTTCACCCTTCAGAAGTCAGCGTGGTATAGTGGTTAAGAACAGGTGGATTCTAAACTGGAGAACCATGTTTGATTCCCCACTCCTCCACCTGAATGGCAGAGGCTTATCTGGTGAACCAGAAGTGTTTCCACACTCCTACGTTCCTACTGGGTGACTTTGGGCTAGTCACAGTTCTTCAGAACTCTCTCAGCCCCACCTACCTCTCAAGCTGTCTGTTGTGGAGAGAGGAAGGGAAAGGAGCTTGTAAACCATCTCCTTACAGGAGAGAAAGGTGGGACATAAATCCAAACTCTTCTTCTTCTTTTCCCTTCCTTGGGATACCCCACCTTGGGATACCCCACCTACCTTTATTTCCTTGCTCCCTACCTATCCCTTTTTAACCCCTCCTCATTCTCTTGTCCCACCTCTCCATAATGGCTATGTAGTCTCTTATCTTCCCCACCCACTTGCTTTCTTGCTTGTCAGCCAACTCAGCTGTCCACTTTGTTGTACCACAGCCACCTCCGCCAGCCAGGCTCATACTCATGGCAGTACCTCCTCCCATTTCCACTGGTTCCTACTGCAACTCTACTGCCATCGGAGCCCTTCGGGGATCGGGCGGTATAAAAGCCGAATTAATAAATAAATAAAATAAATAAATCAGAGGCAGAGCAAGGGGAAACTGCACCTGGAGGGCGCACATGCCCTGCACCCTTGCTGCAGTGTTGCCCGCCCCCGCCCCACCCCAGAATACTCCCAGAATGCCCTGGAATACCCACCAATTCCCCCTCGATGTTCCAGCCATGCCTCCACCACTGCTCCACCCGGATCGTCGCTCCTCCCTGCCCCCGTCCCGTGGGTGATACGCCACTGACTGCCATTCTCCCTTACTTATACTCCTTCATCGTTTCTTCCCTGCCATTTTCTCCTCCATGCAGAGGCTGCCTTTGCCAGTCCTTTGTCTTTCTCTTCCTTGTTCTCCCTCCCCCAACAGTTCCTGTCAAATGCGCGCCACGCACGCATACGCGCACGCGCACACACACACACTCTTTCTTGTTCTGTTCTCCAAAGCCATCTGACACAATCCTGTGACATAGATTAGGCTGAAAGTATGTGACTGGTCAAAATTTACCCAGGGAGCTTTTACAGCAACATGGGGATTCAAGCTAGGTTTCCCAGACCCTACTTTGAAGCTCTAACTGCTAAACCATACTGATTATGATAGTATGGCTGCTGTACAGTAGCAAGTAGCCAGACTTAGGTGGGTCAAGCAAATCAGGTGGCAGCAAGTCACTCAGTGGTTGCTTCCAGGTCTAGAGTTGCCAACCTTCAGGTTGGACCTAGATATCTCCAAGAATTACAACTGAACTCCAGAGATCTGATCCCCTGGAGAAAATTATTGTTTTGTGGGTTAGAATCTATGGCACTATATTTGGCTCCCTTTCCCAAACCCTGCCCTCTTCAGGTTCTACCACTAAATCTTTAAGGATTTCCCCATCTGGACCTAGCAACCCTAGAACTTAGGCCCAGTCCAAATGAGCTCTCCCTCAAAGGCCAAAATAGCCCTAGAAATGGCCCTGTCACCATCCCCCTGCCTTTTACTAGCAGAACCAAGTTTGCAATCTGTGGCTGCCTAACAACGGCCACTGAGGGAATCTATTCCACTGAGGGAATCTGTTCCACTGAGGGAATCTGTTCTTTAAAGTGTGAGGTGGTCCTTTTATCATTTTGGGTTTTTTAACCCCCACCCCAATTATTTATTAGATTTCACATTTTTCTGCAAAGCTAGGTTTGTAGAAAGATCAGGTTTGTAGAAAGATCTATCTTGCCCATTCACAGTTCAAGTCACTTGATTTAACTGTCCTCAGTGATTTACCAGGAGCAGGAAACAGAAAATAAATAATGGTATGAATGAATCATGCATAGTTGCCAGAGCTCTGGTCTACCCTTCAGAAACAACCTTCTTTTGCATTCTCTGTATCATTGCCCTAGACCACCTTTTCAACTGTGCACCAAATCAATCATTGTATCACTTGATAAATAGCATACAGATAATATACTTATTCAGCCTTTCTCCTATCATGACAAAATACATGCATCCCCTTGTCAGTAGTATCAGAGAGCCTACGCAATATTGACTAAAATACTTACAAGATATGAAGAGATACAAGGTGCTTTCAAAGGTATTACAGATAATATTATTAGCTGTTGCTTTAATCTGGTAAAGTGTGTAAGGCATTTATAGTATCAATTTATTACTAACTCCACCAAAAGATTCAGGTTCAGAAGGCGTACGTCCTTTTGCGTTGAAATCACAAGGTAAAGTTAATACTTCTAAAATATCCACGCTTTCTGCATGTTAGATACAACACTGAAGCAATAGGAAAGGCCATAAGTCAGTGGTGGAAGATCTGCTTGGTCTGCACAAAATCCCAGGTTCCATCCCTGGCATGTCCAGTTAAAAAGATCAGATAGAACATGATGTGAAAGATGACTGCCTGAAACCCTGGAAACACTGCCAGTCAGAATAGACAAAACTGGCCTTTGTATACCAAGGATTTGACTGGGTATAACACAGTTTCATGAGCATTCATAAGCTTCTAAACACGCATACATTTCTTAGAATCTGAAAATCCTTCAAATTAATTCTTCTAGACTGGAAGTGATTGTTACTTTAGCAGACTTTTAGATTTAAACTCTAGTGGTCACAACGTCTATTCATAATCCATAATCCATAGGGGGTGTGGAGGGTTAAGTTGCATTGAAAGTGGTGGAAGGCTGTACTGGCATTTGTGACCCTGGCACCGAGGAACTTACCCTGGCGACCAGCTGCCACAGCACCCAAACCCGGAAGATGGACCCTAAAGTGCCACTGCAAATGCTTCCACTTGCTTGGAAAGGAGCAAAGATGACTTTGGTTGGCTCTCAATGCACTTTCATCCCAGCAACACCCCCTTCCAGAGGCACAAAGTTATGCCACCAGAACAGGTAGCATAAGTCATTTATTTTTACTATGGGCTTTCCAAGGGAAGGAGTTTCTTTTCTCCCACAGCACCTGTGCAGCTGGTTGCCATTTTGGAAGCAGCATGGTGGTGTCATCCCTGTAGTAGTAATGGGAGATTTCAACTAATATTTTTTGGAAGTCAATCAGAAAAAGTCAATAACATTTTGGTGATTTTGATCCATAGAAATGTTCCCACAGTAGTAAACATTATTGAATGTTTTGGCAACTTTGCTCCTAAATCTTGCATATTCCTCTGACTTGAAAATAGAATTTTAAGATTTCTACCTAACTCTAATGCTACTGATGATGTTGTATGCAATTTATTTGGTGCTTATATTTGCGGAAAATCAATCTGTAAAGCCCTCCTTTATTAATACAGGTCATTCTACAGAATCCTAACATTGATTGATCTCCATTCTTGACTTTTCTTAAAAAGGTCCCTGGTGTGGTGAAGAAGCTAACTAGGAACTAATATGCATTGTAATCCCTCATATATTTTCTTGTTCAGACAAATGAAAGTTGGCAAATGTTTTGCTCAAGGAAATTACTTGTGTTACAATGAAATAAAAACATGGTATTATCACTCTTCCTTATACTGATAGAGCTTTTAGAGAGTTTGTGTTTTCTCTTTTTCTGGTAAAATATTTCCCCTAAAGTTAAAGCTCATTTGTTATACCTGGTTTAGTGCTACTGGAATGTGGTTGTAATGTGAGTTTGCAAGATGTTTGTCAGCTGTCAGAAGCTGATATGCCAGAAAGCTTAAAAGCTGGGAAAAGTGTACAAGTAAAAGGATTTTAATCATTTGTTGAGTCTTCCTAATGGCCAATGTAATGGATAGGGTTATGGCTATCAGTGTTTTTTTTTAAAGGCTCTTAGAATCATGGAATCATAGAGTTGGAATAGAAAACAAGGACCATGCAGGAATACATAATCACCCCCTATCATGCGGGAATACACAATCACACTCTTGACAGGTGGCCATCCAGCCTCTGTTTAAAAACCTCCAAAGGAAAAAACCCTGATGTTTTATCTGACTTTACGGCTTCTGCTTCTCTCCGCCTCCCCCTAGCCACTCCTTGTAGACATTTCTGGGAGATCGACAGTTGGCTTTTCTAAAAAGACAAAAATTAACACAAACAAGCCATAGCAGCAGTGATGGCCCGATAAAATGATTTTAAAAATCAAAGTTTTTTTTAAGTAGCAACCCAGAAGAGGGGACAGGCAAGCTGTGCAGCAGACAGTGGGGCACTTCCTCATGTATAAACAGAGATATGCAAGGACCCCACTGCAACCCCACCATGAAGTGAAGAGCCTCGGAGAAAGTGCTCCATTCATAATGGGCCCCAGTGACAAAGACAGAGTATAAGGGAAATAAATAAAGAACAGCATAAACAAAAATCTTGACACACAATGCTACTGTCATCCAACACTGCTGTCACATATTAAGCAAGAGTTAACTCCTTGCCACAGGACAGCATACATATGATGCATGATCAGGTTCCACTTACCATGTCTTTTTATGGCCTGTATTTAAACTACTCAATATGAACTGTGCAAGCAGATCAGGGGGATAGGGAGGCAAATGCCCTTGGCAGCATACAAGTGAGGGGGAGCAGCAGCAGCAGATTATATAATGAAAAAATACGTATACAATACAAGGGGTGTCAATTTGTATTTCTCTCCCCCACTTCAGACATACAGATATGGTCCTGGGTGCAAGATGCATTTCTGGAGATGATCTGCAGATCAAAATGGAAACTGGGGAAACAAAAGTTCACTTAGAAGGGAAGATAGTCAGAATTCCAGATGAAGGTCCATTCCTCTCTCCCCGCCCCAGCCCCCCATTAATCCAGCCAGACAAAAGGAAAGTTTGAAAGCCGATAAAAGACATGACTGAGTCAGACGAAGATGGCATTTAGGAGAGGGAAAAAGTTGAATGTTTGCTTTAAGAAGCAGCTGTTTATGCAGTTCATTTTTGCTTCAAAGGTTCTGAGATGAAAGCTCTTTTCTTCATTTAATGTCGTGCATTCCATTGTAACATCACAGCCTTGTAAGCCTCTCCAGCTTATCCTCTGTAACTCATCACTATCATCAAAATGTTAACATGAAGGACCCAGAAAGCATGCAGCCTCTCAACATCTACACAAAACTACCTTTGTCAGGCCACTGGAGATTGCATTTCCCCAGTGCAAGGTGCAAAAGATCCCCTTGCTTTGAATGACAGCTACCCTGGCAAGTACAGGTGTTTTCAATGTCCACCTTACAAGTATCAACATTCTTCCATTATATTATAAATTGAGTGGTAACTGGAAACTCTGCCTCAGCATTTTCAGCACACAAGGGCTTTCATAATGCCGATTCTACAGCAAAGCGTGGCATTCCATCTATTTTATATTTTAATACTGTATTTCAAGGCCGTCTCGCAAATTTTTGAGACTGCTGGAAATAAGTAGTTAAAATGCTCAACTGCCAGTTAGCATTTTATATGCTATTTCACTCCGACTTTCAGTCTCTTTGTTTATGTTCTTCTTGTTTGCCCAAGTTGAATGGAGCATTATTTAGAGCAGCTGACCCCAATCTTGTCTCCAGTATCATATGATAGGATCATCAAAAGTCCAGGGCCAATTTCACTCAAAAAGACTCAATGTAGGTTATAAATCAAACTTATAAATCGATGGGAAGTCCTACCGGCAGTGGCCAGGGAGTGACTTTGCCAAAGGGAAATTCTGACTGCCACTCAGTTGAGGAGGCAGGGCAATTCTCATCCTCATGTGAAACCACTTCGAGGTAGTAATGGAGGCAACCTCAGTCAAAACCATTGTTATGGCCTTAACAGGGGTAAGGGTTTTATTGAAGGGAATCTCCACCAGCTGCTAAAAGTGTAACAGCACACATAGGATTTTAAAAGTAGCAAAGGGGAATGAGCTCTCACATTGGCAGATCAGGAGAGGGGCCAAGAGGAGATCTTTTAGACTGTATAATATGGGGAAGGAATTCTGGCAATGAATATTCCACAGAGAAGCGAGAGTCCAAATTGAATTTAAATGTTTTATATAAATTTGTTCAAAAATACACACACACAGTAAGACATAAGGGCACATACATTCAAGTTTCCTAGGATATAAGCAGGTTTGAATGATAGATTGGATGATAGAGAAGGGAATGGGGGTTGTTGTGGGGTAATACGTTACCTAACGATTCTTAGAAGGGTAGAAGTAGAAGGCAGGGATTCCATGCCAGCACAGAAACCCAATGAAGGACGAATTCATGTCTCACCACCAACAAGAACATGTGGCAATGAGCAAAATGTTGCAGGTGAACTAAACTTTTATAAAGTGGGTCGTTCCTTGGTGGGAAAGGAACCAATCACGCTAAGTTTCACATCTGTGCTGGGTTTGGGGGTGCTGAGGTAATTAGTCAGCTCATCTACTGCTAAACCTGGGACAATGGGGCCAAAATTGCTTTGTTAAGCTAAACAAGGAAACGCTGAAAGGCTTCCATGCAGATTAACTCTTGAGAGTCACTGCCCAGGATATTCAGATTTAGCTGAGACATTTAGATCAGGATAAGGTGAGTGGTTTAGGAGTCATAACAAAGGTAGAGGAGATGCAGAGAAGCAACCCTTTGTTGCTAACTTGGTTTCCAGAAGAGATAGGGAAATGCAGAATCTGATACTGAGGTGGCTTTCCATATTCTTTGTCTTTAACAGTTTCTATAGCAAGGTGTGGTAATCAAGCATTCTAGTTACTCAAATGAGACCTCCAGGTTATGCTGGAGTAACTCATTATCTTAGCTTTTGTTAAAGTAGTTTTGACCTTTTGGCTGTGGTCAGATGATCATGCGGCTACCTACACCCATAGGAGTGCTTTTGGCAACTGGCTTTTGCCAATATGATTTTTAAAGCAGAAATGTATATAAATAATATTCTGGGGGTCCTTTGGGTCGTTACACCATGTTAATATGTTGCTGACTGGATCGTTGAACCTGTTGATGTCAGTGAGGGAGACCCTGAAGTCAATAGTGTTGACTGAAATACTTATTGCTTGACCACAACTTTATGGCACATATATGTAAAGTTGGTGATTCCCTTCTGCGCTCTCTCATCTGCAGTCACCAGTTAATGATGAACCCTGCCCTTTATAATTAAGGTCTTGCTGACATAAGAATGAATACACAGTGAAGAGTAAACCCATAACTTCATCTGACTGACTATGGGAGCAGACATTCTGGATTTTACAGGTGGGCTGCTAACATAATGGCATAAATTACTTTTGATATTAATAACATACTTCTTTTTTCTGAGAAAAATGAACAACTGAGCCAACCACCTAATCACCTGAAATAATAGATAAAAGATCTCGTTTACCATTCATAATGCAAGCATACTCCAGGGAAGCAATACCCTTTCTGCCAAATGTGTGGCAGTTTACAAACAGAATTGACTTCAGATCATTTGAAACTACACAGCATCTCCCATTGGGAGCACTGACTGCAGCTACAAATGTTGCTGGACTTTTGAAACAACTTCGCACTGTTACCTAAGGAACAGGGGGATGTTTACATATGTGGCCATATGTATATATATGTGGTCATATGTACACACACCTCAAATTCTAAGCCTTTGGGAACCTGATTGCAAACTGAAGCAGTACCTTCCACATAAGAAATGAGACCACTGTTCTAAAAAGGTTAACTTTTATTAACTACAAATGGATAGATTGAAGGCAAAACAGAAAGGCAATTCAAAAGACAGATGACAAATATAGTTGGTAAGTTTAAAAAAACCCTTCAAATATCAGCACTGCCTCCTAATCAAACAACTACTTGAGTCTTTGATAATTAAGATGCCCAGTTATGTCCAACCCATGGTCAGCCTATGAAAAACTGTGTGAGTGTATACAGGGCGTAGTGCCCAGGGTGCGGGTGTGTCTTGCACCGGGGGTGTGGCAGGGACGTTCCAGGGCGTGGCATGGCAGGAGCACAGGTCACACACGTGCCCTGGGCGCAGTTCCCCCTCGCCACAGCTCTGGATGTATGTATTTTTCTAAAGAACATGGAAGAAGGATTAGATGACAAATGGAAAGACAGGAAAAATAATGAGAGGCTGAGGTTCGAAGAGAGAGTTATTATGCTAGTGATCTGGAAAGGCTTTGGGAGAGAAAAATGAGGCTCCATAGCAGGAACCAGGAACTGCACCAGAACAATGGGGAGGAAACATGACCTGTCCAATGTGGTTAAATCCCAGACCATATATATATATATCTCATTTTTCACCTTGAGGGTGGACTGGTATGTCTAATGATAGTTCCTGGATTCAGACTGAATTACCATATCTGCTAGCTTTAGGCTTCAGATAAACTCTCCCCCTTTACTAGTGTCTATCTTGGACAAAAGCTAACTATTATAGGAGATAGCCATGAAATTTTGATTAACTCAAGCACAACGACTCGATTTTTGCTTACAGATGTGTTGGCACTCAGCTACAGGAGACAAATTTAGCCATTATGAATAACTCAGGAAAGAGGCTAGATTGCTCTCTTTGATGTACTGATACCATCCAAAACCCCTTAAGTCTTCTGTATTACTTGTTTTCCTCTGTTACAAATACTGACCATTCTTCAGGTGGCCAGAATCTGAAAAGATCTTAGCTTATCAGGAAGTTTTCCTTAAGGAGGAAACCTCCTGCAAAGAGTACCCGAAAATCTCATCTTGCAGCCTACCAATTTAAGTTGCCATATTTTGAACCCTAAGTCTAATCGGCACTGCTTCTCTCCCAGGCCCATTGGCATGTGTACTCTGAGTCTGAGGTGTGGTTATTTTTACATGGCTACTTCCCCTAATTCAAGGGCAAAATTAGGTGGCTAGATGTTTATAAGAATCCTGAGTGTATTTATTTTTATTTTATTTATTTATTAAACTTTTATACCGCCCCATCCTCCAGGGGCTCTGGGCGGTGTACAGCATAAAACATGGTAAAACAAGTCACTAAAATCTTTAAAACAGCGGTAACAAACATTAATAGTAATCCATAAAATAGCTTAAAACTCATAAAACAGCAAAAAACCATAATACATAATAAAAGGCGTCCGACCCCAATTTAAAACCTACCCCCATGAGGGGGGATGGCAGGGACATTGTAGGGACATTGTTCCATATACACATGTATGGAAACATGGCTTTGTTACCCAGACTCCACTAGGGGAGCTAAAGAGTTGGAATAGTCCCTTATATGGAAGGAAAGGTGCAATTCTCCCGGATTTGTTGAAGAGTCTGAAGCTGTCGATAGTTCACTTTAGAAGGATTCCAAGTTTGTTATAAAGTATTTATCGATATTCCAGGTATGAAAGGGAGGATTGTGTTTACATTGGTTGGCTAACAGTTTGTATTTTGGTTTTCTGTTATGAATGTTGCAAGGGATATGTGAATTTTCCCAGATTTGTTGGAGCGCCTGAAACTATACATAGTTCATCTCAAAAGGACTCCAAGTTTGTTATGAACTATCTGTTGATATTCCAGGGCTATTTTGGAATCCTTGAAGAAAGAACAGATGGCTCAGCAAAGGCAAAGTAAAACTGCAAGCCTATATATCTTTAAGGAACCCAGCTAGACAAAAGCCAGAAAAGGACTGAGATGTGGCTGCCACCCGGTTGGGATCCACGGTTACTGCACAAGATTAATGGTTTCCTCCAACAGGTGGGTTGGAGGAACGTTTCACTGGGGGACAGCACTCGGGCTGCCCAGTGTTCAGATCAGATCCCATGCTGCGCCTCACACTTCTTTTCATCTGCTGTCAAATAAAATGGTTTGGCTATGGCCAAAATTTTAACCCACAGTCAAGAGTGTTGTGTCATTAATTTTGGTTGGGTGGGCTCTTGAGTGGTAACATTCCCACCCTCGGGTGGCAAACTGCAAGCCTATATATCTTTATGGAACCCAGCTAGACAAACGCCAGAAAAGGACTGCAAGTCTGTTTGAGCACAACAGGCCTGAACTATTATATGTTAATTATTATTTTCTATATTTGATTTCTGTTCATTATTTCTGTTCTGTTCATTATTTCTTTTGAATGAGAGAGAAAACAAGTTGGAAAATTGTTTATTGTAATTTTTGTAAGTGTTCAGTGTCACAAGGTGGGATCACAGTGTCAAAAAGTGAACTCTTTTTGTTTTTAATTGAGAACAATATCCCTCTTGAAATTAAGCTGGGTTACAGAAATGCAAATTGGCACCCGAACAGTGACAGTGCTACCTTATGACCTGAACATTTATATCAATACATTATCCTTTAAATTATTTGTAAAATGGAACTGTGTGAACTCTAGATCCAGATTGCTCTGTTAGACTGAATGGAGTGTTGTCTGATGCAGATTTAGAATGTTCTTTAAGTAATCATGGTACTGTTCGCAAATATAAAAGAATACTTGGTACTAAAGTAGAGATGATTTTATGAGTTTGAAGAAAAAGAGTTTGAAGAAAATTGAAGAAAATTGAAGAGTATGAAGAAAAAAAATTCTGTTCAGTTACTGGCAAGGGCTTGTAACACCTCTAAGTTAGAAAACCAGTGGGTAGTAACACCTATAAAACAAAGCTTAAACCAAAGTGCTCCACAGATGAATGTTAAGCCAACAGGTAGCTCCTCAAAGCCAGGAGAGACAGCAGGAAGGATACTTGTCCCCATCTCTGTTGGTAGAGATTTCTTAGTAGAGGAACCTGAAAGAGTGCACAAAATGGTTGTGGGCCATGCTATAAAGCTGTTAGAAACAGAGAGAAGCAGTTACAACCATGATTCCTATAGATTAAGATTTTTTCTGGAAAAATGCCAAAACCAGCAGGAGAAGTAGATTTTGATACGTGGAGATTGCCAATTCAACACTTATTAGAGGATTCTGAGATATCTGCCGCTGGGCAGAAGTACAAGTTGCCAGAGAGCTTATTGCCTCCTGCTCTGAATGTAGCCTTATATGCAGGAAGTTGTGCCACAGTACAGGATCGTTTAGAGGAATTAGAAAACACTTTTGGAAATACTGCAACTGAAGATGATTTATATGCACAGTTCTTGGAAACAGTTCAAAAGAGTGCAGAGAAGCCTTCAGAGTATTTTTGTAGACCGAAGTGCTGCTAGAGGAAAATAGTAGTGAAGGGAGAAAATTTGCAGGACAAAAATGACTTATCCTTGATCAGGCAATTTATTCATGAATGCTGGGATGGAGTTCTTATTATGCAACTCCAATTTGAGGGATTGTTTAAGTAACAGAGATACAACATCCATCTCTTATTCAAAGATGTTGTATAAAATCTATCCTATTGAGGAAGAAAATGAAGCAAAAACATGTAGAAAAGCAAAACATATGAACAAGTCAACTTCTAAAGTATATAGCAAATTCTGTCACTTAGGGGAGCCTAAAATCATTGAAGAAAATAGAATAGAAGAGAAAGTAAGCGTCGCCTTCCTAAGTAGAAGATTAGCTCGTTTCGAAAGTGTATTTGCCAAACAAGTGAATAGTCAAAGAAAGGATAATAAAATGGAAGATAACTCTCCTGTGAAAAGTGCAGCTCCTTTATCTTTACCCAGGCTCCAAAGAAAAAATAATTTAGTAAATGGTATTTTTGCTATCATTGCGGTCAAGATGGACATACTCAAGTTAAGTGCACTTTCCCATCCAATGCAGAATTAGTGCAAATGAAATGACTTTCCAGCAATGGGAGAAAAGAAAGTGTCAAACAGGCTGAGACTCAAAAGAGGATTGTAGCCAGTACATCAAAGGAGTTGGATGTGGACCAGATATTAACATAATTAGCAGGAGATCCATATTATTTCCCTGTTTTTGTAGAAGGGGTGAAGTGTGAGGGTCTTATTGACACTGGATCTCAAGTTACTTGCATTACAGAAGAATTTTATTCCCAACACCTGTCACATATTTTGCTGCAGCCCTTGAAGCTGCACAACTGTACGATGAATATGAATGAATGGTTATTGCTGTGCTCATGAGAATTACTAAAATCATTTAGTCCATATTACCAATTTTCACAAGGGAAGGTTTCAGAAGTTAGGTATGCATGTTCTCTTTTCCTTTGACAAGGCTGCTTTAAAGATGGTTAATCCAACTAATGGAATGAGACAAAAAGGGATGCCCTATTCGGAAGACAGGATAGAGAGAAGAGCAGTGTCAAAGCATCTCTCTAAAATCTTTGACAGATTAATCCAACATTACGTGATAGATAGAAATGTTACTCATATTGCAGAAAAACCACCAGTATTTGGGCACTGGAATTTTAAATGGTAAAATTAATTTTCCTCTTTTTTTAAAGTCTTCTTTCTACTTACAAGTGAGAGTTGCTTAGTGTGAATGACACATACTATTCACACTAATCTGCATCTCAGGCATTTAAATTCAAAGCTGGGTATAAATAATTGCACTTCTTTAAGGTCAATGAGCAGGTGAAATTTTTAGAGAGAGAAAGCATCCATGATTCAATTACTGTAATGTTTTTGAATGAGGTCACCAATAACTCTGTCACCACATTCAAAGGCTGCTATGAAAATGAACAAAATCGGTAGCTTATTTTTGCTTATGTTGTGTATTGTCTTTTCAGACAAAGATAATAGATTTGAACACACAATTTTATTCTTATTAATAGAAAGCATTTGCCTGGATTAAAGTCCATTGAGGGCTATTTGAAACACCATCTTCTCCAAGGTAATGGATTAATACACACACATACATATACCCGCAGGAGTCAGTTTGACTGACTCAGCCTTCCATCCTTCCAAACTATCTCATAAACACAGTTAACCATAAACTGCATGTTGCAACGACCACAATGTTGCAAAGTCCACAATGGCCTGGTGCTTACTGAGGGGACTATCTTTGCCTTTATACAAACACACATCAGATCACTACATGGCTACAGACAAAGAGAGATCACATGAGACAATGGCCAGTTTTGCACTGCAGAAATGCTCCGTGGTATGTCCACTGGCTTCCCACCTGCAAGCTCCTTGCCCATGGGGAGGCACAGGAAGGTGGGGATTCTCTTGTTTGGTGGGGCGAGCCTGAGCAGCGAGGTGGAAAAAATGGCCCCGATGCTGCTGCTGTGAAGTTCTGCACAGCAGGAAAGTCTCCAGAGCAACAGGGGGGCATTCAAAAATAACCTCCATTTTGGCGGTTCTAGAAAGCCACGGAGCAAAGCCAATGCTCTGGGATGGCACCAAGGCAACAGCATGGCAGACACACTGCATTAACAGGTGCAGTACAGAACTCTCCATTGTATCGGGGCATTCCCCATGCCAACAGAGGAGCAATTTCGGCATGCAAAACCAGCCAATAAGTTATAATTTGCTTTCATCTTGTGTCACCAAAGTTGATTTCAGAAGCCATACTGAAAAATAAAAAAACCAAAGTCAGAGTAGGGAGAAAGCAGGCCTTAATATGACAACATCCATTGGGCAAAATCAGAAAGCAAAGGCTCAAATTAGCTTAAGAGTAAGTACATGCAAAACTATATGCTGTCGTACATGATCTTGCTTTATCTGTGACCACATGATGAGATCTGTGGATTCTAACCACTTCAGTGAGATAACTGCTACCATAAGGCTAACTGTTAGAAAATCCTGGTAACCAGGTAGGACAGCGAAGTTTTGCTCACTGCACAATTGGATTCTACAATGAATAAGGTGATGAAAAAAAACCTGCTGAACAGGTTCCATTTAAGTAGTGTACCATTTTCACCCTGATTACCAAATACCCGATTTATTCTGTTAAATAAGAAAAGATTCTTGTTTCCTTCCTTTGGGTCTCCTGTAGATTACTGATTCAGCTGATGGCCTCAGGTCAGGATGCATCCTTGACACATGAATTAATAGCTATGCTTTCTTTTCAGCCAACCCTACATTAATGCAACAGGAAATTAACAACTACACACAAGTATATATAGCTTTATATCCTGCAGGGACAAGCTGATTATCCTCAATTAGAGAAAAATAAATTAGAGTTTACAATTTGCAATGTTAAACTTCCATAAAGGAGAAACTTTCATTATCCTCTGAGGGTCAAGAGAATCCTTAGGGTACTAATGAAGAATTTGCAACTAAAAGCAATAGGATTAACATAACAGACCTCTGAGATCAATAGCTGCTGTATCAAGAATGATTACCAAATCAGAACTGAAGGCAACTGATGGCAGGCGTGTGGGTTATTAACAAAGCCTCATCATCATCACAGAACACACTGGGGAATAAAGGTGGCTTGTTATGAACCATTCATGGGAACTTTAAGAAGAGATAAACCTGCTTGCATCTGTTGCAGCCTAGATGCTTAGATTGAATCAGCTGTCATTTGAAGATGCTACTAGAACACAGTCTGGTCCTAGTTGTATGGGTAAATTTTATCAGGTGATACTTGTTGAAGCTTAACTGAGTCCAGGCTCTATATTTTTGTCCCTTGTTACTGAGAGCATATAGCTGGATTTGATTGATTGAGTTGGTCAGGGTGGTAATAAATACATCTCTGCTGTATGGTGTAATTCCAACCACTTTTAAAGCAGTCATGAAGCCCTTACTGAAGAAGAAGTCTGAATGACCAAAATAATTTCCATATAATGGACAACAATTTCCATCCTTGGTCAATCTGCTCAAGAAAATGATGGAGCTATGCAGTTTCAGGTAGTATTGAACAGGACAGATGTGCAGACATGCAGACCTATTTCAGTCTCGATCTTAGTCCAGGTATGGGGTGGAAGTGGATTTGATCATGCTGACTCACAGGAAAGTGACAAAGTGGCCCCCTTGGTCTCTTGGCTCCACATCCTCTTAAACCCCTTGGATGATGTCACTACCATTGACGACAGTATCCTTTTGGGAAGTTTGGCTGGCTTAGAAGTGGAGAGAGCAATATGTTTTATTCTTCTGTCATTATCTAGCTGGTCAGTTTCAGGAGGTGATGCTACAGGTCTGTTGCTCATCCTGTGACATTTATGTGGGGTGGGCAGGGAGTACTTCAGGAGTCTTTCTTGCATCCCATGCTGTTTAATATCTACACAAAAACATTAGGAGAGATTCCCCTTAGATTTGAAGTGAGGTGCCACTAATATGAAGATGGTACCCAGGATCTATTTCTCCTTGACAGATGAGTCAGGAGAGCCTGTGGAAATGCAGCAGTGGACAGGTCCACTCAGAAGTTTCTTTGTCTGCAGGTCCTAAGGGAAGTAGGATCCATGGGATCTTCCCATGAAGCCTATGAGCTGCACACAGCCTTGGGCATAATGGAAACCATGGGAAGCTTTTCCTCTGAAGAAACCTCTGAGGAGTCTTCATCCCATGCATTGATGGGGCTAGGGCAAACCTTGAAAGATTGCCACCTCCCACAATGTAGATTATATGAGTTAAGATTGTCTTCCCAAATCCTGTCTCTATAGAAGTCAGGCAGGTGACAACTAGGGGCAGGGATCTTTTTCAATAGCAGTGACTTGCCTTTGGAAATCCTGGCTTCTTGAGCTTTGGGCACCAGGCTGAAACATTTCCCATTACCCAACCTTTCATTTGAAGGGTTCCATCTTTATAATTGGTTGTTGTTATGTCCATTATGTTTTCAACAATTATTTCATAGATCCATTTTAAGCTGCCAAATATTGTTTTATACAGATTTTAAGCTTCTTGTGGGTTCTTGGTTTGCTTTAGGACTTGCTTTAATTTTAATAATTTTATGCTTATTGTTTTATGATTCAGGAGTTGGGTTTGTGCGGTGCCTCAAGGAATAACAGATCCTCAAGGAATCTGAAGAAGGAACTTATACATTTTTGAAAGAAAGATTATGGGACATTGTTTTACTCATATGAAGTGTGGGCAGCTGAATGGAGAAGCAGCTTGTCATTTTGATTGTGGGCACTCTGTATAATGTCTGCAGGAAATATCAGGTCCCAGCCAGACGTTACTAAGAAGTACAGCACCTGGGATGAAGGAAATTCAGGCATATTTGGCTAGTGGTACTTCCTGAAGTAAGATCTGAAGTGACTTTCAGCATAGCCTCCTGCTACTGTCAAGCAGTGACAAGCATATATATTTTCTCTGTCTCTTTAAAGAGGCCTGCTGCTCATTGCAATAATACTTGGGTATCAAACTGGAAAAAACAAGATGATTTCTTAGGTAATTTTAAAGTGATTACTGGAAGAACAAAGATTAAGGTTGGGTAACACTCACTGTCAGAACCAGCAGAACCCAAGTTCAAAATAGAAGGAAAAAAATGGTGGCTCAGACAAATTACTTGCACCCTTAAATGGCCTTCATTCTTATTGTGTACATATGAAAAATGCTGTCAAGTTCATTTTCTGATATGAATATTGTCATCTGGAAAAGCCACTTTCTGAGGATACTTGTAAACAGGCAGAAAACTCCATACATTCTTAGTTTTTATCTTTTAAACAAAAAGAGAGAAGCAATGCCCGAACAATAACCTCATATAGCAATATAGCAATATAGCTCTATACATACAGATCTCAATTTCTGTATTCATACAAGACTCTATGCTCCCAATGCATAAAGAAAATGTCCCTTTTTTGCCTGGATTGATAATCTGGAGACAAAGCAGCAGCCCATTCTGCTGTTGGATAAACTATTTGGATGTCCCACTGTGTACTGTCTGCTTGAGGTATTTCTTCTTGGGAGAGGAGAAGCATATTCTTCTGGTTTTATGCTCCATTGCCCAACTAGCTATAGCAAAACTTCTAGGCAGGCAAAACTTCTAGGCTCCTAATTTGCAACACCAGTTTTCTAGCACCATATTATATATTTAGTCTCAGAAGAAAATCCCTACCAATTATTTTAGCTATATTCAAAAAAGCAGAACATGGCTTGTCTATAAATGCTTAATTCAATGTTCAAAATTGCTAAATCTTAAAGCAGTAACAGAAATTCTACAACTGCAGCTTATCAACATGGTCTATTCTTAAGCAGATCTACAGAGCTGGATTAGGATTTGTACACAGGCCATATTGTGTATATATTATGCGACTAGAACAAAGACACCCTGAGAAAATGCGGAAAGCATATTGTAAAAAAAAATTTTTTTTCAATGAAGAACAAAGACTTCAAGGAAAAGACAACATCCGGAAGGAAATGGCTGATGGCATTGAAAAGATGAGTCATTCCAGAGACAGATTTAGACATATAGATAAGACTGTGCACGCTGAGACAGAAGTGTCAGAATAGACTACATCATACATACATAAAAAGGGGGGGGGGAAAGGGAAAGAGTCCTACCTTTCCACAGTTAACGAGTCTCCTTGCCTACATTCCTGCCCTTGTCTAGAATGTAAACTCTCCATGTAAGTGAATGTTAAGAATTTTAATGAAGTGTATACTTTAAACTGAATTATGCAGGACAACAGCAGGATAGCAACAGATGTAGAGATCTGTGGGTGACATGCTTAGTTTCACTTGATGAATGTTTGTTTTGTTGTTCTGAAAAATTAATGTAATTAAATATTTAAGGAGAACAAGCAAAGTCTAAATTGACTTGGGATGGATTCCTTTCTTCCAAGAGCACTTAAAAATAAATAAATATGTCAGCTGCATTTAAATTAAGAGAGGGTTTTGATCTTGAACCATCCGCTTTTATTGCAAACATTATTTTGTTGTCTCAGCAAGTCATCTACATATTGGGTGAAACTGTTTTCATTCTTAGCTTTACCAAGGTAACCAGGTGAGGTAGAAGGAACATTGGCTAATTCTTATTAGGATGGAACAAAATTAAGACGTCACAACATATCATCTGCATGATTTATATATTTTTGGTGGGCTAAACCTATCAATTAAAATGCTTGCATGGGTATCAGTACAGTAAAACTGAAAATATCAGAGTCACAGGACTAGACATAACACAGTTCAACTTTCTAATCAGCCATTAAGCTCACTGTTAATAGACAGTGGGACAGGGTGTTGAGCTTGGAATAAAATGACCTGAGTCCATTTTACATGAAACTTAAATAACATTGATTCTAAGCCTGATCTATTCACTCAGGTTTGTTGTGGGGTGTTATAGTATCTCATATAAAAGAATGGTTCCACCATAATAATGGACAAATGGTTTGCTACTTTTTAGAATGCATTAGGCTTTGAGAATTATGTATGCTTGCTGTTATTCATAAAATTGATGCTGAATTCTGATCCTATCTGATAAAAATCATACTTAAAGACTTCAGCAAACATTTTTTGGGGGGAGGGGGAGGGTCTATTGGACCAGCCTGGCTTTACAGGTTGGCTCTCTAGTCAGGAATACTTTCTTTCAATAATCATTATTTTCCTTCCTGAACCCAGATGATCTAGCCTAGGTGATCCATGCTATTATAATATGCTTGGCATGTGCTGCCCCTCAAGGTTACTTGGAAACTTCAAATAGGACAGAATACAGGAGCCCACTTTTTGTCTAGGCCAGTTGGTTGCTACAAACCCACATAACAGTTGAACGTGGACCAGTTTTATGGAATGGCCTACTGGATAAGGTCTGGAGAATGCCTTCACTATTTATTTGTAGGGAATCATTTTGTTTGTAGGGAGTCATTTTGATGTATTCTTTCAATTGTTACATTGCTAGCACTATGAGCCCCCTTGTAAGGTAGTATATAAATATTTTAATGATTTTAATTAATAAAGGCATGTATAAATGTACAGACAACCTTCTGGATTGAAAATGGTCACCTTTATTGGTACAACTGCTGACAGAGCCTTAGTACAGCATCGAGTAATGGATCCCTTAACTGGCCAACCTGCCTGCCAGCCAATGTACTCCACTCCACCCCAGTCTGCCTGCTGGGAGGGGGAAGATACCATGGGATAGTAGGTTGAAAGATTTCACATGGGCATCAGTCACTGCGTAGTCTCCCCACTTGAAAGTCAGGGTGTCTTGACAGACCTCAAGCTGTGCATGTCCCTCACCCCAAAATAACTTAAGGTGATCACTGAAGATTGCTGAATTAGGCATGCAGGCCTCTTTTCCTCCAAAATGAATCAGGTCTCAGGCTGATACCACCCAATGCAGTTGTGACAAGAAAGGAAATGAAATCCAAAGTCATAAAAATGCATAGAAAACAAAACAACAGCTACAAAATGTTATGCACAAAGGGAGGGATGAATGGGAAGAGCCATGAGGCCTACTGAGGCCCAGCAGAGTAGCAGAAGCTAATATCCTGGCTGAGTGGACCAGAGGCAAAAGTCCTTCAGTGAGGGCGGCTGACCAGGATCCTGCCCCCCAGTGATTGGCTAGGTGCTGGAAGGAAGTTGAACAATGTCAGGGAGGCTGGGAAACCCCATAGCTGTAGAGGTCTTCCTTGCCAACAACCAGCAGCAGCACCAGTCCTAGTAAGGTCAGCCAGCATCATCTCCTTCCTTGCCCCTTGACATCTGGATTAACATAAATTACATGTAAAATAATAACATGGAATACATTTTACAATACCGATTTTCAAACTACTGGTATATGTATGGACCTGAAAAGCAAAAATGTACAAGTTTGGAGAAGCCACACCAATTCTCTCAGAAATAGCAATCTATGTCATTTGATCAGCACTTTATTACAGCCTTTATTATAGCAAAAGGAAACAGATCATAACATAGTTAACAATAAAAGTGGCCATTGCCATACTGAGATTGAGATAAAACTGAGGTAGAATATTTTAAATAAACTGAGGTGGAATATTTTAAAATAAAATTTAACATTTCAGCCATTTGTAGCAACGCTCACAGACATGATTAGAGATATATTCTGTGCTCAGTTGCAATCAAAAGTCCTCAGGACTGAAGCACTGCTCTTGAGTTTACCAGTGAGGCAAGAATGTTGTCACAGCGGTTTCCTGCAGTTTCTCAAAATCTTGTAGTTTCTCAAAAGCTCAGGATTGTGAGTACACAACAGCAACAAAACAATAGTCACTGTAGATGAACAGCAAGTATGATTAAACTTGAAAAAACAGTACAACGTGTAGGAATAAATATGCAAGCCCTACTTTATATTGGATATAAACAGATTGCTTAAGAACCTGTTGTAATTCACATCGGGGGGAAAAGCACTTGCAACTAAAAAGACCATTTTGTAGGAAACAAAGCAAAATAGCTTGATGCATAAGCTTTGAAACTGGAGATCTGAGAAAAAGAAAGAAAATATTGCTGCACTGTTTGGATTCACTTTTTTAATGAAATGGTTTTGAGCATGATGATGCCTGTAATCATTTGGAATGGAGGCTAGCCAAAAGCAGGTTGGAAGAACAAGGCAACTATTCAGATAAAATTATATTAGTAAGTTAAAACAGAAATATTTTAATTCAAAGATGAGCTTTATGGCCCCATCAAACATTCCTTAAATTTTCAGCATTAAATGGAAACTGTCTACATACTCATGCAACCTCAGCCAATACAAAGGAGAAGTAAGAACATAAGAACATAAGAACTAGCCTGCTGGATCAGACCAGAGTCCATCTAGTCCAGCACTCTGCTACTCGCAGTGGCCCACCAGGTGCCTTTGGAGCTCACGTGCAGGATGTGAAAGCAATGGCCTTCTGCTGCTGCTGCTCTTGAGCACCTGGTCTGCTAAGGCATTTGCAATCTGAGATCAAGGAGGATCAAGGTTGGTAGCCATAGATCGATTTCTCCTCCATAAATCTGTCCAAGCCCTTCTTAAAGCTATCCAGGTTAGTGGCCATCACCACCTCCTGTGGCAGCATATTCCAAACACCAATCACACGTTGTGTGAAGAAATGTTTCCTTTTATTAGTCCTAATTCTTCCCCCCAGCATTTTCAATGAATGCCCCCTGGTTCTAGTATTGTGAGAAAGAGAGAAAAATTTCTCTCTGTCAACATTTTCTACCCCATACATAATTTTATAGACTTCAATCATATCCCCCCTCAGACGTCTCCTCTCCAAACTAAAGAGTCCCAAACGCAGCAGCCTCTCCTCATAAGGATGGTGCTCCAATCCTTCAATCATCCTCGTTTGAAGTTTTTGCTGTCCCCAGGGCACTGTTTATGGCCCGGGCGGAAAGGGCCAATGTTTAACATTGTAATTCACTTTTTCACAAATAGATGACATTTTTGTTGGAGATACAAAAATTAAATTAAGTAAAAGAATAGTAGTTACAATACTGATATAAGGAATGAAAGCCATTTCAAGGCTTATATAAACTGGAAGTAGATGAAGGAAGCTTTGACTCTCAAAAACTCATACTCTGAAAATCATGTTGGTCTCTAAGGTGCTACTGGGATTGAATATAAACTGGAATTTATAGAACATCCTAACACAGTGGCATGGCCATGGCACTGGTCAATATCTTCAATATGTTCTTAAGGCACAGACAAGTCAATGGCCGTTTCCGCACGGCCACGATGGGGGTTGGGTCGGCGTACATAATGCCGACCCAACCCCCCCGGGACCGTTCGCACGAACAGTCCCGGTTGCGACAGGGAGGACGGCGCAGGATCCGCACAGGCTGCGCAGTCCCCTGTGTCCTCCGGCCTCCAGTGCGTCGCACAGGCCAGGGGACACGCCCCCCTGCCCTGCATGACAACTCGGAAGTCGCAGGGCAGGAGGTGGTGAGGCTATCAGTGAGATTTTATTTAAGGGAAAGGGGGGGGAATGGCGCCTTCCAGCCACTGCCGTTTGCACAGCAGCAGCCGGAAGCTGCTGTTTCCCAAGAACCTCGCTGGGGAAGCAAGGTCGGGAAACAGCGGCTTCGCGCCGCTGGGGAGGCGTGAGGGCGGCGCTGCTGCAATGCAGTGGCGGCCCCCATGCGAACAGCTCCCTGGGGACGGCATTTTTGCCATCCCCAGGGCGCTGTTTATGGCCCGTGCGGAAAGGGCCAATGTTTAACATAGTCATTCACTTTTTCACATATAGATGACATTTTTGTTGGAGATACAAAAATTAAAGCAATGTTTCTACATTTTAGATAGGAGCTATCAGTTTATTGAGTATTGAAGTCTGGAGCACCATTACAACACATGTCATAGGCAAATGATCTGTTTGAAGGTAGTTGTGGGTTTTTTAAAAATTTGTTGTCAAGTCACAGCTGACCTATGACAACCCTGTAGACTTTTCAAGGCAAGAGATGTTCAGAAGTAGTTTGCCTGCCTCAGTGACATGGCCATGTTATTCAAATCCAAATACTTGCCAAGGTCAACCCTGCTTAGCTTCTAAGATCAGACAAGATCAGGCTAGCCTGGAGCCATCTAGGTCAGGGCACTGACAGGTAGTTTATACTTGGCTAGCAATTGTGAGGTTATTCCAGCCATTATTTTATTTACAAAATATTTTTTTACTCCTGAGGTAAGAGTGAGTTGGAAAGGAGCAGTAGCATTTAGCAAGGTCACAGACTCACAAGTTACCACTCTGGAAACTTTCTGGTGGTGAAGTTCACTGTTCCACAGAGAAACACAATGACCTTTCAATAACTCAACTGAAAAGGGATTGGATATGGGCCATGTCACACATTGTGTCTTCCATTACAATCACTATGACAGAAAAATGCAGGTAAACTTAAATGGTGGGTAACTAATGTTTCACATACATGGAATTTAGCAGATATGCATTACAGTTACACACTTACTGAAAGTCATACAGTTACGTCAATGGAACAATATTCCAGTTTAGTAGACCAACAAAATTTTTCATGATATAAACTTTTGAGAGCCAAAGCATGTTTCATTAGATACCATTATATAAATGCATACCGAGCCATAACTAGGGTTGAGCCAGCTATTCGCAAATATAGACTTTTAGTGTAACAGTAACATTTTTGAGGAGATGTGAAAAGTCATTTGTACGTTTTGTGTTTTTTTCATAGTCACCAACTTTAACCTTGTTCTTTATGCTTCCAACCAATCATAATGGGAACATGATATGCCCATAGTTTCACTGTAGCATTAATGTGATTGTTTCAGCAGGAAAAATATATTCTCTTCCCCAAACAAATTTACTGTGCTCTTTCAACCAATACAATTACCCAAAGGCATTTGGGAGGGGTTACAAAAATCAGTTCCTACATCCAACTTAGCTGTCATCAAAACTCAGTCTAATTTTTCCTTAGTTACTGCACATTTGTCAAAAATGAAAGGGAGGTATGTATAGGTTGAGCTCTCAGCTGCACAGGTGATAAAGTTGTCCAGAAGCTAAGCATGTTGTTTTTAAAATCTACTGAATATTCTCAGTGACATCTGAATCTTTTGAGCTCTTAGACAATCATACTACACTGGTGAAAATTTAGTGGGATATCATGGATATCAGGTAGCAATCAGTTGAGAACAAAAGTTTTACAGACACCTAAACATGCAAACGAACAAGCAGAACAGGAGGCAATTTTTATTTACTTCTGAAAATGTTATACTCTTAACATTTAAGATGCTGACACAACAAAAGATTCAATTTGGTATGCAAATACTTTTAAAGCAAGAAACATAGATTAAGCCACAACAGTGTGACTGGTTTTCTGCAGGGAAAGTGTGCGTATCATCCTCAGAATCTTTCCTTGTAGCTCAGTGGTAGAATACAGAATTTCTCAAGTTTAGCCCAAAGCCTCGACAATTAAATAACATCATGAAGCTGAGCCTGAAATTACCTTTCCTCCCCTAAGGGCTGCTGTTAACCAAAACAGACAAAATGGAAGTAGATATACTAGTGGTCTGACTTGGAATTAGGAAGCTTTATGTATTCACTGCACTTGTACAATGTGCTTAGAACTGAGTTAGACACAGTACTGGCATACAGTTACTGGTGCCTTATCACTCATAAAGAGAATTATTTTCTCCCACATTGATCTCTACAGAAACCTAACCATTATTTATAAAGATGCATCTCAAATGACAAAGCCATATTCAAATGGTAGAGCTTGCCCTTCAATGATAAATAGTTAGTAAACACAACTCAATTGATTACTGAACAGTATCTCTAAATTGTGATAGTCATAGGAAAAAACAGAACTATTTTTGTTATGGTAAGAAAATGAAAGTGGATGCTATATGGAAGCTGCTAAAAGTAGGATGATTTAAATATTCCTTTCCCCCCATTTTAATTATTCACTACTTTGAGCCTCTACCAAAGGTTTTGTTTTAATCTAATGAGGACAGGTTATAACTTCAAGAAAATCCTAATGAGAAGACTAATGATAGGGATGGGGAAGAATTATCCAAAGGAGAAGATGACTCAATATGACGTAGTTGATTTATAGTGTCAGGGGACATGCACCACGAGCCATTACAAGAGCTTTGAAAAGAAAATGTAAGTCATATTTGAACTTCAAAGATCATGCAATCTGGGAACTATCATCCCGTTTCTGATGGTAAATATTTCATGGGCAAAGCTCTATTAACTCCTCAGTGTTTAAAATTCCAAAATGTTTTAAAATGACTTGAAAAGCCTGGGAGGAATATAGAGGGGAAAAAAAGAAAGCAAAAAATAGAAGATGACAGCAGAAGCTTGACGCTCTAAATGAAATAATTCCCTTCAATACAAAATGTTCTGAGACAACTCTGCCTGAAAGCATTACATGATAGCAACCTCTGACACTATTCCATACTTCCTTATGCAAATGACATAGGAAATTACAGGCACTTTTCCATCCATGTGGCTTCAAGCTAGGGCCGTGGCCTGGCTGAAATTTCTGGAATACAATGCACTCAACCACACCTTTGCATAGCAAGTTCCACCCAAACACTTAATGATTGGTTCCCCACCCTGGGACATGGACAGTATACCACACTAAACTTTCCCTGCTCAGTTAGACACAGCGTGAAACAGAGGCCCTTTCCACGCAGCGGAAAGGGCACCTCTCAACTGGCAGAAATTATGCCGGTGGAGGGGAAGGGGCCGCTAGCACGCAAGCGTGCGAGCGGCCCCAGCAGAGGCCAGCACAGAAGAGGCGGCTCTTCTGTGTGTCCCCCACTCACCTCGTCCTCCAGCGTTGGTCTAGAGGACTCCAGGGACCCGCCCATTCTGCACTCCGACCTCCAGGGGTCAGAGGGCAGCGTGGGCAGGTCTCAACAGCCCTCCAGACCGACGCTGGAGGATGAGGTGAGTGGGGGGGGGATGGGAAAGCGGCGCCTTCGGCGCGGTGCAATTTGCACCACACCAATGGGAAGGCAGTGCTTTCCAAAAACCTCCCTCAGGAAGGGAGGTGGAAAGTGGTGCCTTCACGCCGCTCAGGCCGCCTGTGCGAACAGCTGCCCAAGGACAGCGTTTTTGCCGTCCCTGGGCTGCTGTGAATGGCCCATGCAGAAAGGGTCAGACTTTTCTCTGTGATACACCTCTGAAGATGCCTGCCACAGATGCAGGTGAAATGTTAGGAACAAAATCCACCAGACCACGGCCACACAGCCCAGAAAACCCACCAGAACCAGTTGAATCTGGCCGTGAAAGCCTTCGGCAATACATTCTGGAATTAGGTTGGTACTTTACCTACTACTGCCAAGGCTTCTGGTCACCAGCAACAATGACCCTAGATGGGACACTATAACTCTATCCACTTTCAGAACCTCCCAGACCATACTGAAGGTATGCTGGAATACCTTAGCTAGAATGCCTGATGTAGAATTGGTTCCTAAAAAAGTATCTGTGTGGGTAGTACAGATCACAATCATGACACAGAGAAGGTGGGGGTAACTGCACCATTTCCCCACTTAAAATTTCCACCTGGTTACTGGCTACTTTTAGCTCCAGTTAAGTAAAAAAATGCAGATGCCCATTCTCTGCCTTTCTCCCCCTACCCAAAAGTGAAATTTAAAGTAACCCAAGGAAGACATTTTAGATCAGGGGAACTGCACAGGAAGAGAGTTAATTCCCCCCTCCCCAGCATTGCTGCCCTGGTTCGTATCTGGCACCTCAGTGGCTGCTTTTTAAGAGCTAAATTACACACTGGCATTTGTAGTCCCATAAATTCAGTGCCATGTAACTTGGCTCTGTAAAGCACAGAGTGAAGTCCTATGATAACATATGCAATTAATACGATAGAGGCTGACTGAACTTTTCTGTCGTAATGCACTGGTTAGGCTCATTATTCATAAAGAAATTACAGATTATTTTTTTAAAAAATTGTATTATAACCACTGTGATAACAGTTCTATGCCAGGTTGAAACAAATTTAATATTGGAAATTATTCATAGAATTCTAAGCCAAATATCTAATAACAAATGATGTCTACATCTGGAAAACACTGTTGATTCTCCAAACACTATACGAATCTTGACATTACATCATTGCTCTGCTAAAACTTGCAGTTTCCATTAATACATATTTCTCCTCTACTTCAACAATGTTCATGGAACTGCCATGTATTCATCCTTTGTCGGAACACATCAGTCTGATTTAGAGTAAAATAAGCACACAAGTGCCTATGTGGAGATTCGGTCTAGCTTACTTTCTCAATTCACTACAATACTGGACATGACATACAATAAAGACCTTTGTATGAAATTGGCTTTGATAGTGCAGTAATATTAAAGTCATTTGTAAGGATCCAGACTTCTTGCAGCCTAAAAAGCCATCTTGCAGGAAATGGACCACTTGAGTTAGTGTCTGATAAAGGGAGCTTTGACTCTCAAAAGCTCATACCCCAAAAATCTTGTTGGTCCCTAAGGTGCTACTGGACTTGAATCCAGCTGTTGCAGTGTAGACCAACATGGCTACTCTCTGAAATGAAGTTGGGAAAAAATCCTTAAGGTTCAGGAAGGCTTTAAGCTTGTTTTAGTTGTAGGACAGAGTTAAGAGTAACACCGCTTTGTGCATGTTGAAAACTCCCATTTATTTATTTTTGCCATCAAGACACTGTAAGGGTTTTAAAGGACGAGCTGTTTGGCACTGCTGGCCTCCGCATCATGACCCTGGTATTTCTTGGAGGTCTCCTGCCTAAATACTAGCCAAATTCAGGGTCTAGGGCAGGGGTCTTCAAACTATGGCCCTCCAGATGTTCATAGACTACAATTCCCATGAGCCCTACCACTTGGCCATGCTGACAGGGGCTGATGGGAATTGTAGTCCATGAATGGCTATCTCAGGCCTGAGGAAAACCACTCAGTCTGAATCTCTGGTCTAGAGTGTGAGTGGCCCAAAATCGTTCAGCAACCTTCCATGGTATGAGTGGGGATTTATACCTGGATTTACCAAATCCTGTTTTGCCACCTTAACCACTATACCTTGCTGGCTCTTGAAACTCCCATGAACCTCTAGAGTGGATCTCAAAAATCTGGGGGAACCTGTGTTGAAACAAAAAAAACCCCACTGCTGCTTAATAAATAGCCATATAAAACATTGTAAATGTATCTTATAATCATGATTTGGAAAGAATAAAGGTTGTGCTGTTCAACCTGTGTGCTGTTCAGCTCAAGAATTTTATAAGGATATCTCCAGGCAACAGGGAAATGTAAATGCTTCTTGTGGATGGTGGACTGTTTCCTCTTCAGTTTTGCTTTTACTACAATGCATACAGGATATAGATTGAAATATTAAATACATTAGTGAACAGGAATTACTGCTCCCATGGCAGGGATTACACTAGATAGCATTCACATCCATTCCACTACCTAAGTGCATTAATATTTACCCGGGCGGGGTGTGTGTGTGTGTGTAATAATTTACTTTGTGGAAAAAATGCACCAAAATGCTTCTGTTCTTTAGGAATGGGACGACATCATCATCATCATCATCATCATCATCATCATCATCATCATCATCATCATCATCATCATCATCATCATCATCATCATCATCATGAAACCAAATGGGCAAAGTATGTCATAGTGATCAAGGACAAGAAAGTGACCATCGTCAACATAGCGGTATTTGGTGACAGCAGAGTTGTAGTAGTAGTAGTAGTAGTAGTAGTAGTAGTAGTAGTAGTAGTAGAAGAAGAAGAAGAAGAAGAAGAAGAAGAAGAAGAAGAAGAAGAAGAAGAAGAAGAAGAAGAAGAAGAAAGTTTCGATTTATACTTCATCTTTCTCTCCTATAAGGAGAGTCAAGGTGGCTTACAAGCGCCTTTCCCTTCCTCTCCCCACAACAGACACCTTGTGAGGTAGGTGGGGCTGAGAGAGTTCCAAAGAACTGTGACTAGCCCAAGTCACCCAGCAGGAACGTAGGAGTATGGAAACACATCTGGTTCACTCTGCCACTCAAGTGGAGGAGTGGGGAATCAAACCTGGTTCTCCAGATTAGAATTCACCTGCTCTTAACCACTACACCATGCTGGTTCTGAGAAGGTCACTAAATATCACGAGAAGGTCATTAAATACCATGATTTGAAAACTGAGCTTCAGCGACTATGGCACAAACCAGCTCAGGTCATTCCAGTGGTAATTGGCAGCCTGGGCGCCATTCCAAAAACACTGGGGCAGCACTTGAAACATCTTCAAATTGACAAGATTAACATATGTCAGATTCAGAAGACAGCCCTGCTGGGATACACACAAATACTACACCAATAAATAATAACTTCCTAAGCCTCTGGGTGAGGCTCAAATTGTAATGAAAGGCCAACAACCAGCTAAAAAACTGGCAGATGTGAAATCAACCATAATGTCGGTTGTCATGCAGGTTAACAAGGGCCACATCGCATGCTGGGGCCCCTGGGCATGAGTTGACAAGTGAGCTACAAGTGGACCAATAATCCAAAATAAAGAAGTATATTGCGCAAGAAAATTGTGCCATCATGGCTTGTTACTACAACTCAGAGCCAGAAAAAAGAGGATACTTGAAGCAGATTTACGAACTGTGGAAACAACAATACCCAGATTAATATGAGAAAGTCACTGAATAACACAATCTGAAAATCAAGCTTCAGCATCTATGGCATAAACCAGCTGAGGTTGTCTCAGCGGTATTGGTACCATTCTGAAAACACTAGGGCAGGACTTGAAACGTCTTTAAATTCACAAAATTAACATCTGTCAGATTCAGAAGGCAATCCTGTTGGGATCCGCACAAATACTACACTGATACGTTACAGCTTCTTAGGCCTCTGGGTGAGGCTCAAATTGTAATGAAGGGCCAACAACCTGCTAAAGAACTGGCAGCTGTGAAATCAACCATAACAATATTAAAAATAATAATAATGGTAATAATAGTCCTAAGATATTATTAGTGCACAACATCCTAGTAAATCTTCTGGTAAGATATTAGGTTTTATTGCATCTACTCATTCTAAGGAATGATATTGCTCTTAAGTGTACAATTTCACATTTTGAGTCTATTTCTTAGAAGCCATAATTAAAGAAGTGGAAGGCATGAAGAGGCCTCAGAGAAATACTCAAGCTAATGAAAGAATGTGAAGCAAAATTAAATGTCCAAAAACAGATGAAATCGATTTTCAGTATCAGTAATGAAAGGGGTTATTGGGGATGTGGCAGGATATAGAAAATGCAGAGCAGTTTTCTTTTCTCTTAAATCCACATGAAAAGGCAAATATGGTGATAAGTGTTGCCATTATTATTAATAAAATAATAGAGTTTCATTATTATTAATAAAATTATAGAGTTTCATATTAGCAAGGACCTTTGTTAGTAGCAGAGTTTGGGATTTGCTTAAAATTATTACTGACATGAAAAGTGACATTTTTGTTTGCTATTGTATCATAGAAGTATTGCCAATACTACAGTTTCCACTTCCAGTTTCTCAACAGGAACGTGAACAAATCCCAGAACTAAGCACGTCAGAAAACTGTTTATCTCTGGACAGTAACATCTTTAATATGTTCAACAGAAGATTTATTTTGAAAAGTCAGAGAAGGAATTTGGAATAAACAAGCTGTCTCTCATACCAGGAAATGTGCTCTATTCTGTGCTAGCACCATTAACAGTCTGCTGGGCATTCAGGTGAAAAGTGGAAGACAATGTGTTTAACCTTCGACTGGTCGGTAAATCTTGTTTAACAGCCAGACAACTGGTCAGTATTTCAGGTAATATCTGAAAAGTGCAGCGTATATACCTTTCTGTCTCATGCTCTCAGGTTTCAGGATTTCCAACTCAAATTCATAAAAGAGGTCACAGCAATAACGAGAGACCATTTCCTCGCTCATGCCAATTATGGCGGTACTGGGAGGATAATTTTCAAACTCTGATTGTGCCTTTCCATATACACCAGGAGACTTGATTCTCTTTGCTTCACCATGCAGCAAGATCAGTAATTGCCTGGAGGTGGATAAAGCATAATGCTTCTCTCTTTGCTGAGAGGCATAAATCCAGGTTTATTACAGAGATGTATAAATTGAGTAGAAGCTGTGAGGGGAAACTACATGAATATAAAGAATTTCTACTTAACCTTTCCCCCCCCACCCCCATCTTGGAGTAAGTAAAGGACAAGCTAATCCCACCAGTAAGTAAATGACAAGCTAATCTCACCAGTAGGGAATGGATCAATTTATATTTTTCACTACACCTAAAATGTCATTTTTTGCTGTGTGAGCTCTTAAGAAGTACGGTAACCAATGCTGCTACAAGTGTTGCAAAGACGTAATTTGACAGACAAACATTGTCTGCTTAGACAATTATGCCCGAACGTGCTCTCTATACAAATCAATGAAATGGTGATCTTTCCCAGTCAATCATGTTTGGTAGTGAAAAGTGCCATCAAGTCGCAGCCAAATTATGGCAACCCCATATGGTTTTCAAGGCAAGTGATGAACAGAAGTAATGTGCTCGGCATAGCAACCCTGGACTTCCTTTGCGGTCTTTCATCCAAATACTGATCAGGGCCAACCCTGCTTAGCTTCTGAGATCTGACAAGATCACACAAGCCAGGGCCAATCATGTTTACAGATGCCCGATTTGTTGGGCTACTTTCTATCTGATTCTTCACACTGCTGCGCAAATATAAGACTGAAGCATGTGGAATATAACCACATAACCAGCCAACAGCAAAAAGAATAGTAATTCATCCCCACAGACATGGTTGTGAATCATTAAACTGCATTTGTAGTTTTGCTGAGAATAATCCACAAAGCTATTAGCAATCAAAACAGCAAATGAAAACTTCCACTAGTGGTTTCTTCTTCATCAGTGAAGTGCAGGGGGAAGGAGGCTTCAACATGCTCACAACTCCCAAAACAAAAAGAAGAGGAGGAGTTTGGATTTATATCCTGCCTTTCTCTCCTGAAAGGAGACTCAAAACAGCTTACAAACTCCTTCACTTTGGCCCCTTCCAAACATGCAGAGAAATGCACTTTTAATGCACTTCGCAGCTGGATTTTACTATGCAAAATAGCAAAATCCACTTGCAAACAATTGTGAAAGTGGATTGAAAGTGCATTATCCTGCATGTGTGGAAGGGGCCTTCCTCTCCCCACAACAGGCACCTGGTGAGGTAGGTGGGGCTGAGAGAGCTGCGAAGAACTGTGACTAGCCCAAAATCATCCAGCAGGCTTTGTGTGTAGGAGTGGGGAAATAAATCTATTTCACCAGATAAGAGTCCAATGCTCATGTGGAGAAGTGGAGAATCAAACCTGGTTCTCCAGATTAGAGTCCACCACTCTTAACCACTATGCCACACTGGTGGATATGATCAGAAACAAGAACTTTGAACACAAACGTTTGCTGGCTTAGACTTACAACCTGTCTTAAAGGTGGGTCACCAACTGCCCAGACATTGTTCCAGCAGTAGCAACTACCCCAGTTGTTGAAGAAACAATTGGTCTTCTTATTTGGGTTGTTTACAGCTAGAATGTTATGGAACATTGAAAACATAAACTGTAATACCACTTCCACTTACTATGGCTTTGCTACAGACAGCAAAGTCATTACCTGTCATCTGGCATTTTTCTTCTTTTTTGATTTGCTGATATGTTGCTTGATGTCGTGCTATTTTTCATTTTCCTTTTGTTACTGAAGTCCTTTCCCTTATGCCATGGAGGCCAGGTTCATTATCTCACAGGTTTTGAATAGCTGTGTCACAACTCCTGCTATGCTTATTTGTCTGTATTTTGTCTGTATGGATTTCTGCTTTATAAGGCAGTTCCAGTTACACCATAAAAGTTGCACAACTACTACAATTAGCCTGACTGTAGCATAAAAATGAGACCTGTGAGAATTTTAGAAATACAGAATTTTTGTTTGACCATGTACATACATTTTCCGTATTCAAAAGGGGGGAAATGTGCATACATTTGCATGTTTAAATATACCATGTTCTCAAAACTATCATGTGCTTGCTAATTATTAGTCTTATGTCTTCCTAATGATTGACAGCCAGTGGTTTGAAACATTAAAAATACTCATCTTAAATTCTTATACATGAATGCACTTGTCTTTCTGAACTGCTTTGCCAGTCGGCCATGAGACATATCATCAGGGAGCTCAAAGTGAAGGAAAATTAACAGGATAGGCTGATACATCTTTGCAAGAAAGCTGATACATCTTTGCAAGAAACATGTCTTTCCTTTAGCAGCCAAGAGGAGAAAGAACACAAGACGGCTGGTCTTTTGTAAGTATCTGTCCCTTTTGTAAGTTTCTGTTCCTGTGACATCAGCAGAATCAGCTCTTCATATGAGCTGCATTGTGGCCTTTGACAACTCAGGGAACATGAGTCCGTTCTGCACAGCACAAATAAGACATCCTGAGGACCTTAAAAATAAGTTTCTTAAGAAAGAATTCCATACAGATTTTTTCCCAAGATGTCCTCACGATGCCTTATTTCAACTCAAGATGTCTTTTAAAAAAAATATTTTGAAGTGCACTTATATTCATTATCATGGCTGCAAGACATCTCTTGTCTGGTTGTACAGAATACAGAGCTCAGGAGGAGTTTTATTTTTCCCTTTGACCATTTCGCTCTCTGGTCAGTTTCACCCTCTGCTTGTGTCAGACATTTTGTGTGCTGGTGAAGGGATTCTCCCTGCCTCCATATAGTTTTCCTCCCCCGCCCCAATTTTGGAGGAGCTATCTTCGAAGATACGTAGACACACATAAGAGAATCTTAGGCCCCTTCTGCACACGCAAAATAATGTGTTTTCAAACCACTTTCACAACTGTTTGCAAGTGGATTTTGCTATTCCACACAGCTTTAAAGAGCACTGAAAGCAGTTTGAAAGTGCATTATTCTGCATGTGCAGAATGAGTCTTAGCTTCTTGGAGAAAAAAAAATACAAAAACTATATATTGCTGGAATTAGCAGGAAGACCTTAGTACAATTATGTATTTTTGGGACTGAAAAGGTACTCAGGATCAGAGCCTGTATAGCAAACATCCCTAGGGCAACCTTTAGCTCACAAAATGTTGGGCACAAGTGGAGGGTGAAGGTTGGGCAGGAGAAAGTCTCTTTTCCCCTCTGTTGCCTGCGCTGTCCAGAACCAAACCAACAGCTGCTTCTTTTAAGACATCCCTCGGATGTGTTATTCTGGGTGTGCGGGGAGAAAAGAAGCAGTCGCCCCTGTTTAAGACATTCCACAGCCGTCTTTTTTGTGCTATGTGGAACAGACCCAAGTGTCTGACATTACAGCTTTTGAAAGTGGAAGGAGGTATAAGCATAGCATCAACATTTGAAATACAATAATAGGTAATTATTGCTAACCAATAAGCTGAGAGAGAATGAAACAGGACATAGCCATGTCCCCTGACTAATGTAATACATAACAGACATGGAAACAAATGGTCAAGAGTAAGGTTGCTTTCACACATGCCAGATAACGTACTTTCAATGAACTTTAGCAATCATTTGCAACTGGATTTTCCTGGATTTTCAGAAGGCTTGACTTTTTATTTTCTTGGAAGTCGATCTACAAGCACTGAAATTGACTTGGCCATGGTTTTTCTGCACATGTATCCTCCCTCTGCATTTTCATGACTGTGAAGTTATCTCTTTCTCATGTTACCTTTTGTACCACCAGTCCTTTCTTACACCAGGAAATTTTATTGCCAGGGAATCTTGTGGATTCTGCCACACTTATCAGGAGGATACAGTGGGGAGAGGGAAGGAATAAAAAACAGCGCACCACCAGGACCATGCAATGCTTTGATTCCCTATGGATATTTTGGTCTTGTGGAAAGGTGATACTGCCATTATCAGGATATGTAATTGGGTGGGATTTTCTGAATGGATAGCTCACAGGCTAGCATGATTGCACATCACTGCCCATTAAAAATGCTGCTGGCTTATAACTATGCTTAGTGGTGAATTCTTGTTATCGCTGTTCTCCTTATAAACTTCGACTAGCTTATTAATGCTTATCTAACTTCACCATTAAAATACTGATCTGTTAGGAAGCCAGCAGAATTTTAGCTTAGCCTTGCTCTGTTCACTTTTTTCAAGAGATCTAGATTTGCTGTTCAGGAATGAAGGAGTTTTCTAACTTTTTCCCTTTCCCTCCCAGTTTTATAGAGGGTGCTGCTGTCTGACCGAAGTATGATGTTGAAGTATTTTCATCAGGGATATATCAACCACTGGAAGCCCTGCCTTCATATCATTTGATGAACATTCAATTGGTTTCATAGATCTTTACAATATATTTCCATAAAAATACATTTCTCAGGAAAATCTCATAAGCCATGCATTTATTTCAGCATACAACTAGCTGTCTAGGACATTCGCTATGGTGAGCCATAAAACAAAATTTAGTTGGTATGGTGACCCAACTAAAAAAAACAACAGAGCATATTCAGATCAATAAAAATGTAAAAGGCCACAACCATTATAAAAGGCTTCATGACTCACAGGATGAGAAACACTGCCAAAGGACACCAATGGGCATTTTAGCATTGAATACGCACAGGAAGTATTGCGTATTGAAACTTAGAAAATAATCTGTCGTCTCTATAATCCCACAAACTGCCTTGAATTACTTCCAAAATAACATACAGTCTTATGGTTACAACTCATCAAGTGCCTGCATTTATGTTCAGTTTAACACAACACAACAACCTTTATTAGGCATTTAAAATAGGCTCTAGAGCATTACCAGACATTTATGAAGTACAAATCAAGAGTACATTCAAAATGCAGACAAAAAGACTGTATATAGCAGTATACATTACTTAGATAGTTCTGGCACTTGTAAAAGAAATTTTGCTACTTTTTCCAAGAGCACGACATCTGTATTGTTTAACAAAAGAACCACAACAGAACTGTCAGAGTCTCTTTCAGATTTGTCTAGGGCCAGCCTGGGAGAGAAATTTCTAATGCTCACATATCTCGGACAGTCAAGAATAATGTGAGCAAGAGTCTCCACTTGGTTTTTACAGTGTGAACAAACTCGATCCTGGAGAGGGATGGATAAGTAACGACCCTTTGTAATGTTCAGTTTGATTAACATGTGCTTAAATATTTTATTATTGACTTCATGAGACAAGAGTATGTGACTAAAAAGATACTTGCTAGTCCCTGCTATCCTCAGCATCTTCATCAGATGTAGCTATGATATTAGATAGACTATATGGTACTACAAAATTTTGTTACTGATGATCAACTTCCTTTGCCTAACATGTAAATTCAGTTCCACACGTGTTAGGACACACCATCAATGAAAGTGTTCCTTCAACAGAGCTGTACTCTATTTTTTTCTGCACCAAGGTATTTGAACAAAACATCAGAATTGCATAAAGTTGAAATGAATTTTTCTTTTAGAATATTTGATATTCTCATGCACGCAATACAACTCCTTGTATTCAACATGTACATTTAGAAAAATATAGATGTAATGTGGGTGTTACCTATATTGAACAATTAATTATGTGGCTGTGGTTAAATCACATTTTGGTGATTGGTGGTGCAGATTGTAAGGTGAGGCGCTATTCGGCTCTCTTTTTCCTCTTTGCACCAATTCTCTTTCTGAACCCCTAGGCTGTTGTGATGGTGCATTTTCCATCAGATGGTGAAACTTCTTATCAGACCCTCCCTACTACCCTCAAATCTTCAAGTATTTTTGGACCCAGATTTGTCAATCATATCCCATTCCCAGACAGCACACACTGGTTGCCACACTTTAGTCGTTGGCCCCACATAGGAAGCCTTTCTCCAGAAAATTGTCCAGAATTTCTCCAGTAGTAATCCAGTGGGTGTTGTCAGTTTGTGAAACGACTACTTCAGTTCATGCAATCACCCACATGCAATCATTACTGGAAGTAGCAATTTTCTGTTTCTAATTTTAACTATTTCCATAGTATTTTATAATTATTGTTGATAGATTTTATTTAAATTAGTCATACTAGAAATTCCAAAATATTTAAAACTTTTATGTACCAATAGAATTCCTAAAGAATGAGTAGCTTCTAATTGTACCTTCAGGGGAATATTACAACATAACATACTTGATTTTGAAAAGTTCATCTTTAACGCTGAAACTTGACTAAATTTTAGAAGTTCTTCTTTCAAGGATTTTATTGATGCTTTCAAGTCATTTACAGATATTAACATATCAGCTGCATACAAAGTTAGAAGGTACTCTTCCACATTTAACTCCTCTAATCTCATTATTATATTTTAATTTATTAGCTAAAGACTCTAATACTAAAATAAAAAAAGCAGCAGAGAATGTGGACATCCTTGCTTAGTTCCACAATTGATTTTTGCTGTACCCAATATGCAATTATTTATTAATATATGTGCACAAGATGTAGAATAGATAAGTCAAAATGGCATTGGTAAATCTATTTCCAAATTTAATTTGCTACAGTATTTTTATTTATTTTCTACAGATGACGCTGGAAAGACAAATCAAATCAATCAAAAATAAAAATAAACTGTTTCCTCAAGCTGATTAAAAATGTTTATAAGCCTTTATGGGAAAATACTATATTTTATAAAACTTCTTACATTGCATAAATTTTCATTGGACTAGCTTGGCCCAAATATCAATAACAAGAAACAGTTCAAATAGTCAGGTAGTCTCCTGTCAGTGGTGTATCTGTAGAAAACAGCACCCAGGGCAAGCACTACATTTCGCCCCATCCCCAAATTCCATGTGGAGTTCAGGGATTGGGCATGCCTGTTTGATGCTGTAGAAACGATGCGGATAAAGTAACTCTGCTCTGTTTTCATGTTTGCATGTCTCTGTGCAGGCCAAAACCCATGGAAACAATGCAGGTTGCTGTTGCGCCTTCGCACTGAGGTGTGTCTTTTTTTGTACCTCACCTCCCTTCACTGTGTAGCTATGTGGGCAGGTAGGCATGGACCCCCAGAGCCATGGTGACATCTTGCGATGCCGCAAGATATCCCTGTGACCCTGCGTGGCTATGCAGCTGTGAGGGACCTTTAAAAACAAAGGCTCATTCCGCACACGCAAAATAATGCACTTTCAAGCTGCTTTCACAACTGTTTTTGCCATTCCGCACAGCTTCAAAGAGCCCTGAAAGCAGCTTGAAAGTGCATTATTCTGCGTGTGCAGAATGAGCCAAATGGAAGCACAGCCGATTAAAGTGATTCCCAGTCAGTCATTCACTTGCAAGCAGCTGCAACCCAGGTTTTACAAAAAGAATCACAGATAGTGTGATTCTCAAAAAAATCCAGTTCAGGGTACTTAACATGGGGCAGCCTTGTTTAAAAGGTGGGATCTGTGTAGAGTCGCCCCTCCCCCGAAACGGGTTTTTCCCCCATCCCCATCCCTGGTTTATTGGCCCGTGAGACAGGGACTTTATTCTGACTGGCTCCAGCTTTGTACTGCTGACACCACCCTCAAGCTCCACCTGGCCAGTTTAAAGATGGATTCAGTCAAGCTGAGCCCAGCATCAACAGGTGCACCCCACCCTTGAATTCCACATGAAATTTGGGGACCAAGTAAGCCCAGTTGAACACTGGCTGGGTTCACTGTTCAACTGCATGCTTGACCCAAACTCCACCTATTTGAGGGGCATGAACTGGCACCTCTTGAGGGGTGGCACCTGGGGCACCTGCCCTGCCTTGCCCCATGTAAATATGCCTTTGTCCCCTGTACAAGTACCAGGTCATTGCCTTTCCCAGTAATCTACAGTTTACTCTCAGCAAGTTGGGTACTAATTTTACTGACCTTGGAAGGATAAAAGGCTGAGCAGACCTTGAGCCAGCTACCTGAAACTGACTTCTGTTAGGATTGAACTCAGGTTGTGAACAGAGCTTTGGCTGCAGTACTGAAGCTTTCCACTCTGCACCACGGGCTCCTGTGATACAGTACAGCACATCAAAATTAATGTAGTCTAACAAAATAGACGACTGTTGCATAAAATGTCAAACCCACCCTGATTATTCATTACTAATAAACCTCCAAAATGTCATATTAAATAACTGATCTCTCAACTCTAGTGTGGAGACACAGAACATCCCAAAAACTTCTGAAGTCCCAGAATTCTTGTTCTTCATCACTGTTCTGGAGGTTTAATTAGATAAACAATGAAGGGAAAGACTTACCCGGCACACCAGGGGGTGTTTTCAGGTACTTTCCATTAAAATGCTGTATAACCACTTCACATTTTTCAGTAGATTCCATCCTGGAATGCAGAAAAAAAAATTAAAACGAAATTATTATTGCTGAACATCCATCCATTTATAGTTATCAAGAGAGAATTCCTGATGGGGAGAAAACCTTCACAAACTGTTTTTGCCAGACCATAAAAATCAAGGAAGAACATGGGCTATTTTATTATCAGGTTGCCTTAAGTAGCAATAGATAGTGATGCACATCTGTGGCAATAGCACCATATTGTTTAATTATTAAACCACTTCATACATTACATGCTGTTGTGTGCTAAAAATCCTACAACCTGCAACCACTAACCCACATGTCTACTTCCCGCCATGGTCCCAAGAATGGTCTTTCCATGCGGCAGAAAGAAGCTGAGGAATGAAGAATGCAGGAATGCAGGAAAAAAATCCATATATTGTTCTCCATTTTTATTGACTTTCTGCTCCTCCAAGCACCTTTCTAATTTAACTTCCTGCTAGAAGATACGGCAATATTTTCCAGAGAAATGGCCATTAAAAATAAAAGTTTTCATCTTTTTACCTGTCCCAAACTTTTAATTTCAGTCCATAGGACTATTTGCCACTGGAATTTTTAGTTCCTATCACCATGGCTCTCTAGCAAGGATACTGGAGTAATTCAAATCTCTTTTATATCTCACCTTTTCAAAAGGAGCTAATATCTCGCTTTAGAATACAGCCTAACTTGGAAGATGAGATATACTGACATATCCTCCTGGAGGACTAAGATATTCTTCATAGTCTAAACACAGGGTGGTGCAAAGCAGTTTGCATTCTACTACAGAAGTTTACAGTTTGGAAATCCTGACAAGGGGATAATTAAGAGTATCAAATTTTATGTTACTTTTATGTTTCAGGAGGAGGCATTAAGGGAGTCTCTCTTGGCTTGTAATCACTGCCTTTTGTAGCTCCCTCCTCCCCCCTTTTTAACTGCTGCTACAAACATGTAGATGGGCCATTTCTGGGAACAAAAAGAATGGAGCCGAGATTGTGCGCTTTTGCTTCATTCACATTTAACTAAGCGTATGTCAGCAGCCAGCCTTTAGAGACTTTTGACTCTGAAAGAATAAACGCAATAAAAGTTTTTTTTTCTGTAGCTGCGGGGGTGGAGTGTCAAACCATGTTACGCTGTACTACGCAGCAGTGACAATTTCATTTTAATACATGGGGGTAAATCGTAACAACCCAAAGTATTCCCAGAAAAGAATGCAACACAGAGCTGCCAATTTAAATAGCTTCTTCGTGCACTTCATGCATATTATGTGGGAAAAGAATAAATGTGAAGTTCACGGTTCTCTGGATTGACTAAAGGGGCGGGGCTCACTTGAAAGAAGGGGTTTCAACTGGGGGTTCACAACTAACAAAGCTCAAATGGTAGGACAAGCTGTCTGCCATTTGGCACACACATCACTTGAAAACGACATTAGCATGATCAACTCTATCTTAAAATAAAGCATAATAGACCAAGCAGTTTATCCTATGCTCTTTTCAGACACACTTCTGAATAACTATGACCTTGCCCCATCCTTCATCTCTGCTATCGGAGCTGTTAGGAACAATGTAAAACAGGGAAGACAGAGAACATTCCTTGGTTTTCATTCATGATTTGAAACTTCACATTTTCTGATCAGTGATGGGGCTGAAATCCACAACTACCATAACTGCCCACAACTAGTTATACTTTGATAAATGGAGCATCATCCCCTATGAAGTTCTGAATGGAGTCATATTGTAAAAAAAATATGCATGGAATATACTTGTATTTTTTAAAGTATGGCTTTATCCGAGTCTGGACACTGAGCTCAATGCAGAATTATCACAAAAAGTCCATTTTTGTAAGGACTAGGAAACTGGGGGAAAGCCCAGGGAACTTCTGAGACATTCCTGCAGTCAGGTCGGAGCTGTGTGATTCCTAAGCTTGTCTGACCATGCTCTGGTAAGTCCTCCAACACAATATTTATAGCTTATGAAAAACCTTTTTATATTGTTTCTCTTTGCACCCCCCTCCCCCACAGGTCAAATTTTTGTTCTCTTCAGAGCTAAAAAATTTCTCCCTCCAGTCTCAATGTTGAAAATAAATTAATTTTTAACAGCAGAATCCCATTTTATATCACAACCATATTGAGAGCTTCCCCCTCTCTCAGCTCTCCCCTTCCCTTGCCTTTTCTTGAGTGTTTTCCGGGGATTTTCATAACTGAAGACCAATTCAAGTGAAGGAGATGGTTGGTCCTGCACATTACAGGTGATAACACTATAATTACCATTTACATACATACATGCAATGTGGCTTTTTAAACTACCAGTATGGCATCCATTTCAAGAAAGATGTTTCCATCTTTAACTTTTTCTAGCAGTAGCTTATTCAAAAGAGTGGGGGAAAAAACAGCAATTTATTTTGCATTTTATTGCACATACATTTAAACAAGTAACATACATTTAGCTATTTCCTTAGTAGTCCAGGTAAGGATTTTATTTAAATTATTGTTATTCCACCTTTCTCCAGTTAGGGAGTTAGAGTCAATTACAATGGCAGTTTGAATTGGCACACATAAAGGAGGAGTTTAAAATCAAGCAGACCAAAAAACAAAACGAAACTGTGGTCCACTAACACTGCTGGTCCCACAAGGACAATTCTGTCTATGGTTAAATGCTCTCCAATAGATCTTACCCATACTTAAATTGTGGATCCTTGCCTGACATCATCAGCAAGGCAATTCCATCACCAAGCAAAGCCCTTACATGAGCCAAGTCTGATTTAAGGAGCCTGCATGGAGGAACAGACACCAAGCCCTAGGCCTAGCTGGATGAAGATAATGGCCAAAAAGGTACATACTGAAACCCCTTAAATGAGGCAGGTATGTTAACCAGAACATACATAATGACTAATGAAAGAAGATCTTGTACTTGCATCTGTACAAGTGCTGTGGGAGGACATGCATCTCAATGTCAGAGTACACAACTCAAGCTTCCAGCTTATCTTAGGCCATCTCTAGCAAAAGGAAAGCTTTCTGGTGCTCAGGGACTGGAAAGTTCTCTGCTGCTTGTGAAAGCAGTCAGAATAGACAATATGGGACTAAATAAACCAAAGGTCATAGTATATACTGTATCCTGAACTATATTTTCACTATTAGACGGCGACTCAAAGTGGCTTGCAACATCATTCTTAATTTTATCCTCACAACAGTAAGCCTGTGAAATAGTTTAGGCTGAGAGACAGAGAACAGTACAAGGTCATCCAGCAGTGGCAATTTGAATCTGGATACCCTAATAAGGTTCCCTACTCTGGGCTGGGAACTTCCCAATCTGAGGGTAGATCTCTGGCGAATGCAGAGTTTGAGGAGGGGAAGGAGTTCAGCAAGACTGTCACAGAGACCACCCTCAAAAATTTGCCATTTTCTCCAAGGGAACTGACTTCTACATTGAGATCATAGTAATTCTGGGAGGACCCCAGCTCTGCCCCCCACCCCCATGGAAGTTGGCTATCCACTACCTCACACTGAGGTGAGGTGAAAGGGTTAAATGCACACTTTCCGTCTGTACCAGTCCTCCCTTAAAGCTGTACCCTCTGCAGCTACGTTCTATTGGGGGGTGGATAGGGGATCATGAAATTGCACATAATGACATTCCACTTTTAAAAAGAGAAATTACTTCTATAAAACCTCTATGCTGCATTTGTATACTTGCGGTGTTTACAAATATCAATGTTAAGAGTTAGAAGTTCACGCTGATAAGCCAAATGTCACCACCGAAGCAAGTGAAGTGTGTCCTTCTATGAGATATATATTTATGCTATTTTTCTGAAACAGATTGTGTTTTCCTCTATAAAGCACGGTTGCCTTAAGATGGTTATTATACATTTTAAAAAGTAATAGGGAGCTTTCACAATGATAACAGAAATAAATACATGCCAAGACCTTCTAGAACTGAGTCAAGTCTACATGCTTATTATGCCAATTAATACAACCCCAAGTGAAAAAGACAAAATATGTATTAGAAAGAATAACAGAATTAAATGACAGTTCCTAGCAAATGCCGGAAGCTTAAAATAATATGTTAGCAGCACAACTATGTAATTTTCTTTCAGTGACATATGGCATGTATAATTCCATTTTTTGTGCTTTTTTTCTATAAAGCACTACACAAGTGTCCCTTCAGTTGACAAAATTGTATTTAGCCAGATCCTAGTTCGAAAGTCACAGCCCCTGGGTATTGTTACATCTTTGTATTTGAACTAGTGTTTTTGGAAGGTGCTGGTAAGCGGTGAGAAGATTTTATTCATCTTGCTAGACAGATCTCATTCTAATTGTCACTAGAAAATGTGTTTATTATCATGCAAACATCCATTGTACAACAACACTATAACATCTCATGCATTTAAAATGGGTTACTATACAACTGTATGAAGGTCTATTCAGACTTTATATTTTTCAGCGCGGGATTTACTGCAAGTGATTCCTGAATGCCCATCGAGGCATAATTCCTAATATGTACAATTTGACACCTTGCAAACACCGATTCTGACATTTCTGACATCCAGTTATGAAACTTATATTGTTGACAGGGATGCCAATGAACTGCTCATAATGTCCTCCAAAGAACCTCACAAAACTGCAATGTAAATTTTGAACTGGACCAGTTAAAATGAACAGGTATAAATCCAATAAAAATGCAGAGCAGGTTTAGCATCAATATCTGCCTGTGTGCTAGATTGTGATTGTAAGCTGCTTTGAGACTTTTTAACGTAGAGGAAAGCAGGTTATAAAACCAATTCTTCTTCTTCGTCTAATGGACCCTAATTTCTTGTCAGCGAAGTAGGTGTTTGTAGTGACTACTGTTTTCCCAACTAAGTGAACAAATGACTTTTTCTACTTGAGGTTTGAAGAAAATGTTAAAACCATTTTTTCCCTCTGAGCAGGAGGAATGGGAAATTGTTTTCTTGATTCACCTCAGCCACCTTTTTAGAAATGCTAACAGAGGTAAGAAAGAGACAGTGGGATGCGTAAAGTCCAGAGGTGGGATCCAACCAGTTCTCACCACTTCTCTAGAAGTGGTTACTAATTTTTTCTGAGTGCCGAGAAGGGGTTACTAAAGCAACCTCCCTGCCCAATAGGGACTGGAGGTGCGTGTGTGCGGCAGTGCCACTGTTTGAATCCCACCACCATCGGAAGCTGTTATTAAAAATTTTGGATCCCACCACTGGTCAAGTCCCCCCCCCCTTTTTTTTACATGCAGAGATCAGAGATTTGGAGGTTCTAAAATGCTAGAAAGGGCTTCAGGGGAAAAACCGACAAATTGTGGAGACTCTAGAAAAAGGATCTTTGTTCCGACTGACTTGGTCAGTGGGGGGAAAAAGAGGAATAAAACTCCTGGGAGCAAGGAGGAAGGTGTCTCTTTCAGCTGAGTCTCTCAGAGGAGACAGATCTCTCATCTGAGGTCTGGAGGAGGCAGACATTTTTATCATGTGCTGTACCAGGGAACTGAGGAAACCTTCCAGCTAATTGATACATCCGAAGTTCAAAAGCCTTTCCTGTATTTTAACATCTTGTAGGGAATGTATAGAAAGAGGGACAGAAGCATTGTTTTTCTCTCATTTAATTTGGATCCCTTTTTCAATCTGGTGCTCTGCTAAAATTATACTTGTCATTTTCTTTTTAATAAATACTTTTTAAATTCTGCATCAAGGGGAATACAGCCCAAGAAGAAGAAGACGACTTTTAAAATTCTGGCTACTGGTAGCAGTTCTTTGTACCACATAGACTTCCCCTATTTTAGACACACTATTTTAAAAGGGGGCACCAGGAGGGGGAAGTCTGGCAGTTGGCAAATGGGCTATTCCTTCAGGGGTGCATCAGGTAGTAAATCATCCCCGATGTGCCCAGGAGTGGGGAAGCATGAGACACTGAGGCAAGGTCTCAGAGTTTGGAAATGGAAGTTAGGGGGTCCTGGTCTTCCCTGTGGGCAATTCCAATAATTGTCAGGTGGTGGCAGCAGTTACTCAAGAGAAAGAGACAAGCCCCTCTAGGAGGAGATAGGTACCCCTGGGACAGGGTAGGGTGGAATAGGACTGCAGGTCAGATCAGACCCATTCCGCTACAATGGCACTGAACCCTAAGGCAGTGATGGCGCACCTTTTAGACACCGAGTGCCAGGGGCGGAGCAAGGGGAAACTGCACCTGGGGCATGCGTGCGCCCTGCCATGCCCGCCCTAGAATGCCCCCAAAACGTCCTGAAACACCGTCACCATGCCCCTGGAATGCCCTTACCATGCCCCCGCAGGGGTGCGCGCCCAGTGGATCGTTCACCCCTCGCCCCCTTGGTGCTATGCCACTGCCAAGTGCCCAAACTGGAGTGATGGCACGAGTGCACACAAAGAGGGCTCTGCCACCTCTGGCACTCGTGCCATAGGTTCGCCACCACTGCCCTAAGGTGTACTTCTTGTTTACAGTCTGCTGCTCTGACCATGGTGATCCATGCTACAGTAACCTTGAAGACAGACTACTGAGGTGTCAGTGCATCAGCTTGATTGTGATTAAAGGTTGGTAGGGGCATAACACTCTCATTTTACATTGAGTGCTAATTTTTCCAGGTCCAATTCAAGGTGCAGGAATTTACCTTTAAAGTTCTTCATGATCTGGAACACCCATTTTTTTTTAAAGACTGCCGCTCCTGTTATGAGCCCATGTAACATCTTTGCTCAGGAGAATCTTCCAACAGCCCCACCCCAGTCAAGGGTTTGATTGGCTGCTGATTGTTCAGAGGATTCCTCTGTGGTTATCTTGGTCCTACACAATAGTTTGCCAGAGAAAGCTTATGAATTCTGGTACAAGTCCAGGAGGACAGTAAAACCAAACTGTTTAAGTCAGAATTCTGAGTCCCAATACTATAGACACTGTGGGAGTCATTAACTGTGGGGGTTTTTTTTAGGTACAAGGATGCTGTGGTTTAAAATGTTGTACCAGCTTTGTGGATAGCTTCTCTTTTTATTGTTATATCCATGGATGATCTAATTAGTTTTAGTTTGTTACCTGCCTCAGGTCCCAGTTATCTGGGGAAAAGCAGGTCTATAAATATTTTAAATGAATAAATAAAAGCTAATAATATATTTTCAACTGAAAGCCAGGAGCAATGCCATTTCTACACAATTCTGCATAAACTTAAGAGTAACTGGATGGGTTAGAAGCCCTAAATGATTACTTACGCAGTCTGTGAAATGCTACTTGGAGAACAAGCACAATTGCCCAGATGTAGGTATTTCCCCAAACAGATAGCCCAACAAATGTTTTCCCCAGTTTAAACAAGGAAGACAGTGTTTACAAGTGTGCAAGTGTCTGTGCACCAATTCAGTATCTTAATTTAAAAAAAACAACCTGTTCAATATCCAATTTGTATAGAGTCACAAACCATTGCATAAATATTCATAGATATATGAGGCCAGTGGGCTGGAATAAAGAAGTGTCCAGTAAATTAAAGAAATAAATTGTGCTTATTCGTAAGTGTACCTCAAAACATTTTATGCTAGAAACATGTAGCTGATAGAGATCTGTGGTTGTTCAAAAAAAATAAACAAAATATACTCATCAGACCTCAACAACGAAGGATATGACACACACACACTCCCACAAAACACCTCCGATACAAGGCAGTTTCTGCTGGTCCAGTTTAATGTAATTTCATTATAATCAGTATAAGAGAGACAAAGGCTAAATAAAGCAGAGTAAGAGATTATGTCAGAGATCAGTGATGGATATGATCTGACATTTCTTGCACATTTTAATGTTTCTTAAAAGCAGCAATGTGGCTCATATGATATTAGCGGTGGCAGGAAAAAAAGATGGACAACTATTTCTATGTAAAGAATGTGCAGGGGTTGGAGCTTAGAACTGAGCCCCGCCCTCAAAGAGATGACGGGAGTCTAACCCTGCCTTTTCAGCCCCTCGTTATGCTAGTCTGTTTTTTTCAGCATTTTCCCACCCAGGCAACTTGGCATCCAGTATCAGAGCCTTGTTGGTAGACAAATGCTTCAAAAAACTATAGTACAGTAACATAATAAGACACTGGAGGAAGCAAGGTTTAGCTCATGCTCATGCACTCTGAGGTTTTTTTAAACAGAGCTTTTGCCCACTCTCTATTAGACATAAAAATTGGCAAAGCAGGACTGTGTGTGCCTACTGTCTGATCTTTGTGGTGGCAAAATACTTCCACGTGCTTGTTCTGCTCCTAAGAAATTCAAATCCCAATAAAATGAAGACCCTTTTTCCTTGTCTTGGGTAATGAATATAACCCTTGAATATTTCAGACCAATTCAGTTTTAATCATTTCAGAAGTGAAAGCCAATGGGGAAAAAAACAAAGATAAGAAAACAAATATGTCCAACAACCACAAGGGAAAAAAGCAAAAGACACAGTCTACTTTACTATAGACAACTGTAAGAAGAGTACATTCATGCGACAAGCATTCTTTTTTCCCCAAAAAAATCATATGTGTAAATGATCATTGCATAATGTACAACCTCAACCTGAAAGGGAGCTAATTAAAGAGGAAGAAGATTACATGGGCTGTTGTTTTCAACGTGTTTTGTCTCTACACTCTTTGTCCATGTGGATCTTGCAAAAGTTGGGCCTGCTTTTCCTCTTCTGAGGTTGCCTCTTGCTTGGAAAGAGAATTGACGGATATCCTCATGTAAAGAACCTGATCCTTCTCATAGCTAGCTGCCTAACATTTCTGTATATGCAAAGCCTGTGTGGAAGCATGTAGAAGGAAGTCACTTATTCCTGGATAACCCCCAGCATTTCTCATCTTTATACTCTTCGAGAATACAGTTTATATTACTGCTATCTTTGAAAGTCTACACCTTATCACTTCTCCTCACTCCTCCCATTTTGGTTAAACACATTGCTGTGGAAATACCAAGCTTGCAAATGCAAGTTAATGTTCTGGAGATCTGTATCTCCCTTTAGCAAATTTATAATAAGGCAATTTAATGAGTTCACTAAAAGGAGGCAATAGGAATAGTGCCTCATCCTTCATTCTGTTTTTTGCCATTTGAATGCAGACAGTGTTATTTTAACATTTGCTTGAGAGCAGTGTTCTTTTGTATCAAGGACAAAAGGTGAAATTGCAATGCCTATTAACTTATGTCACCTTATTAGCAGTGGGAGAACCCATATTACTCATAATCAACTGAAATATGCTGTACCACTAAAAAAAAAATTATATGACATAGCTGTCATCATTTTACTTGTTCATCAGATGTTCACTGCTATGTAGGGCTCTTTAATGCCAGGTGATATTCGCTTTCCTGACGATGAAACCATAGTTTCAATAAAGATTGACAATTCTCCTGTTTTCATTTTCAATCCACTCTGCTTGCTGCATTAGAAGTTCTTCCTGTCTCTTAAGATAACATGGGGGGTGGGGGCTATGATGTGGAATCAAAAATGTATTTCCATTTCTAAAAAGATAAAGTGCCAAAATTTTGAATACAAATGTTCCCTTCTTACCTCCCTGGAACTTGCATGGTGAAAAGAAATTACAGTCTTCTTACAGGAGAGAAAGGGTATAAATCCAACACTGCTGCTGCTGATGCTCCTCCTCCTCCTCCTCCTCCTCCTTATGTGCAATATATAGCCATCACTTATGTATGCCATAGAAAAGATCCTATATTTGGGATCTCTTTTAGGGTTTAAAGGTACTCTATAATTGCTTCAGGAAGGTAGAAGGCATGGAATGGCCCCATCTTATCAGATCTCAGAAGCTAAGCAAAATCTGTACTTGAATGGGAGACCACCAAGGAAGAATGTAGCAGAAGACTGGGGCAAACCACCTCTACCTATCGCTTGCCGTGAAAGCTCCTTGTTGTGACTGCCATAAGTCAGTGGCAACTTGACAGCACTTATGTCAAGTGGATGTATGGACAGATGCTTCTGTATGGATGGATGCTTCTGAATTTCAAGAAGACTCTGGTTTGATTCAAGAGGTCAGGTTCCTTTCTTTTATTTTTTTATTTTTTTTTTGTACTCTGGACAAACCTGCAATCATTCTTTTTCCAAATTCCCCGAAGAAGTGATCCAAAGAAGAACAGAATCAATCTCTTTGTTGGACCCTGTAAATGTTTTTTTTTCACACACAGATATTTGAATATGTCTTGCATGCATGTAAAGCAGGACAGAAAAGAGGAGAAAAACATTTTCACACCAGTCATTCTAGCCCAGCTAATGTTTTACACTCAAACTGTAGACTTGTACAGCACCTCAGTAGCCTAAATAGCCCTAACTAGCCTGTGCTCCTCAGAGCTCAGAAGCTTAATATGGTCAACCATGGGTAGTATTTGGATGGGAGTCTGGGAGTTGCTACGAAAAGGAAAGTAATGGCAAACCACCTCCACTCATCTGTTGCCTTGAAAACCTCATGAAGGCTCATCATAAACTGACTACAACTAGTCAGCACTTCAATAGCACTGTATTTCACAGTATTTCATAAGGAATGTACTGTCCTGGAGAAAGCTGAGCCAAGTGGCAAAAATAGCAGTAAGTGAGAGACTGCAACTGTAGTCATCAACAGTGTAGCCTGGATTCAAGCCAAGCAGACCCTGGAGCACCCGTTGCCAGTACCACAGTGGCTGGAGCACCTGGCTGCCAGTAGCTATCAAACAGAAGCCCACCAGGAATGCTTCCAGGTCTGGTCCTTGCATATACTTCACTAACAATAATGACAGTAAATACCAAGTACAGGAAATGCAAAAAAAGGGGGGGGGGATATTTTTCATGTAACTATAACTCAGATTCTGAACTAGAACATGAGCGTTGACATCAGCAACTTATCTTAAACCTGGAGGGGAGGCTTCTGTATATCCAGTTGTCAAACTATTTGGCTACATAAACCAAAGTGTAGAATATGTAGTACTCCCTGAGGAAACAGAACCCTGCAACACATATTATCATGGGTAAACCAGTCAAACTTATTTGTGTACTAAACCTAAGCTACTTAAAGAAGATTTTTTTTCCCGGCACTTCTAACATTAGAACATCTGGCAAATAATGTGGATTTATAGTGTATTCCTGCAGAACATAAGCATTTTTTTTTTCTGAGAAAGGTATTAGTGAGGACTGGATAATTCTCCTTCTTCGGCAACCGATATTCTACCAGCAGCACTGATGCTTCATTTCTCTGGTTCTTGTTCTCAGTACCGGCACTGAATGCATTACAAAAATCTCATGTTTCAGAATTACTCAAAATCCACTCTTCTTTTCAGTTATTCCCAAAGGCAAATTAAGAAATAAAGAGCATAACCATATATATGTTTTTGAATAGAAGGATGTTCAATGGTATTAAATTTGAAACTGAAGTGCTACCTCATTATCTCTGATTATATTGCTGTCATCTTCCTAAATAAAATGAATTATGCTTTCAACCAGAGCTTCTTCATCATACTGTAAAACATACACCCACGCAATTGGATAAAGCTGCCTCCTCCGTGAACAAGCTACATATCCCACAACTACAAGGCTTCAGGCGATAAAAATGACAGTTTTTGTGGAGGAAAAAGGCCCAGCAATCGTAACAAAGAGAGGAAACCACTACGCAAGTCAGAAGGCTCGGTTGTTCACCTGGCAAAGCCGACTCCTCTACTGACGCCATTTGCATCTCTCAATATCCTGGTGGAAATGACATGTCCAAAGGGTTTCAGCATATTCTCCAGTTCCTGCTCATCCATGGAAATGGGTAAATTTGAGATGTAAAGATTTGTGGGGTCTTGCTCTTGTTGCTAAAATAAAAGAAACAGTCTCATTAGAGTCAACTCTAACAGAGCAATGCTACCAACCTTTGGCTCCAATTACAGCACAGTAAACAAAATATAAAGTAAGCATAACTCTTGGGATTTTGGGAGAGGGATCAGGGTCCATCGACATTATACATGTTTATGTGCTCAACAGATTGATGACAACAGTCTTAAGAATAAAGGCCATGGCCTCTCACTGAGTTAAACACTTAATCTCAACAAAAACATGGTTAACTTTCTGTGGTCTACAGATCTGGAGATATTTGGTGAGTTTGGTTTTCAGCATCTTGTTCTTTCCTTTCACAAATGACACCATAGTGGTAGTAAAAAAGCTTCTGAGGAAAGGATTCCTAGAGGAGGACACTGGGTGCATGCATTATATTTCCATCTAGGGTTGCCAACCTCCAGTGGGTGGCTGAAGATCTCCTGAAATTAAACTGATCTCCAGGCAATAGAGATCAGTTTTCCTTGAGAAAATGGTCACTTTGGAAGGTGGACCTGCTGGCATTATACACCATAAAGAGTGACACATGGATATATCCCTCCAAGTCATGGTATTATAGTCCACACAAAAATTTATTCAAGAACATTCAGCTTCATCACGGGCATGTGCAAACATTTCCACTAAAGTCAGTTCTCAGTAGTAAAATAATCCAAAAATAGTTATTATGGCAGGCAAAAGCCAATTGCAGTTACATGTAATTTTGTGTGTTTTTGGCTGTTTCAAGCAGAATACTCATAGTACATTTATTTTGTGACTAGCTCTGAAGTAGTGAAGATATGAAGACTTAGCCTGGTTCCCGTATGAGTTTTTACAGATAATTGTTGACCCTTGGTGGCACAGTCAAGAGCATTGCATGCTGTCCAAGAGGATCACTGGCTGCAAGCACACAGACTGCAAACACAAAATAGCCCGCCCTTGAAGTAAACTGACACCTTGTATTGACTAATCTATATGGGTGCCAAGTGCCACAACAGGGTCCAAGCAAGGATTCTTTCAGGTCCCCTGACCACATAATACCATAACATCTTATGAAAACTAGTCATATTGCTTCTTTGGGTCTATAGGCTTCCACGGTGACCAACGATCATGGAATTTTGTCCACCTGGATTCTCTTCCTTTTTGCTAACCATACAAACTGCCAGAACAAAAGAAAAATCCCAACAACAGCTAGAACATGGGCATAAGTGGATGGGATTCAAAAGTAACCTCAACCGTCACAGTCTTGACATTGACCATCAACAAAAATATTTCATACCGCCATTACTTTTTCCACTTCCCTTCTATTGTCTGTGCTGACAGCAGAAGGCTCTGTTTCAAAGATGAGCAGGCAGGGAAGGTAATAGAACTTTCACTTGGAGAGAGGCATGGTGTTGTGTACTAGTTAAGAGTGGTGGACTTTAATCTGGAGAACCATGTTTGATTCCCCACTCCTCCACATGAGTGGTGAATTGGATTTGTTTTCCTGTTCTTACATATGAAATCTGCTGGGTGATGTAGGGTTAGTTACAGTTCTCACAAAACTCCCTCAGCCCCCTCACCTCACAAGGCATCTGTTGTGGGGAGAAGAAGGGAAGGAGATAATAAGCCACTTTCAGACTCCTTCCAGTTGAGAAAAGTGGGCTCAATCTGACTGAATCTCCTTTTCCTTTCTTCTCCTTCTTCAAGCAACCATTGTGATCACGGCTACTATGGTCCAGAAACAAGGTTTAGGATCCAAGCCATGAAGTTCCCACCCACAGACTTCGGTGATGGGGAGGGGAAAAAGTGTACAGATAAATAAACGAATAAATAAATAAAGGAATGTACTTCTGGCAATAGGACAAGTGACACTGGTGCTACATGTGTTCAGGAAGTCTTTTTATCACTTTATAGAGCTGAGATTTGACATTGAAAACAAATGGTTCTGGTGGGTTTTCTGGGCTGTGTGGCCGTGGTCTGGTGGATCTTGTTACTAATGTTTTGCCTGCATCTGTGGCTGGCATCTTCAGAGGTGTATCACAGAGGGAAGTATCTTACACAGTGGAAATACAGCAAGGGGAGAGGACAAGCAAAGCAACTCGCACTCTCACACACAGACTGTTTTCACACATGCTGGATGATACACTTTCAATGCACCTTAGCAATTGTTTGTCACCAGCAAATGATTCTTTTTTTTTTTTGCTTTTATTAAGTTTATTCACAAAATACAACAAAAATAAACAGAATATACAAAAAAGATACACTTTCATATTAAGTTCACATATTAAGAGTCAGTTCAAGAAGTATATACAATACACACTAAAACTAACAAAACAACAACAACAACAACCCCTTACAAAAAATAGTAACAAAAGAACAACAAAAACAAACAAATAAAAAAAAAGAGTGGACTTTCAGCTAGTATAACATACGATACACAATCTAACGTCGAGAATATATTTGTACAACTTTACTTTCTGTTTATAAATCGTTTTAAACCATGATTTCATTACTTCCATATTAATTACATCAGAAATTAATTAAACATATATGTTCAATACTTAATCCAGTGTTGCATCAAGAAAATTATCTTCTTTGATATCTAATTATAAATTAATACCAAATTTCTTGATCTTAGCTAGAAAAAAAACAAAGGGGGAAAAAAAATATGTAATAAGAAATCTGTATATATAATCAAAATCCGTGATTTTATACAATTAAATTTTTTAGTTATCTACTTATCAAAAAATCAGCAAAATCATATTTCATATATTTGTATTCTGATTGTAGGTAATTGATTAAAGGTTTCCAACTTTTTTCAAATATCTCTAGATTTTTTTGTGTTTTCATGATTTGCTCGATAGTTGCTTATCGATATCTCTAGAAAATTTTAACATTTTGGAAAGCCAGTCCTTCCCACTTGGTACATAACTGGTGCTTTCCCATACTTTTTAGCATATACCATTCTGGCCGCGAGTTATCATGTATAGCAAGATTCTTTCAATGTTCTTTTGCACACATTTTTTGGTTAAAATTATTTAATAGAAAACATTATGGGTAAAACCCACTTTTGTATCCTGCAAAATAATATTAATTATACCAGATATCTTCTGACTAATATTCCTGTTGCTTCCTTCCTCAAGTATCCCACCATAAGTGTAAAAAGGAAGTGCCAGCTTCCATTTTTTTACACTTCCAACATAGTCTCCGATGTACCCTTTTATATATTTTTGCTAATTTACTAGGGATATAAATGCACTCAGCCCGGTACATAACATCTTTTAAGTTTGCCAATTTTCTTTCAAATCCTAGCATAAGGTGAACTTTCTATTTTTTTTTTTCCCATGTATTAGTCCATGTATCCTAAAATTTATCGCTTCTCTTTAAAATCTTGGGACCATTTAATCATGGTCTCTTTAATGCATTTCTATCTTCTGTCTCTCTGTCCAGAAGAGTTGTATACATTTTCTTAATCAAGAAACGCATTTTCACTACCCACATAAGGTTTAACCATAAAGTCTGAATCTTTCTTTTCAATAGCCTTTTTTTCATGTCCAAAAGAAATTTTTTCTTTCAGTTGGTAGTATAAATACCAAATGGCATTGCTTTCCCTGTATTATTACAATGGCATGTGCCCTTTCTTTAAGTCTACATGTGTCATTGTCCCACCTGCAAAATGCGTCACGACATCTTATACATTTTATCTTCATCCTCATTTGTTTTTTTTCATTAATAACGCCCCTGGCGGAGAGATCCAGTTGGGCACTTTTATAATGTTTTTTTCTTCTTGTAGTCCAAACCAGATTTTTATTATAGGCTCTCCTAATATAATAATGGTTGGTCAGAATTGTTTAAATGGTTTACCTTTGGCATACCATATATAAAAAGTGCCACCCAAAGTGTAAGCCTCATATCCTTCTATATTAATAATATTTCCTCTGTCTCTGCAGCAGCATCCATTCTCTAAACCAGGCGTAAACCTGCTGCCTGGTAATATAATTTCAGGTTTGGTAAACCAAATCCAATTCCTCTCTTTGCCACATTATCAATTAGATGTTTGTATTGAATTCTCGCTTTTTTTCCCTGCCCATATAAAAATGTAAAATATCTTTTTTCCACTCTTTGAAGTATTTATTTTGTTATAATTACAGGGATAGTCACAGGGAAATAAATAGAGTATCTTGGGCAAAAATACTCATTTCTACCGCTGCGATCTCTTCCCCAACAACGACATAATTTTTAAACTTTCCCATTTTTTTTAATAAACTTTCTTTCACCTTTTTCCAAAGTGGTAAAATAGGGGTTGTTTGAAAAAATAATAAGATATTTTGATTCGTTAAGACAATTCCTAGGTATTTTATTTTTTTTGTTATTTCTAGTTGGGTCATTTCATGTAGTTTCTAAGCTGATCTACATTGGATATATATTGAAGATCATCATTTTGGTTTTCTAACTTGTTTTACCTATCAAACCAGAGATGGTACTGAATTCACTCAAGTTACACAGTTCAACAGTAGAGTCCAATTTTTTTTTCAACGGATCTTTCTATCATTACCACAATATCAAGCCGAAGCCAAAGAAGGCTTTGATTTTATATTCCATTCCATTTATTCTTATCCCCTCAATTTTTTTCGTTACATTTAATATTTTTTGTAATAATAAGCTCTATAGCCAAAATAAAAGAAGGGGGGACAACGGGACAACCCTTGCCTAGTGCCCTGATTTATCTGGAATTGGGGTGTGTTAAAGTATTATTAATTTTTAATTTTTTGCTAATTTGTTTATTTGTAGGAATAGCTGTGGTCCAATCTAAGAAATTACCTGGACCTATTATGTACTCCATAATAATAATTGTAAGTAATTCCAATCCAAATTATCAAACGCCTTTTCTAGGTCATAGAATAGCATTGTTGCTTTCTTTGCTAATTTTGTTTTATGTAAATACTCAATCATATTAGTTACAATTCTAATATTAGTTTTTAATAAACCTATTGGGAAGGAAGCCGCTTTGGTCCTTTTCCTATATTTTTCTTTCATTATTTCTCTAATAATTCTTTTTCCTGCAAAGAACTCCTGCATAAATTTTATAATCAAGTTATTCAGTTAACCTTGAGGATGGGCCGGAAGTTTTTAACATCTGTAGTTTCTAGACCTTCTTTAGGGATAAGGGAAATAATAGCTTCATTCCATGTTGGTGGCATTTCTCTTGTATTTCTAATACTGTTTATAGTATCTGCTAGAAGGGGTACCATTTCTTCTTGGAATATTTTGTAAAATAATCCTGTGAAGCCATCAGGTCCAGGTGTTTTACCAGGCTTTAATTTTTGTATTTGTGTCTTAATTTCATCAGTTGTTATTCCTCTGTTTAATGAGGCTAAATTCTCCTCTGAAAATTTTAGTTTACAATTTTTCTCTATATACTCTTTTTGCTTTGCAATATCCAATCTTTTAGATTTGTACAGAGTAGAATAGAAATCAAGAAATTTTTCAATAATCTCTTCTTGGTTTGTGATAGTCCTTCCCTTATCTATTACAGTTGTAACCAATCTCTTTTTATTTTGTTTCCTTAATTTGTAAGCCAGCCATTTTCCTGACTTATTAGCCTGTTCAAAATAATTAACTTTGGCATACATCAATTTTTTTTCCATTTCATTTGTGTAAATTGTAGCAAGTTGATTATGTAAATCATCTAGTTCTCTTACAAGAGTTTTGTTTTTAGGATCATTTTCCAGTTGAGCTTCTTTAGTTTTCATAATTTTCTTAAGGTTTAATTCATGTTTCATTCTCTCCCTCCTTAAAATGCTATTTTCCTTGATGAAAAAGCCACACATATAAGCTTTTAAAGTTTCCCATACGGTACTTTCCTTGACTTCCCCGGTGTTATTAATTTGAATGAAATTTTTAAGTTCTTTTTTCCCTTTTAGAATAATATCATTCTTTTTTAACAAATAATCATTCAACTTCCAAATCCTTGGACCGTCAGTTCTTTGGAGTTCCCATATTATAGGATTATGGTCTGAAAAAGACCTAGGTTCTATAGAAATATTTTTTGTTTTTAATGTTAAGTCTTTGGTACACAAACACATATCAATTCTAGAATGTGAAGAAAAATACTTGGAATAATACGTATATTCACGCGCATTGCCATATTTCATTCTCCAAACATCCTCTAACAAAAAATAATCACAGAAATCAAAAAATGATTTGGGAAGTTTCCCTTGTAACTTTTTTCTTTCTTTTCATTAGCTTTATCTAAAAAAGGCTGTATAACCCCATTCCAGTCCCCTAGAAAGCAAACACTTTTATAGCTCAAGGCATGCATCTTATGCAAAAGTTCTATAAAGAAATCACTTTTCCGTGTATTTGGGGCATAAATTCCCACCATTAATGTCTTAGAACCAAAATAATTTATTTCTACTCCAACAAATCTTCCTTTGGAGTCATTAATTATTAACTTAGGATCATACTTTTCATTAGCATATATTGTTACACCTTTCTTTTTTTTGTTATTGCATGAACTAAAACATAATCCCAACTTTCCATTGTTAAGTAGATCTTTATCTTTCTGGCATACATGGGTTTCTTGAAGACACGATAAATCAAAATTATATTTTTGCAAATAATGGAAAGTTTTTCTCCTTCTCTGTGGAGAATTCAAACCGTTAATGTTCCACGACAATATTTTCATATTCTTGTGACTTTTCTTTCGCTACTAACCTTGTACGGCTGGGATTTCTTTTTTAAGTTCTTTTGGAGTTTTTCTAAAGGAAGTCTTAGTTTGTGGTGTACTGTGGTCAATCTATAAGATTTCAAAATTGTATGTTGCCTCTAAGTCCCTTCTAGATTCTCTCCCATTCCTATACCTTTTGATATTATTTTCTCTAAGGGAAGTCTCTCAAAAAATAATATTCTTTTCCTTTTCTGTAAAATCCGGTTGGGAATGTCTTTCAATATCAATATTTTCTTGTCTTGTATTTGAAGACTGGTTTTTATACTTTGGGCCAGTATATCCTCCCTTGTTCAACTTCTTTCTGGAAAAGAAAAATCAAAACTTATCTCCCTTTCCTTTCTTTTTCAAAGACGTCTCTCTTTCTGTAGTTAGCTCGGACTACTTTGCTTATATCTTCAGATCTCAATTCCATCTTCTTCCATATTTATATATTTTGGAGAGGTAGTGGGTCATTTTCTTCTTGTAATATTACTTCTCTCCTTCCCTCTCTTCAGGCACTCCTCTGGAATCTTTAACACATCTGCTTTGAGTTTTCTAAGCTCAAGAAGGGCCATTTGGTTTCTCATCTTTTCCATCTCTATTTCTGTCCCTTTAGATTTCTCTATTCATCTCTTCTTGATTTCTCTTTTGGAGTTGGTTAACTGTCGAGGGAGTTAGCTTCTGAACTTCTCTCATCGGATTTACTTTCAGCTTTGTTAAGTCTGGATTTGATCTCTCTGATTTCACTTTCCAGTTTTTGGAAGCTTCTTTCGAAGCCTTGCTCCAGTTTTTTTTGAAAAGTGTTCCATATTATCTTTTCTGCATCATAGTTATCATCTCCACATACTTGATCCTAATTTGGTGTCTGTTTCCCAGGGAATGCTATTTTTCCACGCTTCTCTGGCAGCCATGGTGCAAGAACTGTCTCTTTAAATCGGATTGTCTTGGTTGGAGATTACAGCTCTGTATTGTATTGGGTGGAGGGAGCAAGAAAAAGAGTCTTTTTACTTCAGTTCTCCCACACCTCCGGCTTCCCTTTATTTCACCACACACACTCAAAGAATTGTTTTTAACAGTCCAAAAATCCCAAAACAGGACGAGAGAGCTCTGGCTGAGACAATTCTCTTATAGTGCGCAAACGGCTTCCCAGCTTCCTTCCGGTCTGCGCTCGCATTGCAAAACTTACTCCTTTCCCCTTTTGTATGCGGCTCACCGGTCTCAGTTAGAATACAGACCGATGCAAGTTATCAAAAGAATTCCAACCTCTCCTCTTCCCTCTCTTCCTCTCTCTTTTCTGCCCGCCAAGAAACTAATTACACTGGAATCGTGGTTCTTTCAAAAAATAAATCCAGTACTAGCCTTCTTTGATGTTGTTGAGAGCGTTGCGCTGATGCCTCCCGCCTCCGTATCTCCGCCTCGGCATGAAACGCCTTACAGTTGGAGGCTCAGATTACCCCTCTGGCCGGGCTGCCATTGAAGACTCCAGCGCCTCCGAACAGCGCGCGTTTTGGGGCTCCAATTCCGCCCCCAGACTTCTCTCCTTTCTCCGGAGAGGTTAGTTGTCCCCCTCGACCTAACAGAGGTCGAAACGGAGGGAAATTTTAACTTCTAGGCAGAGTCGGTCTCGGAGCTCGCGCTCCGAGTTGCTTCGAGGGCAGTAACGCAACCGGAAGTCCACCAGCAAATGATTCTTGAAGTGCACTGAAAACTATATTACATGCGAGAGCAACCACAGTCTTAGCGGCTGATTCCGCATGGGCCAAAAACAGCAGTGTGAAACCGGTGTGAAAATGGTGTAAAAGGGTTTAAAACAGTGTAAAAGGGTTTATACTGTTTTCACACTGTTTTCACACCGCTGTTTTTAGCCCATGCGGAATCAGCCAGCGCTTTCACTCAACTTGCCTAAATAACAGTGATGGTGGTAAAGGAAACATTTTCAATGCTCATTCCCTTTTGAAAAAAGCTTCAGCCAGATTTTTGGTGGAAAAAGTCTCTGCTTTCAGTGGAAGAGTCTCTGCTTGGCATGCAGAAGGTCCCATGTTCAATAGTTGGCATCTCTAGGGAAAAAAGTCAGGTTGCAGGTCATGTGGAAGACCTCTGCCTAGGACCCTGAAGAGGTGCCGCCAATCTGAGTAGACAGTATGAATCCTGATGGATGAGGAGTCTGATTCAGCATAAGGTAGCTTCATCTATGTTTTGTGTTCTGTGATTGCTTTCAAGGAAGTGGGATTCTTAGGCCCGTTCCGCTTGAGCCAGGGAAGCGGCTGCACACTGGTATAAATGCACACTGGTATAAATGACACTTCACATGGAGGCGCCTCTGTTTTGTTTTTCAACTTACCATCCCTTCCCTGCGCAGCTCCTCAGGGACAAGGAGACACCCCCCCCACCCCCGTGGCCACGGCAACACCTCGGGGGTCAAAGGCCAGGAGGCGTGTTCCCTTATCCCCATGGAGCTGCGCAGGGAAGGGAAAGGTTGAAAAAAATGGGTGTGCCTAAAAGTACCGCCCTCAACCAGTGCCATTCACTTGGCACCAGTTGCACAAAGCTTTTTTTTTTTTTTTAAAAAAAACTCATTCAAACAGCGTTTCCCCGCTGGTTACAGGTAAAAAGTGCGGTGCTGCCTCGTTGCAGAGGCGGCAGCTGTGTGAACAGCACCCAGGAATGGTGTTTCTACCATTCCAAGGGTGCTGTTTTTTGACCCATGCAGAACGGGTCTCAATCATACCAACCTTAAATATGTACTTTGCCTATGAGGACCAGTTGTTTACATTTACCAACAGCAAATATCCATATTTCTCAGTGTACCACTGACATTTCTCTCTTGAACCTTCTAATTCCACAACTTCCAGATTCAATTAATTCTATCTAGTGCATATTTACTCATAAGTAAGACTTCATAAATTCAGGTCAGGAGGTGAGGGCTTGCAAAATATACCTTTATCAATTAGAGGATGGATCTTGCACTCAGGGAAGGGGGCATAAGTGAATGAGAATTTGTATATGTGAATGAAAGGGGTGTGTGTGTGAATGAGAATGTGTGTACATGAAGACAGGCATGCATAAATTCTATGCCAGATTAAGGCTGGCTGGCTGAAAATACAGTCCAGAAAATTAATGGTATGTTAAAGACAATATTTACACTAACTGCAGCATGAGAGCGTTTGGAGCACTTGGCATCCAGCACCTTGCTATGAGAGCTGAGCTTGAGAAGCAGTTAAGAACATTTGTGTTGGGGACGCAGCCAGAAATTTTGTTATGGCTGCCAGAGAGGAAGATCTGAGTCAAGCCTCCGGAGCTGTGTCAAGGAACTCTTCTGGGGGCAGTCGAACCCATCCAGGCTGAAACACTCCACATGGCTGATGCAAAGATACTCAGAGACACCGAGGAAGAGCCAAAAGAGACTAAAATGCTGCTGCGTTGTGTGTTGGAGCATAAGATCAGCTGTTCAATGAAGACTTATCCACTCCATTTAAAAGCATTCTTGGAAGTGTTCATTTCCAACGTGCAAATGTATCTAGAACAAGATCACCAGTTACCCCATAAATGCACTTTGAATCGACCCTACTGCTCTTCTGGGCACAGTCCTCTGCATATTTTGCTTGCAAGTAAATGGACAGCAGGCTTTTCTCTCAGACGTGCACAGGGCAGCAGCTTGAGCATATTTCTGTAAACGCGCTTCTGCTAACAAAAGATCATCACAGGAGCCAACTAGGGAGGATTTCCCAAGCACAGTTTTAGGATATATAGCTGCATACAATAGAATGTTGGACTGACTGCTTTATGTTCAACATCTGGTAAGCAGGCAAGAAAGGTTTTTTCCAGCCCCTCAGTGCACATACATGATGCTACTTTATACTAGCCCGATTCAGAGAATGCACACACAACCTGTGTACAATGTATACTGGATTTTTCTTTATACTTGTGTTGAGTAATTATTCTGCTATGTTCAAAGCACGTATAGCTGAACACATGATATAAAATCCACATCTATCTAGGTACTAGTCCTGGTTTCAGTGGCATGTGTTGGTTCTTTCTTACAAAGGTGCACACAGAATTCACATGCATTTACTGCAACATGTGAAGAGCGCTACTAAAATAGTTATCAAGGACAATATTGTCTCATCTGACATGAAGCAGCTCTCCACTTGATTCTTGTTTTGTCCAGAGATGCCAGGGATTGAACATGGGATCTTCTACACACAAAAGGACCCTCCGCTTAAACCTGGACAGATGTACTAAACCTGTCAGATTTCCAAGCACCTGATGAGAGGACCTCAGGCCAGTCAGTCACTCCTCCTCCTCCTCCTTTTTTGGATACTGGTGCCAGATGAAAAAGGGAAAAAGCAGGAGATGGATTCTCCAAAATAAATTTATACATTTGCCATTGTGTGTGTTTTGGGCATGACAGACAGCATGGTGCAGTGGTTAAAGTATCAGACTAGGACCTGTGAAACCTACGTTCACATTACCACTCTTTCATGGAAGCTTGCTGGATGACCTTGGGCCCATCACACATTTTTAGCTGTGACCCTGGCTAGTATTTGGATGGGAGACCAACGTGTAGACAGGCAATGGCTAATCACCTCCAAATGTATCTTACCTTGAAAACCCTACAGTCGCCAAATCAGATGTGACTTGACGGCAACCCCCTCCCCCCAAAACCAAAACAAACAATGTCGGGCATGCATAGTGAGGCGAATGAAAAGCTGAGCAATAGAACTTATTTCTAGTCATGTATTTGTGATTAACCTGGTATCTAGATAACACTTCTCATTTGCTGGTGACGCCTGCAACTGCAAGTTGGGAAGCTGGGTAGATGCTGCAACCAGAAGTGATCTGTGCTGTTCTACCTGGTTGGCTGGTTTTTGAAATGAGGAAGGATAGGACAAAGAAGGCCCAGACAGGCAGAGATCAACCAGTGAGTGAAGCAGCAGTCATGCTGCCCTTTCTTGCTGGCAGATTGGAGAGCCCAATGGTTTCAACCACCTTGGTCCCTCCTCTACCCCCTCTATCCTGAGAAGATCCACAGGAGACAAGTCTGCTGTCAGTCTATCTGTCTGCAAGCCTGTCCAGACCAGAAAATTGTACAGAAGAGTTTTGGAGTGTTGCTCAGACCGCAACAGAGAAGCAGCCACCAATTCTTATTCCTAACTTTAAGTCCTTTCTGCCTGCTTGTATGTGAGAAAGTTTGGATCTCACCTGTAACCATGCAGACAGTCACGATCTGAAGGCGATAGTATCCTGTGCATGTTTAGTTTCTTGACTATGTCTCTTACATATTCAAATTCTTTGGGAAAGGGAATACATTTGGTTCTTGAATTTCTTTATCATATAATTTGTGAAACAATGGCCAATTCTGCACAGCACAAATAAGACATCCTGTGGATAGAAAAAATGGCATCTTGTAGAGGAACTCTGCGCAGCTTTTTCCCCAAGACGTCCTAAAGACACATTATTTTGGCTCACATCATCCTATTTTGAGGAGACAGAACTACTTACTCCACCCCCCCCCCCCCAGTCACCTGCAAGTTGTCTCGTCTTGCTAAGCAGCGCTCAGGAACTCAGGAGACATATTATTTTTCCCACCCAGCAATTAAAGTTCTCTTGTCAGTTTCATTTGTGACTACTGCCTGGCATTTTGAGGTGCTGCAGGGATTCTCCCTGCCTGCAGATTTTTGCTTAAGGTTTTCCCAGGACATTTGCTCTGCAGGCTCCAACCTTGGGTGTCTTTCCAACCCCAAAAGTACATGGTTGTACTCTGCTTGTTCTGCTGATTCAGGCAATATATAGCTTTCCCCTTTAAAAATTTTCAGTGAGCTGCCTTCAAAGACATGAACCATTCTACTGTACCATTCTATGGAACTGCACCATTCTGCTGATACATACGAGATCTTGCATGCGTATGTTCGTGTCTTTGAAGACAGCTCATCGGGAAAAAAATTAAAGGGGAAATTATATATTGCCGGAATTGGCAGGATGAGCAGCATACAGCCATATATTGGGGGGGGGGGGCTGAAAAGGCACCCAGGATCAGAGCCTGCAGATCACTCATTCCGGGAAAACCTTAAGCAAAAAGCTGAAGGCATTACTGAGAATCCTTGCAGCAAAATGTCAGGCACTAGAGGCAGATGAAACTGACCAGAAGCTTTAATGATCGAGCAGGGGTGGGGGTGGGGGTCTTTCTCTTCTGATGCCTTTTTTGTCTGTGCTGCCCAAATTAAAAATTCGGAGGCACCTTTTCTAAGACATCCCTAGGACATCTTATTTGTGCTGTGCATAATCGGCCAGAGTCTGCCATCTGTTGGTTGAGCTACTTTTCTGAGTTCTCTTTTTTTCTGCAGATGTTCTATGTAGTCCGTAATGGACTCATTGGATCTGTAGTCTGGCTTGGTTTAGTTCCCTGAAATATTTGTTCTGTGTGCACTTAAGTAAACCTACTCAGCTTCAGCATTCCCAACTGCAATGTGACCTGACTGTTTCGTTCCTTGAACATATAACACAGGTGCAAGATTTTATGTGGAGCCTGAAACTTGGTTTACCTTCTAGAATTATCTGCACCACTCATAGACTATTTCTGGCCTTGAGTTTATACCAGAACTGTAATTTAGCACGTGTTGCAATGTGCATGAACCAGATGCTACGTTTGGAAAGGATAGCAGGCAACTCACAAAATAGTTGTGCTCAACAAAGCTTTTTCTTTGGCTCTGCTTTCTGACCCAACAAACCCCACTCAGACTGCCAAAATGGCTTATCTCAAGAGCTGGCAATGGTATTTCCTGCCAGAAGAACCGGCTGTGTGTGTGATGTTGCTTAAGTATAGAGCACATTATGACTTCCTCTTGTGAACCAAGGCATAGCTTACTATAATTGGGTTACTGTTCCCTCGACCCAGCAGACAGAAGTCTTTCTGCTTTTCAAGGGCAAGGGGTGTTTCCTTCAAACTATTAAGAATTAACAAATAGATATTGATAGGAACATAATTATTTGATGAAAAATAATTACTGCAGTCCTCCCATCATCAACATAAAAATTACTGTTTAACTTAACTGACAAACCATTAATCACGTAATGGAAGTTAAGTTACTCTAACAGATAGTTTAAAGGAACTCTCCATTTGCTAAAAAAATTGTTTAAAGTATTCCCAAGGATATTAACTTTAAGCCGAGAGGGAGGGCAAGTGAAGCAAACTACTAGTGAGAGAGAGAGGGGCGGGGAGGGAGGGAGGGAGGGATCTACAATGCTATAATTTTAAGAAGACTGTATGAACACCAATATTTAGTTTCCATAACTTACATATACTGGCAATTTTTGTTTTTTTAAAAGTACAAATGGAAACTGTTGTTAGTTACATTTGTTTATCAATCTTGTTCTATATTCCAAAAGTAGATATTTATCCAAATTGAGCTTTAATTGGTCCATTTACTATGATTGTTGTTGGACATTCAATCACACATATTATCTGCCAATAATGCTCTCATTTTCAGTTGTAATGCATCCTGACATGGGCTGTGCTTTTAGATCATCATATTGGATTAGTGTTTGGTATTTCTTTTTACTGAGCACAAAATATTGATCTAATTCAATCAGAACTATCATAAGCTGATGCCGCGTCTGGCTGCAAAGTTTTCATGCTCATTAATTTTCTATTTTAACTCCTACTCTGACAGTCATCATAGAAAAAATATGAATGGTTTCAAGATTATTCAGAATATTGGCTCCAGCTCAAAGCTCTGTGTTCATTTCAGTAACTTAATAGGCTTCTACTCTTCAAGGCAAATGATGTTAAGAAAGCCTGTCCTAGTGGTTAAAGTGTGGGACTACGATCTGGGAGACTGAGGTTCGAATCCTCATTCTGCCAAGGAAGCTTGCCGGGTGACCTTGGACCACTCGCATGCTCTCAGCCTAACCCTACTTCCCAGGGTTGTTGTGAGGAAATCAGAGGAAATGAGAATTTAAGCTGTTTGGTTCCCAATTGGTGAGAAAGGCAGTATATGAATGAAGTAAGATAAATGTAGAGGAATGAATGTGCGGAACTGTACCATTCTACTGAAGCAAATAAAGGATTTATTGAGCACACAGATGTATCATATGTGCAACGGAAGTTTCCTGTATGTAAGAGCCTTGATTCAGATTGGGTGGGTTCAGATCAGTGTTCTGATCAAAGGGCAAACTGTCAGCATAGCACAATAGGAAACAGGATAGCAATTCAGCTGAGCTTCCGGGTGACCTGTAACCGCTCAACCTGCACTGAGCAACAAGCAGCTCACACTGATGAGCTAAGCAAGTATATAAAACCAGACATGACCTTTTCCACTCCTCAGATCTGATCCCACCGAAATGCTATGCACCTTGCAGCTACATACCATGCGGGCAATTAACAGAAGGAAAACTCTGCAGTCGCTTCTGCTTGAAATGTATCTTTGTGGTGCAGGAAGCAAGATGTTTGTGCTTAACAACCTCCTTCAGTCACACCCATGTAGTTTCTGCCATAATGACATTGTGATTGGTTTAATGGGTAGGCAGAATTGAAGTCTATGCCACCTCCAGATCGTCTATCCCCAGGAGTTTCCTAACAGTTTCCAATCAACCAAGGAACTTGGTATTACTTTTTCCTGATAGCCAATCAGAAGTTTTGGTTGTTAGCTATCTTTTTTGGAGCCTTTGCACTGGTTACCACTCAGCCTTTGGTCTGGAATCCATCACACCAGCTTCATGTCGGAAAGCCCTAGGAGATTTGGAGGGGGACCATGGGAAGGTCAGGATCATCAGTGGGGTGCTCTCTCCAGGGTAACTGATCTCTGGAGTCTGGAGATGAGTGATAATTCCATGAATCCCTAGCTTACAAGGTTGTTGTAAACAAAAAATGGAGACAAGGAGAACAATGTAAGTTGCTTCGCGTCCTCACTGGGGAGAAAGGCAGGGCATAAATAAAGTAAATTAGGCATTTTCCCCATGGCCAATATATCCTGGGATAAGGAAGTGAACCATCCTGGTTTGGCCATGACTTCCGCATGGGTTCCGGGTCTAACTCAGTCCCACACCGTGAGATTTCCCTTATCCCGCGACTTTCAAAAAACAATAAAATTGGCAGTTCTTTTAAAAAAACACGCTACTCCCATGCAAACACCATGGGAGATGAGCCGGTTTATTTTTCCCACCATCCGACTGCAACCAATCAGAATGCCGGAAAAATGGGACCGTGCATGCGTGGCATTGCTGGCGAGGAAAATGAAAGTACACTGGGGGCCATGCATAATCACCTGGAGTTCTTCCTCCAGACCTGAACGCGCTGACGGGCTGCCGTGCAGAGGGAAGAACTGAGATGGGAACATCCCAGTATGTATGATCCCGTTTCCCCCCTGGGGATGTTTTGGCTGTGGGGAAAATGCCTAAGTTTGTTTTCCCAAGGCCAATCTCATTCTGGGTAGACAAGGGCCTGCACAGATATAAATGGTTGCTTCCACTGCTCAAAAACAGTGTTAAAATCTGATCAGTTTCTCCTGAAAGCCATTAATAGTGAAACCATTTGTGCAATCTGTGAAATGAAGTGTGGAGTTCTGAAAATGTCTGGATATCTTTGAGGGACTTTGCTCTTGGACGGTGACGGTGTCTTCTTCATTAAAAGTAAATCCCAGGAACAGCAAAAAGAGGCAGGACCAAGGCCACTTAAAATGAAGAGAAGTTATTTAAAAGATTACAAAGGAAAAAAATGTATTAAGTTGCCCAACACACTTCAATAAAAATCTTCACTGGAGGTGGCAATTACATGTTCTACTGTCACAAAAAGGTGTTTCCAAAATATTTAGTTTAATACAATTTGTGACTTGAAGACCCACTGGAAACACTTTTTGCCACAAAAGAGATTGTCATCTCTGATTAAGGTTTCACTGAAATGCATTGGCAACTTAATACCTTTTTTCTTCAGCTCTCACTTGAAGTTCATTTTTTCTCAGTCCCAAGAATTCAATGTGACTCTTGTCAAAGTCACATTTTCCTAGCTGCTCACATTTTCTTTAGCAACCTAGACTATTTCATTTCCTGTCTACAGCTGTCATGCATATGCTGTTCTAGAGTATAGATAAGAATGTCTTATGGACAACTACAAAGATGTGTAGAATATCTCTCAGGGCACACTTAATGAAGAAATGGAATGAAGATAGTATATTGTTTTCAGAACAAAGGGTATATAAGGTGTTCTATGTGACATGTAGAATGTCATCTTGCACTCATTTTCCACAATTTCGGATTGGGCTGTAGGTCCCCTAGAGTTCCAGCTTAATTAATACATGACCACAATGGAAACTGAAACTATGGCTAATCTTAGATTTGTAGTACTGAATGAAGGATGCTAATCCACCCTTAACTCAGTCCTCCATGTGTGGCAGTCTGTTTCAAGGTGTGACAATGTCATACATGCATGCATACATACATACATGCATACATACATACCTATATTTCTATATTTATCAATCAATCAATCTATAGACCAGCCCTTTTTTCCAAAACAAATAATACTGGTGTCCATGCTTCTAAGGAGAAAGACCATATGAACTCCTTTGCCAAGCTCTTTTGGATGTACTAATTCTAGGCCTAGCTCAGGCATAGTACTGAATACAGTTGAACACAGTTGAAAGTGATCATTACCTCAAACTGTATACAAGTGGAAAAGTCATAGATGGTAAATGAGAAAGGTGTTCTTAGACCTTTAATTTACAATGAAAGTAAAATAACATTTCCCAAAGAATTCATGGAGGTGTTCTTACTACTCTAAGACGGTGTCCATTGTGGACAGCAGGAGACAATGGACCACACCAGTATGTTCATACTCCTCCATTCTAATTGAAGTTTAGACAAATGAAATGCACGCAAGATGAAAATCAGTGAACTCAATGAGACTGATTTCCAAGTTAGTAAGCATAAGAGAAACACATCTTACTGTGATATGCCTCTGCAGATGCTAGCCATAGATGCTGATGAAACAATAGGAGCAGAAACTACCAGGAAACTGCCACACTGCCCAGAAAACCCACAATAGCCAGTTGAAAGCCTTTCAGAGTATTACTGTGCACAGGCTTGGGGCTTTTCCCCCCCAGCCAAAATACTGGCTGCCAGGTCTTTGATCCCCCCCCCAAAAAAAAATGGAGGAGGGGGGTTATTCTATGTAGTGGTCACCAATTAACTTCTACTTCAGACACTACAGTTCAAGACCAAGAACGCTAAATGTTCACTGATGAGCATGTTAAAAGTTTTGAGAAGACTTTATAGAACAATATTATTGCTTGACTTTTATTACCTTTAGAAGCAAATATGAGTTGCAGTTCTATTCCATGTGATATTTTGCAAAGCCAATGTTAGTCAGCTTTCACTGGTGGTTCAGCCTGGGAACATTGTCCCCTGGACATGCAGACTTACACCGTGCAAAATTGGGTGTAAACCTGTGCTGCTAATGGGGCAATTTGAATGGGGGAGGGTTTTTTGTTTTCCCTCTCTGCTGCACTGGCCAAAACCTCTATGCCCCCGCCTTCACATGCCTGCCGCAGAACTCCCTCCATTAACTGGATTGCACTGTTCTTCAATATATCTCTGGGATCCAGGGGAGAAACAGGTAGTTATGATGTGAAAGTTTTCTTGATAAAATGAAAATTAGGAACTATTAGGGAAACTACCATGTAGCAGAGGCTTTCACAAGATGTACTTTGCATGGAAACTACTACACATTTGAAAAATGATGCTAAATGCACAAAAGTGCATTTGCCATAGCTTTTCAAAACTGCTCTGCTTTCTAAGGAATACCAAAACAAAACAAAAAAACCCAAGCAGGACAAAAGTCTTGGAAAATTAGGGGGACTATATGTCACATGGTCAGCCCTGATTAGTATTTGGATGGGAGACCACCAAGGAACACCAGGGTTGCTGTGCAGAGGAAGGCAAGCCATCTCTGTTAGTTTCTTGTTTTCAAAACCCCATAAGGGGTCACCATAAGTCAGAGGTGTATGGGGGAATGGAGCTCCCTGCCTCTGCCCCTCCCCTGCTCCCCACAGTTACCTTAGCTTAAAAGAAGTCTGGTGGGAACTACATTTCCCAGGAGACCTTGCGAGCCCCAACTCCTGCAGGGAGCCCCAACTGCTTTTAAGCTAAGTTAAGTGGGGGGGAGCAGTGGGGGGAAGTGGGGGGGAGCACACAAGGCAGTAGGAGGAACAGGTCAGGGTGATTTTCGGTGCATGATGCGCCCTCTGTCCCCTTATAGCTACATCTCTACCATAAGTCAGCTGTGACTTGACAGCACTTTATTCACAAACACATATGTCATAATATCATCAGGAATATTTGCAGTACAATGAACTGTTGAAATCCAGCAGGAATGAACAAATACTGAATCCTAAATGTTGTTTCTTTTATATGTAATTATATTTTGGCAACCATCTTGGTTCTTTGTTGTTGTTGTTGTTTTTGCTATTTGTCTAATAGAATTATTTGTATTGCATATACTTGTGTAATTTTTTTATACCGCTGTGCACATCACTTCTGAAAGTCTTTATATTTCACTGGGGGTTGGGGTTGGGATTAGGTGTTAAGAAACAGAAATTGGCCCCCAAAGTTAAAAACAAAAAGAATCATAGATCTGGTTCACAGAAGAGAGAAGCAAGATTGAAATGTAAATTTTGGAAGAGAATGAAGGAAAAATTTAAACTTGTATCTAAAGCCCAGTTGCATAATGGAACAACACTGCAAAATTGCATTCAACTACCCATACTGTTTAAGACTTTTTAAAAACTTCTGTACAGCAAAAAAACTGTAATTGAAAGAGAAAAATAGTGACATTTAAGTGATTGATACATGACCTGTTCGCAGCACAAAGAATCTAATGAGCTATTTCAACATGACAAAAGGCTACTTTTCAGCTTTCACAACTAAGACCTACAACTCAATTAGATCCCGTAATTGTTTCTTCCTTGCATACTATATAAAAGTAACTCAGGTATTTCAAGACGTAATATTTTAAAACACAACGACTAATTGTGAAAAGCATGCATTTATGGAGATCAATGAGCATTTCCTATCGTCTTGAGCCAAGATCTTGCCTGGTGCCTACAAGGCAATCTAGGGGGAAAAAATAACAAACTTCCCACCCCAAAACGCTATTCATATAATTTATGAGCCAAAAAGATTAATGATTTATTACTAGGCTCATTAATCAAAAGAGGGGAAGAGGAAGAAAGAAAGAGAACAAGAACAGAGTGTGTGTGTGTGTGTGTGTGTGTGTGTGTGTGTGTGTGTGTGTGTGTGTGTGTGTGTGTTTTTTAAAGGACCAATTCTGCTGTTCAAGTCAATTAGGCCTGTACAGCTATTACACTCAGAAGAAGCCGCAATATTATTGAGGCTTCCCCGAGTGTATTCAGAGTATAAAATAAATGCTATTATTCAGGAGATACTGAATTGCTAAGCTTCTTAAATTTGTACAGTTGGGAACCTGCAGTACATTAAAATGCTGAAACTCATTAAGAGCCTTTTCCACAGCCTTAGAATCATTGGCATTCACAGCAGTATTTAGAACAATAAAACACTCCCCACACCTAACAGGAGAGTGACTTCCATTTCTTTAGCTCCACTTTAATGAATCACTGAGGTAGAACTTGTGCCCAGCCTCTCAGTCAACTCCTGTCTTTAGACACAATACAAACATACAAAAAAGAAAAGGCTAATATCCTAAGCATAATAAACAAAATTTGCACATGCCGCCACACTAAAAAAAAGCCCCAACAATTCAGTTAACATTGATCTCTTGGTTTAGAGCATAATTTAATTCTCTCCCTTTGCCAATAACAAGTAAATCACCTTCATAGTTCCAAAACAACCTGTTTTGTTCTGTGAGCACTAGAATTCAACACCGACAGAGAGGGAAGGGAAGGTGTGTGTATGTGTGTGTGTGTCTATTTCCTGAAGCTGTCATCCTCTGGTGTGAAGGGCAAGGAGTCAGTTTCCTCAATGCCTGTTATCATTAATGTGAGGAGCACTTCATCTCCCTGAGTGTCCCAAATGAAAATCTCTGTTTTCTCCTGACTGCAGTTATAGAATCTATGTCCATAGCAAGGCACTAAAATAGACAGCCAACTGTCAGACTCTTATACAATGGGACCACATGCTGTGCGTATTTCCTGCACTTTGTGCAGCAGAGAATGAGACTGAGTCAGCAGTTGAGAGCTGCAAGATCATGGGAGCACATCCCCTAGCACAGTTTTGAAAATGCCCAGAGAACTCAGCAAGGTTTCTGCTACTGCTCATGACAAAGCCTGGTTTATACAGGTAGCTGGTAAAATGGCAAAAGGGCAGTATGGACTGCATCACTGAATACACCTTGGCAGAAAAAGCAGCATGAAAACAGAAAACTGGCAAAGCAGGCAGAACTCTTTGCTGTTTTGGTTTTCCATTAGTTGGGAATTTTCAGCATAGGAGAGCAATCCTGAAACCTCCATCTGGAGCACTTTGTTACCTCATTCTCACCTCATTCTCTTTCATGTATATATCTTGTAAGTCTCAAATGACCACAGCAGCAAATAAGGTTCAGCCAGACCACCAGGAAGCATAAGTTATGCCCTATATGAAGCACAAGTTATGTCCTACGAGAGCCACACTTTTTATCCACAGTTCCCATATGAAATCATCACTGTGACACATTCATGGTCAGCATTGCCCAGCTGCCCAGTCAAGCTGTTCTTCAACTTTACTTAAAGGCTTACAATGAGACATGGAGAAATAGACCAGGGGACCTTATGAAAGCCTCCTCTGCCATATTTCACTCTGGGGTGTGTGTGTATGGTGGTGGGGACTCTACGTTACCGCAAAGACTTCATGTCACCTAACTAATTTGGTGCTGAACCCATATTTCACCTTTTAAAAAATAATTTACAGGCTTGCCTTTCTCCTGAGTGTTGCAGGACCCAAGGTAGGTTACAAAAATATAAAAACCATTTGATAAAATCAACACCAAAACAACAGATATGAGACATTAAAAATATCTTATGGCCACACTGGCAGAGTATTTTACCTTTACCTATGCTTGGACTGTCCCTCAGACTCTCCACGAAACTCTGTTCTGCAGCCTTGTTGGAAAGCCAGAAGAGTAGGATCCCTCCTGGCCTTTTCTAGGAGGCTACCTCAGAGGTAAGAGCCAGTGTGGTATAGTGGTTAAGAGTGGCAGACTCTGACAAGGAGAACTGGTTTTGATTCCCCACTCCTCCATATGAAGCTTGATGGCTGACATAGTTCTCTCAGAATTCTCTCAGCTCATGCTGAGGAAGGCAATGGCAAACCAGCTTGGAACGTCTCTTGCCTTGAAAGCCCCATGGGGTTACCATAAGGCAGCTGTGACTTGACGGCACACACGTACTTCCCAGAAGCATGAGGCAGCTACTGAGAAACTTGGCCCAGACTTTTGTTAAATGTGTGTTGCATAAGGCAATACTGCCAGTAAACCTTGCTGTGAAGAAGGAAGCTGAAGCAAGAGAGCATGCAGGGAGAGATGATCGTTCATGTACGTGGTTCTCAGGTCTTCAACGGTTTTAAAGGGGTTCACCTGCCTCCACTCAGAACTAAACCTGGAAATAGATCAGCAGTCAGAGCAGGGATCTTAGAAGAGGTGTGATGCGGTCCTGCCGGCCATCTGCTCACTATTTTTTCGATTGCGAGAATGTTGCATCTTAAAAGCAAAAGTAATAAAAATAAAACTTCCAAAAATAATTTTTGTGCTCGAAAATACACTTTAAATTTCAATATTTATATTTTTATTTTAAAGAACAACACTATTTTAAAAGTAATGCTCTTTTGTGCCAAAACAAACTTATTATTTTAATATTTTATTTCATTGTAAAGGGTTCTTTTGTTGTCATATTGTTACAGACATAGAGTTATGTTCTTGTGAATGGCCTAATATTATTTAATATTATTTAATACATAAGGTTTTCAGTCACAAAACAGACACTGTTTTTATTATTTATTTATGATATTTATACTCATTTCATACTAGTTAGTCTAGGCAGTTTACAAAAAAAATAAAAGCCACAATAAAAACATCATGAATAAAATATAACAGTTAAAACAGCAATCAAAATAACATTACAATAACAACTCCCCCTCCCCCAGACCAGCTGTAGTGGGGGTTTCCAGGAAGGGCAACCAAATGCCTGGGTGAAGAGTCTAACCCAGGGGTGGGCAATTATTTTTTCCATGGGGCCGCATAAGAAACAGAAAATATTGTGGAGGGCCAGGCCAAAACGCAGGGGGGGGCGAGGTGGTTTTGAAAGCCCACAGAAGCCGGCAGCCAAGGCAACCAGCTTCTGCGGGGCTTTCAAAGGCGCCTCGCTCCCCAGCAAGCCAGGGGGGCGAGGTGGTTTTGAAAGCCCCACAGAAGCCGGCAGCCAAGGCAACCGGCTTCTGCGGGGCTTTCAAAGACACCTCGCGCCCCAGCAAGGCAGGGGCGCGAGGCGCTTTTGAAAGCCCCGCAGAAGCCGGCAGCCAAGGCAACCAGCTTCTGCGGGGCTTTCAAAGGCGCCTCACTCCCCAGCAGAGGTGTATCTATGCAAACTGGAGCCCGGGGACAAAACCTGAATTTGGCGCCCCCTCCCTCGGTATGGGCGGCCACCCTTCCCCACCACGACGAAACAATGATTTTTTTGCACCACTGCACAAAACACCCCCCACCCCCAGCAAAACATACATGGCTCTCTCCCCACCAACTCTCTTTCCTAATTTTGTCCTTACACCAACCCTGTGAGGTAGGTTGGCCTGAGAAACAGCTCCAAGCCAGTGCAAGGGGAAATTTACTTTTAAGCATATAAATCTCTCACAAATCACCCCCATCTGAAGGTTTACCAAACAAATGCCAGCATCATCATCAGTTCTGTTGCTGTTGGGATCCAGCTCAGCTTCCCTTCTCCTGTGCCTATCGGAGCCAGTCTGCTGAGAAGGCTTGTGAGTAAGGGAGAATAAAGCACACTGGGTCAGAGGGAGGGGAGGCGGAGCACCCCAGTCCTGCTCCTGGGAGCACAGTGGGATTTCTCCCCTGCCCCCTGGACACTCCAGGCCACCGTACAGAGTGGGCGGGGCTACAACAGGCACTGGCAACAGTCGCTGCCTCAGTGCCGGGCTTGCTAAGACCTACTGAATCAGCTTGTGTGCAGGGACGTTTTGGCGCCCCCCACGTGACCAAAATGGATGCGCCTGGGGACAAGAGGTACTGTCCCTAGGCAAAAACGCCTGTGCTCCCCAGCAAGGCAGGGGGGCCGGTCAGGGTCATCTGGCGGGCCGGATAAGGCCCGCGGGCCGTATAATGCCCAGGTCTGGTCTAACCCCATAAAGGGTAGGTACATGATGAATTTATGAAGTAAGGCTATTCCAGAGTCTGGAGGCAATCATGGAAAAAGTCCTTCCACATACCCCTGCTCCCCACATCTGGGGAGGGGAGAAGTACTTCCAGGAGTGCCTTCCTTTGGGCAGGTGTACATACGGGCATAGGCAGTCCTTCGGGTAGGCAGGACCTAAGCTGTTTAGTCATTTGTACATCCACATCAATGCCTTGCATTGGGCCAGGAATTGTGAGCCAGTGTAGTTCCTTAAGGACCAGCGTGATATGCCTCCAGCCAGATTTATGGGCTACAGCCTAGCTGCCACTTGCTGACCAACTCCACTTTCTGGACTATCTTCAAGGGCAGCCCCATGTAGAGTGCATTACAATGATCCAATAGGAAGGTTACCAGAGCATAAACACTGTGTACAGGTCTCCTTTGCCCAAAAATGGATGAAGCTGGTGAACCAGATGGAGTTTCTGGAAGGCTCTCGAGGCCACTGCCATCACCAGAAGCTCAAAGGACAGCGATGAATCCAGGAGCACTCCCAGATCTTGCACCAAGTTCTTCTGGGGCAATACAACCTCATCCAAAACTGGGTGTCCTGTGATCTCATGGACTCTGGAGCCTGGAAAACAGAGCACCTCCATCTTGTGTGGATTCAGTCTAAGTTTGTTGGTTCTCACCCAGCCCATGACTGCTTCCAGGCAGTAAATTATTCCATGGAATGCCTCTCCTGAGTGATGAAATGAGAGATACAACTGGGTGTCATCTGCCTATTGATGACACTTGACTCCAGATCCCCTGATGTTCTCACCCAGAGGCAAATCCACTTAAAATGATGTCCAGGGCTAACTCAGATGCCCCGCCCCCACAGGGATAGGGGCACAGTTGAAGGTCAGTGAGTGAGGCTTTCCCCACCTGCAATCTCTATGTGGAGACTGGGAACAGGGTCAGTGAGGATTGCCCAACCCTCATCTCCAAGCGCAGATGGCCCATCTTCATGTGGAGATGGGAGCAGCCAGGGCCTGTTTGAGCTTGACCTTAGCCAAGTTGCATTCTATTGCTGCACTCTACATGGGGCTTCCCTTGAAGATGGTCAGAAAGCTGAAGTGTGTGCAGCATGCAGCAGCTAGGCTGTTAGGCTCTACTACCGGTCAGGTGGAGCTTTGGGAACCATCCAACAGTATTGTGGCTCAAAAGGAGCTGACTTCAGTTTGAACCTGGCTGAGATGAAGCTCAAACAGGCCTCTGCTGTTTCTATCTCCTTGTGGAGATTGGGTGTGGGGCCAGCCAGCTAGCCTGACCCGATCTCCACATGGAGATAAGTGTGGGGCAAGTCCAGCTGGTCTTGTCCCCAATCTCCACATGGATACTGTGGGTGGGGCAAGCTCTGCTTGCCAATCTTCAACTGTACCCTTATCCTGATCTCCTTGGGGAATTCCAGACCAGGGTGCAGTTATAAGGGGGCGTGGCTGTAAATGGGCCCCCAAGAAGTGGTGCTTGGAGCTCCAGCCCTCTCGTGTCCCCCCCAGCTATGCCAATGACTTCACCCAGCAGTTACATATACATGCTGAACAGCGTAAGGGACAGGACCAAGGTAATTATTCATTAGCTGTTTTTGTATTGCATAGTTCTGTTGTGATTCTAAATCTTTAATTTTTAAAATTAAAACATTTCAAAGTGTATTTAAACAGTGGCACAAAGCAGTTTTAAAGGCTTGGGTTTTGTCCCAGTTATAGATTATCCTGTTTAGAAAAGTTACAAAAGTTCAGGAAAATTCAGGTACAGGGAGGCATGTGGCAGTTTCAGGAATAAACAGAGCAAGTCTGGGGAGGTATCAGGAACCCCAACAACAGCAGACAGGCACACATTATGCTCAGAAATGTATTCTTGACACCAAAGAAGGTAGGCATGAATAATGCTCTCTTGCACACAGCTTAACTAAGCCACATAACAGAGAATTTATAACTTCCAAATGAAGGAAATGCTAGTATTACATTCTCTAAAAAGCACTCCTAACGAACCAATGTGTGGTAGAAACCCAGTACACAGAACCCTATTAGTGCAATCCTCTTTGACAGGTGCCACCTGCTCTGCCCCTCCTCTCCATCCCTGGAAACATAAAAGGAAATGGTATGCTGAAAGGGAGGGAAATCCTGTGTTTCTGTCAAAAGCAGAACTGGTACCACCTGCTCTGCTACCCCTTTCCACCCTATGAATGGCAGGTAGAGCTATTGTTTGGTAACTTGCATATCAGTGTTTTATAAAACTGATGGGTTTATATTGTTGCACTTTTTCGATATTATAAACCACTTTTAGTCTGCAGTGAGCAGAGAGAAAATGACAGAGGAAAAAGCACAAAAATCAATAAATGGATCATCTGTTGAGACTACCAGTACAGCTGGTCACTGTGCCTGCCTGCAGCTTATGTCGCCTACTGGTTCAAACACCCCTATCCACGAAGTGCCAGAATACTGAGGATTAACTACTTACAATAAGTACTCTCTGGAACAAGGTGCATTCAGCTCATTCAATTAAGTTCTGGCTTCTACCAACTGGTAAGCAAGGATAAACTGGTAACAGTTTTGGGCACAGCTAACATGCCTTCACAATTATTCTTACATATATGATAGGTTATTACGTGTTATTGATCTAATAAGCCCTGCATGGAATATTGCTGTAGGTGTCCGTATGCAAGGGTTGCATCTTACAGCAAAACGGCTTTACCAGTCAGAATGCTGCCTGTAGGAGATAAATTACCATCTCCTCAGAGTGAACAAAGCTGGTGCTGATTAAGGAAGGAGACAAGATAAAGGCAGGGGGGAAAGCAAGGAGGTAAGTTTTGTTTTGCGAGTGATTCGCTCAGTACGTAGCCTTGATTCTTGGTCAGTATACTGAAACCAATCCTTATCGTTTGGAATGTTTGGAACTTGAAACTGTTGAAGGATGGTTGGGGTTTTTTTGTGATTTTAAATGACAGCAAATAAAAGGCTTTGGACTTTGTCATAGAAAGGAATTGGTTTCCCTTGCTTTCATTGCTTCTCTCGCTGAAGTGAAAGTGCCTGTGAGAACATTGCCGTGGAGGAGGCCGGAGCAAAGCCTGCAGAAAACTTGTGAGCTGCCTGTCGGCTGGCCTACAGGGCTGTGAAAAGGTCAGGACGGGCCCGTTGTCTCATACAGTGTCACAGCTTAAAAATGCACAATTACATTCAAAAGACACAGTCAGATGTTTCAGAAGAAAGATTTTGTTTCCCTCATCATCATCATGTTAATTTCAGTTAATTGCCACTACAAATACCCCTTATTCCTTCCAAGAGTCCCTGTATATTTTTCAATGAAACACTGAGAGTAGGAAAAAAAACATTCTCCCAAAGTCAGTTGTGGAAGCTTCTTTTATGTTACCAAGGAGCAGTGTTTTTTTTTCTTTTTTTCCCCTGAGACCAAAATAATCCAGATTATTCCTTCAGGTTTTCTCCACCCATTATCAGTCATAAGAAATGCTGTTTAGATCATCACCTGTCAAGGACTCTTAATGACTGATTGGTCACGTCTTGGGACTTATCTACTGGTTGACTGCCCATTTCCTACACAGGAGCAGACCTGAAGTGGCTGGAGAATGAACCAGCTGAGATAACTAGAATGCAGTAAGCTCATTTGGATGCCAGGAATGATAAACAAGTTTGTGTCAAGACATTTGGTGGGGTAGGGAAGGCCCAACCCTGAACCCATGGAAGTGGTGTGGTTGAATGGAGCAGGTGGATATCAGTGAAAAGATAGTCAAATGACTCACCATTTCCTCCTGAACACTGTAGTTTGGATATGATCACATTTGATCATAATTTCTCCTGATCTCATGCACTTGCCCCCTGAGGTCATCAAGGCACCCTGGGGCTGCTCACCCGGCAGCCTTGCAGCCCTGTTCCATTTCTTCCCTTCCTGATCCAGCTGCAATGTTCCTCACCCTTCCCTTCCCTCACCTCTTCCTTCCCTTCCTGATGTTCCTTAGCTTTCCCCGTCCCCCACCCTCCATAGGCATTGAGCCAGAGTATGACCCTCGTTGGGGAGGTGAGTGGGCACCAGCAGGAGCCATGGGATGTGCTGGTGCCAGGTGGGAGCAAGGGGCATGGACAGTGGTGGAATTCAAAGAATTTAACAACCAATTCCAGTGGTGGGATTCAAATAATTTAACACCTGGTTGTTTACAAGCACCATTTTAACAACCTGTTCTGCCGAAGTGGTGCAAACCTGCTAAATCCCACCACTGGTCACAAGCCTGGGAAAGGCGGTGGTGGTCTTGAAAGATCTGTAAAGTCTGCTGCTGTGCTCTCACATGGGGGGGGGGGGGGGAACGACACAAAATCAGTTTTTGCCCAGGGCGCCATTTTTTGCTAGATATGCCCCTGGCTGTAGAACCCCATTTCCACTCTGCCAAACTTGCTGGCAGAATAAGGAATTTGAGAGTACAGATTTACCATAGTGCTCTCGATACACCAGGTATCTCTATCTCTCTTCCATTTAGAAGCTAGGGAACAACAGAACAAACAAGAAAGAAAGGATTGGGTCATTCACTATCATATAAGTACAGCCTCAAGCAGGACTCTGGAGAGGCAACATAAATTCTGTAAATAAAGTTAATATAGTAGATCTGTAATTTCTGGACAGTGAAAAAGAAAGCTGCAAGCGGCACTCTCTCTCCCTGCTCCTAGCCTGCCTGTGCTTTTGCAGCTGCCCTGGTATGGTTCTGTGCTCCCTTTGCAGAGAAAGGGATAAGGCAAGAAACCTCTAAAAGCACTATGTGGGGCTGACTCCATCCCACTCAGAACCTGCACTCTGGCAATGCTTGGTGGAGTTCTCTGCTTCAGTTATCTTCATGAATATCCTCAAGATAACAGCATAGTCAGGAAATCAGCAACTGCATTCAAAAGAACCTGTTTATGTGCTTATTTCAATCAATGTGTATGAAGCCCTTCAGCTCTGCAGATGCTTCGGGTGGTTCCTAAGAAAAACATAAAATGCAATAGCAATTTAAAATAAGACGGTTCTATGGCACCTTCTTTGCTTGCTTCACTGGGAATGTAGTGTTTATGTAATTATCAATTATGGTTTTTGGAATCACAGAAATACAAAAACAGGAGTTTCTTTAGCAGGAAGTAAAGAAAAAGACATGTGGAACCCCTTTTCAAAACTCAACTGATTTTTGTACAGTGAGCTTCAAGAAATAGAGACATTCCCAGCAGAATTAACAACTGCAGAATAAGATCATGTGGTTGTGTTGTGTTCAAGGACAAGCTAGGTGCTGCATATCAGCGGATCTGTCTTGAGGAACTATGGCATCTAGACAGAACATATACATTTCTGGCAACTGTTGAGCTCCATTTACACATTACACAGTACTTGTTTGTCATTTATGATTTGTCGTTTATGTTAGGACCTATGCAGATTAGCTAGTTTGATATTTTAAAAAGTTATGGCTCTAGAGTATCAGAGGTGTTCACCTACATGCTCCCCTGCTCGCTCTCTCTCTCTCTCTCTCTCTCTCTCTCTCTCTCTCTCTCTCTCATATACACACACATACACACACATATTCAGGATCAGCAATATTATGGAAATTGGAAATCAAGCCAATAATACCATGTGAATTATTAGTGCTCTCTTGGACTGCTAGTTCTGTTATTTACAATGTACAGCTGTGATTTATTTGTTAAACAAGAACTGGAATACAATTGGCTAGATAAATAGCCCTGCAAGAAGGCAGGGAGGCCCCTACAGCAGGGTTCCCTAGCGTAGTGCCTGTGGGCGCCGTGGTGTCTACAGATGCCTTTTCTGCCTCCCATCAAGTGGGGACAGGTAGGGCTTTTGCCCTGAAAGGCTTCTGACTGACCACTGAAGATCTGATTGGCTGTGCAGATGTAAAATGTTGCTTTGACAGCAACTGCCACCATTGCACAAGGATCTTTTCAATTTAAGCTGTGGCTGGCTCCACCTGCTGCTGGAGCCATTTTGTTGCTACATCCACCACGCCATGTCAGAATTTCATATGTGCCCAAAGGTTCAAAAGGTTTGGGACCCCTAACCTAGAGTCCTAGAGAAGGGAAAGGAGGACAGACTTCTAAAGAATGACAGTTAAAAACATGGCAGTTATGAGGGACACAGTTTGAAAGTGCACTGGGAAGGACTGAAGAACATAGTTATGAAATCAGACAAAGGTTTAAAAACATAAACTTCCAAATCAAACCACTTCCAAAATGGATGGTTTCAGCATCCTGGGGTATGGGGGTTGAGAGTGCTTACCCCAACTTTAGTATTACATGAGGAATAGAACAGGCTCATGCTGATTTCTCCCTTGCTTATATTCGTGGTTGCATTGGATGTCTCAGTCTTGGAAATGGGGCAAAAAGAATGTATCCACCTTCCTCAGGGACAGCCTTGGTAAATCTGGGGGCTGGGCAAAAGTCTAGGAAGGGACCCCAGAATTAGTGCTACCCAACCATCACTTCTCCTGCTGAGGCCAAGCAAGGGGTGGTCCTCACCCCATGAGAGGTGGGCAGGAGCTGCTACCAGAAACCAGCTGCCTGTGCTCCACATGGAGCAGCTGCAACTGGCAGCAGGTGCCTGCTCTTCTCCTTTTCTTATCCCCTCTTTTTTTTGGGGGGGGGGCACTTGTGTAGTTCTCCCCAACTTCAGAGCCTGGAGCTGGAGCTCCTGTTTCCTACTGGTTAGGATTGTGTCTGAGCCCGCTCTTGATCAGTTTGGGAGCAAATAACACTTGATGTGTATGTCAGGTCTCTCCTGTAAACTTTACTAATTGCTAGAAATAATTGTTTTCAACATCCCTTGATGTGCTACACATCTATTGATGGCAAAACTTTATTATCATTTTTATGTGGGGTTCCCAATTCTCCACTTCACTCTACTCCACTCTTTCTTAGGAGACAAACACTAGGCAATGATTTTATACCTCATCAAAAACAACACTGAGACAAGGAAATGAGGCTACCCCTGACAATATATCACATATAAACAAGAGCAGGAAAATATAACATCTCTATGGTAGGTTACAATACTTAATTGTGTACAGCTCCTAGGAAACAAGAATCGTTTGAAATTAAGGATAAATACAACAAAATTAAATTTGTGCTCCTTCTAACACTTGGTAAAGGATATTATGAATTTCCCACACAGCTTAATGCCAACTCCCCAGGGATTATATTACTATTTATTGTTTTCTTTACTCAAATAAAACACCTGTTGGGGTCATCTATTTGAAGAATTTTTAATATAGCAGCCTCACACTATACGAAGTGAAGAATGTTTATTCTAGTTAGATTGTTGGCTTCCATCTCTCTTCCGCCCCCAAGGTAGGTGCATAATGATTTAATAACAGAAACAGCATGCCCACAAACCTTTCTGCCCCGTATTTAAATAAAAACTCAATATATTTGAGATCAGGGTTTCAGTCTGTGCTGTTATTTCAAGATCTCTGCTTTATGAATAGAGCGGTATCCCTAGGATATGCCAGCCTTCTTTTATAAAGCCCTGCCTCAAAGTGTCAGAAGTCAAAGATTTTTTTAAAGCAGCATAAATTGCTGTCAATCATTAAGCCCTTTCATCTGCTCTCAACTTCAAAAGGCATTCAGTTTCCTAAATAGAGGGATCAATCACCCCGAATCACATCTGCTGTTAGGAACAATACTACCACGTTGTCAGCTCCCGGGACACCTAGTTCAGACACGTGTAATTTAACATTCAAGATCAACCAAATAAACATATGTGAGCAGTGAACCGGTGATGTATACCTATTTTGCCTCTTCTGGAGTTCCAGCCTTCACTAAGTTAACAAAGCACTGCTCTGCCAACCTGGTCTCCTTGGATGGTGCTTGGCTAGCACTTAGCTTATTTAAATTCATAACCTGCCCAACTCCCAAAGCTTGTGGCTTGTTTAATAGGTTTAAACAAATTCCAATACAGCCAGTTAAAAGCTCATCCCATGAACAGAAATATATTTTTTTTAAATGCTAAATGCCAGTCCTTTCTAGTTCTATGTCAACTGCCCCAAACCAGCCAGCATAAATTACAACTTCACAACTATTCTGAAAGATGATGTGGCTGGAAATTTCTCCAGGGGAGTAAGCAACTCTGTTTGTCCTGCTGCCCTGATGGATAGTATTGATGCTGGGAAGTGTTAAAAGGCACGATGGGATGTTTGTAGAGGAAGAAACAGTCAATTGAGTATGATGCTATTTCTCATTGACAAGAACCAAGGTACAAAATTAATGTCTTATCAGTGTAAAAGATGCTGGAAACAATATCAACATCACCAACAGCACACACAATTCTTGGCTTGTTTCTTATTTGCTAACAATTTCTAACACATAACTAATTGCCATTGTTGTGACCTTTATTAGGCATCTGTTTCCATACAGTTTATTGTCAGTAAGTAGCTTTAAGTACTAACTGTGGACATATAAGCAGAACAAAAAAGGTTTTTAAAAAATCCTCATTCACATTTAACGGGACGCAAGTTGGTCTGTGGTGAGAAACTACACTGGTTTATAGTTTTATTCAGGCATATAGTCAGGAATCTCATGTATTAATTAGAACCGTGGTGGCGAACCTTTGGCACTCCAGATGTTATGGACTACAATTCCCATTGGCCATGCTGGCAGGGGCTGATGGGAATTGTAGTCCATAACATCTGGAGTGCCAAAGGTTCGCCACCACTGAATTAGAACAATGGTCATCCATTCATTCCCAAGGCTGATGTTATCAGTTGCAGGGGGCATCATAAAGGTAATAGGACGCTTCAGAACTAATGCTCTGCCACAGTTTTGATATGAACCATTTTAATGGGTCTTGCTGAGAATCTAAGGCTCATTCCGCACATGCAGAATAATGCCCTTACAAACTGCTTCCAGTGCTCTTTGAAGCTGTGCGGAATAGCAAAATCCACTTGCAAACAATTGTGAAAGTGGTTTGAAAATTGCATTATTTTGCGTGTGCAAAAGGGGCCTAAGATTCTCTTATGTGTGTCTACGTATCTTCCTTTCTTTTATTGAAATACAGGGCTCTTTCATTAACATGGTGAAATCCAAAATGGTGCTCTTCCCTTTATTACAGATAACTGTGAAAAACAGTTATGTTTCTGGGATTTCTGTGAGTAGAGTCCCAAATGTTTTTTTTTCTTCTTTTTTAAAAGCAGACAAACAGAAACTCAATTATAACCACGGCCCAAGAGGCAAGTCTTTCCCTCTAATGTTTTTTTCAATTCAGAAAAAAATCCCATTGGGCTAATATAAGGTACTTGCAAAACAGTAATTTTGTGCAAACATTATAGATATGTCTGTCCATTTTGTCATGGTCACAACTTGGGGCTGGCTGCCTCCTGGTAGGGCCTTGAGTCCTCCTAGAATTTCAGCTGGTCTTCAGACTACAGATATCAATTCCCCTGGAGAAAATGGCAGCTTTGGACGGTGAACTCTATGGCACCACACCCCTGCTGAGCTCCCTCCCCAAACTCCACTCTCCCCAGACGCTGTCCCCAAATCTGATCAGAAGCTGGCAATTCTCTCACAACCAGAGGTGGCTTGAATGCCTGTTGTTAAAGGGGAAAAAATCTGGGAGATACATTCAGAGAAATTCTAAATGTAGAGACTTTCTCCTTTGCCAATCCAGCCACCATGTGAGTACTAAAATGTGAAAGAAAAGTAAAACTCCTAAGACACAGTAGCCATTTATACGTTTGTGCTCTGCCCTGCAGCAAGCGTACCATCCCTTGGGGTCAGATTCCTGGTTGTGCACACATTCCCCCCTGCCCCCAAACTCACCATGCCACAGATCAGAAAAGCCCCACGGTTTTGGAAACCAGATAAAATGTGAAGCCCCCCCCCCTTTACAGAAAAAGTGAAGGGAATTAGCATGTGCTTTGCTTTCCCAACTCACATAATAGCAGTTTCTTTTCGCATAGATATAAAAAGGAAGTGGAAAGTGGGTAAAAGAGCAGATTGGATCTGCTGTTTTTACTTTGCACTGTGCTCATCCACTGAAAAAGAAAACTGCAGGAAAAAACCCACTGTGAAGCGTAGAGTCGTGAGGTAAACACTGCAGGCATAAATGGCCAGTAAATATTTTCACTAGTTTGGATCAAAGCGCAGATATATTCTCAGGGTGAAAAACTCTTTCAGAAGTTGATGCAGCATGTCTAGCGACCAGATAACCCACTCCCTTCCAGGCACCTTTTTAGATCTGTAGTACTGTTTGCTCCAACTCCAGAGACTTTTTGTGTTGCTTCTCTCCATGGCACTCCTTTTAAAGTATTTTTGTTTTAACTCGTTCATTTCCTTCCTGCCCCCTCTAATACTGAATGACTCATCTCACATGAGGTGCTGATACTCCTCCTTCACTGCTGGGAAGCTGAAATTTCAGAATGGAGCAAGTGGCACTTTCAACTACAGCTGAACAGTAGCAGCAGCAAATGATGGGCTTTGCCTGAGAGTGATTTGATAGGATTGGTTTTGACAAGCTCATCACCATGAGAAGACACTTCTTTCCCATTCTTCAGCGGTTACTACTTTTTATAATTGAACTCTGACCAAGTATAACTAAGATTCCATGTGAAATAAAGTCATTAAGAGTGCAATCCACAGGAAAGAAGAGGGGATGAAAGTTCTGTGGAGCTGGTGTGACTCTGCAAGTCCATCTAGTGTAAGTGGCACCAAAGCCATCTAGAGTAGGCTGACCAGATGTCCCGCTTTTGGCGGGACAGTCCCGCCTTCACACAATTTGTCCCACGTCCCGCAGGTTATTTCCATTGTCCTGATTTTTGGGAGGCTGCCGCACTGCCTTCTGGGGCGCAAGGCAGTGCGGCAGCCTCCTGTGCATGCGGCCGCATGTGCACAACCTTCTGGGGCGCTGCCGTTCCCACCCTGTGACAGGGCAGGAAATGGCAGCAGCTGCCTCACCTCTTAGAAGGCTACAAGCCTCTAAGTGGGTTGCTGAGCGCGCGGATGCCGTCAGCTTCACTTCACCCCTGTCCTGGTTCACAATCTAGAGGGGCTCTAATGTTGGCAGCAGGGGGCCATGCAGCTCTGCAGTACCCAAATACAGAAACTGTGGCTGCGTCAGCACTCCTCCATTTGGAAGCTGATGGTGTTCCTGGGAAAGGGCAGACTTTAGTCGACTTCCAGAAGGCTTTTAGGCTGGGAATGCCCCCTGTGCCTGCTGACAAGTTATACCATGAAAATAGCAAGTATACACCATCGAAACAAAATGGTTAATTGGGTCTTTGGCTCAGTTTTGGGTTTTTCATCTTCTCCATATCTCCCCAATCCTCTTTGGAGGAGGTGCAACTGCTGCAAAACTGCTCCCCCATTCCCCGGGGATTGCACTGCCCTTGTTAATATTGTCAAAATTCAGTTTTGCTTTGTGAGGAAGTGCACTCACAGGAGGGTGCAATTATAAAATAAATATAAAGAATGGCAATGTCTTGTCATCCAAACTAACAGCAAACATTCTATTTGAGAAACAGCAGAGACAGATATGATACAGACAGCAAAGTTTGTGGTTAATATCATATATCTATAACAAGTTATGCATATGTGTTTGGGAATTAAATTTTTCCATCCTTTTTCTACCTTGCCTCCTGGTTCTCTTTACTTCAAGGACTTTTTTCTCAGCCTGAGTCTGATTGTGAAAAGAAGTGCCTTCTGTGACGGAATGTGATAAAGCAAAATGGGGACAGAGACTAAGGCTCATTCTGCACATGCAGAATAATGCACTTTCAAACTGCTTTCAGTGCTCTTTGAAGCAGTGCAGAATAGCAAAATCCACTTGCAAACAGTTGTGAAAGTGGTTTGAAAATGCATTATTTTGCCTGTGCGGAAGGGGCCTAAGATTCTCCTGACACAATGTCCATGCTCACTTTCATAGTCACATTAAACTCCACAGTTGCGGTTTCTACATAATTTAAGTCAAGAAATATGGCTGCCCTGTTACATCTAGTTTGGCCCAGTGCTGCATAATTCCAAGGAGTTCACAACTATTTTGATGTGTAGTATTAGCCATGAGCAAGACATGACAGTTTCTTTCATTTTTTTTCATTACAAGGCTGCATTGTTCATCATTCATTGGATCAACTCTTTGCCCAAGATTATGGAGAAATGTTACATGAAATCAAAATGGGACAACCTGGCAAAAGCAGTTTAGTACAATGCATTAATAAAGTAGCTTGGAATCATCTCTGTGGAGAGGGCAATATTTACTTTCAAAATTTACAGCAAAATTACATCTTATGCTTAATTCAGATTTCCTTGATTATCAGCAGAGAGCCTGCAAAAGCTTTGAAAACACTTTACTCATTCTCCATTTTTCCAGACTGAAGAATAACAGGAAAGTTTTTTTATGGGAATGGTATGGAAGGGGGAAACTCCTGACATCCACCTGCTCAATTAATTCAACTCAAATGGAGATCTTGTGTTTCCCAGATGCTGGTCACAGAATGTCATCCATATGTTTTTAATGTCTTCTACGTGCAGAAGATGTCTGTTCATGCAGAGAACTGCATTCCCATTAACTGGATAGCTCTGTATGTCTTAAGCTGTTGCTCTTTCACCCCATTCTCACTCTGTTCACGATGCGAAAGAAGCTGATAAAGTGCCTATTAATTGCTAATATCTCAGAAATCTGAACTGTTTGTTACTTCATTATGCCTATTTCTCTGTTCCTAGTACTGGCATAATAAAATATAGTTACCCTGATCTAAAAAATCTTTTCCCGGCACAAGATTTTTGACTCTTTCCAGATGGGAGGACTGAATTATATACAGTATAATTATATACAGTATAAATGTTATGGAGTGTAAAACCGTACGCAGGGCTTTTTCTTGCAATGGTACTCACTGGTACTGAGTACTGGTACCTTTTTTCATAGCTCTCCCAAGCCCTGAGGGGGGAACTAGTCAAAATTAGCACAACCTTATAGATGAGGGCTGACCCTCTTTTTAACAAAAAAAAAAAAATTAGTGACTGTACATTTATAAAAATATGTGCCTGTAGTGCTCATACATCCAAAAATCGAGAAAAATAGTAGCAGCTTACGTACACTAGAGACAAGTGTGTACATTAGAATGATTATGAAAGTTATTAATTATAAAATGTTTATGAAATTCATGATTATGAAATATCGCTGAAATTTATTGCTATAGTTGCCATAGATAAATTTTTTTTTAAAAAAAACGGGGTAACAATTTGTAAAAAAAAGAATTAACAGCACTCTAATCATGGGGCAGTACCTTTCTTCATGGAAATGAAACTGCAACATCTGTTTTTGGTATGCTCTAGGAATGGTGCAAAATGCAGTCCAACTCCTCAAGTTGTCTAACATTGTGTTTACATTGTTTAGAAATAAAGCTCTGAATGGCTGCACTCCAGTTTTCCCACTGTCTTTTTGACATTTTCTCAACCTGCCATCCATTGACAAAATTATTACATCAACAAACAGGGGTGTGGGATACATTAGGCCTCCATCAGTACAGCTGCTCATGCCTCCCAAACCTGATTACGTGTCATTCCTGATTGATGTCATAGCAATACCTTTGCCCATTCCTAGGGGTGCAGAGAGAAAAAAAGAGTGTGATGGCTGAAGCATACATGAATAACTTATTTTCAAACAGAATCAATTACTTTTGCAGCATATTTCATTGAGGCATGAGATGATCCATAGCCCATAATTGCACATCTTGGGATTATGGCACTTTTTCAGAAAGTTAAATTTCTCCCAATTTTTTCATCATTCATTTTCAATCCCATCACTATGTGGGATTCTATAACTGGCTGTGAATGCTGTCTTCACAAAAGTGGAAGGTGACATATGGCAGAAACAATGCCATATGCAGGGCAGACCAATGCTATGCCCCAGTTGCACCTGGCAAGAAAATCAAAAAGCCATTTATCTCTGCCCCGCTTTCCCAGACAAACCCACACAACAAAGAAATACTTGGTTCCATCACCATTACAGCTATCGCCACTTTTTTCAAGGGTCATGTGGTGCTGTGAGTTGTGAAGGGCTTTTTATGAGCTTCTACTGGATGAGTCCTATAGACTGATCTTAGAGAACTTTCCCAGTGGCCTAGTTCCTTGCCCTGGGACGGATTCCTTCCACCAACTATTCTCTGCAAGGACAGGAGAAATCCAAGTATTTTAGTTGCTACAACTACAGTGGGTGAGCCTGTTTTTTGACAGGGTGCATTTATTGTCATATTTCCCCCCTCCATACATATGATGCTCTTCAGAACTGCTGAAGACCTCAAAGTATCTTGTGGTGCCTGTGTTGTAAGACTGGTTCGTTGTTCTCCAGCAGGAAACTACCCGACTTAAGCCCCATTCTATGCCTTCAGTTCCAAATCTACTGGAACACTGAAACATTTTTACAGAATCTTTGTCTACCTATTCATGTATGTTGATGATGTAGTCATGTACAACCTTGTTTGAAGTATGTGTTTAGTAGGACTGCATCAAATAACATTTCTATAAATGGTGATTGCAGCAACTGCTGGGATTGAGTGATACTAATTTATTGGTCATTTATAGACTCCACAGTTCTTTTTCTTTACGAAGGATACAGAACATACCTTTATTACTCAAGAGCCTTTCCAGGTGTCACTTACATTTAGGTTTTAGCTGTGTACCTAAATATACCAGGGCAGTATGAACTGTCAAATATATTACCACACATTGAGAGAGTTGTACTATCTGCATCAGAAAATCAAGTCAACAGGAAGCTGCTACTGAGAGCAGTTTCTTTATCCCAAAGCAGCTAGCATATCTAGTCTCAAGCAAGTAATTTTTTTTAACCACAGTCCCACAAGAGAAAACAAAAAAACCAAAAACATGCACTGATGCCTGAGGGTGATTTACATTTCAGCTCCAAAAGGAAATACAAATTTGATGTTCAGTGATTCAAAATACTATTCAGAAATAACACTGCCAAAGTTAAGTTTTAAAAAAAAAGTTTTATGCATAGTCCCAAATCTGCTGCCAGCAAAGGAACTCTGAGCTCTACAACAGTCAAATGTCACTGTCTGTTTTGCAGGAAATATCCAAAATCACTGCACCCAGACTGTCAAGAAAAACTACCATGAGAACACAAGCCAAATCAGAGTCCTGCACTCCCCTGCAAAGGACAAATGCAATGAAATGAGAAGAATGGCTCTTACAGCTCTCTGTTCCACATGAAAGATTACACAGACTGAGAGAAACACCAAACTTGAGAAGGCCGAAGCAATCCACGGAAAGTGCAAGTTCAAGAAAAACAGACATCTGGAACCCTTTCTAAGGTAAAGGGAAGGTGATTAAAGCTTTTAATGGCCACAGCAGAACTGCCATGTCTGCCAACTCAAACACCTAATGACTCCAATTGGAGTTTCACACAAGAATGTACTAGGTGACACATCCTCTGAGTAAATTGGGTTTCTGGAAACTATTTAAGTCAAAGGATATATAGTCTTTTATCGCCAGCTCTTTGGCTTTACCCCACACCAGTGTTATAAGGCTAAAATGTATCAGCGTTTGAAATCTCCCTCAGAGCCCACTGGTGGTCTCAGACCATTTCTCAGTTATGGAGGTGCTCAAATGCAAACAAAAGAAAAGAAAATTCATCATCATACTGAAATGCTTCTGACAATCTGCAGAGTGGTTTTTAAAAAAAAAGAAAAAAGAAAAACTCTTTCAAGCCATGTAAGGCTAAACTATTCGTTTTTTGAATGAATGGCACTTCTTTCTTCAAGCTGAACTAACAGTGTCTGGCAGCACCTGAAAGAGTTGTTTTACTCTTTCTCAGCTTGCACATATACACCTTACAAGACTTACGCTTCTGTCACTTTACATTTCCCTCAGTGTAACATGATGGATTTTGAGAACTAATGGCTCTCAAATCCTAAGAGCACTTGTGCAAGTGAACCTTGCCTTTAAAAGGAACCACAAGGTTAGCATTTAAAAGCGTTCCATGAACTGAATTGTGCTAATAACAGGAGTAGCTGTTAAGAGGTCGAAGAACCATCACTACAAACGCCCCCCCCCCCCGAAAAAAAAACCCAGGTATATATGGACCAGAGAAAATCTTCCTTCAGCTGGCTAAGTTCCAGTCTTAATCACAATAACCAAGTGAATCGATTCAATAAATTCCAGTGGAAGGAAATGAAAGTTATTTTCTGTAAAAGTGATTTTTGTTATCATAAGCTCAATTACAACATGAGGAAATTCCACATAAAATTTGGTAGAGCAGCAGTAGATAGCAAGACAGTAGTCAAGGCTATGTACACAGAGACCTATTATGAAAGCCATGATCACACCAATGAACTGTTCAGCAGAGAGAGGATAGAGCATAGACAAAAGCCGGGTCCCTTGGGCTTCTTCCTAAACATGTGATTAGCCCACTACTGCATTCCTAATGGATTCCACTGTGTACAGTCCTTCCAGCTACGTTCCAGCTAGGCGCGCAGAAAATATCTGCAGACCTAGTTCCTCATCCACGTGCAATGCATCTGAGGAAATGTCAGGTGATAAGAAATTTTTAGTTTGGGATATTTCAACTGTGATAGCTGCATGCAAGGCACAACTCAGCGGTCAAGTGCCCAAACCACTCAGGAATCTTGAAAAGTAGATTAAAAAAATAAATACATGAATTTTGAAGAGTAGCAAGTCTATTTATAAGTAAGATGAATGATACTGTGTAACTGGATGTTCTATGACAGTGAGAGTTAATTCCTAGGAGTACTTCCAGATAAATTATGAACCATATTCCTGATCAGCCCTCTGCCAGCATGGCACAATTGGCAGGGTCAGCTGATATAGGGAATTCAGGAAGTTCATGAACAATCTGGAATCAGCTATAGGTTCTACCTTACCACGGCTCCTAAGGACTTTAAAAAACATTAATCCAAATAAGCCTCCTTTATGTAAAAGGAATCTGTGTAACACAGAATCTCAAAATATGGCCATGTGGCGTTTTCTTTCAGAAAGTAAAGCTAATAATAAGAAATGAAACAGAGGGTCCATGTTTCCATATGCCTGAGGAAAATTATGTTTATACCTTGCATGGGAGAATTTCAAAGAACTGTGACTACCCCAAAGTTACTTAGCAGGCTTAATGTGTATGAGCAGAGAAACAAATCCACCAAATAAGAGTCCACTGTTGATGTGGAGGAGTGGGGAATCAAACCCAGCTCTCCAGATTAGAGTCCACTGTTCTTAATCACTATACCACACTTGCTCTCAATGATGATTTATATATTTTTATATTTTACTTTATATTTATATCCAGCCCTTCCCAACAGGGCTCAGTTGTTATAAAGTTTCTGTCACAATAGCCACTTCCATATCTTGATATTCTAGTGCAGCGTTTCCCAAATGGTGGGTCACCGGGTCATGAAAGCAAAATGCTGGGGCCAACTACCCCACCCTCATCCTTGCTTGGGGGGCATCACCCACCTGGAGCAGGACCAGCCGAAATGATACAGCAGCTTCAGGGCTCCTCCCTGGCCAGCCAACCACCCAGAAAGGGGCTAGGGACTGTGAGGGAGGTGGGGGTGGAAGCAGTACCGCAGGGAGCCTCCCTGATGCTGCCACATGCAGATGAGGCCCGGTGCAGGGCTGGGCTCACCCCTCCTGAGCCAGCACGGGCAGACACATGGTGGGGTGACATTCACATTTGTTTTGTTTTACCAATAAATAGTCCATGAAAATTTTAGTGGGTCATGGAGGAGAGGTATTAAAATAACCGGGCCATGGGAAAAAAAGTTTGGGAAACGCTGTTCTAGCAAATCCCAGCCAGTAGAAATTGTCACCCTGTAGTCCCATTTATTCTTTGAAATCCTTCTTTTTCGTTCTTCCATTAGCTTCTTCATTCTTTCTCTCAATTTCTTTTCTTCCATTCCAAAAGGATATCTGATAAAACATCCTCTGGATCCACCACATATGACTCAGACAGACATCTCTTTGCTTTTATTAACTTTGTCGGTGACCAACCTTTGCCTTTATCATTTCATTTATGGCAGCCTCAGGCCAGAAAACTTCCAACAACTTGCATGCGATCATACTTATGCCACATCCCTTTTTCAGTGGAAGAGCCTACTCTCCTACTGCTGTTACATTTCTCCACCTTAGCTTTCAAGCAGAGTTGTTTTGATTACAAGAATTTCCAAGAGACCAGAACTATTAAACATTCGATCATTTTCATGCCAATTTCTTTCAAATAGTCTCCCGCTTCATGACATTCTGATTCCTGTGTAGTCAAGAAAGAAACCCAAACAAATGGAAATGTCCTTAATTTTGTATTCACTGGGCATATTAGCTTTTATACTCAAAAATACCTCAGTTCAGAGATTAGCTGCAAGGATCAAGTTTTTGAAGCACACATAACCTCCTCTAATTGAATGTGTTTTGCTGTTGATTTCAATGGATAGCACAACTCTACAAGGGCAAACTATGATTGCAGATGGGCCTTGAACAAGTCACATGGCAACCCAATCCAATGACATTAACAACCCATGACATATCTAGAGATTTCTGTGCATGTAGAATGCATCCTGGCATGGCTCAGAAACACTCTGGAATCTTCTGGATTGCCCAATGGATTCCCTTAAATCCCAATATTGGTTTGACGGGGGCAGGGGGTTCCAGTAAAACCAGCAAATGGCATTTGCCTTCTGGTGCAAACTGAGCCTTTGATATAGGATACCATTTTGGTTTAATTTCTTCTTACTGTTTCCAGTTTTAAATGACCATTTTTGCTATCAAGTGTACCTGCTTTGGACTGTATGCAATATCATATTGCTAACATAGTCCAAATCTGACAATATGCTTTTCCTTGCTTGGCATTTTCTATCAAGTGAGCTATTAGATCTATTGAACAGCTTTGATTTATGAATGCTCAAACAATACATGCAAATATGGCAAGGTCAGAAAAGGCAAGGTACATGGCCTAGCTATATATGTGCATGCAGCTTACATGGCTACAGATAGCAGGGTCATCACTTACTCATGGCCCCACACTTCTAAATAGATGTGAGGTTACTAGGCAACCCAGGAGCCTCCTTCTCCTTGTATACACTGCCCAGGTCCAGTATAGGTCTTTGACCTCTTGTGGAAACTCTGGTTTTCATGAGATACAGGGTGTTCCTTTTCCCCAAAGCTGTACAACTTGCACCCCAGTCCTACTACAGCCACTGATCAGCTAAAGAGGTGCCGAGCCTTTATAACCTGCACATCCATATCAGGACTGGAACAGCCACCAATCCAGGGCAGTAAGTGTCCATCCCATGACAGCATGCAAAACAGGTGCTCTTCCAGTCAGCCACAACTTCTTTCCCTCTTTATATGTTACTTTTACTTTATAGAGCTGTAGTTGGTTATAGCCTTATTGCTTAAAACCAGCACTGTGAATTGTATCCATAAGGCTATACCAAGCACGTCCAACTACAACAATCCTTGGTCATCACTGAAGATGTTGATCATTCAATTTACTGGAATTGGTTCTCCAATCTTCAAAGAAATAAGCACTTTAAAGGAAATCAAGGTTTTAGGATACCTGAATATTACAAGAAGTCTTTTTTTCCCCAGGGAAAAGCTTGGCCCAATGTAAACTGGGAATAAGAATATTTTGAATTAACAGGGGATTTCCTAAAAGAGATTTCCTATTCATAGTTCCCCCCCCCCCCCCCTCATGGCTCAAAGGCTTCTAAAAAAATTATCACTTCTCTCCAGCTTACATACTCTGTTTTATGAAGAGCTGTTATTCCAGTAACAATAACAGGCTGATAATGCTAAGATTGCCTAATGGCTTCTTGCATAGATGGTTTTGGGGCATTGTACTTGAAAATTCTTCATTCAAGTAAGATGATGCATTGTCATTTGATACCACTAATGGCAATAATTTTGTGCTTAGTGCTAAAGCTATTGAACAACAACAAAAATACATTTTCAGGGAAAGTACACTCAAAACTCAAATGGAAAACCAGAGGATTTGATTAATTTCACAGTTGTTAAGCACATTATACCCCGCTTATTGCACTTAGTGGGGTCAGCTATCTCTTCTTAATGTCTGCTTTTTAAAAATAAAAAACTACTTGGTAATCTGACGAATGAATTTACAATTTTAACTGGATGGTGTATGTTTAAGTCCCAGATGTCAACCAATCAGTTCTGAGTCACATTACATTTCTGCTTATCAATGTTAAACCATAACTGGAAGCTTTTTGTGGGCAAACAGCAGACATACACACATCCTGACAAGTTGGTGCAACCCATTTTATCACAAAACACCTGTTTTATATATATTTGAATGGGCTCTTTGGTAGAACTCATGTTTCACATACAGATGATAACAAATCCAATTCCCTGAATCTCCAGTTAAATTATCATAATTGAGAGCAAGTTGAGAGATGGCAGACTCTTATCTGGAGAACCAGGTTTGATTCCCCACTCCTTCACATGGGTGGTAGACTCTTATCTGGTGAACTGAATTTCCCCCTGTTCCTACAGATGAAGCCTGCTGGATGACCTTGGGCTAGTCACAGTTCTCTAAAAACTCTCTTAATCCCACCTACCTCGCAAGGTGTCTGTTGTGGGGAAAGGAAGGGAAGGAGTTTGTAAGCCACTTTGAGACTCCTTGTAGAAGAGAAACGTGGGGTATAAATCCAAACTCTTCTTCGAGTAGATATTGGGAAAGATTTTACCTACACACGTGAAGTGATACTCCTAGCCCAAGTGAGCAACACAATGCTAGAATAACATATGGTCTGATTCAGTGAAAGGTAGCTTCATATATATACAGATTTTCAATGCATGCATGAATGGACAATCACACATCTAATACTGCAGACTCATTTTCATGACATTCTGAACCATTTCAAGTCCTTTAACAGTACCAGTTCATATACTGACCTGCCTCTAGTCAACTGTTCATCCAAATCATATGATGAACATTTAAAAAAAATAGAAATTGTTCAAATATACTGCTCTGTACTTCCTTGACTAGCAGCTTTCAACTTTGTCACAAAAGTTTCATACGGCACACTATACCCATTTTTGGTTAAACTTTGATTGGAGGATATTAAGTATTCAAAACCTGGACGGGAAATGCATACTTCAGACTAGTTATGGCAACCAGAAAAAACGAATTGAAAAATTAATGACAGTCAATAATATTATTCAGAAATCTATAGTTCCAGTTATTATACAGGCTTTGAGTTCAAAAAGATCAGAGAGGAAGGATAGAGGAACCCAACAGCAAAAGTAATCAAAAGGGTCATTTTTTCAATCAGCACAGTTATACATAGATCTCAAAGTGGATGATGTTGATTTCCCAAGTGGTTCTTTACGACCAATCATGTAGCTGGAGAGACTTTGATTTGATTGTATACAAGCAGATTGGGGGAGACTTAGGCAAAATTTCAGCACTAACCCTCCCCTTTTCCCCAGATACCAGCAAACAACAGTCATGCCATCTTTTATCAATAATGTATGTACATTTGCAGCCAGTGACAGGAACACCAGAGAATAGAGACAGACAGGCCAACTTAAGGTCAACCCAAACTGGGTTTGAGAGTTCAGAGTAGAGGATCTGAGAACTCCTGTCTTTAATGTTCCTGGAGGAAGGAAATTGGGGGAGGGCTCCTTCATACCACCTGTGAGTTGTGTGTTAAGTGCTGTCATGTCGATTCTGATGCATGGCAACTCTATGAATTAATGACCTTCAAAATCTTGCAGACTCAGGGCCATGGCATCATTTATAAAGTCAATCAATCTCATTTTGGGTCTTCCTCTTTTCCTGCTGACTTCAAATTTTCCTAGCATTATTGTCTTTTCCAGTGACTCTTGTATTTTCATAATGTGACCAAAGTAAAATAGTTACAGTTTTGTCATTTTAGCTTCCAGGGACAATTCAGGCTTGATTTAATCTAGAACACACAGATTTGTCTTTTTTTATCATTGCTGGTATCTATAAAACTCTATCCAACACCACATTTCAAAGGAATCTACTTTCTTCCTGACAGCTTTCTTAATTGTACAACCATATATAGTAACAGGAAATACTGCGGTATGAATTAACTTAATCTTGGTTATCCATAACAAGTCTTTACACATCCACACCATTTCCATGACCAAAATCACAGTTTTTTCTTCCTTCTTTAGTTAAACTAAGGGCCAAAAAGAGACATAATCAGGGAATTTTCTTGTAGGAGACTGGAGAGGGTGTGTTATTAAACTAGAATCAAGTAACTCTCCCATCTCATTTGACTCCAGTGTTCAAAGGATCTTTTCCCCCAAGCTATTTCAGTCCCAATTATCAGAGCCAGGGCAGGAGAAAAATACTTCAAGCATCAGGTCACAACTAGGAAAGGTAAAAAAAAGTGTGAAATGCAGTGAGGTTTTGCTCCCATCATTGCCCACCCCTGTTTTTTGTTGTTGCAGAAATAAGGTTTATTAGAATGCTATAATATATACATGGGCATAGACACTATATTTTTACAAGAAATATTTCCAAAATTCTTTGCAATTGTGACATATATCTTTTCTTTACATTTGTTGGATTGATTAGGAGAAAGATTCCAAACTTCCAAACGTAATGCTTCCAAAAGTTTATGTCTTAGAAGTGAAATCTTATGAAAAGTTGATAGTGCTACATCCAAATAGGCCTTAAGCCTAACTTTTGCCTAGATGCACGAGCCAACTGTGAAATCCACTTTGTTGGTCCCTGTATTTAGAATGCAAGGGATGTTCTTCCAGTAACTCGATGTTCAGAGAAGTTTTAGAAACTTAGATACTGAGAGAGTGATTGTTAATAGCCATGTTGTGCTCTTCCTCCTGCTTCAAGTGTATCAGCTGTAAAATACATGCACAATTCTCCTTCACAATGGGAGTATTCAAGGGAATCAGTACTTGTAAATGAGCTCTTCTGAGGGTTCATTTTGCCAATTTGAGATAAACCACTTTGTGCATTTAACTCTACTTCTCTGGTAAAATTTCCCTAATGGAATGTAGTAAAACTCACAAACCATCAGATCAACATACACAAGCAAAATTAAACCCCTGAGAATGTGTTGCTTTATTATTAGTAGTATAGTTTTAAATATTCAAAATGTGTGGGTCATAAAAATATGCTTAGGGCAACATTTTCTCATAACTTCATTTGTGCATTTTTAATATATTTTAAACACTAAATAATATCTATTCAAGATTCAAACAGCAGCAATGATGGGAAAAGGTTTAGATAGCCCCATCCTAAGAGTATTCATTTTAATGTATGTTACAGCCAAAAGATTGCCCCAGGCTAAAAGGAAGGCATTTGAAAGCCTGAAGCAATTCATATAATGCTTCATATTCTATATTAATCTCCACTACCGAACACACGTGGAGAAGAAAAGGGAAACCTACTTGTAATTCTTTTTTACTGCTAAGACTAGAGACTAAAATATTCCATATTCTTATAGGAAGACAAAGGATGATAAAATTTCATTTAGCAGAGAAAAAATGGGAAAGCAGAAAATCAAAATGAGAAAACTTCAGTGAGCACCACATATCTAAGAATTATTCCATCAAGTTGTTATTTGTACAAAACAAAAATGATGTTTATGCACTGTATGTATCTTGGTTATCCCTGCATGTATTCACAACAAAAATAGCAGCCCAATCCAAGTGACGAGGCAGATGGTGGCGCAACCGCGCCACCAAGTCCCGCCACTTCGTGGAAGCGCAGGGAGGCTTGCAAACCAAAACAGTCTAGCCAACGCCAAGTAGCCTGTATGGGGGTGGTGGATAGACCTATGCAATCAAAAAGGTCCTGTTACTCCAAATTGGCCACCACCAGCATAAACCAGTGAATGGCCAGGAGGAAGGTGACTAATGTTGACTCCTCCCCCAACCATGAGCCTGAACCGCCCCTACTGCAATGGACACTGGGACACTGGTGCGTGCCCTAGAGCTGGGGAGGCTGGCAGCAGGCACACGAAGGTGGTTTCACCCTTCTGTTGGGGGTAAATGCAGTGGTGGGATTCAAGGCAGAATCGGTTGTTAAAATGGTGCTTGTAAACAACCAGATGTTAAATTATTTGAATCTCATCACCGGAACCAGTTAAATTATTTGAATCCCACCACTGGGTAAATGCCCTAGGGAGAGTGTTTCTGCCAGCGGAAGACTGAACCACTTCCACCAGCAGATTTATGCTCCCCGCCCCCAGATAGAACTTTAAAGCTCCTAGACTTGTTTCATGATACTAAGGATAGTGTACATGGTTTTCCTCTCTCTCCATTTTTTTCCCTCTCAGAACAACCCTGCTGAATAAACTAGGTTAATAGAAGTGGCAAGGAGGAATTAAAGTAGTGGGGGATTTTTTCCTCCCAGGTCTCCCTAGTTTCTACTATTAAAGCACTTTGGCTTTCATCCTACGTGGAAGTATACATGCATTGCCCATATAGCCAAAACAAAGAAATTCTATGTGACTATTACAATATAGATACAGGATACAATATACTATTAATATCTATTAATAGTATCACAGAAAAGATATTAATACAGGAACAGAGTCCTAGACAGACACACATTGTAAAGCCTGTACTACTTAAAGGGAATTCAGTCATAAATAATCCCATGTCAAGAGTATTACCACTCCAGGTAGGACTGCCTATGTACAATCACCAGCTGTTCCATACCCTTCCTTTGGAGCTATATCATCCATTTGTTTTCACAGTTTTGTTACCAGCTCAGAGACTGGGTATTTCAGTTATTTTTTAAGAAATTTGTGTTACAAACATGGAATGTTTTGATCAGATTTTCAAGTACTGAGTCAACTCAGAGCCAGAATATAACCCTTTTAGTAATCCTTGTTCACAGAACATGGCAACCATAATCCACATCCTGAAAATATTTGAGGAAAACAAGCATGGCTACAGTCCATTCTTGCAAAAAGGAAGCGCTGAATTCCTTCTCTTGACAAAGTTATGTGGTCCATTTCTCATAGTCAGATAGTGGGCAGAAGTTTTGTAGATACTCTTTTTTATGCATGCTTCCCAAGCCTACTAACAGAAGCAGTTGTTCTTTGGATGCAAGCATCGAATGCCTCCTCAAGTGACATGTTATCAGTTATTACTAACTGAAAGTTACAGGAATTCATGAAGGATCTCCAAACTGATTTAATGATGGTTAACATAGGCTATGGGATAATGCCCCATAACTAGTTTCCATATCACTGGTGATGAGGGAAAACATACTGATTTCGGGTATGGGCCATATATGAAGCATCATCTGAAAAAATGAAAAAAAAAGAGGTTCCTTGATATTTTCCATATGACCTTGAATCTAAATATGCCTCCTCTACAGTTGTTTGTAAAGCACAGTTCCAGAGCACCAAGAAAGAAGCACCTTTTGCATAGGGGAGTACCATTATAAAAGGGCATCCGGGGAACCTCCCCACAGTTGTCCTGCACACACAGCTGGGAAGAGCAGAGCCAAGCAAGAGCAAGCAAGAGCAAGCCACATGTTCACCTGCTGCTTACTCTGCCAGCCAGTTCACTCTTCCCTGCCACGCTCCCTTGACTTGGGAGACTTGGGAACAGTTAAACCCTCCTGAGTCAAGGGAGCGGAGGGGGGGGGACTGGGCTGGGCTGGCAGGGGAATGGGTTGTTGTGCAGCGTCAGACTCCTCTTTCCCTATAAAGCAGTGGTGCGACCGCACTTGGAGTACTGTGTCCAGTTCTGGTCGCCGCATCTCAAAAAGGATATTGAGGAGATAGAAAAAGTGCAGAGAAGGGCAACAAGGATGATTGAGGGACTGGAGCACCTTCCCTATGAGGAGCGGCTGCAGCGTTTGGGACTCTTTAGTTTGGAGAGGAGGCGGCTAAGGGGGGATATGATTGAAGTCTATAAAATTATGCATGGGGTAGAAAATGTTGACAGAGAGAAATTTTTCTCTCTTTCTCACAATACTAGAACCAGGGGGCATTCATTGAAAATGCTGGGGGAAAGAATTAGGACTAATAAAAGGAAACACTTCTTCACGCAACATGTGGTGTTTGGAATATGCTGCCACAGGAGGTGGTGATGGCCACTAACCTGGATAGCTTTAAAAGGGGCTTGGACAGATTTATGGAGGAGAAGTCGATTTATGGCTACCAATCTTGATCCTCTTTGATCTGAGATTGCAAATGCCTTAACAGACCAGGTGATCGGGAGCAACAGCCGCAGAAGGCCATTGCGTTCACATCCTACATGTGAGCTCCCAAAGGCACCTGGTGGGCCACTGCGAGTAGATGGACTTTGGTCTGATCCAGCTGGCTTGTTCTTATGTTCTTCCATGGCACACTATTATTTTTGCAACTACTGTACATTAATTGTGGAAAGTGCTTATGGGGAGGGGGGTTGTTTTCTCATTGTGAAGCTTAGGGCCTTTATCAACCAGAGACTGGTAAGACCTGGAGTTTGGTATTGTGATACATGCCAACAGAGATTTCATAAAGCATGTAACTGAACCACTGGCCAACCATATGAGAGGGAAACAGTTGGGTAGGGTTTTTTCATATATCTTGATTACCATATAAACTCTTGTATAAGCTGACTTGTGTATAAGCTGAGGCACCTAATTTTACTACCAAAACCTGGTGAAACTTATTGACTCACATATAAGCCGAAGGTGGGAAGCCGAAGGTGGGAAACCCTTCGGCTGGGTTTGAGGAAGCCCAGGCAACCAGGAGGTGGAGGGAGCTCCTTATTTGGGCAATGACATCAGGAGGAGTCACTGCTCAAATAAGGATCTCCCTCTGCCTCCCAGGGTTTGAGGAAGCCAGCCAGCCAGGATTCCCCTTTACCCTCCAAGGAGGGCAGCAACAAGCGGCTTGTGCAGCGGCAGGGAGGTCGTCCCGGCCACGCCCCCAGCCTCGGCAGAGGCCTGAAGAGCCGGCTGGTAAGCAGGACTCGTGTATAAGCCGAGGGGGCATTTTTCAGCCTTAAAACAGGGCTGAAAATCTCGGCTTTTACACGAATATATATGGTGGGTGTTGTATGTCCATACTTTTCTAGTTCCATGGAGTTGTGCTCTCCGAGGTATGTTTTAACTGTCGTGTGTGTGTGTGTGTGTGTGTGTGTGTGTGTGTGTGTGTGTGTGTGTGTGTGTGTGTGTGTGTGTGTGTGTAATAGATTCCCCTGCTGGTAATAGATTCCCCCTTCCCCCATCCATCATATTTTTATTCCAGTCTTCCTCCAAGGAGCTCAAGAAAGAATGCATGTTTATTCCCTCCTCCATTGTTATCTTTCCTCCCCTATCATTTTAACTTTTGGCAGAAGGACCAGTGTGAATTTGGAAATATACCAACAGAACAGAAAATACGGGAAGATGCCCAGAATTTTAATGTTAGCTGAGATGGCGGGGAGGTAGGGGTGACCTAATATTTCTTTTTATATCTGTTCATATTTTTGTCAATGGTTTTGTTTGTCTGCTTTTTGCTGCTGGATGTGTGGAATCATTTGAATCATTTACACATTATATGGTTTTTGTATACAATTTAAGGCTGATGATACTTATACATACAGAGCACATGGTTTTTAGTGTTGGAAATAACAACGTCTAGACTAGGGTGCAAAGGAACTGAGAAGAAGACCCAGCAGGGGATTGGCAAAGTTAACTAGATAAGGTTGTAAGGTTAGATACTCCTCCATTCAGTGATGGGATTCAAATAATTTAACAACCGGTTATTTACAAGCACCAACAACCGGTTCTGCCGAAGTGGTGCGAACCAACTGAATCCCACCACTGCCTCCATCCTTTGTGTCACCTCTTGTCTGCCTTGGACTGATAATCTTAAATCTAATTTCCTCCTTCTTCTCAGAAATTCAGTCCTCCCTTGTTTCCTAGCTAGCAAAGTACATTGAGGTTATCCCTGACACTTAACTTTCCTCTCTGAAAATGTAGATCCCTAATAACCTTTTAACTTTATCTATAATCAGTGAGTTCACCACTTCTTCTGTGCAATTAGCTGTGCCAATATCTAGTGCTGATTTATTGACATGCAAGCAATGCTGAAAACACCAAACATTTTGTGGGAGAAATGCAGTGCAAAAAGACAGACATAATGCAAAAAAATGATGAACCGTTATACTGGATACAAAAAAGGAGGAAACAACATCAAAATGGAGAGTTTCAAAATGACATAACAGGGATGAGAATTGCCTCACAGGCAAACTGAATAGAACAAAGGGAAGGCTGTATGATTCCATTCAGCTTGTCAATGAACAGAGTGTGAACTACACATATACAACCCTAATTCTGATTGTTTTTCAGGGGTTCCCTCCCTTTGGAAGGCAAAGGAAAGCCTTTGTTTGTCTGGGGGTTCCTCACATGAGCAGAAACCAGCCTGAACTCTCCATGCAGCTCAATGGGAATAATAATTCTTGGCCTGGAACAGTAACGTTAATGACTCTGAAACATGTAGTCATCATTAGCAGTGCTCTGCCAGCAGCCGTATTGGCTTCAGAACTGAATCTTTGAGGAGCCTTTATTCTTCTTTTTTGCAGATATCAGATTTGGTTGAAACAACGTTTCCATGTCTGGCGCTCTGTAGGCAGTAGAAGACAGACCCAGTACTTGGCCTTGTTGTCTCATAGTACTTGAGTTTTATACTCTTCCCAGTGTTCATAGCCATGTCCTCAATTGACACAGTTTATGGGAGATGGCAGAAGGAACTAATCAGTCCAGAATAAGCATCTGACTCAAATAAAAGCTACGCCGAAAGAAAATTCTCACACAGCGATGTTCTTTCAAAAACCTATGATCTCACTCTTCCCCAGCACTAGCTTAAAAGGAAACCAACCCAAACCAAACATTTTGTGGAACGAAACACAAAACTAGCACGAAAGATGAATGGCAAGATGCAAATATGTTACATTCCTATTCAATTTAAAAAACAATTTTCTACCATTTTCAAAGAGGTATTTACTTTTCAAACAGATACTTGGGGGGGGGGGGTTGACCTATGAAATTTAAATTAGCGTTAAGTTCTGCTGAGCTGGATTGCTGCAACAGCAACATCTGCCACTGTCACAATAACTTCCCCAGCTTGGTCTCCTAGACAACTTTCCAACATACTGACCCCAATATATAATGAGCCATGATAGGTTATGAGGAGTTATAAAAAGCTGACAAAAATCCTTGCAAATGTTACATTCAGCAGCACCTAGAACTCCAAGATCACACGTTATTTGTGTTATACATGAAAACATGACCTTAAGAACATCAGCCAAAAAATGATCCATTGCCTACCTCTCATTTATATATCATTCACCAGAGGGATTTTCTTGATTGGCACCCAGAAATAATAGAACTCATTCTAGCCTGAATATTTTCACTGATCTATGAGACTCTGATCTGGATAGCCTAGGCTAGCCTGATCTCATCAGATTTCAGAAGCTAAATAGGGTTGACCCTGGCTAGGGTCAATTCTACACAGTACAAATATACTGGTTGACAAAGGGAAATATCTCACTTTGGGCAAGAACTTCGCATGGGTCCCTTCCCCAAAACGGGATTGTCCGCCGACATTTCCCTCAACCCGTTTTTTTAAAGAAAATGCGTAAATCGTTATTGCTTTAAAAAATCCTGGATTGAACCTGCTTCTGTGGGAACGGCATGGGCACCAAACCACTTAACTTTCTTGCTGTGCTGCCCATTGTCCTGCCATGTTACAACATGTCAGTTTCACTGAGGTGCTGACTGGTATGATAGCCCACCATTTCAGAAACATCCCCCAAGCACGTTTTCTCCCCTTGGCAGTGACTGTGAACACCATTTCACCCCAAAGTGTACATGAATGCATTCACAACAAACAAGACTCTTGCAAGCTGGGTGCTCAGAGCATATAGCTAGGCAGATGCACATAAGAACATAAGAACATAAGAACATAAGAACTAGCCTGCTGGATCAGACCAGAGTCCATCTAGTCCAGCATTCTGCTACTCGCAGTGGCCCACCAGGTGCCTTTGGGAGCTCACATGCAGGAGGTGAGAAAACAATGGCCACCGCTGCATACGCTGCTGCTGCTCCTGAGCACCTGGTCTGCTAAGGCATTTGCAATCTGAGATCAAGGAGGATCAAGATTGGTAGCCATAGATTGACTTCTCCTCCATAAATCTGTCCAAGCCCCTTTTAAAGCTATCCAGGTTAGTGGCCATCACCACCTCCTGTGGCAGCATATTCCAAACACCAATCACATGCATTATGTGAAGAAGAGTTTCCTTTTATTGAGTCCTAATTCTTCCCCCAGCATTTTCAATGAATGCCCTGGTTTCTAGTTTTTGTGAGAAAGAGAGAAAAATTTCTCTCTGTCAACATTCCCTCTACCCCATGCATAATTTCATAGGACTTCAATCAAGTATCCCCCCTCAGACGTCTCCTCTCCAAACTAAAGAGTCCCAAACGCTGCAGCCTCTCCTCATAAGGAAGGTGCTCCAATCCTTCAATCATCCTCGTTGCCCTTCTCTGCACTTCGATATCCTTTTTGAGATGTGGCGGCCAGAACTGAACACAGTACTCCAAGTGCGGTCAGCCACCTACTGCTTTATATAAGGGCAAGACAATCCTTGCAGTTTTATTATCAACTCCTTTCCTAATTATCCCCAGCATAGAGTTTGCCTTTTTCACAGCTGCCATGCATTGAGTTGACATTCCCATGGAACTATCCACTAAGACGCCCAAATCCCTTTCCTGGTCTATGACTGATAGCACTGACCCCTGTAGCATGTATGTGAAGTTTGGATTTTTTGCCCCTATGTGCATCACTTTACATTTAGCTACATTGAACTGCATTTGCCATTTCTTAGCCCACTCACCTAATTTATCAAGGTCCGCTTGGAGCTCTTCGCAATCCTTTGTGGTTCTTACCACCCTACATAATTTGGTATCAACATAATTTGGATTTGGACACACCTTTGGATGTGGATAAGTCATATTGGTTTTCTCCCTTTTTGGGACAGATTTTATTACTTTATATATCACAGTGTTGTTGGGGGTGGGTGGGTTGCATGCTTCACTTTTACATGTGTCGTGGTTTTAAAGCCCAAAATATTTTTCCATACTGGGGAAATGGGAGGGGGAGGTCCTGCTTGGGCTTCTGGGGTTGCTTTAGATTCTCCACCAATCAAAAGCATTGCCTTAGCAGAAGGGGGCTGTGGTGGTGAAATAGCCAATCAGAACTCAGGAAAAATTGGATGTTTGCCCCTGCGTGTTTGCTTTTTGTTCCTTTTAAAAACAGTGGGTTCATGTGAAGGGGCAGAAAGAAAACGGATTATTTCCTTCATGGAAAACGGGCATCCATGCAAAGGACAAAAACAGAATGAAACAGACCTGAATTAAAAAACAACAGATGTAACCTGTTATTATCACGCTGTGTGGAATTGACCTAGGACTTCGATGGGAGACCACCAAGAAATACCAGGATTGCTATGCAGAGGAAAGCAATGGCAAACCATCTCTATTAGTTTCTTGAAAAGGAGTCACCATAAGTCAGCTATGACTTGACGGCAGTTTACACACGAGACTCTGATCATCTGAGGCCACATACAAACCAGTCACTGACACTGGAGGCACAGGATCATTACCACCCTGCTCCCGACACAATCCTATGTTCATTCTTCAAAGAGGCTAAGCAATGCAGGAGCTATTTTCAGAAACTACCATTGCTGCTCCAGTAGCACAGGAATTCGGCCTTTGCGTGTATATACACATAACTACATGTAAACATGAGATTTGCAGGCCTACTCACTGCTCAAGATCATATATTAAGAGAAAATAGAAGACAATATTTTAAATTGCAAACATACTGTACCTGCAAAGTGTGTCAGTGTGAATAATTTCTTGGCTGCTGGCTAGAATATATTCCTCAGTTCATTTTGTTTCATCACATTATTCACACTTTTTTTCTCTCTGGAACAAACACCCTTCTCCTTCTACAACTAGAGTGTAGTGGAACGAATGAGCTCAAGCTTATGATTGATTCCCTAACACAGCTGAGGTGTTATTGGTTTTATTCACTTATAACACACACACAACTATTTTATTCACTTCTCTAGCTCCGGCATGACTCCGAAGTGTCAGCTACAGAGGAACTACATTATGACATGTTAATTCTAAATCTCAGGGAGCTGAACTTTCTAACCGCTAAGTTTCACGATAAGGAAAAGAAGTAGCCAATGTTAGGCGGGACGCGGCTGTTTGTAAATTCAGAAAGCAAACTCTCAGAAATGTGTGCTGTCAGCTTATCACCCCAAGCATTTCACTTCTGTTGCGTTTCCCTGATGCAGCTCGGTGAGATGCTACAGGGAGCAAGATAGCTTTACCACATTTTTATGTCCTCAGTATGTTAGAAAAGTATTTGATAATGGGAACTGTTGTTGCTTTTACTGCCTCAAAGAAGCCAAGAACAGAGTCAGATTGTACTCTAATTTTATCTAAGGAATTTATATCCTGCAGCTAACTTTTTTTTTAAGCCAATGGAAGTGTGTGTGTGTAAAGCGTAGCTGACTTATGGCAATCCTTTGTGGGGTTTTCAAGGCAAGAAACTTAACAGATGTGGTTTGCCATTGCCTGCCTCCACATCACGACCTTGGTATTCCTTGGTGATCTCCCATCCAAATACTAACCAGGGTCAATCTTGCTTTAGCTCTGAGATCTGATGAGATCAAGCTAGCAGTTTTTTACATCCCAAATATGTATGCCGTGTACGTTAAGCGCACATAGACTCCATCATTGCTTTTCCAACAGACCCAAAAGCAGCAGCCCAGAACGACTGGGAAGCCTTGACACTTGGGGTCCATTTCAAATGCTTTTTCCTGCTCCAGCCACCAATGACTTCTCCATACCACTATGCAGAGCATCTGGTGTGTGCTATGACTTGTGCAAGCAAGTGAAAGAAATGGGCACAATAAATTATAAAGCCATGTAAGAAGAAGAAGAGCTGGATTTATATCTCCCCCTTTCTGTCCTGTAAGGAGACTCAAAGGGCCTGATAATCTCCTTTCCCTTCTCCCCCCCCCTTCCACAACAAACACCCTGTGAGATAGGTAGGGCTGAGAGAGCTCAGAAGAACTGTGACTAGCCCAAAGTCATCCAGCTGGTGTGTGCTGGAGTGCACAGGCTAATCTGAATTCCCCAGATAAGCCTCCAAAGCTCAAGCAGCAGAGCAAGGAATCAAACTCAGTTCCTCCAGATTAGAGTGCACCTGCTTAACCACTACACCACTGCTACACCCTGTAATGATATATCACTGACTTCAGTGGAAGACGGATTCCATCATATTGCACTGTCCAGCAAGGCAGATGATAGTGTGACTCAAGCTACTAACAATCTTCATCTAACCTACAGAATTAGGTAGTTACACATCAAAGAACAAAAAAACACTGAAAGAGGATTGTACTTTGTAAATAACTTCTTCTGAAGATTATTTACCCAGTTCCTCATCTTATATTTCCCCTAATTCAATTCCTCCTGCTGACTAGGGTACTAATTTTCTGAACAAGCTATAAGAAGGCCTGTTCGCAGTCTTAAACTGGAATAATTATTGTGTCTGAGTGGACAGGGGTGTGAGTGAACAGGATATTCTGGGCAATTATGCCCAACATTGGCTCAACTGCTTTCTGTGGTCTGTCTCCCATTTAGCCAGTTATGTGTTGGGGCAGCAAGTTTGCCAACCTCCAGGTGAGTTCCACCATAGTAATGAAGTCCCTTCTCCAAACTGCTCTCCCAGAATCCATCCCCAAATCTCCAGGAATTCCCCAATCGGAAGGTGGCAACCCTTGCAGCAGACCTGATTCTCAGTCTCCATTTAGTCTTCCCTGCATATTCAAAAGAGTCAATGGGGTATAATGCCATAAACTGGCCATTTTCTCTAGGTGAACTGATTTATGTTTCCTAGAGATCAATTGTAATTCCAGGACATCTCTAGCGACTACCTGGAGGTTGGCAACCCTATTCCTTGATCCGAGTAATACGCTGAAGTCCTGGCACGAGGCACCTGACAAGCTAAGTTATTTTGGGGGAGTGGTAGCTGAGGTGGAGGTGGGGGTAGAAGGTAGCCTTTGCCCCCTTTTCTTGTAATGAGGAAAACAGCCCACATTTTGAAGTTATAATGTGGCTATATTTGCTCCAAAGTGGCAAAGTCCCAGATAATTATGCTGTGACTCTCATTTGGCTTGAGTCACAACTGGCACAATGGCCAATCGAACCCTGGCAAGGTTCCTTAACAGACTGTGAAATGTGTGAAATATAATCCAACTAAGGGATTATCTCCTACTCAATATTTTATAGGTAAAAATAGCAATACAAAGTATAGACAGCTGAGGTAGGTGAACTATATACATACAGTGTATCTGATCAAGATGGAGGGAATTCAACAGACATTCATTTTTCTTTCCCAGAATGTTTTTTTCCAGACAAAACTTAGATGAATTCTCCTTCACAAAGTATTCTCCCATCTCCACTTGGAATATGCTTAAATGAATATATGGCTGCAACATGTAAACGAAGCTAAATTCCCAAAGAGAAATGAAGCCCATTTTTCCACAATTGTATTTGTTCACCTGAACAGAGCAAAGACAAACAGGAAAATGTGGGGAGGGCAGCTTTTACCCACCCTACCAAACTCAAAGGCAGAGCTTCTGTTTATTTTTAAGGAGCCTCACTTGCAACTTCTCCTAACAGCAGTTCAGATCTTTATCTGAGGTTCTGGTCATTCTCTCCATTATCGTTGATGAGACAAGCAATATCAAGAGAAGATACTTTTGTAGCTGTGGCACTCCAATGATGGAATGAAATTTCCCCATCTATTCATTTAGCATCAGGCATATTAAACATTTGGGATTGCAAAAAACCTAGGAGCATTTTTCTGAGTTTGTCCTTTTTCTGATTTCAAATAATTCAATTGGTTGATTTTAATTTATCTCTCTGTTTTAACTGTTTACAGCTGCTTGTGCTTTGTAAGTCACCTCAAGATCTAGCACTGGCTAAATATATTAGCCACCACACCCTCCAAAAATTAAATGAAGTCTGATTCAGTTGGGGTAAGGAAGTAAGCAATGTGAAAAGAAATAATTTCTTCCATTGTGAATAACAGATGGGTGGTACAATGCATGCAAAAGATCACAGATTCAAGCTGTGACACTGCGAATGAAGGGGTATAGGATATTTCTCTTCTTAGGTCATTTCCCCACTTCTGAAATGGAAGTCGATACCTACTGGTTTGGGACCGTGTGAGCACGGGTTCATGGTCCCCACTGCAGCTTCTGCCCCTTGGTCCAATGAACACACAGCAGCCAGGCAGGACTCCCCACGATCCGCTCAGGGGGAGTCATGATTGGCTGCTGCTGCTGCTGCTGGGCGGGGTTTTTTTTAAAAAATTTTTGTAGAATCCACGTCTGTGCGAGCATGCACAGACAAAACAGCAAAGACACGAGGAGACAAGCTTTTACTACATAGCTGTCTCTTCTTTCCATAGCACTTGGAACCTTCACCATAATTAGCCTTCATGTGGGTCAGTCTTGTGGAGGCAAAGCTCCGACAAGAGGAAGCTTTAGCACATTTGAAACCCACCCTTCCCCCAATGAGCTCAGAGCGATGTGCGTCCTTCTCTCCTCCTTCCCATCGAAGCCTTACAACAAGCCTGCTAGGCTGAAAGAGAGCGCCTGGCCGTGATCCCCCCCCCCCCCCGGCAAGTTTCACGGCAGTGAGGAGACTGGAACTGTCTCACCATATTGGAGACTTGCTACACCTTAAAGCACCTAGGCTTCCATAGCAGACTCCACATTTTTTAAAAAAGGGCTGCCTGCCACTGGTTGGGCAAAAGGCTCCACATCACTGCCAGAGGCGGGAGACTGAAGCCTGGAGTCACCCTCGGACTTCCCCCCTGCCCCGCGCTCTGCCCAGGGTTTTCAGAAAGGTGCTGATCCGTTCAGGATCAGAAATGACGCACGCTGAGGGGCCAGGAGAGCAGCAGAATTGGGGGGGCTGCGTTGTTGCCTCTAGTGTAGTGGGTAGTGCAGCCGGACCCTGCATTACTTGCTGTGAGTAGCGCGCTTCAAAAGGTGAGTGGGGAAACAGCCTTAGATCCCTGATACTTGAAACAGACCAATGGCATTCAAACTTTGTGAAGTGGGATCTACTTTTATTTTTACGTATTTATTTTTTCCATTTCAGTATACCGCACTATCCCCAAGGGGCTACTTCCAGTCTTGCTGAACTTTTGGGGAGCTACTTGCAAAGAAACTCCCCACTACTTTTCCTTCCCCAACGTAAAGTGCAGAATTCTCACATCAGGCATCCTTTTCCCCATTTTTATTAAAAATGCATTGCATTATTGAACAACAGGCTGGACGGCCATTTTGCACATGATGCAGAGACATATTCAAATTTAGTGTCATGTTACCCAAACCTTCTGCTCCCAGATCACTTTGTTCATTCTCCTCTCCTGGGCATGTAACCCACACGTGGGAGATCCATAACACACTTTTAGGTCCTAACCTAATGCAACAGACAAGACTGAGCAAGATGGACCAATGCTCTGGTGCGATATGAGGCAGCTTCATGTATGCATTACGACAGATTTCCATTCTTTATCTTATATTTGTCATGGTGGTCCAGAGCCCTTCTTGTCCAGTGCTTAGCATTTCAGACAGATACAGTATTTTTTCACTGTACATTGGGATTCCCTTCTTCGCCAGCAGTGGCGTAGGAGGTTAAGAGCACGTGTATCTAATCTGGAGGAACCGGGTTTGATCCCCCGCTCTGCCACCTGAGCTGTGGAGGCTTATCTGGGGAATTCAGATTAGCCTGTGCACTCCCACACATGCCAGCTGGGTGACCTTGGGCTAGTCACAGCTTCTTGGAGCTCTCTCAGCCTCACCTACCTCACAGGGTGTTTGTTGTGAGGGGGGAAGGGCAAGGAGATTGTAAGCCCCTTTGAGTCTCCTACAGGAGAGAAAGGGGGGATATAAATCCAAACTCTTCTTCTTCTTCTTCTTCTTCTCTTTTCCCAGCACACTGGAATGCCATTTGATGTTTCTGAATGTCTAAAAACCCATTTCAGTGCACAATGAAAAGCATGACAATAATGTAGAAGTGTTAATAAACCACAAGTTGTATAATGAGTCATGCATGTATTTTTGAGTACTAAATGCAAGTGAATCCCCCTCCCCATCTCAAACGAGGAGAGTCCCTAAACCACTTTGTTATTGCAGTTTAGCTCAAGAGGAAAAGCAGAGTTGAGGGCATTTATTACAAAGGGCCATTAAGAAGGTGGACACTTAGCACAACACTGAAGTGCTTAGAGAAATGCATGGAGGAATCATCTAATGTGTGGCTGGCAATCATTTATGACATGCGGGGGGGGGGGGGGGAAGGCTGTCATCTCTTTTTCCATCCGCCTGTGGTCTGGCTTTGCAAACTGCAGGCCCCGAGGAACAAGTCTGATATAATACAGCTAATGAGAATAAGTGAGGCTGCTGCAATGTTCTTCCAGGGTTCTGCTGCTGAGTCTTGGACTCTTTATACTTTTTAATTTCCTTGTACAAACAGCAGAGTGAAAATGGCAAAATCCATTTGGCAGGTCTGTACTACAAATTAAATCCTTGATTAAATTTTGGCGATTACGACTTTGGGTCTTTTTTCATTTAAACATTTTAATGCATTTGAATAAGCTTCTTAATCATCATTCTGGCAATCTATTGTATATGAAAACAGGCTCTAATAGATGCTGGAAGGTACCTGATAGATAAATGAAAATGCGAGATGCTAGAAAGGGTTTTCTTTTATACTCTCAATAAAGCTTCCATAGGAGGAAAATGCTTTGCCATAATAATTGTTCAGTAGTTCTCCTTTGTTCTCTTTTCCTGTGCTTAAAAAGAGTCATTGTTTTAAAACTAATTTTAAACCAGTAAAGTACTGAAATTAGGTAAAGCACCTGTGCAGGTAAAAGAGATATAAGTTTATGTTGTCCCCCCATAATAAATCTGTGAATTAACTCATCATTCCCATTTTTAGAAGAGAAAATGAAGTTGAAAATAATGAGGCCAACAATGCCTCCATGTCCCCAAACAATGAGATGTTTCAGTCCAAATCTCCTGAGCTTATTTGCTAACTTCCCAATAGGACCTGGAGACCTTTCAGAATTACAGAGATCAGCTCTCTTGGCAAAAAATGGCTGCTTTGGAAGGTGAACTCTAAGGCATTATACCCTGTTTAGATCCCTCCCACACTGTTCTCTTCAGACTCCACCCTGAAATCTCCAGGGTTGTCCCAACCCAAAGCTGGCAACCCAGCCTGAGTCCAAGCTTTCTGTACTGACTCACACATGGCATCAAGAGGACTGTGAAGGATTAATAACAGAGCCTGATTCTATCGAGAGCTTTTGCTGTTGTAAGGTAAATATCTGCCTGGTAGTTCTTGCTCACTTGCCTCTTCAAACTCTAAAGCAGATGTTAAAGAACCTTTCAGGTTATCAACGTTTAGCCACATTAGCACCATGCATTGGTAGAGGCCATTTGCTAGTTCTGGTCTTTTTCTGAAAGGGACATTAAATGGCTCTGATGGTTTACAAATACATACACCTGCACAGCGTAATGGCTTAAATTGATGATGCACAAGAAAGCTTTCTTTTGTACTCTGGTTCAAAAGCAAAACAAACAAACAAAAATTGGATAAATGGAGGTATCAGAGTCCATGCCTACTAGTCTGACCACCACTAATGAGAGCTCTAAGAATTGTGACAGTGTGCATTGTGTGAATTAACATAAAAATAGTAACTTCAGAGAATGACATACCCCTCTTTCGTTTCCAGTTTGATTTGGAAAATCTACTAACCTCTGCCAATTCTGTTTGAAGGGAAGGGCTGGCTATGACTGCTAGAGCACAGAATATGCTTGACAATATAAGGAACATTCTCATTCTTCACTTTACTAAGAACCACAGCCACTTTTTAATACTGTGCTTAGAACACCCCTAAGCAGCAATATTTTAGAATGACATCCTCAACAGTACAAACCATGTCATCATACATGAGCTAGAGAAAGGGCATAAATCCATTAGTTTGGCTGGATTACTTCCTCTGTGGCCCAGCAGTGTCAAAGTCTATTGACCTCCAGAACATGCTGCCAAGATTGCCTGATTAGTCTGCACATTTTTGGCAGAGTTAGGTTGAGCAGATGGAGAAGTACTCATGTATCATGTAGGTGAGCAGAACATAAAACGAAGACCCAGATACCTAGGGAATTCAGCATTCACCAGTGCTAGTATTCTATTATCCATCTTCTCTTTGTAGTCCCATTAAGTGCTGTAACTTTTACCGCTGGCAAAGAAAGGGATGAGGGCTTTGTAATTAGCATAAGTACAGTAATGCTGGTCTCAGCTGAATTGCTACAAAACAGCAACCACAAATATTTGTCTGGTGAAGAACCCCTGTATATTATAAGTGCACTTCAAAGAACCTTCAAGGTACTTCATTGAGGACATGAGCCAGACTTGCTGAGTACTCCGTCACTCTGCATGAACTGAGAGCACCCTCACAGTTGTGCACCTCAACAGAAGCAAATGTGACCATGTGACCTTTCAGGGAAAACTGATCTCTTCACAGAAACCCAGCTGATCTCTTATTACTGATCTTTTCACAGAAGCCCAGCTGACAAATCTTCAAATCCGACAGATTGATTGCATATAAGTGACATTCTTTCAGTGGTCTTCTGTACAGTCAATCATGTAAATTAAGACCAAACTAGATGAGAAACTGTGAACAATGTTAGTTCTTCCATCACGTTTAATTTCATTTAAAAGCAGACATGGAAGGGAAGGGTAAATGGGATTAGGACCACATACTTGAGGAAGAGAATTAATTCTTTTCCAGGTGTTATTTTATCAGTGCTGAAGCGTCTGTGGCCGCTGAGAGCAGAAGGAGCGGTGGCCAGGCCAGGTCTTTTATGGGCTCTAGCCGGCTCCTACCTGGCTGACGTCAGCCCCTCAGACCTCTGTGCATGCGTACAGGGTCCCGCCTGGTCCTGCGGGCTTGGGAACAAGCCATGAGGCCAGGAAGGGGAGGGGGGAAACTGCATGCTCCCCTTTCCCAGGACTGCAATGGCAGCTGCAGTAAGTCGCAGCCGCGTATTTAAAGTTCTTAGGCACTTCATATAGGGTATCACAAAGTTTGATTCAAGGCTTCAGAAACCAAAAAGGGTTTCATTGTGCTCCCTGCATTACCAGAGGAGGAAGGAGAATGAAAACAAGTAGAGATGAAGGATCGTTGCAACATTTGTATGTGGTCCCTGCAAAAAGAGTGAGATTCTGCATGCTGCAAAGGGAACATACAGCTTTTTTCCTGAATTTATGTATCAGAAATTCAGGACATAGAGGCTTATCTTATGAATCGTTATTTGAAAATGAACTAAGAGCACCAAGATAGTGGTTGCTGCTACTTTATCCAAAGACAGTGAAATTCAAAGCAGAGTTACGCCCTTCTTGACCTATTGGAACAATGGATGACTGGCAGATGGAAGAGCTGGTTAGGCTTTATGCCCCAGAGACTATGTTGTACCCAGGATCTGCTGAGTCTGGAAATGCATGAGACACAGACAATGAGCCTTATGTAACAACTTCAGGAGAACTGGAGCCTAGTGTCATGTTAATAGTGAGGCTGGGGCCTGAAGAATGAAAAATATATTTGTTGCATCTCCATCTAGCGTCACATTCATAGTAATGCCAAAGAATGAATACGTTGTGTCTCAGTCTACCACATTTTTTTCAATGCAGATCCTCTATTTTGATTGCAACATTTAACATCAATCTTTTGCAAACTTAGCAGATGACACAGAAAAATGCTTGGACTTAGTGGCCAAAGCAGAACCTTCAGATTCAGAGCAGGTACCAGAATTGTGAGCTACAGTATTTTTTAGCTGAGAAGCAGAAGTTAGTGCCAATGGGCGGTGTTAGTGGGCTTGGACAGAGTATCAGTCTAGTTGCCAGAAGAAACCACTGCTGAGAGAGCAGCTGCTAAGGCTCATTCCCAGAGCAAAGTGTGAAATCTTATGAATGTTTTCCATGAGTTTCTTGTCATAGCAGTGAAAGGAAGAGTCTGATGCAATTTCAGAAAATGATGTCTTAAAATGAAGGCATATCAAGAAGAAGAAGAAGAAGAAGAGGAGTTTGGATTTATATCCCCCCTTTCTCTCCTGCAGGAGACTCAAAGGGGCTTACAATCTCCTTGCCCTTCCCCCCTCACAACAAACACCCTGTGAGGTAGGTGGGGCTGAGAGAGCTCCGAGAAGATAGTGAAAGCAGTCAGGCTACTATATAATTACATTTTAAAAGATATTCATCTTACAACACTCACAAATTCTACAGGCAAGTTAGTCCATAGACAATAAACTTTAATTGCTCAGCACTGTCCAAAAAAATCGACCATCCAACAAATGCCTCCACTCCTTTGTGTGTATTCCCTCACAATGAGGAAGCGACAGGAACTCTGAGATAAAGACACTTCTCATCACCCAGAAGTCTCATGCTGGAGAACAAGAGGTACTGCCATCCTTTGGGAGCAGCAGTGGCATAGTGGTTAAGAGCAGGTGCATTCTAATCTGGAGGAACCAGGTTTGATTCCCAGCTCTGCCGCTTGAGCTGTGGAGGCTTATCTGGGGAATTCAGATTTCATGATATGAGGCATTTTCATGCTTTACCACTGAATGTTTCCTTCTTTCTTGTCTATGTGTAACTTAAACAAAGTTAAGTATCCCCTAAAGGATGGAAAATACAGTATCTCCCATTCTAAAATAAAGTAAAAGTCACCACTTTTTAAAAGTTTTGCTGTCATGTATGCCTCATTCCAAATTTACAATGTATTTATTAACCGGATGTGTAGTTTTAAGTCAATTCAGAATACAAACCACTTAGGAAAGAAAACACACACATCTTCCTTCAAAGCTCACCATCATATGCAAATGATCCACTAACAAGACATGAAATGCCTGAAAAGTTTCCTTCAGATGGAATAAAAAATAATGGTTCAGAAACTCTCCTTGACACCATTGAAAACTGATTCACTATTCTCCATCCCTCCAATTTGACAAGAGCCATTGTGGAATGGTGATTATTGCACTGGACTTGGACCAAGGAGTGCTGGCTTTGATTCTTCATTCAAGTCATGAAACTGACTAAACGACTTGGACCAGAAACATTGTCTGTCAACCTAACCTACTTCCCAAGGTTGTTACAAAGGAAGAAGAAGGGGGGAATCCCTTGTATATTCAGCACCCTGATGTCTTTGGAGGAAAAGTAGAATATAAATTAATGGAATCAATGGATTTATGGACTTGGTTATGGGACACAATGTGTATCCATTCTTCCATTCCTCTCCAGAGAGAACTGATGATTAATAGTCTATGTTCCCTGCTAGTTATGACCATGCTATTCCTTCTGTGGTGCACTTTGATGACAAAAATAAATAAATGCACGAGCAGCTAAACTTGAACAACTTCAAGATATTTTCTCCTAAAAAATAATACCATCTAATAAATGTTTTCACCATGCAAAGATTAATCATTTATATTGTTCACTGTTTGTTACTTTGTGGGTCCAAAGCATGCATTTTTATTCTTTGACATCTCTCTTTTTCAAGTTTATGTTGTTTGCACATGGTTGAAACAGTCAAACAATCTGCATATTCTGGTTGTTGCCATCTCCGCATCTCCACCCATTATTCATTCCAAAATCATACTGGAAGTCCCCAAAGTCCAAGAGAGAATAAGGGTGCAGAAGCTTCAGGAATGGAGCCAGGTGCACACAATAGCTCTCTTTGTACAAACAGTTAGAATGCATGATCCAATGCAATAAGATCATTATGATGCAAGCCAACACATTATTTGTTTCCATTTATTCCCTAAAGGAGCAGTGTTTGACAGAGCTGAACAGATGCTACATATTTACAGATGTAAATGTATTAAAATCTTTAATGAATTATGTCACTTTTAATAAAATTAGTATTAAGACTCTGAGCATTTTAGACGTTTATTTAGAGTCCTAATAAATATCCAAAGGACCCTTTAAATTCAGCATTCAACCTGCCTTTCCCTGCCATTTTACCAACTGCTAGAGGCAAAGTAAGGTTACTACCAATGTGTTCATAACTGGGGGGAGGGAGATATTATCACCTGCACTAGATCACACTTGAGGCATTGCATGAATATGAATATGTTCTATGGACAAAGATTACATTGGGTTTGCTAACTGGTAAACTCAGTGTAACTGAGTCTTCTATCTTTCTGAGGTCAGTAAAATGTGTACCCAATTTGCTGGGGGTAAACGGTAAAGGACAGTGTAAGGCAATGGCAAACCACCCCATAAACAAAGTCTGTCTTGCAAATGTTTGATGTGACATCACCCCATTGTCAGTAATGACCCAGTGCTTGCACAGTGAGCTATCTTTATTTTTATTCATTTATTTATTGGATTTCATAGACCGCCTCATCCAATTGGCCATGCTGGCAGGGGCTGATGGGAATTGGAGTCCATGAACATCTGGAGAGCCGCAGGTTTCAGACCCCTGCCCTAGGCAGTTCAAAATATAATATAATGTCCAATAAATTACTTAAAACACATCTAAAACATTTAAAATTCAATGTGCAGCATAACAAAGATAACAACAGTCTAAGACCCCATGTTGGTGGCACCTGGTCTGAAGGTTGGGAGGGGCTGGCAGCGCCCAAGATGGAACTGATATGAAGCACTGCCAGGGATGACAAAATATGGCAGGGCCTCATGAGGGGGGCAGCCTTTACCTTTTACTTCAATGTAACTGGACATAACTTCAGGGTCTATCACTAGAGAGGTATAGATAACAACAGGGATTGTATTGCCTATAGTTGAGCAGCTAATAACTTTTTTGTTAAAAATACAACCATATTAAAATCATAACAATTAAAACTAGACAACATAGTCAGCTTTTCCCAGTCCTCAGATTGCCAACAGCTCAACAACTCAAGAACAAAACACCCTCTTAAAAGTGCCCTGAACAGCTTTCAAAACATTTACAGGGAGGAGACCACACTGACCTGTTGGGGAAAACATCTTGGTTGCAGCCTGATTGAGGTCATTCATTTGTGCAGCCAAGGGCCCAATGACAAACTATATGTGATTGATTTTAGTAAGTCAGGTCTGGATCCATAGTCCTGACTTGCTTTCCTCACACTAACACAGCATCTGCACGAAAAGGAATGTGTAAAGAGCACAGGAACCCGATTCAGCTCAGCATGCAGAAATGGTAGTGGTGGGGAGAAATGGTTTCTGCCTTTCTCCCTGTTTCTCTGAGCAAAACAGTCCTGGGATGGGACACTGAAAATGCACATGAAGTATTCTTAGGACTGAACTGATCAATTTAGAAGAAAGAAGAATTCTTAAAAACATCAGCATATCAGTATATGTCGAAATCCACTATGGTTGACAGCAAACAAGACACAAACTCCACAATACAGTTAAGAAGCTCACTAAATTTTCCAATTGAGGTACTTCTTGAGTTACATAAATCAGCCTAAATGAGAGCACATTCTTGGAACAATTGTTGCACCGTTACTTTGTGACCATTGAGAAAGACTTCATCAAAATGTGTGTCACTTCTGACTGTAGTATCGGGCCTGGGACCCTTTACTTAAGACAAAATAATTCCCCCACCCCCAACTTCCTCCCAAGCCACTCATGCCAAACGATCTAGATATTACCACACCCTCACAAACATTTGAACATATATTCAGATTAACACGTGGAATAAGCTTGCATGTTTTGTAGAGAGTGGAAAACTGGAATATTTTGCTTTAAAAAGTTGTCTGGGAATAGCATGTTTTAAACTCTGGGACTGGAAGAACTTGAATCTAATTAGAAATGTAAAAAGACATGTTCTCAGCAATACACAGAAAAAATATAATAAAGTGGAAGGAAATTGAGCCTGCTGCATGTATTACAGGAAGCAAAAGCAGCCAATTATTCTATCAAATATCATCAAGGATAATTTCAGCCTCGCTGTACAATATCAGAGATGCTCTTTTAACCTTTAGAAGGCTATTTGTAAGGACATTTCATAAACTTCTTTAAATTCTGAATGAGCTGAAGACACTCTATAAAATTCAGACACCATGTTTCACAATCTCCAAATAATGGTTGGGAAATCAGTTTGTAACCTTTTGTAAACTTTTTGTAAACACCTTTTTGTTACCTTCCTCCCCTCTTGCAGCCAGATTTGCCTTTCCCTTCTATGGTCTCCTTTAACTGTAGTTTTCCATGATGCAGACCTGTGATTTGTGATACCCAAGACTGCCCTAAGACCATGCCTCAAACCACTATCTGAGCTAAAGCAATACTAATTAGCTGTAACACGGTCAGCCCTAATTCAAAGACCTATCAAAGTATGATTACTGGAGTCCATAGAAGGGAGGGGAAATCTGTAAGCGGAACTGGCCTGAAAACTCAAAGTGCAATCTCAGTCTCAAATCATGGACTGGAAATTGGGAAATGTACGGTCTTAATTGAGCCACAATCTCTTTGAAAAAAGCAATATTCAAAGAATCAGACTGGCTGTAATTGGAGAATCTGCCAAAAATTACAAGGAAACACATTATGAAGAGACAAACACAAAATAGATTTCTGCACTATTTAGAATACATTGGTTATTGAAGCCTCAAGAATATTAGCCAATGATCTAAGAAATTGTTGAAGACATTTAAATTATTCACTCCCCCACCCCGCATTCCCCCAATACCTCTAAGCACAAACGACTACTGCTTATTTACAAGAACTGTTTATGCATTCTCAGTTATCAAGAACACATTTCCATTAGCACTTGGGAAAAACAGTATATGATTTATACTGACAAGCTCCTAGTTGTACTTAACTTGAATGCAGGCAGTGACCTATCTGCATGATTTATCTGTTTGTATGAAACACAATTATCATAAGAACATTTCTGAAATAATTTCCCTTTCATATGCTGATATTAGGTTTTATGAAAAAGATGTCAATACAGGGACTTGGCTGACACATTATATTCTAACCAAGTCTTATGTGTCATAAATCAGTCTTGTAGCTACCGTTAGCTTAAACTGAAAACAATACATCTAATTTATTCAATCACAAGAGATGCACTGAATGAATGTTGGTATAATTTTATCCTTTTGTATTGTTATCATAACCCACTTATTAATTACTAACCATGCAACCCTTCCCTACCCAAAGGAGCAAATGGAATTCTTTTGCAACCAGTGGAGTATTAAGTAATAATGAATAAATATGATATTTCTGCCAGATAGCCAAATGCAACCCTGACTGCATTCAGTAACTGTTCAAATGTCCATCCATTACAGAAGACACAGCTTTTCAAAGTGATGATGAGCATACGGCCTTGGTACAGAATTTCCTGCTCACTTCTTGTACAGTTGACACATATTGTGTGCCAGTGTGTATATAAGAGAAAACAAATGACAAAATGAACGAGAATATTCTCTATGAACACAAATAGAAGATCTGGCTTTTCCCTAGGTGCACCATCAAGAAAAAGAGGGGGTATCTTGCATTTGTTTACAATCACATTATGTACAGAAATTTAAAAATTGTAGGTAATATTTTAAGGGGGAGTCATCTAACATTCAAAGTAGTATTCCTTTTGGTTAAATATGATATTTGGGGGTGGCACTAAACTGAACTGTACTGACAGAAGTTAAATTTCAAGCAATACAAAAAAGTTAAATGCTTTTGCACTTGACCTCACCCTGAAAGGCTAGAGAGTATTTTGATTTATATATATATATTCACAGCCCAATCTAAGGGCATGGCAGCCAGGGATGGCGTGCTGCCTACAAAAGGGTTTCAGGCATGAAAAAAACCCTGGCCAACTGAATTTTTTTAAAGGAGTTAAGCCACACTTTCTGGTGGCATAAATTTGAAGCCGAGGAGGGGAGAAGTTCCCAGGTTAAAAACCTGATGGAACCTACTAAACCTGGCTCCTCCCCCAGAATTGCCCCCGGCCTGCCCCCTGCTGCACCAGCATGTGCTCCTATGCCAGTACATCCTTGGAGCAGGAGACTTTTCTGGATTTGGGTGCCGGTACCTGCCCACTGGCATGTTCACTCTCTTCACTGGCTTGGTACTCTTTACACTGGAGGGATGGGCAAAAGCCAGCACAGGTCCCCACCACTCCCACAATCCATTTTGGGCACCCCGCTGGATTGGGCCCTTAGTTAAACCACTTTCCTCCCCAGAGCAACACAACGTATTGTCAAAAGGAGGGGGAGCCCAAGTTACACACATACAAAAAGAAGGACAAGTCTGGACTGGTGGAGGTCTGCCAAGCTGACTTGGGAAGGTCCCAGGCTACAAGACAAAGGTCAAGAGTTCTTTGCCTCCAACTCAGCTTGGCTCTCCTCCCCACCCTGGGCTCCCGGTGTAGGGAGGAGAGCTGAGCCAGGCAGCTTGGGGTGGTTGGAGCAGAGGGTGGGTGGGGTTAACAACCCGTTTGTCCAAACTGGCTGAATCCCACCACTGGCCTGGATGGATCTCAGCTACTGTAAATTTGTTGCCAGCAATCCAGCATTACCCCTTTCTGGCAATTTCCAGAATGAATGTAGTAACATTTTCATATGCAAATGAACAAAGGTGGCAAATTCTCACAAAGCCACTGAAAATTTCACAGTCAGTTGTATATGTTCACATGACAATGCCCAGTTCTATGTTAGAGAATGTCAACCTGGTTTGCCTTAAGAAGAAAAAGTGATATATTCATCGTTGCTTGTTCAACTAAAAAACAAACACAACATTTTGTTTCTCCATTGTGTGAATCAAAACCATGAGTCTTAGAGCCATGTTATTACCATGTACCATTTTTTCAGCATTATTTTTGCATCAGTTGCATCTCAACGGCACATATAAAACACCAGCAAAGAAAACATACAGAACCAAGAAACTCACAATTATGACATATTAATACAGAAAGAAATTAAACATAGCATGCCAAGAAACAATATCAGCTCACAATCTCATCAGTTCTGTTGTTCTCTTCGGTTTCTGTTCCTAACTGTATTGAAGCATATTTCTAATTCAACTGAAAACTTTTATGGTATGGTCAGCTGGTAGACTAGTTGCTCCATAGATTAAAATAAAAGCAAAGAGAGATTTTCAGTTATCTTGCTTTTCTGTTCCATGAAAAGTTTTCCTGCAAAGAATACCATTTTGCAACCATGCATCTTGAAAGAAGTCTAAACCATGTTTTGGAGAATTTCTTTTTACATTTTGAGCCACAGAAGAGTTTATTAGGGCAATGATGGTCAGTTTGAACATTCTGAGATGGGAGGGGATGAATATGCCAAACTAGCCATTTACAACCTTTGGGTTCAACATTAGCACACATGCTCTTCATCAACAGTCCAATCCTATGGGGGATGCTGAATCTTATTGTGGTGTGGGGCTGTACCAACGTGTTTGCCCCCTCCACTGGTGCAAGAAGCACCCCAACCATCAAGGGGGGGGCAAAATCACTGGCAGACAGCTGACCTGCAGCTCCACAGTGGTGGAACCTGGAAGTCAGGGCTGCTGCGGAGCTGTGCTGGCATCCAATCAGACACTGGTGTAGGGTCAGTGGGCTGGGGTGTTCTCAGGGCTGGAGCCAATGTTAGTCAGCTTCCATCCTGGTTCTGCAGGAAGATATGCCATGGCCTGGGGTTTGGACTTATACTACCCTTTCAGGTGGCTTAAGTCCATTTAGCCCTCCAGAGGGTTTTCTGGTGGCAGGGTTTTAAACATTAATATTTTTCTGCCTCCCCTGCTGCCAGAAAGTCCTCTGGAGGTGGTGGGGGCCTGGTAGCAGCACCATGGGTAGCAGCACCATGGGCTGCAGATTGGTTTCAATTAAAGAAGTAACACTTCATGGATTAGATGACTCTCAGGCCCCTTCCGCACAGGCAAAATAATGCATTTTCAAGCCACTTTCACAACTGTTTGCAAGTGGATTTTGCTATTCTGCACTGCTTCAAAGAGCACTGAAAGCAGTTTGAAAGTGCATTATTCTGCATGTTGCAAATGGCTAGTAGATTTCCACATTCTGCCTGCATAAACACACATCCAGACGTTTATGTAACTCAGAATGTTACAGCTCCTATACTCACTAAACCACCTGTATTGAATTTTCATTTAAACACTCCTAAAATTACAGGTAAGATGTGAATAAGCTTCCAGTTGCTCATGACTGAACTAGTTTCAGCTATTTGATTCATAAGAGGCATGTTGAGTCAATTCTGAAAAGAATGCTCTCTGATCCATAGTTGTTTTTGTGTTCCAATCCAGACTTCCACATCTCTTTCTATTCAAACTCTTTGAAATGAAAAGTCCATCTCTTCTCACTGGAGAGCAATCTTTTTTGAGCTCATAGTGTGGCCTCTTCTAAGTTCTCTGCTCTCATTTTCCATTACTAAATTAGCCAGTTCATCGCTTTGAAAGCAGGAGTAATTAAACACTTGCACCAGAACTATGTCCCATTAGATCTCCACCACAGGTACATCTTTGTAAACAAGTTCTGCAGAAAAAGACATCTGGCTAAGAGAGCAGGGCTGTAAATTACTATTTGAATGCTGACAGAGCTAAGAAAAATAACCGGCAGTTTTAAGTGTTGTATCCAGAGAGGTGTGTTTTTTAATTAGTTGCAAGAGCTGACAAGGCTTGAAATAAAAATATTTTCAGTTGCTGAACCTGCAAAAGCTCAGAGATCTTATTTATTTCGGTTCTGCATGCAGTATTCAATCTTAACATGTGTCCCAAGTTTCTGCCATGAAAAAAATGGAATTTGGACTAGGGGAAAAAATTAAATTCCTCACAAGCATAAGAAAATGGTTTCTTTTTGGAAAACAGGCTTTGCAGTGCAATGGGAACAGATGAGGTATTTGCATACACCACGCCATAATTACATATTTTCTAATGAGTTTCTCCCAACAGACAGTGAAATAGTTCTGCCACTTTTAAATCAATTTGTTCAGAAGGAGTCTATGTCACGATACCAACTTCCTTTAGTTAATACTGAGGCCCCTTCCACACACGCAGAATAATGCGTTTTCAAACCACTTTCACAACTATTAGCAAGTGGATTTTGCTATTCTGCACAGCTTCAAAGAGCATTGAAAGCAGTTTGAAAGTGCATTATTCTGGATGTGCGGAAGGAGTCTGAGAATCTTTGAAAGATGAAAAAGCCCAGTCCTAATAGAACAGACATGCAGCTGGAGAAGAAATGCATGATCTGCCCCATAGATTTTTAGGGGAGTGCAGGAACATCAGAACAACCAGAATCAAGTGGAGTTGGACATTCTCTGTCGCAATAACAGGGCAGAAGGAACTACTCAGCTTGGAACCATTTAGGCCCCTTCTGCACATACAGAATGATGCATTTGCAATCCACTTTCAATGCACTTTGCAGCTGTGTGGAACAGCAAAATCCACTTGCAAACAATTGTGAAAATGGATTGAAAGTGCATTATTCTGCATGTGCAGAAGGGGTCCCTGTGGCAACTACAAAGGTAAATTCAACTTTGGCTCCTTCTGTACTACTGCTACTACCTAGGTATCAGCTGCATAACCCCTGCAGCACTGCCAGTGCCCCAGGTGTGACTCGATCCTAGCTGTCATGGGGCTCCAGAGCAGTGGTCTTCTGGGAACTTTTCTATAGGATTACTCCAGCCTGGTAAAAAGCAAAGGTTAAGATACTCCCCGGTGCAAGCACTAGGTCATTATTGACCCATGGGATGATGTCACATCTTGATGTATACTAGGAAGATTTTGTTTACAGCGTGATTTGCCAATACCTTCCCCAGTCATCTACATTTTATCTCCAACAAGCTGGGTTCTCATTTTACCGGCCTCGGAAGGATGGAAGACTAAGTCAACCTTGAGCCAGCTGAAACCAACTTCCACTGGGATCGAACTCAGCTCATGGGCAAGGCTTTGACTGGAGGTCACTCTACTATAGAAGAGGAGTTTACATTAATATTTGCTGAGCTGGCTACAGAGAAGCAATTATAGGTCAGTGGCAACCTAAATGAAGTACAACACAATTTCTATTTAATTTAAGCTCTCACAAATGTAGTGCCAACATAGTCATGTTAATTTCTGCACATTTCAGGAATTGTGTATGAATCTTTAAGTGGATAGTAAATATAATATATGAGTTCAGAAACATTGCATGGATCCTTATTTCCACTGTAGTCAAATACTCATTGTCTCTTTCATCTGTTGATCATTTAAAAAAACTATGCAGATGGCCTTAATTCTGGTGATAATTAACACAAGAAATGATGAGTTGGGTTAAACCTACTGGTGACATATTAAATGAAAAATGCAGCGTACAGACTGCAAGAAAAAACCTGATGTATGTACAAGTGCGTGCACAGAAATTATGTTCCAAAAACAAAACCAACATAGATAGGAGTGTGGCCACTGAGTAATTCTGCTTTTCTTCTTTGTATTATTCCCAGAATTAATTTTCCCCCATAGAAACCTACAGTGGAGAGGCAGTTATATTTTGTAACACAGAAATATGATAGTAGAATTGTATATTCATCTGCTACATGCTGGACCTCCTTCGCTGTAGAATGCTCTACCTAGGTCCTAGCGCCTACCTAGCCCTGCTCCTTCAAACCCCACTCCCCCAATTCAAAAGTACAAATACATTTTTGCATTTAGTTTAATTATACAGCAATATACAACATTGACATCCAACTCAGAGCCCCATCCACACCCAGAAGTGGCAGGCTATGGTGCTGATGCAGTGTCACCCTGTTGGTTCCGAAATGGCTTTTCAGTGACTTGGGGAGCAAAGAAAAGCCCTGGACCCTTCCCCACCACCCCAAAACTCTATAGGACTGAATGGATGTACACCGTAGAAAGGATGGCGTAGGTCTGAGGGGCGGTGCACTATGTAACCAGCCCTAAACCCTGGGAGGGAGCTGACTAATGTTTGCTCCATCCCCTGGGAATTCCCCCCCCCCCCCCCCCCACAGGTGTCTGAGTACAAATACATTTTGTACACTAGCACATCTACCCTCTCTTCTGGCATAAGTGCCTTAAGGAGGGAAAACGTGATGGCACAAGGCTACATCACTCCCTACAGCCCTTTCACCCCTCCCATTTGGTTGGGGCTGTCAGTTACGCATATTTACTTCCAGCTGGCTTTCCTTGCTCACCCCACTGATGGAGCCTGAACACCTGTTTACCTGTAGTAAGGCTGGTCTCCCTGCCAGTGCTGACTGGCCAAGAGCAGTGGGCTGAGCAGCTGGGATTAGGGGCATACCCCCCCCCCCCACACACACACACATTCCAAAAAAAATCTTTTGACAAGGCAGCTGCCTTTGAGTGAAGCAAGCACTGAGTCTGCAGATTTTTCTGGTGGCCTATTTGCCACAATAGTCGCTGTTCATCTTCTCTGGGTCGACTATGGAGGCAGCAGATGGTGGCATTGGCAGCAGCGGCCCCTCAATAGTGGCGAACGTGTCAGGTTTTCATTGGAGCCCCTTGTGGTACCAGGGCTTGCTTTGGCAATGTGGAAGGGGACAATTGTAACCATGAGGAGAGTGCTCTCCAGAAGTACACATGCCTACTCCCGCTCCATCAGCTATTTTGCCAAGAAAGATATGAGGCAATTTCAAAAGGCAAGTATTGGTGATAGATGTTCAATGAACTATAAACGCTCCTGTATCAAAGCACCATGTTCAGTAATGCACAAAATAATGGTTTTGACAAAGGCAGCATGTAAACATGAATGATAATTCTCATATTTATTCAACTCTACATCCTAAGGAGGAAGCATACTATTTTCTTGACCGCTGCACCTCAACTGACCATGCTGTTATCTTTCTGTGGAATAGTGTATAGTGTAAGACCATGATCAAGTAGGCCAAAGTTTCAACCCCATTCAATCAGTAATATCATTGTTGGATCTTGAGCCAGTTGCTTTATCTCAGCATAATCTACTTCATAGCATCCACAGCAGTAAGGAAAAAAAAAAGGGGGGGGGAGCACATACCTGTCTCGGGTCTGTAAAAGAAATGATAAAATATAGATCTAATTCTTAGTGTGATTATATCTGTGCATACTTGAATCTGGAGACTGCAACCTTGAACAGACAAATTTTGTCTGCTTCAGGTTTGCAGAAAAATCTGAAATCTAAAATGGGGAGACAGTGAAAACTGTCCCAAATTATAGAAGCAGTACCTATAGTTTTTTTTAAAAAAATGAATGCCCTCAGGGGTCACTGCTAGGCAACCACAACAATAGTGCTAGACTTCAAGCCTTGGTTTTGAGAGGGAACTGAGCCCTTTAAATGACTGTTTTAACCTTTGACAGAGGACTTATCAGGGCTAGGTCTGGCAGCAGCCACCAGACAATTTGCTATCATACATTCTCCTTGACTCACGCAGGCTTGGCTGCTTCCTGCTGCAGCCACTTCACAATAGACAGTGTGTGGGGTGTTTTGGTTAGCATTTCAGGTTAGGATTTGACAAACCCTGGTTCAAATTTTTCTGCCAAGGAAGCTTACTGGGTGACTTTGGGAATATCATATATTCTCAGAGGAGAGAAAAAAAAATATGTGAGCAGCTTTGGGGCACCATTGTGGAGAAAGTCAGGGTATAAATGACTTTATAAATAAATAATCAACATATGTTAAGACAGGATGCTGATAAAAGGTAGGTGGGTGGGTGGGAAGGAAAGAAGGGAGCAGGGAAAAGTTGAGGATGTGTGGGCTTCCAGATGGAGGGAAAGAGAAAATGGTGTGGGAAGGGGATGCAAGGACAACAAGGTGCCTCCCCACAAGTCTTTGTAGGTACCCCACTATACAACTGGGCCCAGTCCAGCTACATAACTGAGACGAGAAGTGAAAAGTGAAATAGTCTCAGAGGTAGAGAGGATTCCTCCATAACTTGTTCCTCATAACGGTTTCTTGGTGCTAGGGATGAGTTTCTGGTCTATGGTTTCCTTGCTCTGCAACCAATGGTTCTGGCCTTAACCAGAAAGGTCATAACTCTGGCTCATCCTCTGCCTATGACACTATTCTGATGTCACACATTTTCAGCTCAGTTGACAATGGATCTTGAAAGGTTGAAGAACACTGATCTAGAAGAGGGATGACATGCACAAGAAGTCATGTTAAAGCCATATAGCTGAATCTTAAGTACCCTATATACTCGAGTATAAGTCGACCCAAATATAAGTCGAGGGACCTAATTTCACCACAAAAAACTGGGAAACTTATTGACTCAAGTATAAGTCTAGGGTGGGAAATGCAGCAGCTACTGGTAAAAAGTAGTCAATAGTTGCTACACAGAGGCAGGCAATGGCACACAACCTTTGACTGTTTCTTGCTTTGAAAATCTTACAGGGTTGTTGTAAGCTGGCTATGACTTGACACTTTTCTCAACTGCCCTTCAAGTTATTTAATTGCATATATAAAACTCAACAAAGTTAGGGGCTGCTTCTACCTCTGATGAACATGAGGTTCAGGAACTAAGTGTTAAGACTTTTTGTTAAAGGAGAATTTGGTGGGTTTTGACTGTATTTTGTGTGTGTGTGTGTGTGTGTGTGTGTGTGTGTGTGTGTGTGTGTGTGGTATTTACCACTATTATTTAGCTAGACGTTTTCCCTGTATGCATGTGGTTTGTTGCTCAGTCACATTCTTTGATATTTAGAAGCTGAGTGACAGAAAATTGTCATAAGCATGTATTTAACAACGCTCATGCAGATGTGTGGTATTCAAGTTTTACACAACAAACATCATGAAAGCCACAAAATGTTATTTGGCCTGGGAGTATATTAAAAAAATAAAAAAAGAAAGATACACATATGTTTCTTGTAGATTTTGCCTCACTAAGATTACTATTAAAATTATCTATTGGATATTTTCTGGTATCCATTCATAAGCTAGGAGTTATAACTCAAGATGTCTGAAAGAGTGTCCCCATGCTCTAGATTTGCCTACTCAATGAAACATTCTGGAGAACATTCTGTGCAGATTGGCAGAGGAGCCTACTGAGAGTTGCTCTGGGAGGGATAGGAGAAATGGATTCACTTGATGAGGGCCTGCCGTTCTGTAGGCGCCAGGACTATTCAATTACTTCCTTATTACCATCATTAATTTTTCTATCACCCAATATAAATGCAGCTTTGGCATGACTTAAAGAATTTTGAACTGTGCAAATGTGCTTTCTGGAACTGCACACTATGTCTGATGGCTCCTAAAAATCCTGCCATGGGCGAATTCTACAAGGCCCTCATGTTCTGCTTGTCTATGGATATTTGCTAGGAGAAGAGAGCCTGCCCTCCCACCTGGCATTCCTGAATTCTCGTAGAGATATTCCCTCACTAATCAACATCTTTACCAACCCTTAAACTTGCATGCAGGCATCCTATGCAATTATTCTGAATTATGTCCATTGAAATCGGTGTGGTCAGACTGGAGTACCTCTGCATAGGACTGCACTCTGGTTTGACAAGAATGCAAGGAAAGCAGGAAATTAAGACAAAAGGAGGTGGAGATCAGGGGGAGATGAACGGTAGAAACCTATGGCTTGCACTGGATGACTAGGAAATTATTTTGTTCTTTTTCTCCTGTTGGTATGATGCTTTAATGTTACTGTTTTACTAGAAATCAGCAATATTCAGTTTTGTTAATAATCTTATCTCACACTATTACCCATTTTAGTAGAGAGAAAGTTTATACATCTTTTAAACATACATACATACATACATACATACATACATACATACATACATACATACATACATAGAAAAATCAAAAGAAGGATATGTGCACCTTAGAGGTTACTGTTAGTTTGGAAGCAATATGATCTATTAAGTGCTCATTTTGATCCAGGTACTCAGCTTTGGGATCTATCACTGCCTGTTGCCTTCTACCCACTATTGTTGTTCATTGGGAATGCCTTCTCAGTTTGAGACATGAAGTCTTATGGATGTGAACTCACCATCTTGCTGAAACACAACACATTATGCTCAAGTTCTTCATTACTACTGGTGTCCTTCTTGAAATGGCATCACTCTAATTAGAAAGGTCTGCTTTCAAACCAAACTGTAGTCCATTATTATACCAACACCACATTATGATTTGTAGGGAAGATAGCAAACTTGTTGTTTGGTTATTTGAAAATTTAGAAGACAGCAGCAGGGTTAAAAAAATATTGCAATTTATGCTTTGGAAGAGGGACTGAGCAAGAGAAAATGTTTGTTAGACATGTATTTTGTTTATTAGTTTTGTATGCTGCTTTCCCCTTGCTTTTCCCCAACAGGTTCAAGGCAGCTCACAACATTTCCATGATACATGAGAAAACCATTTAAAACATAATCAATGCAAACATTTGAAAACAATATAAATATCCAATATAAGTATTCTAGAATTGGTTTAGATTGATAGGACTATCTGATGAAAGGAAAATATTTAACAAGTCAACTTTTATACTTGCTGAAAAAACAGACTGAATTTGTGCCAGAATTTCTGATCCATTTTAAGTAAAAAGCCGTTCAAACAGGAAACTCAAAATAAACAAAGGAAGAAAAGGGAGGCCTTGAACACGACAACCCCATTATCATATTTTCCCAGACTTCTAAACATATAGCTGCCTCTTTGCACACAGCAACACTCTGAGAATCCATATACACCAGTTAGATCCCTTTATTTTACCTCCTCTACAAAGGCCCTCTTGTCATCAGGAATTCCTCTGCCACCCCCAAATACCATGGCAAAGAATGAGCAAGACGGAAGCTAAGCATCTACAAAGTGCTGCTCATTCAGCAGATATTAATTTTAACAGTTGAATTTCACAACTTAAAATATCAAGATCACTGCAGAAAATGATAAATACTGGTCTAAGCCAGGAAATGAGCCTTCAGTGTATAAATAAGTGCTTCTTCCTAATAAAGCTCAATGGCTTTTAGAAGGAAGGTCCAGCCTTGCAAATCTTGTACATTTCCCAAGTTTTACCCTGACCCTTCTGCTTTAATAATAGATGTGTAGAAATAAAAAAAAAATGTGAAAAATTTCCTGGCCTGGTGACAAAGCAATAGAAAAATGTTCACCAGTTAAAGCAGATACAAAACTGGCAAGTAGTCAAGCACAGCAGGAAGAAGGAAGAATCAAGCTGGTTAGAGAGCATGTGGAAATGGACATCCTAAGCTTAGTTTGTGTCTGTGCTGCCTTGACTGGGTAACTGGGCAAGATCAGGAGTTTCAGAAGACAAGATAGAATGCTACAGAGAGTGTAGTCATCCGACCTCTGTTGGTGCTGCTGCTGCAGCCGCAGCAAGCACAGTTTTTGAACCTGTTGCCAAAGACCTGATACTCAGGAGAAAGTGGGGTTTTTTTTTGTAAGGCATTTGTTTAGGTATTTAAAATATTTATAGCCCTCTTTTCCTCACAGTGAGGGGTACAGGCAAAGTACACAAAAGTTAAAAACAGAACTAGCAGTCAAAGGCATACAAATGGCAATATGAATTGGAGTGAGGTGTCACCAAAATGCAGGTGACACCCAACTCTATCTTTCCATAACAGCTAAGTCAGGTGGATTTTGATCACTTTTAATAGTAAAATCAGCCTCTCTCTCTCTCTCTCTCTCTCTCTCTCTCTCTCTCTCTCTCTCTCTCTCTCTCTCAGCGTTTTTGCCTTACAAAAATATTTTCTCTTGCAAAGCAAAAGAAAAAAAAAACAGTTGGGAAACTTTAAGCAAAAAAAAGTAGCACAAAGGTTAAGCGATCCTCACCCTATGATTATTTAATTTTAAAAATTGGGTCAAATTACACACATCACAATATGAATTCAGACTACAACTGTCAACAATCCCAGATTACAACTGAACCTGAACTAGACAAGCATTTATCCTTATGTTTACAAGAAATCCATAATGGATCACTAGCACAATTTAATTGTTGGGAAACAGGAGAATTTCCCTACAGATTACATGAAGTGACTTTACCTCACTCTTAGTTGGAGCCTAATTTCATTTCACCGACTCCTAGAACAATGCTATACAATACTCTGATGCCAAGTTCACTTAAGTGTAGGTGCATACAGAAACGAATTTCCATGTTTGGAATTGCAGTGTACCATAAAAGAAAACCAATAAGGTAAAAAGGAATCAGGTTTTTTTAAAGGGTTCTGTAAAAACTTCACATACCTTTTTCTTCTAGTGCTGGAATTTAAAGATGCAGAATGATGAAAATGATAATCATAGCCGTTGAGAAATTTCTACATTTTTGTGGTGATGGAGACTTTATTTTCTTTTTAAAAATAACTAACACTAAGTTTTGCTATCCCAGCACAAAAATTGTTAAATCAGGATCAGCATTTTTCACACACATGTATACAAACTGGATATTTCAGAGTATCGTTTCAGTAACTTACACATTTGAGGATAGAATTATGAAATAATTTCCCTCAGAGCCTGACAACAAAATGAGGTGGGGGCGATGGTAGAAATGACAGGCAGGATAAATGTGGCTGTCACACTGGCAGCAAGCAGTGGACTTATGCCCTGAGCACTGCTTTTTTTTTAATAAAAAAAAATCTGAATTTTGTCACAACACTAAATGCATTTCTTCAACTCCTACCAACGTCAACATTGCACCATAGGGATGTGTCATGTTGCTTGACAACCAGCCTGCAGACAACATGGTAATCTTACACTGATCATTAGGGAAGGTTGTTTTCAACATGTCATTTACTTTACAACCTTATGTGCATAGGCAAAGCTTCAAGTGAAGCACAGGAGACAGGCAGGAGAGTAGTGATGTTTGCCCAATGTAGATTCATTCCCCCTTCACAAAACATGTGAATATGTGAAGCTGATTTATACTTAGGTAGGCCACCAGCTATATTAGGAGTTAGCCCTGTACTGAGCAGCAGTGGTTCTCCAGGGCCTCAGGCATATATGTTTTCCAACTGTGATACCTTTTTAGTAGAGATGATAGAGATGGAACCTGGAAATATATGTGCATAAAGAAAGTGTTCTATCACCGAGTTATGTTCACCCCTCATCAATAAATATGAACCACCCTCATATATAATGTTGGAGGCAGAAAACTAGAAGTGGGTGACCAAATGAGTAATCCCAGTTCACCAAATCTTCTACTATTTGTAATCAGAACATTTAAAGGTTGTGCAAGGAGTATATTTCAGCCCGTTAAATTTCTAATTCACGTTTGTGATTAGTATGTTGCTGCTAACCAATGTCTGTGACATTACTAAAATTGGGATGATACCTGACCTGAATTAACACAGGCTGCAAAAATTTGGCCATATTTTCCCTTTCTTTTAATCACTCAGAATCTCTAAGGAAGTTACACATTTGCATATTTTAATTGTTCCACAAATGTCGGAGTCATGCTTCTCTTCATCCAAAGAAATCCTTCTCACTGATGAAAAAATGGGACATCAATATAGGCAGAACATTTTTCAGCTGGCAGTCTTCCACTGGTACTTTCATTCCCCCACTCTGAATAATTTGAGGTGTGGGAGAAAAAAATGGGGGGAATGGCCTGATAGTAACAGTGTAGGAATGTCCCCAATCTCTATGGTAAAGACCACAGTGACTGGGGAAATTCCTTGAGCGTCATGTGGATGTAACATTGTATTCTCCCAAAATTCTACCATTCCCAGAAACTGCCCCCCAAATAGATGCGCAAGGTTGGCAACCCTAACTACATAGTGATTATTCAAATCAACCTTAGATTAGGGGGCGGGGAGAGAAGCAGGATTGCTAGCTCCAGGTTGGGAACTTCCTGGGGATTTGGGGATGGAGCCTGTGGAGAGTGAGGTCTATGGAGGGGAGAGACAACTTTTAACTACTTTGAAAACTTCAGGGGAGATAACCTGGCTTGAAAGGGGAAAAACAACAACCCTAAAGACTGGTTGTTGTGGGTTTTCCCGGCTGTGTGTCTGTGGTCTAGTAGATCTTGTTCCTAACATTTCACCTGCATCTATGGCTGGCATCTTCGATTTCTCTCTGTGATATACCTCTAAAGATGCCAGCCACAGATGCAGGCGAAACGTTAGGAACAAGATCTACCAGACCACGGACACACAGCCCGGAAAACCCACAGTAACCAATTGAATCCGGCCATGAAAGCCTTTGACAAAACTAAAGACCTTTTTTCTTCACTTTCTCCCTAAGACCAACCCTGGCCTGTCCAGCTTTTAAATAATTTGGGTGCAAGTCCAGCTACTCCTGCTAAGATTACTATCAAACAAGTAAAACCATTTTCTTTGTTTTCTCACACAAAACTTGCTTAAACTGAGGCCTTTGCGGTTACCCTTTTGAACATATGGACCCAAAGAACAGCTGTATTTTATGTACAACATATAAAAAGGTCACATTCTAACTGACATTAACTAATCAAGAATGATTATAAAACTATTTATCCATTACAAGACTGCATATTGATAAAAACCCCACATTTTAATATTTTCATTAACCATTTTGATTACCAATATTCAAAAGTTGCAACTCCTGTGACAGCAAAGACCAATCACTCTCACATGCAGAGGATCAATTTATCATTTCTCTACATGGAATAAAATTGCTAATTTGGGATCTAAGTTTTCTTGGCCATCTTTATTGCATTTAAAAATACTGCAAAACTGGGCAAACAGTTATGATTGCTAAAGCATATGTTTTGCATGCAGAAGGTCTCAGATTCAGTTTCTAATACTGCCAGTTAAAAAGAGCGCATAATGGGTAATGTGAAAATATCTCTGCATGAGACCCTGGAAAGCTGCTTTAAGCCAGAGTAGAAAATAGACCTATATTTATTTACAATACATTTATTTATTCATGTCAAATACACAGAACCACTCATTCATCTATATAACATGGGGGAGGTCCACTTTTAAACAAGAGAATGTGGACAAGGGAAGCTGACCCAACCCCCCCCCCCCTCCCCAGCACACTGTACTCCACCACAGGAAACATGGGGCATGTGAGGCTGTCACTGGAAAGGAAAAATCAATATACACACTCCACATGGGCCACTTTGACTCCCTGTAGTTGTCAACATCATCATCACCATCAGTAATAATAATTCCCTGAGCAACCCCACACATACTAAAGGATAAATGGTACATGTGGTCCTAATACTAGCTTATGCCTTTCATACCACAAATATCAGTAAAGATACTAAGAGATCCCTTCAAATAAGTGAAAGGAAAAGCCTTAAAGCCTTTTATAGCTAATGACTCACGGAGAGCTAGGAAGACACCGCTGATGAAAGGGATGAGTGGAAAAGCAAACACGTTCTAACAGATATATTTTATCATTTCCTTTTTTAAAAACGGTGTTCCTTTTGTGTTTACCTGGGCTGACTTCGGGCTAAAAGCTCATCCCTAAAAGCTCAGCATGTGTGGCTCCTAATGCACAGGAAATGTGATTAGCAGTCTGAGAAAGGCCCAGAATTACTCCCATTCTGACTAGATTACTGGATAATTAGATTGGTGGCACTCTTCCCTGACTGGGCTGTCAGATTAAATCCTGCTGTTTTTCTTCAGATAACTGTCATGTTTCACAATAACAAACATAGACTGACAGAGAGTGAGGGTTTTTTTTTAAGTTCAAAGCATGCAAGTGCCTTTTTTTCATCTTGTGAGCCAATATGAAAAATGTCCTCAGCACTTTCTAGTTCATTCAAAATGTCATTACATTTGATTAGAGCATACCTGCTTGACAAACCTGATCTGGAAAGTTTATTGGGAATTACTAAATGGAAATCACAGGGCTTTTGTGTACTTGTTCTCGTGCTCGCTTGAAGTCAGGGCAGAATCACGTCATTAATTAATAGGATGAGAATGATCGAGCAAGACAGACCTTTTGCTTACAAAATCCCCCCTCCACCCACCTGATTCTGCTCATTATTAATTACTCCTTTCTGATCACATTAGATTGCTACTCAAACCTCATACTCAATTGATGGAGTCGATTATGCTAAGTTTCACATGACAAATATCTCAGATAGTGACAACTGATGGTTAAACAGGATATGAAGCTGTGAACACATACGAAACAATGAATCTTTCTCATGGAAAGATCACATTCAATATTCATATTTTGTCTGTGATTAGGAGATGACAGAGATTTCTGGACTGGTCATTGTGCTCTAGAAATACCATCAACATAGTCTTTATCATCAACATGAGTGAGCAAATGACAAATGTAACCCTAGAGAAGGAATGGGCCTTCAGGCCATCTTATCCAACTTGTACCTTGTGCTGGAAATCCAAGCACTGTGATAGATGGATATCCAGACTCTTGCTTAATGGTCCCTAGCAATGAAGAGTCCACCATCCCTCTAGGTGTTCCCATCAATCAGCTCTTACTTCTAGAACACTTCTAACATTCAAATGAAGTCTACCATTCTGTAATTTAATGGACTCAGACTCTGCAGGAGCAGAGAAAAAGTGTTTTCCCTCTTCCATGAGACAGTCCTTCAGGTATTTAAAGATGGGGGTCATATTCCTTTCAACCTTAGAAGGAGAGCACACAATTAAAAACAAGTTTGAAAGGATTTTTTAAGAATACTAGCAGGGCCCGGCCCCGCGTTGCTGTGGCAATTGTCCTTCTCATCATAGTCCGCAACCCACACAGATGTCCATGGAGGTCCAATGATCCACAGCGTAGCCTTTGGGGGTGGTCAAATGGAATCCCTCTTTCCCTTTTCAATTCACATTGTTATATGGTGGTGTCTTTTTTTTTTAGTATAATGTAACCCTTTCCATTCCACAACGGAACTGTCCAGAGTGTGAATCCCGCTGTCCATGAGGCTGGTTGACACGCACAGTCCTGGCTTGGGTAAGGAAGAACTGGGGCAAGCAGGCTATCCCAGTCAGGCAGCAGAGACAGGGTGGTGAGGCATTCAGATCGAGGCCAGCTCCCTGGGTTCTTAAAGGGCCATGTGCAAAAGAAGTGGAGCCAGTAGTGTCGGTTCGCCCCTACCCCGTGGATTTTCTTAGAAGAAAAAGGCAAACTCCAGTTCACTTTTAGTAAAAGAGAGCTGTGGTGAATATGGCTGAGGAAGTGGGTAAGTGGTGGTTGGATGTGAGGGAGGGCAGAGTGAGGTGTGTGAGGATGACCTGGATGTGTATTGTGTGGTAGCAGTGGGTGAGGCACAGAGAGTGAAAGTTACCTGCGTGTGAGGGGGGGGGGAACCCCACCTGGTGTCTCACACGGCAAAGTGTATATGTGTTTCACTTCCACTTGTATTACCTAACAGTATTACCTATTTACTGTTTTCACTGCTCTTCTCTGGCCATCTGCACGAACATTCTAAGGGCATACCAAGCCCTCAGGCCACAGACATGCTGCACAAACATTCTAAGGGTGACAGTTAAACACAGCTAGCTTCATGGCCTGGTGCCAGGGGTGTAGCTAGGGTAAATGGAGCCCGGGGCAAAATCTGAGTTTTGCGCCCCCCCCCCCATATGGGCAGCGTCCCTCCCCCACCACGACCAAACAACATTTTTTGCACCAGGTCATCTCAAAGTCACTATCGCATTATAGAACATGCCCCAACACACAAATCTGAACACACCTAGGACTCCCTAGTTTAAACAACATTGAAAGTGATGCTATTTTTTTGAAGGCAGGGAATCCACCCTGAAACAGCATCATTTTTAATGTTGTTTAAACTACAGAGCCCAGATTCTCCTTTTAAATCCACCTTAAGGGCATACTCTGGGCTCCCTAGTTTAAACAACATTGAAAGTGATGCTGTTTCAGGGTAGATTCCCCAAATCTCAAACAGCATCATTTTCACGTTGGTTATTGTAGTTTTTTCTGGGTTTATGTTGTGGTTTGGTATATCTTGTTCCTATTGCTTCATCTGCATCTGTGGTTAGTAGTTTCAGAGGTGTATCACAGAGAGAAGCCCATTATACACTTTGTCCAGCCTTCTCTTATAACAGATTTCTCTCTGTGATATTACCTCTGAAGATGCCAGCCACAGATGCAGGCAAAACGTTAGGGAACAAGATCTACACAGACCATGGCCACACAGCCTGTAAAAACCAAAACTACCAGTTGAATCTGGTTTTGAAAGCATACAACAACACCTGCAATCTTTTTTTTAATTTAGGGAGCTCAGATTTTCCCTTTAAATCTAATCCAAAGGAGGTGGATTTAAAGAGAGAACCTGGGGAAAAATTTGAGGGTGCTCTGTCAGGGGAGCAATGCTTAAGCCAACAGTACTCAACTTTTAGTTGTCTTTCAGGGAGACTCTCCTGATGAAACCACTCCAGGCTTTTAGTGAAGTTTGGTTCAGGAAGCCCAAAGTTATGGATCCTCAAAAGGGTAGCCCCATTTACTATTAGCTCCCATTGGAAACAATGGAGTATGGGGTTACCCATTTTGGGGGTCCATAACTTTGGACCCCCTGAACCAAACTGCACCAAATCTGGCTGGTATCATCAGGAGAGTCACCTGACAATAGCCTGGAATTCTGGTGCCGCTAGCCTAAAAACTGCGCCCCCTGCAGGACAAACATTGAAAAAACCCTGAAAAATAGAAAAAGCCACACACGAACCTGCAATTTTTGCGCCCACCACAAGGTGGCGCCCGGGGCACTTGTCCCCGGATGTCCCCATGGTAGCTACGCCTCTGCCTGGTGCGCCAGGAAAAAGATGTTTTACCTGGCTCAGATATGGACTTTCGGTGATTTGAAGGTCCGATTACCTGCCCAGAACAGGGAGGAACGTCATGTGAAAATTTGGGGCAATCCGTCCAGCCGTTTCGGCATTAGTGCGTGACTAACAAAGTCACTGGTAGCTTTTTATATATATAGATATAACCTTCTAGTTGTCTGTCTGTCTGTCTGTCTGTCTGTCTGTCTGTCTGTCTGTCTATCTATCTATCTATCTATCTATCTATCTATCTATCTATCTATCTATCGATCGATCGATCTATCGATCTATCGATAGATAGAGATAGAGATAGAGATAGAGATAGAGATAGATAGATAGATAGATAGATAGATAGATAGATAGATAGATAGATAGATAGATAGATAGATAGAAAGAAAGAAAGAAAGAAAGAAAGAAAGAAAGAAAGAAAGAAAGAAAGAAAGAAAGAAAGAAAGAAGCACCTATCAGTGAGGGAAACAATCACTCAAGATAATCTTCCATAGTTTTGTGCCATCTGGAGCAAAACACCCCAGTTAAAAACAAATGCTGAAAGGACACTGAAAGGGTTTCATGTGCTTTGGAGAATGGGAAATTCCCATGAGAACACAAGCTACAGCTTTACCCTTTCTAAAATTAAACACACAGCTCTTTGGAAATCAGTATTATAAAGAACTATTTCAATTGAAAAAAGGGTAATTTCAGGGCACACAATGCAGATGTATAGTGGCCCTTCATTCTCTGAAAGAATTAAATAAGACTGTCATACTGATCAGTCCCACTGAAAAAAAGATTAGCTCATTTCACTTTCCCTACAAGGACTTCAGCAAACTTTGCAGAATGCAGGGCAGAAACTTGTTATTAGAAAAATGCTATACAAGCATATAAAATGTTCTCCCTTTATGTACTGGTTAATATGACACTTTAAGCATTATGATAATATATTTAGAAGAACTGGAACAAACTTCAACAGCACTGAAGAAATATTACTAATTAAGCTCATTTTGTTCCATTTTCTTTCCCCAAGTAAAACTCTTAGTACATGTTTTGTTATGAAGTTGATGTTTTAATTGGCTTCACTATTCTATTCGTATTTGCACTGCATTTGTGTTTATTGTATTTTTAAATGTTGCAAGCCTCCCTGAGTCCTCTATGGGGAGAAGGTATGGGATATAAATTAAATGAAGAAACTTAAAGTTATGTATGGCTGTTTTTCCACTTTCGAAATCCCCTGTGCTATATTTGGGAACACAGCTGCTACAGCGCTCTTTACACTGCTGTTGACTACGCACTACTCCACAGCTCTCCTCCACTTGCACAGCGAGGTCTTCAGTCTTCGGCAATGTCTTCTACGAATCTCTCCCCACCTCCGCTCCCCCCACTCACTTTCATCAATTTAGTCTGCACAAAACAGGTGCTGGGAATTAGCACCCTAGTCCCCCCAATCTAAAATCTCTGTATGTGCGAGGGAATCATGGTACTCCAACCCCCTCCCCCCGTCTAAACTTCTTGCATATGCAAGGGAATCACCGCCCTCCCATTCGCAGCACCTTCACATGCCGCTTCTCTGCAAGGTTTCTGATGTTTTTGCAAGGTTTCTCCCTCCGTGTTTTTAATTCCACTGCAAGCAGGAGGGAAGCGCCCATTCATTGGAGGGATGAGCCAGAGCAGTGATGAAGGGAAAATGGCCTCGTTCTGCTGCCAATAAGGTTTCTTGGCAGGGAAAGCCACAGGAGCAACGGAGGGGCATTCCAAAAGGTTCCCAACCTTTGCGGTTCTGGAAAGTCCCATAGCAAAGCCACTATGGCGGGGTGGTGCCCTGGTAACAGCATGCCAGACATGCTGCAGTGCCGGGTGTTGTGGGGAACTCCCCATTGCGCTGGGGTATTCCCCGTGCCAACAACAGGGCACTTTTAATGTGTAAGATCAGTTTATATGTGATGAAGAGCATATTGTTTACTGAAGCATAAGTGGAAAACATGAAGGTACCCCTGACAGACAATAGTAGAAAATTAAATTATCAGGAAAAAACTAAAGCAAAGGTCTTCATTATGATAATATATTTAGAAGGAGCAGCAGTGGCGTAGTGGTTAAGAGCAGGTGTACTCTAATCTGGAGGAACCAGGATTGATTCCCCGCTCTGCCGCTTGAGCTGTGGAGGCTTATCTGGGGGATTCAGATTAGCCTGTGCACTCCAACACACGCCAGCTGGGTGACCTTGGGCTAGTCACAGCTTTTCAGAGCTCTCTCAGCCCCACCTACCTCACAGGGTGTTTGTTGCGGCGGGGAGGGGGGGGGCGGAAGGAAGAAAAGGAGATTGTCAGTTCCTATGAGTCTCCTTGCAGGAGAGAAAAGGGGGATAAATCCAGCTCTCCTCCTTTTCCTCCTCCTCCTTTTCTTCTTCAGTATGGTACCGTAGGCACTTTGGCACCTGCCAACACCTTTCCGACTGCCTGCCAACTGTTTTTAGGAAGTGGGAATAGTCAGATGGGCTAGCAACCCAGCAGAACTTCTAACAGGCCATTGAAGATCTGATTGGTTGTACAAATTTTGAAAATTGCTTCAGCAGTAACCACCATCACAGCATAAGGAACTTGACTGAGTGACTGCTGAGCTGTGTGTATACAAGAAAATGTGTTCAGTTTAAAAGGCATCCTTTTTAAACATGATTTCTGTCTGAAATGCTAAAGAATTACTATTAGAGTTATGCATAATATCACTCCCTGACATTTTGTGGTTGGCTCCACCTTCTATGACAGTCATTTTATAGTTGTACGCTACCCACTATCCCACGTCAGGATTTCAAAGATGCTCACAGGTTCAAAAAGATTGGGAACCCCTTAACTAAACTGCAAAACGAAACCAAGTTTGCAAGCGTTAACTAATTCAGCTGGTAGATTAGTTAACTAAGAGAGTAATCCTAAAAAAAAGATCTATTCAAAATCTCATTCAAGTCTATAAAATAGAGCTTAATCCTTGGAAAATGTTTTTCAGATTGCACTATAGAGTATGAGAAAATAAAATTAAAGGGCATAGCTGTGGAATTACAGAGGGGGACATTATTGTTTTTCTTGATTATTGCAAGATTTCTACTCCAGCTTTCTCTAGAGAGCTTCAAAGCAGGGAGATGATAGATTTGGATCCAAGTTAAAACAATCATGGCTATTCTTCTAGAAGCACAAAACAACTGACTTCACAGAATGCTAGTGGAATAAGCATCAATTCTGCTTTTTAAAATGTGGCTCTTCTAGCTTGTGCAATTTTTTTAGATCTGTAATTTAATATTCCATCTATCTCAATCTAACAAAACATTACACTTTAGGGAAACGATGCCTTTGCTTAAATACCACTTGGACTGAGATTCTGGCAACAGATTCATTTGTTTTTAATTTAAATAACTAATTTGTTCAGTTAAATAATCTGCCACTCAGTTGCTCCAACAGTTCGTTACAATTGATGCTTCATCAACAATGTAGTATCTCACTGGGTTACAGATAGAACACATGAGATTAAGAATAGTCCTACAAAATCAGGCTAGGTTAGTAATGTCTACTCAAACTGGTAGTGGGTTTTCAGAGTTTCAGGCAAACTATTTTCTTAGAAAGAATGTACTGAATCACAGCTAGGATGGCGACTAGTCGAAACTTGGGGGCAGGGCCATGAGAGTGCTGTGGTGTGCATACTATGATGTCAGTTACACGAAAATCCAAAAGTGATGTCCAGTCACTCTAGAAATCGCTATAGCCAGGCAATTCTAGCCACAGTTTTGCACCAATACATAATTCAAGGCTGGAAAAATATAACTGATTCTTTATGGCAAGCTTTAAGAGCTAAACAAAGTAATGCAGAGAACAGTGTGGATCACCTTAAAATAACTTTAACTATCATGCTAGTCGTCGTCATCATCATCATCATGCTGTTATCTTGTGTGGCCTAAAATCTCATTAGTATCAATGAAGCAAATCCACTATTGCTACTGTCGTGGACAATAAAGTCTTCCTTAAATTAGAAACAGTTGCATTTTGCATGCATTGGGGGTTTTATATGGTAAGACCATAAATAGGATATTTGTTAGAGATGATATGAAATGCAAGAAGTACGATGTGCCACCCCTCTCTCCTATTACGCCTATATTATTCTCTTAATAGATTTATCCTCTCTAATAATCCAGGGTAATAATGGGGGCTAATTAAAAATGATAGTTTATTTGTCTTTGCAGAAAACTGTATCCTGTCATGAAAAGTGACCAAACGAAAATAGCTGTACATTCATTTGCAGTGTGTGGCCCCTTGCTGTAACCCAAGTTGAAGGAGAAAATTACATTTTAATTATCTCCAACATAAATGGTCCCTTCAAGTCATCATCTCTGTATGTGCAGCCAGAAAATACAGAACATGGAACACACTTTAAGTACAAAGGGCACTTCCTGGATTTTGTCCTTGATTCACCCAAGCAACTCCCAGGAATTCAAATTTTCAGTAAAAGATAACCTTTATTGAAAAGGATTGTGGAGTGCATGCACTTAATGAGATTTTACGCACATGAACATGATGACTCGAAATATGCACACATCACAGATTCTCGAATCGTGTCGTCGTAGCTTCCAAAACCATTCCCTCAAAACAAAACAAAACAGGAAAAACAACACATGTGCGGGACTGCCAGGCAAAACAGACTTTATTCGTGTACTTCTTACAGTGAAATCGGGCACAGATGAGCTGCAACCTCAGTGGGAATCTCTCATCAAATGGCAAGTGGGCCAGAGAATCGCAAGCAGGAGAAAATGGTAGGTTCAAGTGGCAAAAACAAAAGTAAAAACGATTTAAATGACTTGGTGGGAAGAACAATATGTTTCCTGCTCTCTGCACAGCAAGCAGGAGACAACTTGACCCCATCTTGACAAAAAAGAATAGCTAGTTTAGCATTTCCTAAAATCCCTGGGTTGAGATGGAATTAAACATCTTGAAGATGTTTCAGGAAAAAAGCTGTGCAGAGTTCTTCTCCAAAATGCTTCCCCCCCACCCACCCCCCCAGCCTCAGGATGTTTTATTTGTGCTGTGCAGAAAGGGCCTGTTTCTCCACGACCATGAGGGTTTTGAGCTCAATACTCTCATGGGTGCATCCAGAGCTAGGAGAAAAGTGCAAATGTTTCCCATGTTGTATGCTGTGACTGACCACCAAATAAGGATGGGGACTGCCCACCTTGAAGGAATACTTGACAGAATACTGTACAACATCCAAAAATCACTTCCTTGAAGCTTGGCTGATCTGTCCCTGCTTGTGAAATTAAGTTTTGGGCAACAGATCTCACAAAACAGGGATTTTTTTATACAGCTGTACAGCAAAAGCAATCTAGCTGTTCAGTTTATTATACTAAAATAAAGTTTGCAGTGTAAACTATTAACTGCACATTAAGACTACCCTGTAAACAGCAGAGCAGGCAGCCAAACACCACATACTCCTTCTCTGTCAGGCTGCTCAGCTGCCTCCTTCTCATGCAAAGCCTATGCTCCTGCCAGCTTCTCTACCAGGCTCTGCCCCCACCTAGTTTTAAGGGCAGCAGCAACTCCTTGCCTACCTGGGCTGCAGCAGCTCACCTGCTGGCCAGCTGGCTTTCCCCCAACCTGCCCCTTTATCTGCACAGCCTTCTTTTTCCATGCCACCGAAAAGCAAGGAAAGACAGACGACTGTCACCGACTTACCTCTCCCATCTGGCCTCTTTCCCTGTACACTCCTGTATTTCTGGCTCTGAGGCCACCTAGCTTGTAGGGCAGTTCTAGATCCTTAGCTCTCTGGCCCATAGTCACTCACTCACTCACTCACTCACTCACTCACTCACTCACTCACTCACTCACTCACTCACTCACTCACTCACTCACTCACTCACTCACTCACTCACTCACTCACTCACTCACTCACTCACTCACTCACTCACTCCATTCATTCATTCATTCATTCATTCATTCATTCATTCATTCATTCATTCATTCAATTCAATTTGGTATACCGCCCCATCCCTGAAGGGCTCTGGGCAGTGTACAACATCAACATAAAATGCAATAACAAGAGGGCGAGTAAATAGCAACTAATAAATAATACCTAACATTAAGAACTCAGCCCCATAAACTCTAAAATTTAAAACAGCGATTGCTACATAAAATTGGCATCCTGCAAACCCTTACTTAAAAATTCTCCTAACAAGGGAAGAAGGAAGAGAGGGGCATGATGGGTCCCAAAGATGTAAAGGGACCCTCACAGGAGAACAGAGGGGGGCACAATTCTTTCCAAAGGCCGGGTGGAACAACACAGTCTTACAGGCCCTGCGGAAATCGCCGAGATTCCACAGGGCCCGGACAGCTGGAGAGAGAGTGTTCCACCAGGCCAGGGCCAGAGCCGTAAAGGCCCTGGCCCGGGTGGAGGCCAGTCGCATCATCAAGGGGCCAGGGATTTCCAGTAGATTGGCCTCTGCCGAATGCAGAGGCCGAGTAGGGACATATGGGGTAATGCAGTCCCAAAGGTACGAAGGTCCCAGGCTGTGTAAGGTCTTGAAGGTCAACACTCACATCTTGAAGATGATTCGGAATTCAACTGGAAGCCAACTGGAAACTCATCCAGTTACCTGACCTGCCATCACCACTCTGAAAAAGCTAGGTGGCTCCCCACCATGCAGCTTGCAGTGAGTGGTAGCCAGGATTCTTTCCATGTAGCTCAGTTGCAGTTGTTTGAAGCACTCCCAAGTCCATGGCCATAACTCACAGCAGCTAGGCTTGTGGTGTGCCCAAGTCTCTGTCTGAACCACAGCTGTGGCAGCTCAGGTCCCTGAATGCCTATTCCAACAATTCTGGGCATGGCTGCCCCAACCAACCTCCTTTTTTCTATTTCTTTGGCTGAACACAGTGTGAACCAGGATCAGCATTTGGGAGAGATCTTTGAAAAGATACTCAGTACCAGTGGTGGGATTCAGCAGGTTCACACCACTTCGGCAGAACCGGTTGTTGAAATGGTGCTCTTATACAACCAGTTGTTAAATTATTTGAATCCCACCACTGCTCAGTACCAATGTGTACTATTATTTTTTAAAAAGAAATAAAAGGCCCACATTGTAAGGATAAACAACAATTTCCAAGTAAAAGACCTAAAATCACTTCAGGGACTTGAACTTTTTTTTTTAATGACTTCATGAATGCATTTAATGAAAGAGATACTATTTTTAACCACACACAGTGTTTTACCAATATTCCTTACTGATTCAATTAATGTAGTCTAATCTGTTATTGAGTGACTCCCCTATGGCATTTTCAAATGCACATTGTACTGGCCTTTATGTTTGCATACAAAACCCACCCTTCATTTTATTGAACAACCCTTTTCTATTTTACATGGCCAAATATTTTCCCAACAACATGGACTAGTTTAATGGGAAAGGCCTGCAAAGTACATCTTCACTTTCTATCCAAGAATCCCAGAATGTCCTGAAATAAAGCAACTTCCTCAAGTGTTTTGGGTTCCACAGAAATGGGAACCTGCATTTCCTACATCCAAGTCTGACATCCTAATCATTTTATTAACATCAGATTGTTACATACTGCAGAAACTTCAGTGTCACAATTTTGGGATGGAATATATCAAGCAGAGTCTTGTCATACATTCTTTATTAAAATAGTACAGTAGTTTTCTTTTAACATTTCAAATGCCTCAAAGGGTTTTGACTACAATTGTTCATTGAAAAGCATCAGGTCTTCACTTTCTAATTACATCTCACTTATCTGAAGCTTGGTTGAGGTGCTTCACCTCATAATCCCACAGGATTGTTAGAAGGATTACAGGAAACTATACTATGAATGAACCAATTTAAAGGGTGATATTGGGGATAAATACCAGGAAAAGTATTGTTCACTTATTCAGCCTGCTCTGAAAAAGGGTGGAGGCAATCTCCTTTGACTATGAAAAAGTCTGTGCTGGGAATCATGAAACCTGAAAGGGCAAAAGCTGTCTGTGATGGGAGATGTAATGAGAAGGGAAACTGGACAAGATTAAATGAAGCAGTTGGCTGGATCTAAACCTATGATATTCTAAAACATATTATAATATAAAACATCACAGACGTGATTGCCCTTTTCTGCCTACTCTCTTTCTCCCTCTTTCTTTCTTTACTTGTGATTCAAGGAGGCTATTTTAAAGGACATGAGGGCAGGACTGAAAGACTGAAAGAGGAGAGTACACTTGGATCAAACCAAATAAAAGTTTTGTAGAACAATTCCTAGCAAAACTATGCATCGCTGTAACTGTAGTCTATAAGGTCTCTATTCCTCTAGTACAGTGCCCCATCAAGGACAGTTCTGGCTCTGAGACTGTGTATCTCATGCTAGGATTGAGAGACAGGACCAGAATTTTGTTGATGTACTACACACCTCACCACCTAACAGTTCCCCAGACTGAGCTGACAGAAGTCGTCTTGTGGGTGATGCTGAAGTCTTCTTCTACAAGACTACTTTTGTCAGCTTTTCCTGGTATTTATCCCCATGCCAAGGCTTTCTTGTCAGGAGCAACTCAAGTTTTAATGGCCTCCATGAAAATCATGAGCCCATCGCAGACAACTACTGATCCTACACCTTGTGTAAGTCACACTCTTGATTTGCCATTTTTTAGTGCTTCTAGGCTTTCTGTTCCTCAGTAGAACAGAACAAAACTTTCATTCATAGTCCATAGACTCCATACATTTGGAATACATGAATAGCAGATAAACAGTAATAATTATAATTGAGTGGAATTTAAACAGCGGTAAAACAGTTCGTTATCTTAGCCAATCTGATTCTTGAAGCTTGTGATAAAAACTTTGTCATTTTATTCTGGTTGGTATGAATGAAACCCAAGAGTGGGGGAATTAATGATGGCTCCTTGGTCATTGACAGATTAGTATTTGCTTGCATGGATACCAAGACTCTGCAGAAAGACTGCAGGCAATGGAAAGACAAGGAAGTGACAGAGCAGGAAAATTCAGGATGAATCCATTAAGAAGCACGCAAAAACTCATTTTAAAGCACACTCCATGGTCTAAGATGAATGGCAAAGAAACAACACTATTCTGCAACCATCTGTGCAGGCAAACAATAGGCCTGCAGAGCTGTTCCAGGTGATCAGAGGTCTATTGGGATCTCGCCTGCAGAAGGAGGTGGAGTGCCTAGTTGCACATGGTGACCATTTTGCTCAAAACATTGCAGATAAAATCTCTCTTGGATTCTACATTAGTAGTCACAGTGTCAGACAGCTCTGGGTGCCAGTCTGTTCAGATGTTAGGGCTAAATGTCAGTATTCAGTCTGAAGATACGGACAAGATCCTTGGATGTTTTATGACCCTTGCCCCTCTCTGACAACTTATCTACTGAGAAGGGGATGGATGACTCCTTGGGGTTGGGGCAGGTAGTCATCTCAACCTTGAAACAGGCTCTGGTGAATATATTTCTATAGATGCCTACCATGGAACCATCAACCAAATGGTGTATAAAAAAACAACTCTTCTTCATTTGTGGTATTTCCTGGACAGACAAAATCTAGCCACTGTGATGCATACCCTGGTTATGTCTAGGTCAGATTACTGAAAGTTGCTCGATGTGGAGCTGCCCTTCAAGAGTGTTCCAAAACTACAATTGGTAAAGAATGCTGAAGTGAGTATGCTTGGAGTGTGTTATAGGGAACACATCACTCCTGCCCTTATCCATCTGAACTAGCTCCCAATTTGCTGCTGTGCCCAAGCCAAGATACTAGTGTTGACTTTTAAAGTCCTGTATGCACTGGGAAAAGGATGTCATAAGGCCTGTCTGTCTACTCCCTCATGAGTGTATTTGATCGTTATAATCATCTTCAGGTGCTTCTGGGTTCTGGCCCCAGGGAGACTGATTAGTCTCATCCTGTTGCCATTTTCTGCCAGGAGGTGAACCCTTTTGTTTCATTAGACAATCCCTTTTCAGGAATCCCTCCTTCCTACCTAATGCTTTTAATGTTATTGCCAAGTTTTTATATATGTATTTTAGCTGTGCTTTAACTGCTTTAAGGATATGTTTTCCATAAGTTATGTGATTTTATTATGGTATGTTTTTAATCTGTTAGCTGCCAGTAGCTTTACAAGGGGGGGGGGGGCGGCAGATAAATTTTGCAATACAAACAAATAAATCTATCAGTTGAGAGATTGTTATCTCCTCTGTGTTTTCCCTGAATCAAACCTGAGTAGCCATCTCTCCCAGATCCTGTTGACTTGTTCACATTGGCAATTAGGGTTGCCAGATCTCAGACTTTGGCCTTGAGACTCAGGGTGGCACACAGAAATCTCAGGGCTGTCAGCTAGCCACACAGTGGATGGTTTCTTTTAAAGTCTTCATTACACACCTTCTTGGGAGAATTACTGAGCATGTAAATGACAGATGGGAAGAAATAATTTGGTGCTGACAACTCAACTACATTTTAAATTCAGTGTGCAGTTAATTTCCTGGGAGTATGCATGTGAATGTGCGTGCACATAGTAAACAGTCCAACTCTTCAGAGTTACAGAATTATGATCACATATTTTCAGAGATCCCATAAGGTATAAATTGTGGTGTTTAAAAGAACCGAACAGCGGTGTTTAAAAGAACACCTTGAAGGACTGCTATTCAGTGTGACATAGCCACTTCTCACGAGATGGATCTAGGTTGCTTGAGACCTGGAAGTTTATCAGCAACAGGTTGGCTTGAGAAAGAAGTGTTTTAAATAAAACACCATTTTTCCTATTAATTTTTTAAAAAAGTATTTTAGACATCTTATGACATTAGCATTTGAATTTTCCTGCATTGTTATCTAATTAATGATGTGATGCTGTCCTGAAAAACATCCAAACTATACATATAGATGCGACTCACTGTCATCCATTGTTCCATATTCAAAATGCGCTGATGGAAACACATTTCTGCTGGTACATGGGTGCACCGGCTCCAGAGGGGGATTTGCTCCCCCACCCCCCGGACTGGACTGCCTGACTTATTTTTCAGGCTGTGCATGCTGGATATACTGGAGAACAATTCTCAATCAAACCAGACATCTTTAACTACGCCATTACATAAGAAAGATTGCTAAAGATAATTCTGCCATTCACTAACAAGCCCAGAAAACAATGACATGCATCATTTATGCAGCATTTATTTGCCTAAAAGTAATGAGCAATTCAGTTAACTAACTAAAGAGAAAGTGATCAAGCTCTCTTGTTCACTGCCCCCCCCCCCCTCATCTTCTGGCCATTGTGGGCACCACTCAATACTCTCTCATACAAGGATGTTTAGCCTCAAGGGCTATCCCAGTGAAAGAACAGAACGTAAATGAATTGGTTCGATAGATTTCGGTTCTGAAGACCTTTGTTCACTAGGTGGCTTGCTGGTAAGGGCAATCTAATTCAGCTTTCAGAAAGCAAGGACAGAACTGTAAATGTTCTGTAGATGATAAAAAAGTCTTCAGTTTTGGGGAGGAGAATTAAAGGCTAAACTACTCATTTTAGTAGGAGCTCTGAGACTGACCTCCCACACTTTATTAAAAACTAAACTTAGTTGGAACTACTGGGCCTGCTAGATTGACTGGGAAATTGGTGAGAGGGCTGGTGATATTTAACCATTTCCTCAATATGATTTTCATGATCTATGGATAGCTTTGCTACTGTTTACTGCATCTTCCCTCTCCCTGTTACATGGAGTACCCAGAAGCTTGTGCTGGAAATTTGGATTTGGAAAACTGTGTTGAAAGGGTTAAAATACGCTCACACGCATGCTGATACCCTGATCTAGTTAACTTCTCAGATCAAATTGGCTCCCTTAGCTATATATAAAGTTTGGAATTACTGGAATAATATGTAGTCTGGTTCCTAATATCATGAAGGGGGGAGGAGAAAATAATCCAAATCCTAATTAATTACAATAATTATCAAAATAGGATGTTTCATAATTATTACAATTAATATGAAAATGAAATAAATTCTTCTGATACACAGCTTATAATGGTGGTGGTGGGGGAACCAGGGGCCAGGCGATGACATATGCCAACCTGGAAGTGATGTCACCGCATCAGTGTGACATTCTAAGATACGAGAGAGTTAGGAATCTATATGTTTTTTATGTTCATTTTTATCCAGTTCCCATCCTTTCTTTCTCCCGCTGGTTGCCAGCCAATGGCAACCCTAAATTCTGGTCTTTCTTGATTGCCTGCAAGCTACAGACTCTACAATTGCATAGATCTGAGGCCTTCTTTTCTCTTCCCAAGGCCTGCCCCGATGTGCCTAATTTTCCTTTGCGTTCTGCACTCCATCTCACCAACCCTTATTCCCTGTTGAAACAAATCTATCTCAAGGTCCTCCTGCTGCTGTCCTGCTTGTGTGCCCAGGCTTTAGCCTTCTCATGCCACTAAATGCCTTTGCTGTGTTATCCTGCTTCTTCATCATGCTACTGTTCTTCAAGCTAAGCAGGTGCAGTGCTGTCTGAGTTATTGTTTAGAATCTTTCCTATCAATTCTCCCATGGACTTTAATTTTAAACATGGGTACCTTTCACTGCCTCAAAAAGGGAACCACTTTGTTTTGTCTGGAATTTGGCAATGTGGGTATCCCATGGGAGTATTACACACACACCTGATTTTATCCTGCCTGGACGGAAAACAAAAGGAATGAAACGAATTCCCATGAACAAGTCTAGTTGGAAGGCAACTGGAAAATTATGCATCACCTCAACTCTGTTCAAGAGCCTCTATGGTCCACCACTCTACCCATAGATGTCCCTGGCTACTTGCCTAGCCGAGACAGACTTTCAGACCTCCCGTTCTGAGAGCCAGTGGGAAATGTTAAATCGAGGGGAATCTGTATCCAGAGAACATAATAATATTCTTTGATACATTCTGGTATTTTGCAATAAATTGTTCATTTACAAATCCATAAGTAGAGCGAGGTTGAAAGCAAAGTATAATGGCAAAAATTTATAGACTCCAAAGCAGTTTCCTTTCCAAACAAGGAGCTCTGTAATCAGCTGTCACAAATGTGATATTCTCTCTCTAGTCACTTGAAATACTCATAATATCCTTACAGCTCTTCTTTCTAAGCTATTCCAGATGCCTGGGATATCTTGTGGTCAGATATATGAGGAATTCTGATCACTGATTAAACTACTGGCCTGCTTCCCCAAACTGAAAAAGCAAAACAAAAAAACTATTGGAAGAGTTAATTAAAACACAAGATATCTGTAACAATATGCATTAATTTGTGCAGAAAAATAGATCCACCGCACTGCAGGATACTTATCCACTTCTATTGTTATACTGACTTAGTGATAAAGGCTTCGTATTAGGCTTTTAGAACACACAATGGCTATTAAGCAATTATAAATTATGCTTAAGTTCATTTAGTTCCAACAGTGCATTCCTAAACAAAGTCAAACCCTCCCAAGTCCTTTAAAATCAATGAGTTTAAATAGTGTAACTCTGTTCAGGACTGTACTTTAAGTCATACAGATAGAAAGTAATTCCACATACCAACAACAAAACCGGTTGATGGATTACTCTTCAACAATCAAGGACAAACTCAAATGGGAACGTCAGCTACAGGAATTGGTTTCATCAACCTTCTTGAAGAATGTTTAAGCATTTGTTCTGAGCTTCTCTAACACAACAACGAAACAAAAACAACCCACTCTTAATCATAATTGTCAATGCCCTTGACGCTCTCTCTCTCTCTTTCTTTTCGTCTTCTACATTTGCCAGGGGGAGCCAAACACAGGATGTGCTGTCAGCATGGTACCATACACTACTGCAGGTCTCTTGTTTTTCAGTTCCACTCTACTCCATTTTTTAAAAAAAGGACTTGGCCTTTGTAACCAAACATTCCCATGGATGCTCAGTTCCTGTGGATGGTTTTTTTCCTGCGTTTTCAGTCAGTGTGTGGCTTTGTGACCTTCTCAGCACCTGGGAAGCACATTTTCAACTTTGGAAACATCTATTCTCCACAGATTAAAGCACTCTTGCTGGATGGTGATCACAGAAAGTTGCAGAAACAGATGGAACTATGTTCCATCCAGATTTCCAAGAGCTCACCATGCAAAGGCTACTTACAGCAAAAAAATAAAGAAATTTAAAAAAAATTCTAAGAGGATCAAAGGACTCTGGTTTCTTCTCTTAAGCTCCGTCACACAAGGTCCCTTAAGTAAACAATACAGGACTACAAAATAAGCTCTTCAAATGGTAAATGAAGCCATGACTTGAAGGGAGGGAAAAGGAGGTCTGATCGAGGATTAAATAATAAGGATGTTGTGATAAAACAATCAGCCGCAAGTATTCCACGCATAAGACAAAGAGAACATCCCCCCATATCTCTCCCCAAATAAGGCTTCATCTAGAATAGAGTACTTAGTCTGGCTAAACTTAGTCATGTCAGACTCCCACAGAGAGCAATGGTAAAATTTAGTTACCAGTAACTTGCTTTCAGGGTGGTTGCAGATTTTGAGGGGTCCTAAGGAGAAAATGTGGGTGGCAGAGCACTTCTAAGTTGATGGGAGAAAGGTGCACTGGCAAGACAGGTATGTAGGCAGAGAATCAGTGCCAGCAAGCCCTGCTTGAAGCCCTGAGCCCTAGCATCTGCCCTACACTCAGGTCATGCTGATACCAGCCCTCCTTGCCTTACAGTGCCATTTTAAGAAGAGCTACACTCTTCTAACCCTGTTGACCGCCATGGATTTGGAAGGGTATAACTCTGTTTAGGATTGCCCTGCTCATTTTGACTAACTTTAGACTAGAGCTAGAATCCTTTTCAGAGAACAGATGGAAAAGAAGACACTAACTTGGAATGTAGAAATAATCATTTTGGTTTTGCATGTTTTCATTGTGAACATTTTCATTTCATTCATTTTCATTCCTGACATTCCCAATTCACTTGTTTATTTTACAATATTTTCATGCAGAAACAGGAGGGAATTTTAATGGTCATAACTGTATTGTATTTAACCTGTTCTGGGGTGGAAAGTCAGAAACTGGTATTTTCAAACTAAAATAGCGCATTCACAAAATTTGGTAACGTCACCAAAACTAAGTTTTACTTGTGCTGGATAAAGTTCTATCCATTTTGAATGGATAAAAAATGCTCAAGGGAGGTTGAAAAATGCTGAGACAGTGGGTCGACACAGAGATAACACAAAGCCTTGGTTTAATTAAACTAATCACAGTTAATTGCTCATCTGAAAGCTGGACACCACACCATAAATTAGGATCTGCCGGCAGGCTGTAAAGCTGGCTTATTCACCCCACTTAGCCTATTATGCACATGTGGTCTTCCCCACAATGAATGTATATTTCCTTCGTTTCCAGCTGCACACAGGTTTTAGCTGGCCCAGCAGTTAAACCACAGCGCAAAGCCCTGCATTTCTGAAGAGCAGGGAAAGGTTATATGTTCTCCTATGCTCCAGAGGGAAAGCCGAGGAGATGGCACTGCATTACACTCTTCAAATGGTCTTTCTCCTTCCCGCCTCCTTGCCTGAGTTCCATTTGAAAGCAAAGGGCTTTTTGGGTTTAAATGCCAGCATTCTGTCGATTTAACAATATATCTTGCAAATGAAGCAAACCCCGCCCCCCACTACTACCCATCCCCTGCTCCCCTGATTCTGCTGCTTGCAGCCTTCTTTGTGAGTGTGGGTGAATGAGTTTTGTTCAGAATTGGTCTGGGCTTTCTGCTCCTCTCCTGCTCGCTGCTGGACAAGCATTTCCAGCTAACTCAGACAACAACCACGCAGGCAGCCCCAGGAGGCTGGGAGAGCCCAAGACCATCAAGATCTGTTAGAAGGGATGTCAGGGCAACTTGAACAGAAGGAGTTCCACTGCCACTTACAGGGACTTGGATCAGGGCAGATTCCACACTTTTGTCAGTCACCCCAGCTGTAAAGAGTGGGGTGTCTTTCTTTTTAGACAATTCCCTGCCCAGAGGCTTCCGGAGCAAATTGAAGCTACAAAGTCTTTTAAAGGTAGATGAACACTAAACATTAAAATGGCAGCTAGGATCAGAGCAAACAGTGGAGTCTCCTTGTATGTAAACAGAGAAACATGGGGAGACTCACTGTGGAGCAGACAGCCTCAGGGTAAGAACATAAGAACATAAGAACATAAGAACAAGCCAGCTGGATCAGACCAAAGTCCATCTAGTCCAGCTCTCTGCTACTCACAGTGGCCCACCAGGTGCCTTTGGGAGCTCACATGTAGGATGTGAACGCAATGGCCTTCTGCGGCTGTTGCTCCCGATCACCTGGGTCTGTTACAGGCATTTGCAATCTCAGATCAAGGAGGATCAAGATTGGTAGCCATAAATCGACTTCTCCTCCATAAATCTGTCCAAGTCCCCTTTTAAAGCTGCTATCCAGGTTAGTGGCCATCACCACCTCCTGTGGCAGCATATTCCAAACACCAATCACACGTTGCGTGAAGAAGTGTTTCCTTTTATTAGTCCTAATTCTTCCCCCCAGCATTTTCAATGAATGCCTCCTGGTTCTAGTATTGTGAGAAAGAGAGAAAAATTTCTCTCTGTCAACATTTTCTACCCCATGCATAATTTTGTAGACTCTCAATCATATCCCCAGTCAGCCAGCCTCCTCTCCAAACTAAAGAGTCCCAAACGCTGCAGTGTTTCCTCTCCTCATAGGAAGGTGCTCCAGTCCCTCAATCATCCTTGTTGCCCTTCTCTGCACTTTTTTCTATCTCCTCATTATCCTTTTGAGATGCAAGCACCAGAACTGGACATGTACTCTATGCTGCACGCACCACTGCTTTTATATAAGGGCATGACAATCTTTGCAGTTTTATTCTCAATTCCTTTTCTAATGATCCCCAGCATAGAGTTTGCCTTTTTCACAGCTGCCATGCATTGAGTTGACATTCCCATGGAACTATCAACTAAGACGCCCAAATCCCTTTCCTGGTTCTGTGACTGATAGGCACTGACCCCTGTAGCATGTATGTGAAGTTTGGATTTTTTTGCCCCTATGTGCATCACTTCTACATTTTGCTACATTGAACTGCATTTGCCATTTCTGCTTCCACTCACCTTAATTTATCATCAAGGTCCGCTTTGGAGCTCTTCTAATCCTTTGTGGTTCTCACCACCCTACATAATTTGGTATCATCTGCAAAACTTGGCCACCACGCTTACCCACCCCTACTTCCAGGTCATCATTTATGAATAGGTTAAAGAGCACTGGTCCCAAAACGGATCCTTGGGGGACACCACTCCCCACATCTCTCCATTGTGAGAACTTCCCATTTACACCCACTCTTTGTTTCCTGTTTCTCAACCAGTTTTTAATCCATAGGAGGACTTCCCCTCTTATTCCTTCATTGCTGAGTTTTCTCAACAGTCTCTGGTGAGGAACTTTGTCAAAAGCCTTTTGGAAATCCAAGTAGACAATGTCCACTGGTTCCCCCTTATCCACATGTCTGTTTACACCCTCAAAGAACTCTAGTAAGTTTGTAAGACAGGATTTGCCTCTGCAAAAGCCATGCTGACTCTTTCTCAGCAGGTCTTGCTTTTCTACATGTTTTATAATTTTATCTTTAATGATAGATTCTACTAATTTACCAGGAACAGATGTCAAACTGACTGGCCTGTAATTTCCCGGGTCCCCCCTAGATCCTTTCTTAAAGATTGGTGTGACATTGGCCATCTTCCAGTCTTCAGGGATGGAGCCTGATTTCAGGGATAAGTTGCATATTAAAGTGAGAAGATCAGCAAGTGCTTGCATAATGGGCCTTAGTTTTAATCAGAGTTGTGTTTCAAACATGAGAAGTGTGACAAGAGAAACTCAAAAACAAAACTGCTGCCGCCTTCAACCAGTTTTTGCTCACAGGCCGCTTCGCTCCCCACACCTCTTCCCGCCTCTTATATGCTTGCCCCATTAAAGTTCATTGAATTAAATTTATTTGTGTCTCTATTGCATGCATGTCACCTTTGAAGTTTGTGGTAGCCGGGTGGAATTTTTCAGAAACTTGCTGGGTCATTTGATTGAAAAGTTGAGTGGAGAGATACAGAATCTGCTGCACAGTTACATTCTGAAGTGCCAATTCAAAAATATTTCAGCCTCCATTTCTATTAATAAGAACTACCAACCCCAAATGGAAGCCAAAACAACTTGTGGAGCAGGCATCATTACCTGAAGGAACCTCACACACAAAGAACCACATTTTTCAGCCAAATCTGATCTGCAGTAAAGCACAATAATTGCTCAAGCAGTTACATGGAGTGATTATGTCTAGTACTCGTCAGTCTTCCCCAACTTCAAAATCGTTTTCTTCTCTAACATTACATCAGTAGTTCAATTGCCAAAGATAATCTAATCAACCATGCTAGTATCTCTGCCTAAATATTAAGATCACAAGTTCTATGTAAAATTGACAAAACTGATCTAGTACCATGCTAGTTTGTATCTGTACCTGAGCATTAAGATGGCAAGTTCTATGTGAAATTGACAAAGTTGATCCAATCAACCATGCTAGTTTGTATCTCTGCTTCAGGGTTACATTGCTAGTTCAATATGAACCAAAGAGGGGGGAAAATAAATCATTTTGAACACTAAGGAAGGGGGAAAGAGAAAATTGCTGAAAGGGAGAATGGGCAACTATTTGGCCATGGATAAGGGCCAAGTGTTTGCACAAAATGGAAGCCAGGGAAAAAAATCCTACTGGAGCAGGCACTATCATCTGAAGGAACAGACACATGTAGCCCCTTCCCACGCACACAAAGAAGAATATTTTTCAGTCTAATCAAAGTGACAGTATTATACCATCATTACTGTGGCAATCCCTCATCTATTTCTTCCTGCAAAAGCAACTTCCGTTGTCAATTTCACTTGCTCCTAACCACTGAAACAGTGTATCATCACTTTAATGTTATATTGCTGATTCAAGATGAAATTGATAAAGTAGATAAGATCAACCAGGTTTGTGTCTTTGCCCTAGTGTTACATCACTAATGTTATACGACAAAGATTGTTTTTTTTAAAAAATTGTGACAACAGAGAATGAGGGGGAAGATAAAATGACCAAGGGGAAGATTGGGTGACTACATGAGTGCATGAGTAAGGTCCAGATGTTTGCTGGGAGAGAAATAAAGACCATTTCAACATGATTACCCACCGAAGAGAAGTTGGCTTGGAAATGTATTTTTTAAAGTATTTGGGGAAACAACGGAGGAAAACTGAAAGGAAATCGTTTCCGAAACTAAATGAAGGGGGAAAAAATGTAGAATTGAAATTTTTTAAAAGTAGCATTTGGTGGCAAGATTTGTTGTAAACAACTAATGTAGAAAAGGCCACTGACATTGCTCCATGGTAAGAAAGTTAATGACACAGTGAAGTACCAGCATCAATTGGAACTCACAAAACAGGATGGGAAAGAGTGAAGAACTTTGAACATGAAGTGGGAGACAAACCAAGATTCAGTGAGTGTCTGTCAGCCAACAAACACACCTAAAATAAACCAAGGCTTTGCTTTGCATCCAAATTGACACAGTGACTCAATCACATATGGAATATTTAGCACTGTCACGCTTGGGAGTGTTGACTCATTCTTACTCCACACCTGCTGACAGGAGATGATCAAGGAAAATGAGCCTTCTCCTGATTCTTGCTGTGCAGCTCCTCTTTTACTTATAAACCAACTCTGAACTTTGTTCTTGTTGATACTGACCGTCCCTAGCTGTTTCTTTGGTTAGTTTTGTACATATTGACTGGGAATTTTATCACAGCTTAAACAGGAAGATAACACCCTATTCTTCTGTTCTCAAGAGGCTTGTGACAAAGGCCCTTTCCGCACGGGTGTTTAATGGCGCCCTGGGGACAGCAAAAACGCCGTCCGCAGGGAGCCATTCGCACAGGGGAGAATGCAAAAACGCCGTCCGCAGGGAGCCATTCGCACCCTTGCGCCGCCCGACTGGCGCGAAGCCGGCATTTCCCAACCTCGCTCGGGGAGCGAGGTTGTTTGGAAATGCTGGCTTGGAGCCGCTGACGTTTGGAAATGCCGGCTTGGAGCCGCTGACGTGCGAACTCCAAGGCGCCCTCCCCCCCCCCACTCCCACCCGTCACTTACCTGGTCCCTGGCCCTCCGGCTCGTCGCCGAGGCCTGGGGACACGCCCCCCTGCCCTGCGACGCTCAAGCTCCACGGCGGCGCCGTCCCAGCTGGTTCTGGGACCGTCCATGCGGACGGTCCCAGCGTCGTCGGGTCAGCGTGGATTACGCCCACCCAACCCCTTCTGCCTCCGTGAGGAAGGGGCCAAAGAAACGGAGGCTGTATATCTTGGAAATGGACTCAGATATAACATAGAGACTGCTAATATTGCCTACTACTCATTTTTGGGATCTACTGAGCACATCCATTTTGGAACTTTCATGGCAAACACTGTTGAACGTTCTGCTCTCAGATATCTCTAATGAAGGATTTTATGACAGCTTGAGATTTGTGACACTGAAAACTAAACTGCCTTGAACTAAATAGCCAAGGCTACCATGATATTATCAGATCTTAGAAATTAAACACAGTTGGCCCTGGTTAGCTATGAATGGGAGACCACTAATGAAGCCCAGAGTTACTATTGTAGAGTCAGGTTATGGCAAACCATTTTTGAATGTCTTTTGCTTTGAAAGTCCTACAGCAGTGGTGGTGAACCTTTGGCACTCCAGATGTTATGGACTACAATTCCCATCAGCCCCTGCCAGCATGGCCAATCGGCTGATGGGAATTGTAGTCCATAACATCTGGAGTGCCAAAGGTTCACCACCACTGTCCTACAGAGTCTCCATGTTGGCTCTGACTTGATGGCAGTTTCCACCACCACCAATACTAAACATAAAATATAGTATGGCTCCTATATGAACTTTTGAATTGTGACCCTAACACTGCAACATTTCTAGTCCAGTAACCCAGAGAGTGGGGTGCACATCTGTAGTGCTGTCAAGTTGCAGATGACTTCTGGTGACCCCAGCAAGGGATTTTCAAGGCAAGTGAGAAGAGTTCAGTTCCACTAAACCTTCCTCTGACACAAGACATCTTTTACTTTTGGACCGTGCCTCTTGTGCTAGAGAAATCCAACTTTATGTAAATAGATCTTAGATTGGACTGAAGTCTTATTTTCACTGGGAAATATCACCACTGGCCTCAACACTGTGAAATGAGCTACTTAGCAACTAATTGAGAAATTATGCACAAGGATGTTGAAGTACCAACGTAACATACAGGATATCATGGAACCCTGTGACAAAATTATTATATCCCAAATGCTTGTGTAAATTTGCAGTATACTGATGAGATGTTGATGGTTTATGGCTGGAAAAAATACAAAATGCTAAACTGACATTCCTGAAATATTTCTATACATTGTAGATGTGTGCATATATATGCTCCATCTGCGTTCATGTTCACAGCCAAGTTTCTCAGCTTGATCAACCGTTTCATGACACTGGTTGTATATATCAAATAATGCAACAGATGTCTACAGAATCTCTGTTGCCTTGGGGAATGCTTCTCTTTTTAGATCCAGTGAATCAATCTGAATATTATTTTGTCTGTTGAGTGTGCTTTCCAAATAGTTTGTTCTCTTCCCTTATTGAAGATCAGTAACTTTACATGAATGCATTTTTACGTAGAAATAATCTTGCACAGTTGATACCTCATAAGAAACAGCATTCTTTGGGGGTTTTTTTAAAAAAACTGTGAGCCAAAAGCAATTTGTTGAAACAGAATCAGTTGGGCTATTTCAGTGCAATATTATGATTGTTTTATTTTTTTTAAAAACTGACACTCAAATGTTCCCAGCATTCTTTGCACCCTGGAAAACAATAAGTATGCTCAGTCTTCACTAGGCTGTTTTTTTGTTGTTGTTGCTGCTGTTGTTACTGCTGCTGTTGATATAAAACCCTTTTCCCCCTTTTGAATGCATCTAATATGTTGTTTTTGGATGATCATTTTCACTGTCCTGCTGATATGGACACTTGGCCATGAAGGTCATTTTCATAAGGGAGACAAATAGGACACCTGGAAGTAACTGTCAAGGAGGTGTGCTGCTTTCATTCACAGTGTGAACAGGCCTATTTCAACCTATTAATCCAACACAAAGGGACATTTAAATCATGAAGGGGTTGTACACTTAAAACCTAAAAGGTTCTTAGGCAGGAATGGAATAACCTTTGGGATGGATTCATAACAACATTCACCAATCACATGATTTCCACTTCAATTATGCAAAACAATGACAAGATATCTCCCTAAACACCTCACACACAAACTAGGGCCATTTATGCACTTGTAGCTCCCTTTGCGTTGAGCGTTAATCCCCTTGGGGTTGGATTTTTGGTTACACATGTTTTCCGCTCTCCCAAACTCAGTGCGCCTCATATCAGAGAGTGCGCCTCATATCAGAGAATCTCTGCAGCTTCTGAACCTTTGAAAGTGCAACTCTTCATCTACCTTCACAGGGACAGCAAAGCAAAGCAACACGCATTTTGCTTTCTTTGGGTTTTTTCGCACCTCCCCACTTTCCCCTCACCACTTTCCTCTACCCACACAACCACAGTTTCTCTCCCTCTTCTGGCCACTAAAGCCCCCAAATGGAGAGCAGTAATTGGAAATATAGAAGGTGTAAGGAGGGAGTGGATGGCAAGGTGGGGAGAAAATGCAGGTCAGTACTCTCCCCCACCCCTCCCAGTGGCTTTGGAGCTCTATCCAAAAGAAAAGACCTGCTGTCTCAAACTCAGACATGAGAACCCCAGACCAGGCAGAGCAAGGCAATCCAGAGACAACTAAAATCCAGAAACGTTGGCAATTTCTTTCCCTACTTTAGCTAGGCTCCGATCCTTTCAAGGTGATGGAGATGGGATATGGTCAGGGAGAAGCATCAAGTGCTTTCAAAACCCCAGCTCCCAAAACTGCCCGCCAACTTGAGAGTAAGGAAGAACAAGACCATGCTTGTTTGTATTTTTATTGTCATGCCGAAACTGAAATAAAACATAAATGATCCAGCAAATTAACACTAGACCACAGATGGCACCAAAAATGGTGGCAGTTGCATGTAGAGAATAAGGAAGCAAGAGGTGGGCAAAATGTTGGATTGGCTCAGCTAGAGACACTTGCAGTGGGAGAATCCTGGGTGTAAACACAAAAGTCAAGGGAAAATCCCACTGCAAACCAAACAGCCCCAGAGAAAGTCGTGAATGCATAAAGAACCTAGGATCCTATGTAATTGCTTTCGTAAAGTTCTTTTTCAGCCTTGTTTTGCAGGATTCTAATTCTTTTTTGGAGGGTAAATTTAAAATCTGATATTTAGAAGAGGGTTGTTGTGGTTGGCCCTGTTTTGATCATCAGTGGTCAAGAAAGAGGCTGGCCAGTTTGCTATCAAAGGGAATGATTATGAAAACAGGTGGCAGTCTACAAAGAGGGGGTTGGGGAAAGAGACATAGGGAGGGAGGCCTTCCACAGCGAGCATAATATGTCAGTTTTCTCCACAACTTTGAGATACTCAGCGAGATGCCATGTCAGCCACAGAGAATGATCAAATCCATTCCTGTAGGAAGTTTGTCCCTACTGGTCCATCTGCAGGAATAGAGTGATTGTATTCATTTTCAGTGTTTCAGTGATTATAATAATTTTTATCTCAGTAACAGTGGGGTGGATCCAGTCATCCTCAAAGGACCTCTAGCCTAGGGCACAGTCCTGCAAATTTAATGGTTCTTCCACCAAATGGAACTCTTCTTAGTTCTGGAGGAAGTTTTCAAATTGTACTTTGGATAGGGATAGGATTCACCCTGAAGACTGACAAAGAGAACTCAAAGGTACAAGAGCTGTCATATAAAATGTTACTCTCATAAATATTATTTGAGCAAGGATACCCCAAATGCCAGAACAACATTCACTCTGAAAACAATTTACTGCTTTTACCATGAAATTATGATACACACCAAGTTCTTCTGTGATCATGGTTTAATGTGTGTTCTCATATATCTCACAAGCAGATCAGTAATGCTACAGTTTCTTCTGACATTGCCATCATTTCTACAAGACAACACAAGGTCACTGGTATACACTCTTCAAATGTGGTTTTAGACATGAAAGAGGAGTTTGTTACAAACACACAGAACTGAAAAGAGGGCTGTCTTTTATGGAAGAAAGAGACACAACTTAAATGCTAAAAGGCAATGGCGGAAAAATCCAAGCCACACACTGTTAATTTGGCGCACAACTACTGAATGTCTTTTGGGCACTTTTTAACACCTCTCCTTAGATTTTCAGATTAGCTTTATCAGGGATTCAACATCTGTATAGCTATGGATATCTCAGCACAAAACTAGGCTGACCTCAGTTATTTACTCTTACCTTTAAGAAAACTATACACTGCAATGAATGAGGTATGCCATTCATGGTGTTCTTACTAGTAAAGTAAACGTAAAGTAAAAATATGGATAACTAACGAAGATCACAAGGCAACTCCCACACATATACACACGAGTTCCAAATTCTTGTTCTTAAGCATGCTGAAAAATCTATTCTGATTTGAATTGCTTCACAACAGGCAAACTTTTTTTAAAAAAAATTAGAGGCACCTTAATCTCTGTTTTAGCTGCTACAACAATTCATTGCACAACATACATATGTGTTCTTTTTCACTGATACGTACAATAAAAGGCTGTAATATATACTTGCCAAAAAAATCTACACCTTGGGAACAATCTGGAGAAAATTATGTGAACTTGAATCTCACTAAAATCCACAAAACTTAGACTACTTGCTGTATTTTTTTCAGTATAGTTCATCTCCAGTGCCCCTGTGGAGGATGGAGGCAAAAAAAAATTCTTCAATTGCCGCACGATCCTGCAGATATGCAATGGAGATGAAAGAGTACTGCTCTGGATTCCTGCCATGCTTTGGACTGCAATCCATGTGCACAAATTTGTGCTGGTCATACTTAAAACAAAGCATACAGGCACAGACACATGGAAAGGCACTCTTATAGCAGTATATAGTTTAATCTACTCATCACAACCCTACACTTGCAAATATTGCCACATCCAGTAGGCAGCTGCAGATACAGGCAAGTTGTCTTCTTGCTGCTGTGTAGCTTCAGCTTTGACGCTGATATTTCAGCTGCTTATCATGAGCTTTCCTTCAGCTAACAGAACAACTTCCTAGTAAACAAGATCAGAAAGTACTGAGATAAGGCTATGACAGGGACAAGAAAAATAAGAAATGCATAGGCCTGAATGGAAGAAAAACTGCCAAGGAAAAATATGGAAATTAGACCGCAGCCAGGAGCTCCCTGGCAATATGTAATATGTAATAGAGTTATTGGCATGCTGTACTGATGGAAAATATTCTGCATATCATAAATAATATAAGCAATTATTATGCCATAGCTACTGTGGCATCTTGTGCATCTGCAGTCTGCGTTAGCAGTTTGCTGTAAGCGAAGTTGTACTAACTCATTGGCTGAGTTTGCAGGATCCTTACAGAGCGATACAGTGCAGAGTTATCAAGTCTAAGCCCACTGATTTGAATGGCTTTAGACGAGTAATTTAACATTCGACATAGAGCTGTAATGTTGCAGTCACAATATTCTTATTTGCTCCCTCATACATGAAGTCAAACATGTGCATATTTGGGTTTTGCCTGTTGGCAGCCTGAGAAAAACCACATGAAACATAAATGCTCCAACATAGTGTCTTGTATTATTCTGTTTCTTTAATGTAGCTAAACAGAAACTTCTCCCTGCATACACGGAAACAAAATTATCTAAAAACTAAATTACAGGCATAGATGTTTTAACAAGATACAATTGCAATAACAAAAGTTCTGTTTTTATATGAAATCTACACAGACAAACCCTAACACCAAGCAGAACAGATTTCCAGCTAGCTGGGTTGTTACTAGGTGGTATGATATAATTATACCAATTTGTCCACTTGCATAATTTATAAGATCAGGCTCAGCTTTTGTTTCAGTTAAACCATTACACTTCAATATTGCAGAAAGAAAAAAATCCCCTAGGTTTTTTTAAACTAAAATACATATAGCTGGACAATAACATAAAAAGAATCCAATTGAATCAGACCAGTAGTCAGTCTATCCCAGCAACCTGTTTCTCATGGCACTCAACCAGTTGCCATGGAAGGAACAACGAGCAGGGCATAGAAAAGCTAAGACCTATCCAGATGTTGTATCCTAATTATGAAAACCCAGAGGATAAAGAATTTTCATCCTGCTCAAAGAAGAGAGACCTGCCTTCATCCAGACTTAGTTCACATCTGGATGCTCTTTCTCATCTCCATCATCATGCTCATGTCAGCTCCACTGAATTGCAAAGATGCATCTTTTGAAGTACATCTGCATCCCGGGTCACCAACTGTTATAATTAGTGGTGTATTGCTATGTTTGGATTAGGCCTTGAAGTTTTGTTAACAACTGAATTCTAACATATTTATCATCTAAGAAAGCATCTGCAAGTTAGGGGCACGTATTTGGCCTGCCATCTGATGAACAACTTTTTAAAGGCAGAGTTCTGAATGATAAATAAACAGATCTGATGATTTTTAATCCAAACAAATTGTTCCTCATTCCGTATGTTTTCCCCAGCACCTTGGACTTCTCAAGGTCCAAGACTATTAGTACTTTGATACTGCTTAAAGATCTGTTAGTACAACACTTTTTTCGTTTTTCTCATCATTTACCTTTGTTTTATCAACTTTTTCCAAGCTATATGGTTGAACCATTTTTCTGGGTGCCACTGGTCAACGGACCAAGGCACAGGTGTAACAGCCCCTTCAGTTATCATTGGTTAAAGCTGTGTTGATGTCTGAACTTAAGATTCCAAGCTTGGGCAACTTTGGAAAAGGACAATTTGAATTCCAAGGTTCAAAAACAATTTTTGAGGAATGACAATACCAACAGCTCTCTGCACAACACAATTTTTCCCACTGTGATGCAAATCAGCTGAGAAATACAAGAGTCTTCTGATGAAAATGAAAAAAATATATATACTAATATTTGCTAATTATGTGATATTACTTTCTGCAGATGAATTTAGGTTACCAACTTATTGCTGATGTACTGCTGCTGATCTACCCGGGCCTTCCCTTGCTTCTGATCCTGAGATTAAAGCTGGTCCAACATGCAGCGGCCTGTTTGCTCACAGGGGGTGCCCTTAAAGACTATGTTTTGCCTGTGTTGCGCTGTCAGCTTCCAGTTGAGTTCTGAATCATTTTCAAGGTGTTGGTATTAACCTTTGAGGCCTTACGTGGCCTGGGACCCTCGTACCTTCAGGACCGTCTTGCCCCATATGTCCTAGTCCCGCCTCTGCATTCAGCAGAGGCCAATTTGCTAGTGTTCCCCCACCCCTCAATGATGCGCTTGGCCTCCACTCGGGTCAAAGCCTTTACAGCCCTGGCCCCTGCCTGGTGGAACACTCTACCTCCAGCTGTCTGGGCCCTGCGGGACCTTGGTGAGTTCCACATGGCCTGTAAGACTGAGCTGTTCCACTGGGATTTGGAGAGGCCGGCCACTGATTCGCGCCCCCTGCTTTCTCTCTTCTTTCCCTGTAAACTTTGCCCATCTTCTCCTTGCAGTACAAACAGGACTAGGTTTAGAGAGTCAGCATGGTATAATGATTGACAAGGATCTGGGCGAACCAGGTTCAAACCGCCATTTTGCCATGAAAGCTTGCTACATGGTGCTGGACCAATTACTTTGTCCCATCCAAAGATCCCTCACGGGATTCTTCAGGCGAGGATAGTGTAGATGAGGAAATAACGATGTTATAACCTGCTTTGGGACCCCGCTGGGGAAACTAGGTTATGACTAGCTAAATGAATTTAAAAAAACCCAAATACTATCATTCAGTGCTTTTCACGTTTGTCAGTAAACATGCAAACCATAATTTGTTATTTTTATCTTAAATATACATTTAGTTCATTTCTTCGAATCATGTTTTGTCCATTTCAGTTTTAACAAACACAAGTTCATAGTTGAATATATGAAGCTGCTTTATATACCAAAGTCCATCTTGCTTTGTATTGTCTACTGACAGCCCCCTCCTCCAAGGACTCGGGCACAAGATGGTCTTTCCCAACACCAGCCACTGGAGAGTGAACCCATGACCTCCCTGTATGCAAAGCAAGACCATCACCTCTGAGCCATAGCCCTTTACTTTCTTCTGAAAAGAAACAGCAGAACAAAAATACTCCAGTACTATCAGTGCCAAGGCAGCAGATGATTCTGTCAGTAAATATGTGTTCTGCGATCCTCAGTTTTTAATACACTGTTTAAAGCCTGGAGTGATTTTTGGCATGGCATTAATGTGAAAAAACAAACAAACAAATATGACACCATGCAAGTTTACAAAACAAAATTCTGGATTTTCTTTTCCTGCACCTCTAGCTAAAACTGTTGAGCAGTCAGACAAGCCATTTGTGGATTTTGAAACAAATTTTAACTTACAATAATTTGACGCCCGTTTGTTGTGAATCCTACATTGCAGATTTCGCATATATGAACATTTATCAGATCGAAAGAAGATGTACATATCATTCATTCAATCTGTTGCAACTATCTTACAATTCCATACCTCCTGTCTGAGTTCAGCTTTTTAACAGTATATTTCTAAACAACAGGAAAACCTGGTGAAGTAAAAACCTACCACATGCACTGACAAGTTCTTCTCTGGGACACTGGGCAAGATATTCAGGTGCACTGCCAATTTATGTTTAGTAACCTATTTTGAACGGACACATGTTTATATAAAACAGATGGAACCAGTATAGAGTACTAAAGTTTAAAAAAATGGAACCTTTCTTATCTTACCCTATATAATTTACTAACATGCAAACTGATTTGATGACAAACCCTCATGCTCACTGGTTGAAGGTTCATCCTTGTGCTCAAAACAGAGCAAGAGGCTGCCTGCCCACCTGGAAAGCCTTACCAAGTCTGCCAATGGCCTCCCTTTCTCCCAAAGGCCCCCTCTCCTGCTTCCCACACACCCTGTCCTTGGTCTGCCAAAAGCCCCCCTGTTTCTCACATGCCCTCTCCCCACCAGTGCACTAAGCTTTGGCTGCCAGTGCAAAGGCAGCAAATCCCCCTCCCTGCCAGCTGCACAAAAGCTCTCCCACTGCCCCCACCCTCTCCCAAACCTCAGCTTTTCTCTCCCCAGCCTTGACACCCTCCTCCCTCCTCTCCTCTCCTCTCCCCCACCCACCTCCCCCCAACCCACACAAAAATAACTACCCACCTAGTGACAAGGAAGATCTTCATCTTGTGGTAAATCCAGCTGGGGCACATTCTGTTGTGGGTGCGGACACCTGGGGGTGGGGCAGGGAGGAACGGGGCAGGGGCATCCCCAGTTCAGTCTCCCTCCCTCGGTAGAGCCCTTTTTATTCTCAGTTAAGATGGGTTTTGGTGCTAGTCTTTATATAATTCACTATGGCTTTGGGGTTGCAGGCATACAGAACTGGAAAGAATTTGTGGCCTTTCCTGGCCAAGATAAAGCCTGCATGCATATCTCACACAGGAAGCAGTCTATATTCAGTGTGAGAGCACATGCTTTGTAAGCAGAAGTTCCCAGGATTGGTCTTTTGAATACATTAATTACTTTTTCATGGCACGCAATTTGGAAATTACCATGGCTGAGACTGTGATACTACTACTACTACGACGACGACGACGACGACGACGTAATAATAATAATAATAATAATAATAATAATAATAATAATAATAATAAAGTGATTTTAATAATAGAGTGTTGAATAGTTGAACAGTGTTGAACAGAGCTGAATGACCACCTTACTATGCCCTGTAAATCTCGCACCATCTTTCTCGGTACTCTGGGTTTTGATTGTCATTGGCTCTCCAAGGTCTACTCCAAGGAAGTGAAAACACTGACTAAAACAAAACATGCATCAAGAGGTATGTCCCTTCACAGGCACCATGATCAATTCAAAACTCCCTCATGAATTTATCACCCCAGCCTCAAATAATAAGAGAGTGGTGACTTGGAATGGCAAGTATTATTTACTGATATACTGGTTTATAGCATTTATAGGCCACCCTTATTCCTGAAATAAAACCACTCTTTAATATCAATTTGTGTGCAAGCAGCAAAAGCCAACAAATCAAAGCCTACCCAATAACAATATAAAATCCATCATAAAAAATAGCAGAATACTTCTAAAAAGTTCAACCTTGCATACATTTCTAAAATTCAACACTGTCACAGCCTTCCTCACAAACTTCAGGAGACCATGCCACAATACAGACGATTACATTTCCAAAACCAGCCAATAATTTTGGGGTTCCCAATTGAGGATTCAAAGTTCTGCATTCCAGAGGTATACATATGATCAGTCTCATCTCTGACATAATGAAGTGAAACGTACCAAAATGAACCAAACAAGCAATTATGTAAAACAACAAGGTGCAGAAAACAGAACACACAAAAAAAATCTTGCCTAGACCAGTCCCCCCTCCCTGAGCAGCATTTTGCGGGGGGGGGGGGAGGGGGGGCTGCTGAAGGAGAGGTGAATTGGCAAAAAACGACATCCCCAACTACTACATGCAGAAATTCTAGGCTGAACTCAAATCAATATATTCTTTCTGAGGAGTTTTGCTGTTTACAGGCCTGAGCCAGCATCATTCTCACTGCAATAATTACATTTCCAACCATATTACTGCTGCCGTTTTTAGGCAGAAGTCACACTTTTTATGTTGATTTCTGGCAGATGATGACAAATAGCAAAAGGTGCTTTAAGGCCGCCTTGGCTTTATGTTTGCTTAAAAATAACAAAGCAAAGCCCAGCAGAAATATGGTTGCTTTTTCAGGAAGAATTTGGGACAATATAGATCATCAATAATAGGCATACAGATATTGCTTGTGTCCCTTGCAGAATTCCACCATCACAGACAGAATCATCTGTTATGTAAACCACCAAAGCACTGACCAAACCCCAACAACATAGAAGCTGTCATAAAAAAAGCACTTATGAGCATTAGGAAAATGCTCAAGAGCTCCAAAGACCAAGGTAAATAAGAAAACATAAGTTTTATCTCTTGGGTTAGTCCGTTTCATGCCATGCAGCTGAAAAATGAAAAGGGAGGAAGGAAGGACTCTCCCAAACACCATAAACGGTAATGTCAAATGGTTTTCTAAAAATATCAGATCTTACACATTACACTTAGGAGAAAAAGCTCATAGGAATTCTGAAGGTAACTCGGTGTTTTCCCAAGTGGTGCTTTAGATAACAAAGTACCAGCGCTTCACATCACAAAGGGCAGTTCAATAGAGTCGCTAGAACAAGTTCAGAGAGATGCCCCGTAGTTAATCTAATTGTGGAATGGTAGAAGAGTTCAGCCTCTTCAGTACTCTCCAAGAAAGCCAATCTGTAAATTACTTATATACTCTCAAAGATGAGAGCACTGGTTGTGATAGCACAGTCATGAGATCACATTCATGAGACCAAAGCTCAGCAAAATATCTAATCTTCATTTTTTAAAAACAAAAGCTCAAGAATAATTAAGACTCCAAGTTTATCCCAGCCCTGCTGCCCCAAAGATACAAGGGAACGATGTGATTTATCTCAGCTCCTAAGACAGAATTTATTGATAAAGAGAGAGAGAGAGAGAGAGAGAGAGAGAGAGATACAGACAGATAGATAGATAGATAGATAGATAGATAGATAGATAGATAGATAGATAGATAGATAGATAGAAGCACACCAAAAAAGCTAGAAAAAGGAGAGGCTCCTGTGAGTGTGTTTGTTCAGCGGAGATTGTATACAGGGTTTGCCCTCACCGCACTTTCCCTTGTTTGTGCTTTAATTTTGGACCACCTAGTTAAGGCCACCTATACTCCCAAAATCATGCAAGAAAGTTCACTGTGTGGAAGTGTAATTGACAATATTGGCAGTTGGTTTACCATCTACAATAGAACTCAACATTCCCTATGAATTAGAGGATTTAGTCATGCTTGGGAATAGCAGCAATTTAAACTGTAGTAGAAGAAATGTTTGGACTGAGTCACTTCTAAGAATTGGGGGAAAGGGATGACAGGGACATTTTGGCCGAATTCCCGCTGAAAATTTAATCTAGATATAACCAAGTTCCAAAAGAATTGGCACCTTTTCATCCAGGTTCCAACAACCTCACTGCAGCATGTTTCTAGTGAAGATGTCTAGGCCTGCCCCTTGGGGGTGCCTGCTGTCAGGGGTACAATTGTTAAGCTAGCAGCACCAAAATTTCAGAGTATCTTTAGGAGACCCTCCTAATAGCGCCACTCAGGTTTGGTGAAGTTTGGGAGCTGAATTTATGGCCCATCAAATATGTAACCCCCATCTCCTATTAACTCCCATTGGAAACAATGGGGGATGGGGGCATCCCTTTTTGGAGCCCATAGCTTTGCACCCCCTGGACCAAACTTCACAAAAACTGGGTGGTATCAGTAGGGCCCCTTCCGCAAAATAATGTGTTTTTAAACCACTTTCACAACTGTTTGCAAGTGGATTTTGCTATTCCGCACAGCTTCAAAGAGCACTGAAAGCAGTTTGAAAGTGCATTATTCTGCATGTGCGGAATGAGCCTAGGAGACTCTCCTGATGATACCACCCAGACTTGGTGAAGTTTGGTTCATGGGGTCCAGAATTATGAACCCTCAAATGTGTAGCCCCCATCTCTTATTAGCTCCCATTGGAGGGTTTTTTTTCAAAAAGGTGCATATACAAGCAGGTCCAGGAAAATCCCGTGATTGGGGGGAGCGCCAGAAACAGGACTGATCTGTGTTCTGTGGTTCGGCAGCGGGGAGTGGATATTTCAGGTTTCTATCCCAGGATTAATCGCCAGTGGGAAATCGCCCTTTACTAGGGGCTACCAAATGTAAGGGGGGGTCTGAAGTTCTCCTGGAATAGCAAATGAGAGCAGTTCTTCTGGAGCTTCAAAGAGTGGTTGCCAGGGTATCACATCACTATCCAGCTTCCTCTCCTCCCTAAATTCTCTGCCTTCCAGGAATTTATCAAGCATTCCTATATTTTATGGCTGGGGGAGTAGAACAGAGAGCTAAACATAGTCTCCATGTTTAGAGAGTTAATATACAATACTCTTAATATATAATACTGGGGACAAAGTATCAGGACAGAATGTGACATAACTGTGGACTAAAACAGTAAGGCTTTTTTTTAGGTTCTTAGTTGATGAAGTGCAGTCCTACACAACTGCTCCATTGATTTCAGATGGCTTAGACTTAACCAAATCTGCCTAAGATAGTACTGTCACTTATGTAATAAAGATTAAGTACTCCTTGAAGATTTCCACATGGGTTATTTGCTCTGGGTTTTGATGCTATTGGGAAGAAAGCAATTTTTTTTGCATCCCCATGGCATCATGGAGCATTTGTGCATTTCGAGGGCTTTTCCTGGATTTCCCATATTTTTCCCCAAATCATCTATGCTCCATTGTTTTAGGAAAGCTACAGAAATGTCTGGATGGTTACCATTTGGGCAGGAAAGTGTGACTTTTCCAAGTCCCACCCACAGTCATGTTCCCACAGAAGTTATTTTCTCACCTTGCCACCAATGTTCTTTCTCGTTTTCATTTTTATCAGCTACTAAATATAGTTATATCAACATAATATTTCACCAGAACCTGTAACAAGTTATCTGAATCCCCAGATTTCATATTTCAAAAGCATTTCTGTTGCAAAAAATAAAAAAGTCAGAGAAGAGAAGAGAATACATATATAAACCTTTAATGGCATAATCAGAACATCAACAGCAAGTTAACAGCAACAATGGCACACCAATGCAATAAGTACGATCTCCAATACAGTTATGACTGTTTGCTAATGATAGAGCACAAAAAGTTAGCCAACGCTTCCAATACTCTTACAGATCCACAATCCAACATAGTTACCACAATTGATTAATCAGTATTATCAATGGGGGGGTTCTTAGCCATGGGTCTAGATATTTATTTCTAGCTAAGCTATAACGGGCAATGTAATATCACGTGTTGGATCGATTCTTCATAAGCTGAGCTGCAGGAACAAAGTCTTTCGTTAAAGGGCACTTTCTGTATTCTACCCTGAGAGGTAGATGAAGGGAGAATATTGCACCTGGCAAGAGTCAGAGCTCGTCGCAATTTGGGTTCTAAAAGCAAATGGAAATATCTAGCCATGGTATGAAGTTTTAGCGGTATGAAGAGAAGGGAGGGAAGAGGCGAGGCGAGGCGAGGCGAGGCGAGGCGAGGCGAGGCGAGGCGAGGCGAGGCGAGGCGAGGCGAGGCAGGAAGGAAGGAAGGAAGGAAGGAAGGAAGGAAGGAAGGAAGGAAGGAAGGAAGGAAGGAAGGAAGGAAGGAAGGAAGGAAGGAAGGAAGGAAGGAAGGAAGGAAGCATAAAATTTTAATATGTCCAAATAACAATACTGGATATGAGGATGATCTGTTAATTACTGATTTTAAAAGAAATAGCAGCAACAGAAACAATCCTGGTAGTGCAAGGTTGAAGGGAGAATGGCTACTACCAGTGAGAGCAGCACAGGGGTTATTGGGAAACCTGTAATGTAAAAGTTCCATTGCTGCTGTATTGTATTGGCAGCCACAGCTGCAATGGTGAAAGTATACCGGTATATGCCCATCCCTGTGTGGAAATGCTTTATTTATTTATATTTATTTATACCTTAAACTTATAGGCTGCCCTCCCCCAAAGGGCTCAGGGCAGCGAACAACATGAAAATATACTAATATAATATATTATCAGATGTGCAGGTAACCCATACATTAAAAAAAAGAAAGAGTGTGTGGAGTCTTATCACCTTTGCCAATGGGATATTGTTGACGAAAAATTCGACACAGATGGGTGAGAAAGATTACTTCGGTAGGTTTATGTCAGACTTTTGTTTTGCACAGTAGATAGGGCTCCCCTTCGTGTTAGTCAGTTACTGATTTATGTATAAATATACTCCATTCGACCTAATACCTAATTGGTTGATAGATCTCAGCTAACATTTGAACTGATGTTATTAAGAATTGTGGTATTTGAGAGGGGATACAGGACTGGCTCTATGCCCAGGTGACTGCTTGGGGCAAAATATTAGCAGAGGTAGGCATGCTCAACCGGCTATAGAGATGCAAGGTAATTTCCTCACACTCCTGCTGCTGCCATCCTGCCAGAGGTTCCCCAGCATAGTGAGGATGGCACAGTAGGAGGCGTATTCCTCTGCCTCTTGCCTGAGTTCCAGGGCAGGTGGCAGAGGAGCTGGGTGGGGTGGCAGAGCAGAAGGCACAACACTTATATGAGAAAAATGCCCTGAATCAACCATGGATTCAAATTATCTGTTTGATCTTTGATTGTTGATTCCATCAAATGATGGCTGTGTGTGTGCCAAGTGACTCTATAGCCCAGTGGTTCTCAACCTGGGGGTCGCGACCCCTTTGGGGGTCAAACGACCCTTTTACAGGGGTCGCCTAAGACTCTCTGCATCAGTGTTCTCCATCTGCAAAATGGATAAATGTTTAAGTTGGGTGTCACCACAACATGAAGAACTGTATTAAAGGGTTGCGGCATTAGGAAGGTTGAGAACCACTGCTATAGCCTTTTCTAGACATTGAGAGGGAAAGACAAAAATGAATGTACTTAGAAGGAAAAAGAATTGTAGTGCATTCACTGATGCGTATTCACTGAAAGCCGTACAGAGAACACGGCTGACACATATGTGCATGTATACACACATGTTTATTTCCACATAGGAACCAGAACTCCTCTCCTACAGCATTTCATTCTCCTCTCATAAAACTTCTGAAAAGGATTTATGTCATATGATGGTGATCTTGTAGTCTGTCCAGAACAGTGGTTCTCAACCTTCCTAATGCTGCGACCCTTTAATACAGTTCCTCATGTTGTGGTGACCTCCAACCCTAACATTTATCTATTTTACAGATGGAGAATACTGATGCAGAGAGTCTTAGGCGACCGCTGTGAAAGGGTTGTTCGACCCCGAAAGGGGTCCCAACCCCCAGGTTGAGAACCACTGGCCCAGAACTTTCCATCTAATCATTTTAATAGAGTCTTCCTTCTCATTGTAGTCTTAGAGGTCAACTGATCTTAATTGCTGCCATGATTATTAGTGTGTATAAAATAAGCTGGAAAAACTGCGAGTTTCTGATGGTGTAGAATTGGAAGTCAAAACCTCTACTGAATAATACAATAAAATACAGAATAATACAGTCAAATGATTAATCATACCAGGTGATGACATCTTAAACGCTACATGGTAATACTGCAAAATGCTCCAAATCACCCATTAGGTTGCTTTTGCATTCTTATTATGTCAGTTCTTAAATCACCAATCCAGTATATTATTTAAAGCCCTCAACGACACTTAACGACACATGTAAGTTTAATTAAAACCACTCAGAATCAAATGCATGCTTTATTACTTTACTAAATCTGGACCGTATATGATGCTGGAGCTGAAATTCTGGTAAGGTCCTGTTAATGGCTTCAGTTTGGCCTCAATTTGGGGAGAAAATGTTATTAAATGGACGGAATTAAGTTTGGGGGCCAGCCTGGAGAAGAAACATTATTCTTGTTGCCGGAGAATCAAATTAGGAAGCAAATTGTAACAAATGGCAGAAAATATGGATCCTGCAGGGTGTAGTTCCAGATAAGTGAACTGTGCTGATAAAACAAAAAGAGAATTCTGCTCTACAGATAGATTTGGAGATCACTGCCATTGATAACACAGACTATGTAAGAACTTCATCTTGCAAAAACAAATAGCAAGGGGTTTCAAAGGATGAACAGCAGCAGGGTGCATTACAAATCCCAACCTACCAATTTTGACTATGTAACGGGCTTAGAGAAGTACCAGTTACATGTTACGCTTAACAAAGTAAACAGTTGTAAAGTACAGAAATCCTACAGCATGGATTTTCGTTGATAGATGTCGTCCTTTTAGAAGTAACTGGAGCATGTTGTAGTTGATGAACAAGGGAGATGAGGAAAAAGTACATTACACAGGTGAAGTGAAGACATGAAACTGGTTCATTCCAAGTCAAACCTCTAGTCTATTCTGGTCAACAGCAGATCTCCAAGATCTTTGGCAACAATATTTTCTATAACCAGAGACTTTTTAAAACCTGGAACAATAATAGATGAGCTATGTTTCGTAGTTATGCCCCCGCCCCCCCCACCTTGTCCCCCCCCCAAAATGTGTGTAGAAATTCTTTGTGTTAAACAGTAAGCAAGACAGAGTTGAGCTGTGGTCCAAATAAGCTAATGGAAGAATAGAAGAAGGGAAGCAGGATAATCAACGCACTCCAATAGCTATTTGGGGCTGAATGAATTCTACCACCCTCAAAGATGAATGGCTTTCCTATTCAAAGCATTTACTAATGAACACTACAGAAAAATACCTGCTAGCTCAAGATACAGCAATAAACAGTAAATAAAATGATGTTCTTTACATAGCACAAATGCAATTTTTCACACTTAGAGATGAAATCTGAGTACCATGATGGTGTTCCTGGGTCCAACATGTCAATTCCACTGCCAAGTTATGGTCCAATTTAACTGATTTAAAACTGTCATGAGGAGCTGATCCTGATTTGGCCACCATCATGGCAGGATGAGGAATTCCTGTTTCCTTCCCTGCACCTTTTCAAGTGCCAAAGTCATAATGCACTCACTCCTATGGCTGTTTCATCACTTGACAAGGAGCGTGGAGGAGTGGACTGTACCAAGGGGGCCCTTTAAGATTTAAGAGGGCTTAAAACAGTCGCAGCACCTACAGGTCTGACCCATGGACCCCTTCATGTCTAGTTTGGCCCTTAGATTACCACCCACAATGAGTTCAAAGAAGATCAAGGCATACTTGTTGAAGCTGGAGAAGAGCAACAATTTTTTGCACTTCAGAGTTGTGGCTGAATACCTCATTCATGAGGCATTTGGCTTTCCTGAATAATGAAAGCAAAATTGGAATCTATTAGTCTGCAATTTTATTTGTGGTATTCAGATTTCCTCTTTGTCAGACGTAAACTCTTTGCGAAGAAAAGTCTACATATTCCCACAATACAAGGTTATCTAAGCATTATAAATAATGCTTTATTCTGTCCAGTTTTACTCAGCTGAAGCACTGTTCATTTCTGAGGTGTAGTGTTGTATCTCACTCATTGCTAAGAAACTGAACTGATTATCATTAAAGAAAATTAATTTGTGAGTACAGTTTGATGACATCTTGGCTTGATGTCCACCAGATAAAGCAATCGTTATTCATTAAAGCAGAACCAGGAGTGAATTCACACCATCTGTACCATAAAATAGGACAGAAGGTAGCATGGCAAAGCTTGGTCTTTATTAGATCTTATAATCTAAGCAGGTTCAGTACTTGGAAGGGAGACTACCAAGCAAGAATCTGCAGAGAAAGGCAAAGGTAAGCACCTCTGCTTCTCACTTGTCTTGAAAGTCCCTTGCTGGTGTCGACATAAATCAGTTGTGACTTGCCAGCACATATGTATGTGCTGCACACATATGCATGTGATATGTAGAGTCCAGAGTTTGTGGGTCTACATCCCAACAGACCTGACATCCCTTTTTTCCAAATTTGTTTCAGTTTCATGTAATCTACACATATGACATTACGCTCAATAGTTTAAAGATACAGAGAGAGTAAAAACATGGTTTAAAAATTGTGCATCAGGGTAGAAGGCAGCAAATGTCCAAACAATATAACTTTGTTTAAAGTATTCTTTCGTCAACCATCAGAAGAAAGATAGTAGTTTCAGGACTTCAGCTGAAACAAAGTTGGGCCAAAAATAAACAGTCTTGAAGCCTGTTTATCTACAAACGACTAATATGAACAAGTCAATACAAGAAATACTGCAGATTATCATTGACTCTTATGTTTAAAAGTTCTGTTAACATAAAGAGAGCAATGGTAACTGAAATTAGGTTCTTTGACTATTACCTGCCAAGAAAAAAAAAACCTGACTGCTTTATATTGAGGTGGTATTATAAGGAGCTTTTATGTGCAATTAAATCATTGGTCGAAGACCAAATGTTTCAGGTAAGAATGTGATTTTTGGGGAGGAAATGTGGTTAGTTGCATAATAGTTTCTGGTTTGGGTAGATACAAGTAATTTGTAGCCTTCAACATGACTTAAATCAGGATGTTTGTCTTACTGGTATCTACCAACAGTGAAATATCTCAGATACCATATAAACTCGCGTATAAGCCAAATTTTTCAGCCTTTTTTTAGGCTGAAAAATGCCCCCCTTGGCTTATACACGGGTCACACACACACACACACACACACACACACACACACACACACACACACACACACACACACACACACACACACACTGCCCGGAGTCACAGCGCTTACTCATGGTCGCGAAGCCTCGTCCCCCTCTCTAACTCAGCTTTCTTTTTTGCAGGCTCTAAGTTTAAGGCGTGGTTTCAGGGAAGCTGCCGGCTTTCTTTCTTGCAGGCTCTAAGTCTACAGGGAAGCTGCCGCTCAGGCCCTGAATGGCAGCTTCCCTGTAAACTTAGAGCCTGCAAGAAAGAAAGCCAGCAGCTTCTTTGAAACCACGGCTTGAACTTAGAGCCTGCAAAAAAGAAAGCTGAGTTAGAGAGGGGGACGAGGCATTCTCTGCTTCACTTTCTCCTGCCTTCAGCCACTTTCCCTCTCCTCAGACCTGTGTGCGCCCGCCTTGCCCCTCCTTAAAAAGCCTCCCATAGGCTTCTGGAGCGCTTCTTTCCTCCAGCTGTGGCTCCTTTGCCGGCTCAGCACCCTGCCTCCTGATGGATCTTTCCCACCCTCGGATTATACACAAGTCAATAATATATAAGCCTCGGCTTATATGCGGGTCGGCTTATAAGCAAGTATGTACGGTATTATTCCTTTTAGGCTTCCCACCCACTCATGCCCCCTGATGTTGATGTCTTCACACGACAGCTGGAAACTTTCAATATTTAGCCATACTTTAAAAAAAAAAAAAAAAGCTCGAAGTTTCATCGTAAACAGCTGCTGAACTCCCAGGAAGTTTGCTCTGGAGAAGAATAGAAGAATTTGAAGCAAAACAGCAGCACAGGAAAAAAAAACCAGCAGAAAGTGGGCAGGTAGGTTTTAAGCCTTTATCAAGAATGCCTCTGTTTTGTTTGGCCCATGAAGATTGATTGCATCTTAATCAGGACCTCTTATTGATTCATTTTATCTCAGGATAGTACAGGAGCACCATGGGATGAACAGATCCAGTCAGTATTTTGTGTTGTGCACATGCATTCAGTAGTGAAAAAGACGTCTGGCCAGGGGAGAAGAAGCAACCCTCCTAACAGATGTTGAGTTTTTCATCAAATGCCCTGGAATGCTTTTGTCGACCTCATTACATAAGTATTCCGAACAATTTCCATCCTGGCATAGAACTCCTCAATTTCCACAGGGGTCTTATTTTAATCCTTGAGGTGTAAATTATATACACTATTTGGTACAGACCTAAAGAGATAAACCTTTACTGAAACTACTGTCTGCTTTAAGGGGAAAAAAAAATCTCATCATTTATATGATTAACAAGCAATTGAGAAGGTTCAGCACTGAAGTCCTCAATTCGATTGTCCTGCTGTGATGTGGTATAAAAAAGGGCAAAGGTGACACAGTCAGTAGCACCGGTAGTCAAAATACTTCTTCCAACTAGGGGAGCTCCAATATGCAGGGATTTATTAGTTTAGTCGAAATAGACACAGTTTTATAAATTCTAACACCACAGTAGCATCCTGAAGAATGCTGAGTCTGGAATACTGAACATCGAAAAGACCATAATAAAGGACTACATATACAAAGAGTTACAATTATGCAGTTATGATTTTTTCTCACTAATTATTACGTAAATTTATTCCTCTGTAATTTTTTTTTGCATAACAGTTCTATTTGGTCCTTAATTGCCAAACACATGATCACAATTTATTTTTTGCTGTATGCATGATGTACATTTGCATCTAAAAATCTTTTGAATAATGAAGTGTAATAGACTTGCATTGCCCAAATAACTTATGAGCGTATTCATTATGTTTTCAGGTATTTATATGGTGGTCTTCTCCTCAATGGTAATCCAAAGCAGTTTATAATATCATTTCCCCTTCCTCCATTTTATCCTCACAAGTTCCTAAGAGGTAGTTTAGATAGCAAGACAGTGACTGGTCCAAAGTCACCCAAAGGCCTTGCATGGTAGAGTGGGGATTTGAACCTAGACTGTGTGACATTCTAACATCTACACTATGCCAGTTTGTGCATCCTTTCACTGGGGCTTTCACCCACATAATGCTTAGGTTACAGCATTAGATTGCATATAATCAAAAATTCACAGACAATTCTCATACCAAGTTCTCCATACCAAATTCCCATACCAAGACCCTCCAAACCATATTGTAAAACAGAAGCTTCATTTAAAAGTTCCTTCCACTATTCCAGGGGTAGGAATGACCCATCTGAATTAAGACTTTAGTCAACTAGTTAATCTGAATTGCTTTAATTTATACAGAAAGATAAGCATCATAGTTAGGGCTGCCCAACTCAGGTTGGGAACAGAGACCTCTTGAACTTACAACTGATTCCCAGACTACATAAATTGATTATTTGGGTGCTGTGTGGTTTCCGGGCTGTATGGCCGTGTTCTAGCAGCATTCTCTCCTGACGTTTCGCCTGCATCTGTGGCTGGCATCTTCAGAGGATCTCCTCTGAAGATGCCAGCCACAGATGCAGGCGAAACGTCAGGAGAGAATGCTGCTAGAACACGGCCATACAGCCCGGAAACCACACAGCACCCAAGTGATTCCGGTCGTGAAAGCCTTCGACAATAAATTGATTATTTATTTATTTATTTAAAACACAAAAAAACATTTATTCAATTTCTCCTGGAGAAAATGGCTGCTCTGGAAGGTGGACTGCATGTCATCTACCATGCACCTCTACTGAGGTCTGTTCTCCACACCTAAATTCCATCTGGGTTCCAGGTATTTCCAAGCTCAGAAGTGACAACCCTAATCATAGGCCAAGTATGCAAAGGGAGATTCCCACAATTTCAAAGAGAATCGGACGGGGAGTCTTTGTTACGGGCATGTTTGGCATTATTATCCATTGCCCTCTTTGCAATGGGGAAGGCCATCACCCAGCTTTTTGCAGGTACTCTGTCATGCAAGCATGCTTTAATTTTTAATATAATCTTTAATTTTTATTTTTAATCTCATCAACCTATCTATCGATAGATTGATATATTGACAAAAAAGGCAAACTGTTAAAGAAGTCTTGAATACAACATTCGTACACTTTGCCTGAACACTGATTATGCTATAAGTGAATTTGCTTGCGGTGAAAAGAACGGAAGGTGAAAGCATGGCTGGAGGAGATAGGTCCATACAAGAAATCTTGCCATGGCAGACATTCACCTCCATCAAGCAGCAAACCCCTTATGCATGATTGGCCATTTATGAACTCAAAGTATTTCTGGGAACAAGACTATTGTAAACAAAGATGAAACAAAATGTCACAATTCATGGAATATTGGAATTTTAAAATACAGCAGCTTACATTCTTTTTAATCACTTGGATCTCTTCAAGTATCCAGACATAGTTTCAGGTGGGTAGCTGATTTAGTCTGCTGGGAAAAAAAATTAAAGCTCTGTAGCACTTTATGGTCCAACATTTTCCAGGGTATAAGTTTTCATGTGTCAATGCTGTATGTGACAATATGAGTTCTGACTCACTTAAAATTACAACCTGGAACATTTTGTTGGTCTTTCAGGTGCTACTGGACCCGTATTTTTCTCTATCCAGAATTAGTTTCTCTTTCATGATATAAGCACAAATCTGCTTTTCCTTGAGCAATGGAAACCTTGTTTTTACACCCATCTTTCAAGGAGTCCAAGGATTGTTCACATTATCCTCACATCCCCAACCAGTAGGTTTAACTGAGGGACAGAGTAATGGGACTAAAATCATCTAAGGGGACTTATGGCTCAATGGAATTTTTAAGTTAGGTCTTCCCATCAGAAATGACATCCCCACACTGCCATCAATGCCAACCTAGGGTTCTTTTTGCTGCCAGGAACATGGCTGAAATGCAGGGCTAGGCCTTCCCTACTGCCAGTAAGTCCCCAAGCCAATCAGTTGATTGTTGAGAGAGGAGGGTGTCCCAGGAGTGAGGAATCTCCTGGCCCCTGAGGGGCCTAGCAACCTTACATGGTGGCTGGAGTTCTCCTGGAGTTATAGCTGGTCTCCAGACTACAGAGACCAGACCCTTTGGAAAATATGGCAGCATCAGACGGTAGACTCAGTGGCATCATACCTCTGCTAAACTCAGCAGTGGCGTAGGAGGTTAAGAGCTCGTGTATCTAATCTGGAGGAACGGGGTTTGATTCCCAGCTCTGCCGCCTGAGCTGTGGAGGCTTATCTGTGGAATTCAGATTAGCCTGTACACTCCCACACATGGGTGACCTTGGGCTAGTCACAGCTTCTCAGAGCTCTCTCAACCCCACCTACCTCACAGGGTGTTTGTTGTGAGGGGGTAAGGGCAAGGAGATTGTAAGCCTCTTGGAGTCTCCTGCAGGAGAGAAAGGGGGGATATAAATCCAAATTCTTTTTCTTCTTCTTCCCTTCTCTAAACTCTCCCCTCAGATCTGCAGGCATTTCCCAAATTAGAGAGTCCAATTCTATTTCTACACTGAGAATACTGTAGTGGTGGCTTGGCTATAAGAGGAATGCAGATGAGAGGACCAAAGAGCTGCCAAGAATAAGATGCAAAACTGCTGAAGAAGACTACTTCTTCTATTGCCTTCAGTCAGAAACCCTGCTGTTCAGTATCTCTTCACCTTTATTCAGGTACAACCCCCAACTTTAATCCTCTCTCTTTCTTAACTTCAACCTTTTTTTTTGAAATGCAGATAACACTTGCTGAAGCCTACTTCACAGTGACCTTTGGAGACTTAATTAATATTGGAAATATGCAATGCAAGATTCTTAGGTGAGGAAACTACAGGAATTCTAAATCGTATCAATATTTCATACTGTCTGCATTGAAATTCTTATCTTGGTTGGCAGAATCACTCATCTAATTCACCCTTGTGGCTCATTTCCATAAGCAACCTCAGAAGAAGTTTCAAGATTTATAGTGAAAAGATGTCTCAGAAACAGAAAACTACCCTGTTAGAAACAATTTGCAGATAAAAACAGTACATTTAACAGCTCTGGAAGCATTTAACCCAAGGCTGATCTGCAACTCTTCAGGTGGCCTACAGAGGAATTCCAGAAAGGATGTGAGAATTCCTATAGTAACAATTTTGTAGCTTTGACACTTTCTAGGAAGTCTTTCAGTTTCAGTGAATTCCATTATTGCCTATCTGTATTCACTAGAGTTGGTGGTTCGGATCAGCACGAAACGCAATTCGGGCCGAACCCAGCTAGTTCGGGGGGGGGGGGCTTGGAGGGCCAAGGGTCTGATCCTAACCCCTCCGAACTAGGTGTGATCCGAACGCCATTGGTTCGGATCAGGCCATTTCCCTGAGCAGCGGCTGCTCCAAGCCAACTGGGGGAAGCAAGCACCAGCCAGCCGGCACCTGGCAGCCAGCCATTTCCTTCCACCTGGAAGTGGCGGTGCCCACTGTCTGACACCCCCCACCCAGGCACCCTCCCACCCAGTCCCTGCAGAGGCATGAATCTCCCCAACAGAAAAAAAAAATTTTAAAGAGGGGGGAAGGAAGGGATTTCCCAGCCGCGGTCCCGCGGATCGCAGTGGGTTCAGCGCGCGGTGGGAGGGAACCACTCTCTCTCTCTCTCACACACACACACAATGTCAGCACCCCAGTACCCCCCCCACCCCTAAATAACCCTCCAACTAAAACCTCCCACCCACAGCTTAAAATAAAAAGGAGGAGAAAAACAGGAGATCCCAGCTACCAGGGGAAAAAAATCCGAAGAAACCTCCAACCGAGCCCCCGCCCCCAATCAACTTTACTTATGCTGCTGCTTGCTTCCTCCGGCAATTACTGAATGAATGAAGCAGCCCACGAGGCTGCATAAGGCTAGGGTGCCATTTGGTGATGTACTGTTGCAAAGTGCTGGAAAAGAATAACACAACAAAGAATCCCCTGCAAATTTCTGGGGGTGCTTGCAGGGGGCGCATTTTTAAGGTATCGGCACCAAACTTTCAGGGTATTTTCAGGATACTGTCCTGATGATGCCCCCCCCCCAAGTTTGGTGCAGTTTGGTTCAATGGGGGCCAAGTTATGGACCCTCAAAGGATAGTTCCTATCCCCCATTGCTTCCAATGGGAGCTAAGGAGATGGAGGCTCCACCTTTGAGGGTCTTTGAGGGTCCATAACTTGGCCCCCGCTGAACCAAACTGCACCAAACTTTGGGGGCATCATCAGAACAGTCTTCAGAAGATACCCTGAAAGTTTGGTGCCAATAACTTCAAAAATGCGCCCCCTGAAGGCATCCCCAGAAATTAACAGGGGATTTCTTGTTTTGCATTGATTGTCAGCATTGTTGTCAATGGTGGAATTTCTGGGGGTGCCTGCAGGGGGCGCATTTTTGGGTCTATCACTGGACACTGTCCTGAACCAAACTGCATCAAACTTGGGGGGTAGCATCAGGAGAGTCTTCAGAAGATACCCTGTAATTTTCATGCCAATACCTTTAAAAATGCGCCCCCTGCAGGCACCCCCAGAAATTTGCCCAAGATTCTGTGTTTTGAATTGAATTTTTTCAATTGCTGACAATGGGGGAATTTCTGGGGGTGCCTGCAGAGGGCGCATTTTTAAAGGTATCAGCATGAAAACTTCAGGGTATCTTCTGAAGACTGTCCTGATGCTGCCCCCAAGTTTGGTGCAGTTTGGTTCAGGGGGGCCCAAGTTATGGACCCTCAAAGGATAGCCCCTATCTTATATTAGCTCCCATTGGAAACAATGGGGGATAGTGCCTACCCCTTTGGGGGTCCATAAGTTGGCCCCCACTGAACCAAATTGCACCAAATTTGGGGGGCATGATCAGAACAGTGTCCTGAAGACACCCTGAAAATTTGGTGACGATACCTTTAAAAATGCGCGCCTGCAGGCCGAAACACGAAAAAACAGCAAAAAAATAAAAATGCATCCAAGAATCTTGGATGTCACCGCAAGTTCAGGTGTATCCGAGCTGCATAGGTTCGGAGATAGGGTGATCCGACCCCATACACCCAAACTGGACCCAAATCTGAACCGGGGCCGAATTTTCTCCCCATCTACCAACCCTAGTATTCACCTCATTATATAATGTTGTAATAGTCAAGGTACACAGAAGCTGTTGAAAAAGTAGCAGGATACTCTGAGACCTCAAGACACATGTACTGCTCATAACTAAGTTATAAACTGGCTACTCTTATCAAATAAATATTCTAATCTGGGTCATAGCCAATGTGAGGGAGAGTAGATGCACTGCCCTACTGGGAGTGCTGATTTGTCCCACTTAAGGCCGTTTCTGCACGGCCACGATTGGGGTTGGGTTGGCGTACACCGACCCAACCCCCTGGGAGCATTTGCACGAATGGTCCCAGAAACAACCGGGAAGACGGTGCCGCGGAGCGCCGTCGCCCGGTCGACCAACCGTCACTGCGGCCGTCCGGCGCGTTGCCGAGGCCTGGGGACACGCCTCCCCTTCCCTGCGCGACCGCTCCGGCGTCACAGGGCAGGGGGGCATGTCCCAGGCCTTGGCGACGCACTGGACGGCCGCAGCGACGTTAGGTCGACAGTTAAAAGGGGGGAGGGAGGGCGCCTTCGAGCCGCTGCCATTCGCATGGCAACGGCTCGAAGCTGCCATTTTCAATAAACCTTGCTGGGGAAGCAAGGTCGGAAAACAGTGGCTTTGTGCCACTCGGGAGGCGAGAGGGTGGCACGGCTGCGCAGCAGATGCGCCCCCTGTGCAAACAGCTCCCTGGGGATAGTGTTTTTGCCGTCCCCAGGGCGCTGTTAATGGCCCGTGCGGAAAGGGCCTAAGATTTAAAATAACCCCCCAAAAGCAGGCTTTTAAATTTGTGATCTGAGATCTTCTACTGATAGAATTATAGCTTGTTTCTGGAGTAGGAATCAATTCTGGTTAAATCAACACACTAGTGGTGGCTGGTTGTCCTTCCAAAAACTGGCACTATATATTGAGCAAATTCCAAAGTAAATAGACCTAGAACACATATTAAACTTTAGTGACTTCTAATGCTTATAGGTATCCCTGCTATCCATCACATGTCCCATATTGCAATCAAAAGCTGGTGGTCAAGGGCAATCAAGTATATTGTCTTATTTGCAGCTGACCCATCCTATGTCAACGAACAATACTATCTAATGAATCAATCCACCCATACATAAGAATCCCCACATATAATTCATCAAGCAGCAGAATCTACAAATAGACAAAATTCCACAAAAAGTCAACATCTTGGGCCTACGTAGCACCATAATTCCTAACATTCCAACAACTTGGTCTGTACCAGAGGTCTGCAACCTGTGGCTCTCCAGATGTTCATGGACTACAACTCCCATCAGCCCCTGCCAGCATGACCACTTGGCCGTGCTGGCAGGAGCTGATGAGAACTATGATCCATGTTTATCTGAAGAGCTGTTTGCAGACCCCTAATCTATACTAGCTCAACAGCTCTCTTCTCCTTGTCCCCACCCCCATATTCCCTCTACTGAATGCTTTGACACTGCACTCAAGTACCTTCTGCTATTCAGAAGGAAATCTCCTTTCTTGCAGTACCACCACACGCAAATCTTACATTCATTCATGCAACAGTTTAGAAATTACACAGAAGAATAAATCAAGCACAGTTTGTGTGAAGTTCTTTGGAAAAAAGATTTAAAAAGTAATTACGGAATATATGGAATGCCTCACCTTAGCACCAACTGAGGACAGAGTTGTCAGAATCACAGCAAAAGCCAACAGATACATGAAGCAGTGGAGCCAACAGCACAGGTATGTGAGCAATAAAATGAAATTCCAAGGATATCATGACAATGAAAGCACCCCTCAGAATTCTCACTACAGGCAGAAAAGCATAACAAGAAAGGGTAAAGAATTCAGACAAAATGATTACTTGTTTATCTTACCTTTGCCATCTGGGCTTGAACTCCATTTGCTTTAAGAGATGCTACTGCTTTCTGTGCTGCTGCTGGGCTGTCAAAATCTACAAAACCGTAACCTTAAAAGAAAGGAAGCCTTCATTAATATTTTTAAACCATCGCTCACTTTATCAAATGATTGGCAAGTTATTTCTTCTTACAAACCTCAGCTACCATGTTGGTGGTTCTTTTCCTCTCTACTACTTCAGGATATCATGCTATGCTGCAATATCCAGTTCAATAAAGTCTGATTCTAAGGGAATTACAATTTATGTTTATGAAATTAACCCACTAGTGGAAATTAACAGGGCGCCTCGAAGGAAACATTTTCTGCTATGACATTTTCATTTACCTCTGATCAACGCAGGCCTTTGATGGCCAGAGCTGTGATTTCCAAAGATTCTAATAGAATAATGCTACGTTCCATTGCACTGAAGCACATTCTGGACACCTAATTCCCTTGATACCCATTGTGTGAATATTGTTTTGGAATTTAAGTAAAAGTCTCTATTGGAGAAAGGTCGTGGCTTCACTTTTGCCTTCCTCGTAATCCTTGCTGCAATCCATTCAGCTGATACCAACTTGCCTGAAAGCTATAATAATATTAGCACTAAAATGCTGATAGCTTAACAGCTCTGCAGCAGACATCTCCATTTACTAGGTCAATAGGCATTAATACAGAAAGGCAGCCACAAATATGCTGCTGCCTTTACTGTACTGCATTTTTTATTATCCGCAAGCCTCCTGAGTGAACCAAAAAAAGAGAGAAAAAGAAACACACATGTGAATTTCCACAGCTAAAAACAACTAAACCACACTCTTTAAAAACAACAACTAAATGCATGTATTTTGGGAATGGGTTAATATTTTAAAATACGGACAAAGCAATGTGCAAGAGAACCCAAAGAGTTGAGAATTCAGGAGTGAGTAAGAACAGTTTCTTAGCCTTGAACTACAGCTGGCATTAGGGCTCTGGGTGGTGAACAAGTCAATAAAAGCACAATCAAATTAAAATTCCAGTTAAAATCATCAATTAACAACAACTCCAACCTTAGCTCTAAAAATATCAAATGACAGACAACAGTAAAAACTCACCAGGGCAGTCAGACAAAATGAATGGTGCTCCAAGGATGGAATATGGAATGCAGGGGATGGCACCCCCAATGGCTGACCTCCCCAAAGGCCTGGCGGAAGAACTCCATTTTGCAGCCCCTTCGGAACTGTTCTAAGTCCTGCAGGGCCTGGATGGTAGGGGGTAGAGTGTTCCACCAGGTTGGTGCCAGGGCACTAAAGGCCCTGGCCCGGATAGAGGCCAGTTGTAACATAGAGGGGCCCGGGACTACCAGCAAATTGGCTTCTGCCAAATGCAGAGGCCAAGCAGGAACAGATGGTCCTTGAGATACGAAGACTCCACGCCGCGGAGTGCCTTAAAGGTTAAAACCAATACCTTAAAGATGATCCAGAACTCCAGTGGGAGCCAGTGCAGCCGGTGTAGCATGGGTGAGATATGGTCCCGTGTTTATTTTATTTATTTATTTATTTATTTATTTATTTATTTATTCAATTTTTATACCGCCCGATCCCCAAGGGGCTCCGAACTACCTGTGAGAAGCCAGGCCACAGCATTCTGGACCAACTTCACCTTCTGGATCAACCGCAAGGGAAGGCCAGCATAGAGTGAGTTGCAATAGTCTAGGAGGTGACCATTGCATGGATCACTGTGGCCAGGTCAGCCTGGGAGAGGTAAGGAGCCAGCCAATATGCTTGGCAAAGGTGGAAAATGGCACCTGAGCCATGCGGGCAACCTAGGCCTCCATAGAGAGAACTTTGTCCAGGCAAACCCCCAGGCTCCAGCCAGAGGGGAGTAATGATAAAGGAGCTCCCTCCAGCAATGGCAACTGAACCCCTCCCCTTTGTGACCCACCCACAGGACCTCCGTCTTCGATGGATTAAGTTTTAACCTGCTTTGCTTCAACCAATCAGCAACTGCCTCCAAATAATAGAGGAGGAGGAGGAGGAGGAGGAGGAGGAGGAGGAGGAGGAGGAGGAGGAGGAGGAGGAGGAGGAGGAGGAGGAGGAGGAGGAGGGAGGGAGGGAAGGAGGAGGAGGAGGGGGGGAGGGAGGGGGAGGAGGAGGGGGGGGAGGGGGGGGGAGGGGGAGGAGGAGGAGGAGGAGGAGGAGGAGGAGGAGAAGAAGAAGAAGAAGAAGAAGAAGAAGAAGAAGAAGAGGAGGAGGAGGAGGAGGAGGAGGAGGAGGAGGAGGAGGAGGAGGAGGAGTTTGGATTTATATCCCCCCTTTCTCTCCTGCAGGAGACTCAAAGGGGCTTACAATCTCCTTGCCCTTCCCCTTCTCACAACAAACACCTGTGAGGTAGGTGGGGCTGAGAGAGATCCAAGAAGCTGTGACCAGACCAAGGTCACCCAGCTGGCGTGTGTGGGAGTGTACAGGCTAATCTGAATTCCCCAGATTAGATACACGAACTCTTTACCTCCTACGCCACTGCTGCTATTATTGGAGAGCCTCTGCACTAGTGAGCAAGGGGTCACATATAGATGTTAAATAACAAAGGGGATAATAGGACCCCCTGTGGCACCCCACACTGAAGTGGGCACCATTGGGAGGCTTTCAAAAGGGTAGCCCCATCTACTACTGGTATTAGCTTCCATTGGAAACAATGAGGGATGGGAGCACCCACTTTGGGGATCCATAACTTTGGATCCCCTGAACCAAACATCACCAAACCTGGCTGGTATTAGCATGAGATTATCCTGATGATACCATCCAGGTTTAGTGAAGTTTGGTGCTGCTAGCCTAACAACTGCACCCCCTGGCGACTGACAAAGTAAAAACCCTAAATATTTTTTTAAAATACACCTCACTCGTGTATAAGTCGAGGGGGGCTTTTTCAGCACAAAAAATGTGTTGAAAAATTCGACTTATATGTGAGTAAATATGGTAAGTAATAAAATGTAGTAGATAGTGTTAGATATATTAATTATAGTGAATAAAGCCATAAGAAACATACATATATTTAGCTGAACGAATTGTATTAGAGAAACTCACAATGCACCATATACATATATATATATATATACACACACACACACACACACACATATATATATACACATATATACACACACACACACACACACACACACACACATACATACATACATACATACATACATACATACATTAGCTAGAGAAACTGAAGGGGTTTGGAAAAACATTGGACTTTCCTGAAGTTGTAAACACACAAGAATGTGGAAGAGATAAGGAGATAAGGAAAGGAAAGCCCCACAAGAGATAATGAAAGCAGAAGACCACGGAAACATAAAGACAAAATAGAGCTTAGTTGGTATAGCAACTGTTACGTAATGGTTCATGGTACCAGGTAGGATGTTTATGACTTGACCAAATATAGAGGTCCGAGGTGGGCTCAGGGGAGGAGGGAAGAATTGGTAATGTGGTGGGCAGTCTGTACGTCCCCTTAGCCCAGGGGTAGGGAACCTGCGGCTCTCCAGATGTTCAGGAACTACAATTCCCATCAGCCCCTACCAGCATGGCCAATTGGCCATGCTGACAGAGGCTGATGGGAATTGCAGTTCCTGAACATCTGGAGGCACCCTGGAGACCTACAATAATGATCAGATGACAGGGAGGGATGACTGAAAAGGTATAACTACAGCAAGCAGAAAATAGCTCTCCAAACCTCCTCCTCCCAGTCACAGGAGTGTTCCCAAAGCTGCAGTTTTTGATCAATAAACCGCTGAACCTGAGGAATCTTTTGGTGTTGGTTATTGGATCAGTTGACAGAGCTTATACTGTGCCTATTAGTAGTAGTTGTAAATGAATAGTGCAAAACAATTGAGACTAAGAGGTTAGATAACATTTGAAAATGAGGGGCACTTGTAACAGATGGCATTGCATGGTCTATGAGCCCGAAAAGTCACCAATAGCTAAGATATAGAATTGCCATTCCTACAAATTAAAATGCCAATAAATTATTATTTCAATAAATCAATTATTTCAATGAAATAATTATTTCAATAAATCAATTATTTCAATATTCAATTATTTTAGTTAGAATATTCATACGTTATACACCTAGTAATGCCAGTGGAACAATCACTGTGACTGCTTATCTTACAAACTTCACCACGCAAACAGCACAGTAGAATTCAATTAGCATTTTGTTTTTATGTTTTAATTAACCATTTTATTTTGTTCACCATTTTCCTCTACTTTTGTCTTCTCACAGCATGTTACAAGGAAATGAACTTGTTATACACAGCAGTGTCCTCAAAAATGCACTGCAAAGAAGCTGTGAAGTTTAAATTAGGAAGGCCACAATCCCCAGTTGGCTTGTTCTGAAGTAGTACTATTCACTTCATTATAGAATAATTCATGGGAGAATGCAGACTAACCAAATCTATGAAGATATACAAAACCATTAGACCTCACAATAGTTTTTCCTGTTGTTGAACAAATCTCAAGTAGGGCACTCAGAAATACATTAAAAAGATGTAAATAAACATATAACGAGGAGGGAGAAAAACAGTTCACATGATAAATGAGGTGGCAAAGACACACTGGTAGATTCTGCACAGGATAAATATAACATTTTTAGGATGTTATAAAAAGTGTTTTGGGGAACAGCTCTCTTTCCCCAAGCCACTTTAATCTGTTTTATTTCTCTCAACCCGGGTTTTTCAAAAATCGCTAAACTAGTTATCTTCTCCCCGCAACCCGGGTTGACATTATTTCCTGCCTGCTGAGCGAACACAAGCAGGCAGACAATATTTTATTTCTACTGCCCAAACCTCTTACTATCATTTCCACTGCTCACGCCCGCCATTTTGCCTGCTACAGCAGATTCTCCATGAAGAATCCACCAGTGACAACTGGGTCTTGTCATGAGCCAGGAGCTTTAACCTCTGTATTGACCCACATGACTTCCGTCTTTGATGGAGTCAGCTCCAAGCAGCTTTCTCTGATCATGGCATACAGGTTCAAGGCCGAGAGAGCTATCTCTGGCAGTTTATCCAACAGGAAAGAGAGTTCAAGTGGGCTGTAAAAGCCCTGGTCCTCATATAGGCCAGCCGTATAACTTTTGGGCTAGCCGGATATCTTACAACCCCAGGATAGGAATCCTGTCCTATCTCCTGTTCAAAAAGGCATCCTTGGGTTGTTGTTTTTTACAACTTCACAAAAGTTCATGAGCATTTTGTAAACACAATATGGAAAACAATCCTAAACAACCCTAAAGTTCCCTTATGACTAAGGGAACTTATTCAGTTTATATCTTGCCACATGTTTGAAACAACTAAAAGCTGCAGTATATAATCAATAAAGTACCTGTTAAATCAATTAACATTTAAGAAGAAAGGACTACTATTATAAACTCCAAACGTTAGCAGATTTCTGTATAACTTACTGAAGTCTGGAATAAAAATCTCATTTTCAAAATACTCAGTGGAATAATATAGTCCTCAATGATCTAGAAAACTTAAGAGTCCCCCTCCACATTTATTAGGAGCAGGGGCCAATCTCCAACAAATTCAAGTACCCCTCATAATAAGTTTATCCCAGCACCATGATAACCAGCTACTGCAACTTCCCTCACCCTTCCTCAGAAAGTTCCTATGGTCAGGTCTCTCTGAAGACTTATTTTCATAGCACTGTCTTGAATGCTGCTGTTCTGGTATCATCCCAGGGGCCAGAAGCCCTGGTGAACATAATTCTACAGACCACTCAACTATTATGATCAGGCTCCCTGGTAACTATATGTCCCAGGGAGGCTAATGCTGTTGTTTCAGAATTCCAGATGTCAGTGAAGAACGGCTGTTGCAGACAGAAATTCCACATGGCTTTTCCCTGCCTTCCCCATTATGGTTATGATTGCCAGGCAAGTTTTCAGGGTGGGAAAATGTAAAAAGTATTTTCAGTGGTGGGATTCAAATAATTTAACAACCGGTTCCGGTGATGAGATTCAAATAATTTAACAACTGGTTGTTTTCAAGCACCATTTTAACAACTAGTTCTGCCGAAGTGGTGCGAACCTGCTGAATCCCACCACTGCTATTACAAATGTGAAAAAATAACCCCTTTGTCCCAAGCACATTCAGATTCAAGCTGATGAAGAGAGATCTAATTAAAACTAAAAAGGGAGATTGCCTTAACTTACCAGGGAGGCTCTAAAACAAGGGTTCCAACACAGAGAATACTGCCTATGATTATCCCATTACAAGCTACTAGATAGGCCTGTGCTAGCCTTTCTAACACCCAGCAATGAGAGACTCTGGAACAGAGTCTGACAACCAAAGAAGTTCATGCAAAAGAAGCCATGTTTAAATGGGATGTTTAAATCTCCAAAACAGAACTCTGGATTGTACCCAGAACAAACTGGTAGCCAGTGCAGATTTTTCAGTACAAGTGCTAGATGTCCCTGTTAGCCTCTCAAAAGCATCCTCATATGGTCTATGTTAATACATTAAGTTCAACCTGGCCAAACCATTTTTCTCAAGGAGAGCCAGTGTGGTGTAGTGGTTAAGAGCAGGTGGATTCTAATCTGGAGAACCAGGTTTGATTCCCCACTCCTCCACCTGAGTGTCAGAGGCTTATCTGTGGTGAACCAGTTGTGTTTCCGCACTCATACATTCCTGCTGGGTGACCTTGGAGTAGTCACAGTTCTTCGGAATTCTCTCAGCCCCACTTACCTCACAAGGTATCTCTTGTGGGGAGAGGAGGGGAAAGGAGTTTGTAAGCCATCTTGAATCTCCTTACAGGAAAAAATGGTGGAGTATAAATCTAAACTATTCTTCTACTTCATTTACTGTTAAACATAAGCATTCTTGGCAACAGATTTCATCTTGGTTTCCACAAACAGTGCAGGGTCTAGAAGTACACTAGGATTGTACATGTGAGGAATATAACTACATCAACAAGAGAACTAGCAACTCTTCAATCCCACATTTGAAACCAACTTCATAGCATCCTAGGCTATACTTCAAAACACCCAATACTGTGCATGATGTTTTACAGACCAATCTAGATTGGGCAGGCAGGCAAGGATGGTGCAGCCCCACCCATTCCAAATGGCTTCCCTGTGGTGTAAGAAGCCACCCCCCCCCCCAACACACACACACCAAAAGCCAGCAAAAAACTTCCATAGGAGATAAGGGAGCTAAAATGAGATGAGGGAGCTAAAAGAGAGCTAAAATGTGGTGTATCTCCAAGGCCAGCTCCTGGCTCTCCTGACCCTGAGTTTTTCTTCGGTAACCCAGAAAACTACACAGTGTGTAAAAAATGGCGAAAACCCAGTGAAGAAGCCAAGCTGCAGCAAAACCCTAGTGCAGAAAAACCCTTAGTTGAGCATTTTGTCTTACCTGGGTTTATGTAAATTATAAATTCCTGTAAAGTAATAAAGGAAGGAAGGAAGGAAGGAAGGAAGGAAGGAAGGAAGGAAGGAAGGAAGGAAGGAAGGAAGGAAGGAAGGAAGGAAGGAAGGAAGGAAGGAAGGAAGGAAGGAAGGAAGGAAGGAAGGAAGGAAGGAAGGAAGGAAGGAAGGAAGGAAGGAAGGAAGGATCTACATTGAACTAAGTATGTTTATGTTATTTCCAGCTTGCAGTGATGTTGGAAGAAATCTAAGTAGCACCAATATATTCCTCAGGGTTAATCACTCAAATTAAGATATAAATCTAGTTAAAAGATGTAATGTTGTGATTAGTCTGCTTGGCCCCTGCCATGAAATTCAATGAGACACCTGCCTGGGGTGTCAGACTTTGGGTGCAAAGAAAAGGATGGCAAATTGTCAATTATTTAATTACTAGCGGAGAGAGAATTTAGAGTTTTTACATCACATGCCTAAATGTGTTAATACCAACTCTGGTGAATATATGTCATCCAATAAAACTAACAAGAGTTTCAGAACTAAAACATTTGGAGTCAACTAAGTGTTCATGAAATTAGATTTAAGTAACATTTTTTTTGTTAAAAGGAGGCAGTATAGTCAACCTCCTGCTTCCATTCACTCTTTTTCCAAATAATATACCCTGCCAGATCTCTCAGCTGTACACACAGCCAGCATCCCAAGCCTAAAGCTCAATATTTTCTTGGACCATTCTATCCAGCACCTTTGCAATATCAGAAACTAGAATATTCTATTATTTCAGGCCAATGGGCAGAATTTTCAGAATTGTGTTGTACCACTTGTGACAAAGTCCAAGTCGTTTTAAAAAACTAGATAAGCATTTGTGAAAGTTCCATTTTCTTCCCCATAAGCAAGGAAGTGATGCTCAAAAGCTCAAACTGAAATGAGTGTTGTTAGTCTTTAAGATGCCATTGGACTTTTGTTTTATTTTAGAACTGAAAAACATTTTATTTCATAATGGATAAGGTTGTGTGTTTCAAGAATGAATTGGGATCCAGGTATTTTGGAGGATACTTTAGCCCTGGATCCAGGGGCGTACCTAGGCAAACTGGCACCCTGAGTTTGGCGCCCCACCCCACCCGGCGTATGGGCAGCCACCCTCCCCCACCATGACCAAACAATGATTTTTTTGTACCAGCTCACAAAACACCTCCCACTCTCAGCAAAACATACATGGCTCTCTCCTCACCAGCTCTTTTCCTAATTTCCCAATCATAACAACCCTATGAGGTAGGTTGTTAGCCTGAGAAACAACTCCAAGCCAGTGTAAGTGGGTATAAAGCATGTAAATCTCTCACAAATCACCCCCAGCAAAACATTTACCAAACAAATGTCAGCATCATCTCTCACAAAACACCTCCAGCAGAATCCACCCCCAAACAGCATCACTTTCAATGGTGTTTAAACTAGGGAGCTCAGATTCTTCTTTTAAATCTACCTTAAAGCGAGAATCTGGGGTCCCCGGTTAAAACAAAATTGAAAGTGATGCTGTTTGGGAATAGACTCCTGAAACAGCAGCATCACTTTTGAGGGTTGGAGATTCAGATGAAACAAATACCAGATTCAGCTGGAATCTACTGGGCAGAATATTGGAGCACATTGGGACAAAAAAATTGTCCGATTATGTCACTACCCAAATATGAACAAATCACCCGAGATGCAAGGGGCATTTGAGCTTTTTGGGGGTATTTTTGGTGTTTTTTCGGCCTGCAAAGTGCACATTTTTAAAGCTAGCGGCACCGTCATTTCAGAACATCATCCAGAGACTGCCCTGATGATACCACCTGAGTTTGGCGATGTTTGGTTCAGGCAGCAAAGTTATGGACGCCCAAATGGAATGCCCCCATCCCCATTGTTTTCAATGGGAGCTAACAAGAGATGGGGGTTACCCATTTGAAGGACCATAACCCCTGAACCTAACTTCACCAAACTTGGGTGGCATCATAAGAATAGTTAATAGATGATACCCTGAAATTTTGGTGTCAGTAGTTTTAAAAATACATCCCTTCCAGACACCCCAAGAAATTTGCCCAAGATTCTTTGTTTTGCAGTGACTTTGCTCCATTGTAGTCAATGAGGAATTTCTGAGGCAGGCTGCACATTTTTGAAGATAGAGGCACCAGACTTTCAGGGTGGCTCCAGGAAGCCCTCCTGGTAATAGCATCCAGGCTTAGAGACCTTTGCTTCTGAGGGTCCAATTTTATGGGCCCCCAAAAGGCTTATTTTGTTTCCCTGCTCCTGCACATGAAGCGCCCCCACCCACCCACCCACCCACCCACCCACCCACCCCCAAAGCAAAGCTCATCAAGCTTGGATGATATTACTCAAGGCCTCTTTGAGCCACCTTGAAAGTCTGGCACCTCTATCTTCAAAAATGTGTGGTCACTGCTTACACACTCAGAAATTACCCAGAATCTGCCAGGCTTTTCAGCAAGTTCTTGGTGGGAAAAATTATTTTTCCCACCATAGACTTCAATGGGGCTTTCGTGTTATGCCCAGCTCTGTGGTAGAGGTTTCAACAGGAGGCACTGTGGTAGTGGTCTTGCTCTGGGTGGGGGCACTTATTTCCTGCAGGGCTGCTGGTGTGAGTCTCCGGAAAGGAACCAGCCAACTTTGCTAAAGTTTGCCTGTGATGGCCGAATGCTGTGGGCATCAGGTTCACCTTCAACTCGGTGCCCACAGCATTTTCCTCCTCCACACACATTTTAGCAAATTTGGCTGGTTCCTTTCAGGAGACTCACACCAGCAGCTACAGGAAATGCCCCCACCCAGGGCAAGATTCCTACCATAGTGCCTCCTGTTGAAACCTCTACCACAGAGCCATCTCTGTGCCCCCTGCAGGCCAAAATGTGAAAAAACACTTAAAACATTTAAAAACACACAAACGACCCTGAAATGTTGAGAACTACGTGACCAAATGGGGAAGTGGCGGTATATAAGGGTATCCCTAATCCCTGGGCAGATGCACATGCTCTGACCTGTGGATCCATTTTAATCCAGCTTCCAGTCTCTCCTTGGGATGAAGACTGCTGTCATCCTTACAGGTGATCTCCATAGACAACTGCATCAGGGTAGGTCAATGCTGCTTTACTAGATCTTCCAGCTGCATGTGACACAGTTGATCATGTTGACCCACTGCCTCACCAATTCTGGGTTATGTGGGATAGCCTTGAAGTGGCTGGTCTCATTTCTCTAAAATCAGGAACAGAGGGTAGCTCTGGGGGAGAGAGAGTGTCACCATGTATGTGTGGTCTTTCAGGTGGTGATCCTCTCCTGCAGGTGTCTGGAGGCCATGCTGAAATGGTTAAAGCAGAGTCATCTGAAACTTAATCCATCAAAGATGAAGGTTCTGTGGTGGGGCTGGGGAGATTCATGATTTGGACAGTGGTCACCTCCAGCCTAGACTGCTGTTACTCAAGGTTGCCCTTGAAGCTGCTCTGGAAATTTCAGCTAGTTCAGAATGCAGCAGTGAAAATCCTTACAGGACACCATTAAGATTTCACATTCAGGCTGTGCTCCACCAGTTGGACTAGCTTGCAGTTGAACACCAGATCAGATTTAAAGTTTTGTTAAACATTAAAACTCTAAATGGTCTGAGACTGTCATACCTGTGGGATCATTTCTTCCATTACAACCCCCAAAGGGTGTTACACTCCACTGGAAACAACTTGGATCACTGTAGCTAGGTCAGTGCAAGACAAATAGGGAGCCAGCCGCCAGGCTTGGCGGAGGTTAAAAAAAGCTGTCCTCACTGTATTTGCAAACTGGGCCTCCAACAAAAGGAATGCCCAAACTCTTGATGGTGCAAGCCAGTACTGCTGTACCCCATCCAGGGTGAGAAGCAGGATCTATTGATCTGACCCACACCAGCCCACCCACAGGGCCTCCATCTTCAATGGGTTCAATTTTAGGCAGCTCTGCTTCAGTCATTCCAGTGCAGTTTCTGGTCACCTGGCCAGGTTTCTAGGGCAGTAGCAGTCAACTATCCATCAGCAGATACAGCTTGTTGTCATTTCCATACTGATAGCAACCCAGCCCCAAAGCCCTGACTAGCCGTTTGAGGGAGTGGGTACAGATGTTCAAAAGCATAAGGAACAGGATTGCCCCTTGTGGGACCCCATTCATCAAAGGGTGTCTTATTGAGACCATCTCCCCTAGCTCCACCCTCTGCCACCCTCTAGCAAAATGAGATCAGCAATCTAGACTGTCCCATGTTCCCACATGCATGGTGCCCAATTCAGATAGTGATGGCAGTGTGCAGGTAGAAGGAGAAGGGGGCCTGTCCTCAACTCCCTTACCTGAATTAGTGAAAAGGATGCTATTGGCCCACTGTGGTTCATCTGTTCCCTGGAATACATGTGAGCTTCTCCAGTGGGCCAAACACTACTGGGCCCAGTCTATTTTACATGCTAAAAACAGTGCAAGAGGTAGGCCTAAAACACTTTTTCCATGTACCATGGTCCTGGTTCCTATTCATGGAGAAACTGAGGAAAATGAGCAACTCCCACCTGTTATTTATTTAATATTTATTTATTTATTAGTTGGATTTATATGCCGCCTCATCCCAGAAGGGCTCGAGGCGGCTCACAACATAACATGTACCAACAATCAATAAAAATACATAATACAATCTCATTAAAATAATTCATTAAAATAATCAATTAATTTAAATGGCAGCAAATAACTTTAGACTAGATAGCAAGATTAAGGCAAGTAAAATTAACAAGAGGCGCCCAATCCAGAGGCCGGGAGGGGAAAAAATGTCAGGGCCCAAGATGGAACCGGAGGCCCTGACAAGATAGAAAAGGGTAGCTTCAGCGGGGGGCAGTGGCAAATCCGCGGCCAGCTTCCCCAAAAGCCCGGTGGAACAGTTCCGTCTTGCAAGCCCTGCGGAACTCACTAAGGTCCCGCAGGGCCCGAACAGTCGAAGGAAGAGCGTTCCACCAGGCAGGGGCCAGGGCCATAAAGGCCCTGGCCCGGGTCGAAGCCAGCTGCATCATTGTCGGGCCAGGAGGCACCAGCAGATCAGCCGTTGCTAAACGCAACGGCCTATTTGGGACATAAGGGGTGATGCGGTCCCGCATGTTACACAGTATCAGGACCCCACATTCAACATATGAACTTTGTAACTTGTACTTCAGACATACACTCTAACCACCACACCACACTCCATATAAGTCTCACCCGGCCTCTTTGGAGAATGTCTCTAATTCGGGAACTTAACAACAATACCCAACACTTCTGTGAAGATTTCCCATGGTTAATTCTGAACTCTCCTGGCGACTAATTTTATTTTGGCTTCATGCCATTAAAGTTACATAATTAAATGAGAAGTGCAACTGTGAGTGTGTACATATGGCCGGGGTGGAAGGGGGGGGGACCCAGTTAAAGCAGCAGCAAGGAAATTTTTATGTGTTGTTGTAATAAACACTATTTGAACACACAGTCAGACGCTAAACAACTATGTCTCCTATAACCTAAATGGCTGGGGGCCGGCTGGGCTCAGTTTCTCAATTCCATAATTAACTTGGCAGCAGGTTCAAATGAATTAAAACTGAATGTCACTATTTTCGCAACAAATCCCTCATCCTTGTTTTTCCGACTTGTCAGGAGAAGACCAGCAGAACAGCAATTAGTGGTAAGCAGTGCAGTGAAAAAGAACCAAGTATACACTAATTAGGTCACTCACCAAGCACATTCATTTCATTGGCAGATTTAATCAATGTTTTCCTGAAATGCCTTAAATCTCTTATGCTAATTTAAAGTTTTGTTATTATTGTTCCTTTAAACACAGATGGGATGCCTGGAGATTTTCAAGTGCTGTGGGTTTCATTTTATTTTTCTTTCTAAATATTATCCCTTACACTTACTGCTTAGCCATAACAAATAGGCATGGTTATTATGAAACTATTACAATTCCATTGCCACATTTTGATATGTAAAAATATGGCAGTTGACAACAAGATGTGTTCACATAATTGCATGGGAATTATGAAGAAGTATGCAGAGCTATGTGGATATGAATTCATTTCATTTCTGCGGCAGTTATTTGCAGAGTTGTACAACTGTGCTTCCCATGACTTGGGTGCAGGACGTGGGCTGCTCTACAGAAAGGATATATTCTTGTGAACTCTGTTTACACTCAAATGATGCAAACTCAAGCAGCAAGCAGATGTCACCAGCAGCTCCATTAAGTCAGAATTGTTCATTAACATAACTTGTTGCTATGCTTGTGCACTAATGCCGCCTCCGCCACCTTGGCTTCTTGCATGGAGCATGATTAAGGATTTTCTGGTTAGAGACAAACTCTGTTTTTCCAAGATGTATAAATGCAGGTGCCCAGGTGAATTAGAGTTTGTTTATTCTCCATAAGATGCAATTCTAAACCATGATTGATCAGAAGTGCGACTGGAGAGGAGTACTGAAATTGCAGAGCTCACAGACACCTACATTAAATGGCCTGGGGAGCGGGAACTTTTTTCAAAGCAAGAACCCTTAGACATGCTGTGTGCAGGAGAATAATGGGGAAGAGTGGGGCATGTAGACAAGCACAGCAGCAAGCCACGTTCATACATAAATCTCAGGTTAATAGGTGCTTGTGATGTCTGAATGGAATCTTAGCTACACTTAAATACACTTTAAATACAAGCTTAGATACAGATAACATTGTAATCCATACTTCCATAATGATAATATTAATCCAGCTGTATATCCAAAGCGTGTACCCCATCTGAGATAATTCAATGGAAAATTGTTTTGACAAGTGTAAGCATACAGCTGTGCTCCATGCACAGCTAGATGCAGGCCAACCTATTCAATGTAACAAACAAACAAATAAACAATGTAACAAACAAACAAACAAACAGGAGCATTGTGGCACTATAATTGTACATATAATCCAACATATCATCTCTAGAAACAGTTTTCTGTAGAGAATTCCTGTTCCCTAATATTTTGTAGACCAAAACAAAAAACATATTGGCCAGGGATGGGCAGCATGCCTTAATCCTCCTGAGAAGATTCCCAAACATTCCATGGAAACTTACGAAGGGCCTGATCAATCAGAGAAGCAAACCATATACGGAAATAGTAAGGGACAGACAGATCCAATTCCCATCCCTTTACACAAGAAAATCTATTAGTTTGCTTATGCTATGTTTGCTTGATAGGTACCAGTGAAATGAGGGAGGGGGAGATACTGTAACAGTACCACAAAGGCCCCTTCCGCACATGCAGAATAATGCACTTTCAATCCATTTTCACAACTGTTTGCAAGTGGAGTTTGCTATTCAGCAAAGTAAAATCCAGCTTCAAAGTGCATTGGAAGTGGATTGAAAGTGAATTATTCTGCATGTGCAGAAGGGGCCACACACTCTCATTACCCCATCTCCCCTCCCTTGCATGCCACCCCTCACTCCCCCCCCTCACTCCCCTTTTAAGGTAAAATGTATCCATACTTGAAACGGGGATCTAAATGGCCATTTCTTAAGTAATGCTGGTCACACTGTATTTACTTTAGGATAAAATACCAAAAAGAGTGAGAAGAAGGAAAAGTTTGACCCTAAGAACCATGAGTGGGGCTCCCTGCTCATGGAATGGATTTTCCATCTTTTGTATTTACGCTCCAGCAACTCTTACATGGGACAACAAAAAGGCAACTGATTTGTTGATAAGGGAAGACTGTTTTTATTTAGCTCACTGTTAAGAGTTGTTGAAAGCTGAACATGCCAACTTTCCTCATTGATGGCATTCCTGTGATTCCATATGCAGTGACAGAAGTCACACTAAATTCTTTAGTTGGATGAGGCTGAGAACTAAATGTATGTACAATTCCTTAGTTATAGTCCTCCCTATTTATAGGATGAGCCTACTTACTCTGTGAGAACTCTGAACCATATGCTTTGTTGAAAAACTCCATTCTAACTTTGCTTACCTACAGCCACTTTTCAAAGGTAGCATGCATCCCAAAAAGCAGTTACTTGGCACAAAAAGTGATTATCCAATAATTTACTATGCAAATTCCAGTGATAGCTTCATGCACAGTGGATAAGGAATCAAATTAAAGCCTTATAACCCTTAGAAAATTAGAGTTAGCAAGCAGAGAGGTTGATTTGCCCTTGAAAACTAAATTGCTAAGCGAGAACTGTGCAAAACTCACACAGCCTGCACCATTTCTGAATGCAAAAACACATTAACCGTGACACATTCTACATTATTAAAACATGATTTTAAGACACTGGTTAACCAAGAATTGGTCATCTTCCTAAATTAATACATATGAGAACGCAATTCACGGTACAAAGTGGGAAAATATACAATCATGATTGAGCATTCAAGCTTTTGGTTTAGGGAAGATTCCCAAGACACCCAGTTTGTTATGTAGGTAATCTATAAACTTGAACGTTTTTATTTCCTTTTGTTCATTTGAGGGAAACTGCACAGAAATATCACCCTCATTATGGTGCTGCTGCGGGTATTTCAACTCCTTGCTTCTGATCCCAGTCAAAGTCAATTTACCCACCAGACTGCAATCCTGTTGAAACATTTAGAGCTTAGCTTCTAATGTAATGCACACTCCAGTACAAGTATGAAGGAGTGCTGAAAAAGAGAGGGGAGGCAAGAAAGATCTACTGCCAGTTTTTGTGGACCCAACATCTGGATCCATTCTAGCCAAGAACTGGTATTCATCTTCAAAACCTCAAATGGCTTGGGACTGGGGTTACCTGGAAAAACCACTTTCTCCCATATAGTTCAATCTGCCATTCCAATAACTAGTCTTGGTGCCCCAGACCACAGAGATAAAGTCAGTGGTCACCAGAGAGAAGACTTTTTCAGTAGTAGCACTTTTTTTGTGGAATATCCTCCCCCTTAAACCCTGCCTGGTGCCTATCAGGTGTCAGAAGAAAGCACCTCACCCCACCCTATCATTTATTTGCTTACTGATCTTGACCTGCTACCTGTTGAACAATATTTTAATGGCCTGATTTTATGTCACCATGACTGTTTTACACTGTAAAATGGCTGGTGGCTTTTTATAAGAAGATTTGTTTTTGTTTTTACTTGATTGGTCACTTGTTTTACATATGTATTATTTATCTCCTTTTCTTGTTAGCTGCCTTCAGCATGTATCAGCAGAATTAGGATAGAAATGCCCTATGTGTTTATATTAAAGATATAGAGCTCATAGATTTGGAAGTGCATTTTAAACGTGAACTCACCTTGTGCATTGTGCTCTTTGGGAACAACAGAGCAGCATTATTCCCAGCAGAAATACGTTATTCCCAGCAGAAATACATAGGAAGTGATGGTCTGACAAGGAAGGATGTATTCAGGTATCATATTGTACTTACATAACTTGACTGGAAGTAACATGTTTAAAAAGGAAAACAGGATGTTTTGGCAAACAATCTCAAGAAACACACAACTACAGCAAGTCAATGACTTTGGAAGAAAAAACCCTTGAATGCTTTAGATGAGTCTGGAGGGGAAAACCTTGAACAATAAAGCAGCTTTCATTGAATATACACATCCACTTAGAAGTATAGATTTCTTGTATTGTAATTTAAGTGCTTTGGAGAGAAGGCGGCCTGGTATAGCCCAATCCCAACAGCTCTCACAAGGAAAACAGGATCTGTACTGGGATGGGAGGCCACAAAAGAAGGCTCAGCATGTGAAGGCAATGGCGAACCCCTGCTGGGGTTGCCTAAGTCAGCTGAAACTTACTGCACCTCACACTCCCAATTCAAGTGCTCTATGCAACTCCTCTGAAATATCATTCAGCCAAACACTTAACATTTTTTACATTACTGATATTAGCATGGTTTAGGGTACACCCAAATATTACGAATAGTTTATTCAGATTCCAAAATGGTACTTTCTATGTGGTGATGTCCTCTCCCTGTACTTTCACGGCAGCCATAATGAATTTCCTTGGCTTTCACCTTGATGAAACATGGACAACGGAATTCATTTCACCATAGTACTTTATGCTGTGCTGTGGCTTCTCATTTTTCAGCCTGAACCTCACATCTTGAATCCCAATAATTACCCAGTGGTATTTTTTTTAACATTTGAAGTTTCCTACAGAGCCCCAAATTGATGGAGAGCAGCAAATATCTCATAAGACAGAGGTCATTTCCAGTCTTGTTCTCCAAATACCTTTTAAAGTAGACATGCCAAGAATTAAAGCATGTGCTTTACTATTGATGTATGGCCCCCTCAACTTGTTTCAATACTAGCCATTGCCACTGCATTTACACTGCAACGCTATGCAATTACTCCATTCAGATCCATTAATTTCAATGGAATTCAACAGAGTAACTGTACTGGATTGCACAGTAAGGTAACTAACAATGGGTTCCTCCTGTTTCATAGATGAGCCCAGTCACCAACATGTAAAATCAGTATTATGGAGTCTCAGTATTATGGAGTCTCAGGAGGGCTCTGGGCGGTGTACAACATAGTCATTTTAAAATACAAATAACAAGAGGGGCAAGAAAAACCACATAGACTTTAAAATATTAATTTAAAACAGCAATTAACACATAAAAACAGTGTCCCACAAAAACCTTACTTAAAAATCCCCCTAACAAGGAGGAGGGGGGCAAGGGGGGGTTCCAGAGATGTGAAGGGACCCTCAGACAGGAGAACAGAGGGGACACCATTCAGCGACTGGTCTCACCAAAGGCCCGGTGGAACAACTCAGTCTTACATGCCCTGCAGAATTCACTAAGATCCCGCAGGGCCCGGACAGCTGGAGGAAGAGTGTTCCACCAGGCTGGGGCCAGAGCCATAAAGGCCCTGGCCCGAGTGGAGGCCAGTTGCATCATGGAGGGGCCAGGGACCTCCAGCAGATTGGCCTCTGCCAAACACAGAGGCCGAGCAAGGACATATGGGGTAACACACACACAATACATATATATATAACTAATTAATCTATTAAGTTTATTACTTTATTATATTGTAATTATCCATTGTGTTATTTTATCCATTGTGTTTTTTGTGTTTTATCCATTGTGTTTTTTAAAACAATATTTTATAGAAGATTTTATTTTTTCATTTCCTTCTGATAATCCGTTGCTATTTTGTCAATTTGTTGCCGCTCCTGTTTAATGGTTCCTAGTCATGCTGTAAAGAACTTTTAACTTATGCCTAATAAAGATTATTGTATTGTATTGCATCTCTCTCTCATAAAATCCTAAGACATGATTGAGTAAGCTTTTGAACATGGCAACAACACACTGCCAGCCAATCATAACTGTTCCACTCAGTAACCCACCTGCTGTCCCTGGCCTTGAAAGAAGAAGGGCCTGGCAGGGCAGCAGTGGCAAAGCACCCTCCCTCCTGACCTGGCACCAACACACCCAGTCTTCTGCCCACCCTTTCCCCACCAAAAAGAAGAAGCTGGGTTTGACTGGGTAACTGTAGCAAGGAACATTCCCATCTGGACCTGTGTCTGGGGACTGTTGCCAGATCCCCAGACTTTCCCACTGTTGAAGCAACAACACCCCACCCCGACAAAATAGCCCAGCTACCTTGGGGAGTACCGGTGTGTGTGTGAGAGGGGCCATTCTCCTCAGGCTCCATTTTTCTCAGGCATGCAGAGGGCACATTTTGGACACGCTCTCCCTTCACCACAAAGAAATGGTTCTTTTCACCCACCAGCTTTTGCCCAGTCCGCATACTACTCACCCAGACTGCTCGCATGCCACTCCCCCGCTTTGCTCACCTGCCACTCACCCAGCCCACACGCCATTCTTCTGGCCCACTTGCACACTTCTCGCCTGGCCTGCTTGTCACCTGCCCGCTCACCTCTCGCCAGAGAGGTAGGCAAGAGGGGCACAGTTTTAGGGGAAGGGTTTTAACTAATTTTAAAATTATAAAATATAATTTTAATGTTTTACCTCCATGTCCATTTTTACCTCCATGTCCATTTTGCACATTATCTTTTAAAGATATTGACTATTTTGGGATCTTTTGATGTATCAAGTGTCTGCGTTTTTACAAGGTTGTTGCCCTACATCAAGCTATCATGGCCATGGGGGGTGCAATGGGGGGCACACTTTCAGTACTTGCCTTGAGCACCAATTATTGAAGATAAACCACTGCATGCCAAGCAAGACTGGCCCAGCCGAGGCAACTCTCACTCCAGCCCACCCTATTTAGAGTTTGCTGTGGTGGGCTTTTCTGCTAGTACAATTATAAGACTTTAAGAATGCATGATAAAAATAACGTAATGAAAATCAAACAAGTGAACAAATTTTGAACACTGAACATTGGATAAGTGGATGGGGCATTATTTTATTCTTTACAAAGAGTAATACCAAAGCAGGGCTTCCAGCAGGAGTTTCGTTAGTGTTTCAGAGGCAACAGATCAGGACATTGACTAATCCAACAATTCTGAGAGAACATTTGCTCAAATCAAATATCACCTTGTATTGAGAATTGGGAAGATGAAACATATTGTTCTAAAAATTGTTGTTCACATTAAATGCAATCTCAACTAACAATAAGGGACACAAGCCAATAAACTCATTTAGCTCTGTTATCAAAGAGACACATCTGTTACTATAAACCTAGATGAGTACAGAGCGCACTTTGAGCAGTCCTATGAATATGATATACTTTTGAATCAAACAAAACAGACTGGTTTGTGAGTAATATAATAAGTTGAACCTTTAAAGTGTTAATCATAGAAAGAAAGAAAGAAAGAAAGAAAGAAAGAAAGAAAGAAAGAAAGAAAGAAAGAAAGAAAGAAAGAAAGAAAGAAAGAAAGAAAGAAAGAAAGAAAGAAAGAAAGAAAGAAAGAAAGAAAGAAAGAAAGCTAAAATTCATAGAACAGGTTTGCTTTTCTGGGTATCCCAGAAGGATAGTCATGTAAGTCTTGTAGCAAAATGAAATAAAAGTCCAGTAGTACCTTGAAGTCCAAGAACAACATTTATTCTGAGACTCTGATGAATCAGAGCTCACTTTTCCAGACACTTATGGGAATGAAATTATTTTGGGGATTTTTGACATAGGAATCATAGAACACTTGGGGGAGCAGTGGAGATGAGAAGCTGGAGCAGAACAAGACTTGATGTGAATCCTGTGATAAATCTTTTAGGTTGATTCCCAGTGTAAGGGACTGAAACAAGTTTGATTTTTAGACATAACGGATTTTTTGAAACGTAAGAGCACTTCATTAACTGCAAATAACGAACTATAATGGCTTAAGTCTACCTTATCTATGCATATTGTTATTCATTCTTTGAACTCATCCTGTACACCTGTTACACTGAAAGCATATTCAATCCATGTACAATATATACTTAATTTTTAGTTGTATGGGCATTGAGTTGTATAGATACTGTGGACCACTAAAAAGACAAATAAGTGACTTCTAGATCAAATTAAGCCTAACCTATTGCTAGAAACGGAAATGATTAAACTGAGGCTATTGTACTTGGGTCAAATTATGAGAAGACAAGGGAAACTGGAAAAGACAATAACGCTAGGGAAAGCTGAAAGCAGCAGGAAAAGAGGAGGACTCAACCTGAGATAGACTGATTCTATAAAGGAAACCACGGCTCTCAGTTTGCAAGACCTTAGCAAGGTTGTTAATGATGGGATATTTTGAAGGACATTAATTCATAGGGCGGCCATAAGTTGGAAGGAAACTTGGCAGTACTTAACAAACACACACAGGCACTGAGCAGTGATTATATTAAACACATATACAGCAGAATGTTTCATTTCAATCCTATATTTTCCCAGGCATTGGTCCCCACATGTACATTCAGGATGTACATGCAGTAACTGCAACATGTGAATGGAGCTACTGTAATGTACACTATCTTACATTTTCTTTGTTAAAAAATGAACATCCAGAGTACATACATTGTACTCTTTCGTTTGCGGATCCAAATTGGTTTGAATTACAAAAATTCTCAAATAGATTAGGCACAGAACTTAATTAGAGAAGTAGTCACCCCGTTTCCCTTGCTCTTTCCAAATGTAATTGTCATAATTTGCCCTCTGAAAAACATTTCTTAAGTCCTTTAAAGGAATTTGGATTGCAAGCTTTTTAGGATCAGCTCAGAAACTGGCTATCTCTGGAGTACTCCCCAATTTTAATTGGAAAGTGGTCATTGCGTATATATGATGTGCCAGCGTGCATTATGCCTGTTTAGGCTTCGGTTTCAACATAGTACATTTTCTTGGCTTTACACTGGGAATTAAGAAGCCTTAAATCTGTTTCACCTCAGATTCCAAGGCTGTTTTTACATGGAAGAGATAAAGATCTGCCAATTCTTATTCCACAAATGTAAAATCAGCCTAACAATGTCTGGTTGAACTTTTGTAATGCTAATCTTCCATTCTTTCTGTTCCCTATACAAAATTTTTATATCTATGTATAGAGATTAGAACTGTAGGGCTCCTTTATGATGGAATGGTACTGTTGTTTACTGTAATGGCTATTGAAGTAATTACCAGCTTCTGCTGCATTGTTTAATGTTTTTAATCCACTTTCTGTATTTATTTAATTTTTATTTGATTTGATTTCTCTCCCACCCTTTCCCAAGTTTAGGCTCAGCAACAGCAACAATAATACATTCATGTCATTAAATAGACATGATCATGAAACCCAGATATATCAGTATTAACAGCTAAAATGTGATTTGCCTTAAAACCAACTAAAAGATACTGCCCTAAAAGTAAAATTCCCCTTTATATTACTATCACACATCTAAGGGAGGAATCCTTCTCATATGGGTAAACAATGTTTTAAGAAACTTATGCCAACAGCAGACAGCATAAAACTTTAAGAGGTTCAGCAGGAGTGGCCAATTGACGTAAATTATTGCTGCCCTCAGCCATGGGTCTGGTGGAACATGTCTTATAAGCCCTGTAGAACTAAGTCAAGTCCCACAGGGGTCTGGGTCTCATTTGACAGAGAGTTCCGCCAGCCTGGGGCCACAGCCAAAAAAAATCACTGACCCTGGCCAAGGACAGCCGGATATGTCTTGGGCTAGGAACCAGCAGTAAGTTATTTCCAGTTGAGTGCAGTGTTCATTGAGGGTGTATTGGGAGATGCGATCCCACAGATACCATGGTACTAAACCAGTGGTGGGATTCAAATAATTTAACAACTGGTTGTTTACAAGCACCATTTTAACAACCGATTCTGCCGAAGATACTCAATCTGGAGCCAGTGCAGCTTTCAGAGCCCTGTTTGTGTATGTGCTCACAATGGGGTCTTCATAAGGACCCATACTGCCACCTTTTGGACCAGTTGTGGTTTCCAGAGCAACCCTGAATAGAGCTAGTTACAATTGTCTGGAAGTGACTGTTGTATAAGATCGCTGTGGCTAGCTAGATCGGGGCAAGACACAAATACCATCCTGCCAGTATTTGTGACCTGGGCCTCCAACAAAAGGGAGACATCCAGGACCACACCCAAACTCCTGATGGCAGAAGCTGGCATAAATTAACACCATCAAAAGCCGGGAGCTGAAACCCCTACCCTGGACCTTTCCAACCCCGCCACAGGACCTCCAGCTATGATGGATACAGTTTCAGATGACTCTGCTTTAACCATTTCACCATAATCCCTAAATACAAGCCCATGGTATCTGGGACAGTGCCCCCATGGCCATCCATGAACGGATACATCTGGGTGTCACCTGCAGATTGATAACACCCCAGCTCAAAACTCTGGACTAGCTGGGCAAGGGCATGCATGTAGATATTACAAAGCATTGGGGAGAGGATAATTCCTGAGTGACTTCACAGACCAAATGACATCATGTCAAGTTCTTTTTATCTAGCAACACTCTCTGTCCCAAATCATGGAGAAATGAGATCAGCCATTGAAGAGCCATCCCATGTATTCCAACATCAGTGAGGCGATAATCATGGAGAATTGAGATCAGCCATTGAAGAGCCATCCCATGTATTCCAACATCAGTGAGGCGATAATCACTCATATCAAACACACCAAGAGATTTTACAACAATAGCAGCACTGACCTACCCCAATCCACAGAGATCATCTGTGAGGACAAGGGGTGTTTACAGTATACCTTGATCTACAGAGTTTATTTGCATTGTTCTTTGATTGTGTAATTCTAGTCGTAGTATTTTGTTCATTGGTTGTGTCATGCTATCTGATTGTATTGTTCATATATTGTTATCCATTCTAAATCTCAGCAAGAAAGATGTATAAATAAATACAATTATATTTATTTAGCTTTTTCATTTTTTAAATTGGCATCTTATGGACATTAAACATTATAATCTATAAGGATTAAAACTCCAATTAGTAAAAACAATTTTTAAAAACTGTATACAGAGCAGGCCAAGGGAAAACATGCTTTGGCAAGGGATATAAAATTGGTTGAATTAATGCCATTCTAAAAAGTCTTGTTATTCTACCCCTCGTGGAATTTTTTAAAAGGATCTGATTGTTCTAACTTCCTCCAGAAACCAATTCCAGAGGGTTGGAGCCATTATAGAAAAAGCTCTTGACAGAGAACAATTTTTGCTTGATCTGATAAAAAGATTTTTTGGAGGAACCTCAGTTGAGACACGAGACCATACAAGGTCCCTGTGATATGCTTATCTGTGATTCAAGATTAATACCAACACTTGGAATTGTTCCCAGAAGCAAATCACCAGTCAGTGCAGCTGCTTTCAAACTGGTTGCATGCATCATATCCACCCATCCCAAATAACCAGCACTGCAACCCAAAGCTGAAGCTTCTGAGTTATTTTCAAAAATTGTCATCCAGTCTGAAAATTACCAGAGCGTGCATCAATACTGCAATATCAGATCTGCCAAGAGACTTGAGAATGAGATGCAGATAAAGCATCCTGGTCCATCTGCTTTCCAAAAAGCAGTCGCTAGTCTACTCCTGAATGATTTTTGCACAGCATGCAGTAATCTGTTGGGTATGTGTCAGGCTTGGATGCCCCTTAAGCGCTTAGACTAAATGACCCTATCACTTTACCAAGGTTATGCTCCCTTTTCCAGTTTAATGACCAGGTTCGGTTAATGTAGGCTACCAGCATACATGGTATTGATAATGGCTGTCTCACATTTATTCTGCACCCCCATCCCAAGCTATTGCTACATAATTAATGCACCATTACATTGATAATTATTCATTGAATCTGCCTGATGACAAGTAATGTCAGTGAGCATGTCAACCGGTGCTGAAAGCTGTGGAACAGCACTCAAAGCCTGATGAGTAATCAAGGCTTACTTAATTGTAATTAATTTGTCACCACCCAGACAATTTGAAGGCAAAATCATAACATACCACAACCAGAGATGAGCCACTGGCTGATCCCAGTAACACCATTTCCCAGATACACCAGCATTTGATAACTCAAAAAGATGCAATGCAAATTTACAGCAATATCATCTGCAAGTATGAAATGCTATTAGTGTAAAGGATTCAATGGTGTTGATGAGCGGGTCAGCCGCCTGGCCTTGACTACATTCCACAGCCCGGGCGATGGGCCAGCTTCTCCGGCAGAGACCTTATCTCTGCGAGGGAGATGAGACCTCCGTTCCCATGGGAATCCGGGAGGGGGGATGGGATGGACAGAGTTATAACCTGTGCTTCTGGCGGGAGATCTTATTCCTGCCACGGCGTGTACGTGAGCTTTCTAGGATGTCTGAATAAACGGTCTTTTACACCCAAAAAGCCTTTTATTTCTGCTTCTATGGAATTCCTTACAATTAGCAGTGAGATTTTGGGCCTGTATGAATATATCTAAGACTATGGGGGTGAATAGATGGGAGATTTGTCTGTTCATGGAAGACACATGTATGTAAAACTGTCTGTGTCCAATAAAACCCCATCTTGCAACTGACTAGCAACCAGTCAGTCCAATGAAAAAAACCAGTCAGTTTGCAATCTTAAACTAGAAGAAAGAGTAGCATTATATTATACTAGCAGGGCACCCGTGCTTCACTATGCATACTTCATCACAGGCTCTCTATGAATTTTGGGGTGACATTCAGCATACTTTGCAGCCTGTTTGTGAACTTTGGGGTGACATGCAGCATATTTCCTCATAGCCTGTCTGTAGACTGATGGGTTTGTTTTCATATATGTTGAAGCAGCTTTCTGTAGTTGTCTTTTTCTAATGCAATGTGTTATTGCTCTCTTTCACCTGGTGGGCTCCAAAAGACGTCATTTGGAAGCAGCCGTATTTTCGGGATGCAGAAAGGAAGTGTTCTGCCATTGGACGCTGATGAATGAGAAGCCTGTGAAGAGATTCAGAGTAGGGTTGAAGGGCAGGGAGCTGGACTGTACCGCCACTGCAGCACATTCCTGGGGACTAATCCTGCCACTTCAGAGCACAACACCAAGCACAGGGTGATCGGAGGCCGAGAGCAATAAACTTGCTTCCACAGTAAGCAATATGATGTCCATATGAAAAAATGTTTAGTAGTCCAAGGTGATAGTGTGGTGTAATCTATTTTGATAGTATTTGGCCATAGCGGTGTTGTTAACGTGAGGGTGAGTGGAGGAGTACTTTTTGACAGCCTGTCTTTTAACTTCGGGGTGACATTCAGCATACTTTTTTGCAGCCTGTTTGTGAACTTCGGGGTGACATGTAGCATATTTGCTCACAGACTGTCTCTGGACTGATAGGTTTGTTTTCAAATAGGTTCACGTGCGTTGTGGAGGGCAGTGGTAGAGCGCAGTTAGTGAAGGACATGAAGCTGGTGGTGTTGAACTGTCACCCTTAGAATGTTCGTGCAGTATGTCTGTAGACTGAACGATTGGTTTGCCCTTAGAATGTTCGCGCAGATGGCCAGAGATGAGCAATGAAAACAGTAAATAGGTAATAAATCGAGTGAAAGTGGATATTTTGGGAAATCCTTTCTTAGTAAGCACCTGGAGTACGTAAGGAACAGGTGTGCCAAATTTCATGTATGTAGCTTCGGTGGTTTTTGAGTTCTGTTGATCAGTCAGTCAGTGAGTGGTATTTCGCGTTTATAGATATAGATTTCTTATCTGGATTCTGAAATTGTTTTTCTCAGAACAAGGTTTTCTTTCATTATGTACTATTTTTAAAGGTGATTGTTTTTCATCACGTTCTTAAAAAATCAAGAGCTTTGCCATTTAGTAATATAGTTAATTATAGTAATATAGTAAATTCATTTACTGATTTTAACACCTTGATGTTAGCTGTCATTTTGTACCTGTTTTTGTCACTAACGTTTGATGAAGTGAATGTTCTGTGGTCAGTTCTAGACTGATATTTCTTTTGTGATGTTGTTTACATTCATATTATTTTAATTGCTATTAAAATGACTTATATGAGGGTAATATCAACTTTTTAAAAATAACCATACACTACAACACAACCATGATCCATATTTACCTTTGTGGCTCTTTTCTGAACCACTCTCAGCCCACATTTCTGATCATGATCTACAGTCCCAAGAAGATGGCCTATATCTGTTCCAGCAATGGCTTCAATAAAACACAGCATTCCTATTTTTTCAAACTTCTTAATTTCATATTCACCCCTTTTAAGGTAGTTGGTGGGCTGTTAATCAGAAACAATAAACCTGTACAAGAAGAAAGAAGAGTTTGGATTTATACCCTACCTTTCTCTCCTGTGATGAGACTCAAGGTGGCTTACAAGCTCCTTTCCCTTCCTCTCCCCACAACAGACACCTTGTGAGGTAGGTGGGGCTGAGTTCCAAAGAACTGTGACTAGCCCAAGGTCACCCAGCAGGATTGTAGGAGTGCAAAAACACATCTGGTTCACCAGTGAAGCCTCTGTCACTCAGGTGGAGAAGTGGGGAATCCAACCCAGTTCTCCAGATTAGAATCCACCTGGTCTTAACCACTACACCACGCTAGATCTCAACAGGTTAGAAATGCCCTGCTCCTTTTACCCAACTCAGATGGCCGCAGTCACCTGTCTTCTAAAATAATTCATTATGAAATGTGCTATGTCAAAATCTCAAATTGGGCTATGATACAAAATGTGTGAATAATTTTAATGGCTGCACTACTGAACAATATATTCCTCTGCAAAACTAAATGGACAAAAAGTAAAGTGAGGAGGGTTCAAATTTGGCTCCAAATCTTTCCTATTTGTTATCACTGTAGCTGACTGGATATTATGATGCTACTGGACCTCCTCTTTTTTTTTGTTCAAACTAGAATTTCCTATGCACCCTCATGTCAGAAATATAGGACACAGATTACCCAAGGTGGTAGTACTTCCAGCTTTAGGAGGGATAAAATAAAAGTTGCTAACAAGTTCGGAGAAAAATATCTTGTCCCTTTAATAGAAGCTTAATGGATGGAAAAGCGGAAGCTTTTCACATCATGAAGGTAAATAGAATCCCATGAAGCCTCTATTCAAGGGATAGGACTTTTTTTTTCTCTAGACAGTTGGCATCCCTAGATAGGATTAGGATATCTTTAAGGAGAGAACATTCTTTTGCTTGTATTTCACAAAAAGAGTCAGTAATGATGACTGATAATTGTTAAGCTTATTTCAAACTTTCACCTTGGGCATGACACACAAAGAGCAATTCCACTGAACTGTGAGAGGAATCCTAAACTGGTCTCATTAGAATCTGACTTCAGTTTCTTTAAGGGAGTTTTCTTAGGATTGCACTGAAAGTTCCTCATAATGGCTAGGCTGAGTCAAACAGAAGACCCAGGTCATCTCTCACTAGCAACGCTTTGTGATCACATCACAGCACTTGGAAATGGAAGTGAAGCTGATCAAGCAATTAACTGACTACCAGGGCAATCTGAAGCACAGTGATCCCTTAGTGGCAGGTATAAGGGCAGAAAGGTGGGGTATACATTCTGTCAAATAAATCCCTTCTAAGTCAATTGGCTTCAATTACCTTAGAATATAACTCTGCTTAGGACTGCACTGTGTTTATTCAGTTCCAAGAGCAGCTTTTGCTCAAGGTTGTGGCCTTCTGCACAGTTTACATGTAATAAGTCCAAAGACAGGATGGCACCTGGATACAGTGAAGAAAAAACCCTTCCAAGTTGTTGTGGGAATCTAACAGGCAATTAACTGTTGATGTATGGCTGTATGCTAAATCAGACAGAGCTACAAACACTATGACCTTACTAATGTTTTCAAACCAAGGTTGTTTTGGATGCTAGGTATATTGAAACGTTTCTACTAGCAGACTAAGGAATACATAATATAAGCAGGAACGGAACACTCATACATGCATTCTTTCTCAGATAATTCTTTGCTTATTTAGAGTTGGGCACAATCAACAGGGTGGCTAAATGTTCCCTAGACACATACCATGACTTTAAATAAACACCCAAGTGTGATGCATGGAACTTGGGGAGCATGATGTTCACTGAATAGTCAAGCAAAAGACCAACATGTTTATATGAAAAAATACATGGAATCTGCAACATACACTTTGGGGTAAGCACTAACAGAAGAAGATTTAATACCATTGCCTGACAAAAATTCACTTGCCACACTTACTCTAGAGTATTATCTCCAATTTAAAACAGATGAAAGAAGTGTTCTTCCACCAACACTGATTTTTATAAATCTACGGAAACAAAGGAAACAGTAAGCATATTCCCAAGATGTTTGATACACACAAAACTGAAAAAACAGGAAATGGATCTTTAAAAGACACACACACTGCAATTTCTCTAAGGCCAGAGGGGAATCTCTTACTACACATGTCTTCTATTTTATAGGTAGGTGCAGAGAGAACATTTCCCACTGACAAGGTCACATACTGAGTTTTGTAGATTTTTAACCAGTGCACAGAATAGATATGGCCACTCTCAACACCTCAATTAAAATTGTATATGGGGATGCCCTTGAAAAGTGTTTAGAAACTTCAGCTGATGCAGAATGCTGCAGCCACAATGTTGACTGGAGCAGGAAATAAGGACCATGCCACTCAAGCCCTGGCCCATCTACACTGGTTCCCAATCTGTTTCTAGATACAATTCAAGGTGTAGGTGTTGCCCATCTTTTGTCAGCAAGTAAATACTTAATTGTTTTGTTTGGCATTACCTGCCCAATGTTTATTTTTGTGTCTTCGAATGTATTTAATTCTAGGAATATATTGCTTTCCTCTAGCATAAAAAAATTAACTAAGGCATTTGCGGTTGAAGTAGCTTTTACTGATGCTGTTTTAAAATGGGCTGACCATGAAAGAATGTTAGTAAACAAAATCCCTAAATATTTATATTTCTTAACTTGTTCAATTTCTTGCGCAGCTACTTTCCAGGATTGTTTCTTTCATGAGTTTGCAAATGCCACAATTTTCAATTTATCAAAATAAAGTTCCAGTTTATTTAATTTACAATAGATGTAACATCTATCCAAAAGACGTAACAGGCAGTGGTGGGATTCAAATAATTTAACTGGTTCTGGTGGTGGGATTCAAATAATTTAACAACTGGTTGTTTACAAACACCATATTAACAACAGGTTCTGCCGAAGTGGTGTGAATCTGCTGAATCCCACCACTGGTAACAGGCCTATCCGAGTATGAGACATAATGACAGTGTCTTCTGAATAAAGCAGCACTTTTACATGTCTGTCTCCTAATTTGGGGCTATGTCCATCAATTTTCTTGAGTTACATTGGTAGATCTCTTATAAATATATTAAACAAGTTTCGGAGCAATTAAACATCCTTGTTTCACCCCTTTGTTACTTGAGATGCTATTTGTTAAAGCCCCCTCCTACATTTTACCTGACAGGAGCTGTTTGTATATGATTGTTTAACTAAAAAAAGAAGTCAGGGATCTATATTCATATCTTCCATTTTCTCTCATAGCAAATCTCTAGAAAGTGAGTCAAAGGCTTTTTCAAAATCTAAAAAAGCAACACACAGCTTACCTGAGCATTGTTTTAGCTGTTTTTGGACGAGGTGAGACAGGGTTATTACATGATCGTAAGTAGATTTTCCTTTAGAAAAAAAACTATTTGTTCATGTCCTATCACCTCTTGTTCTTGTACCTATTTGCTTAGTTTGAGGTGCAGAAACCTGGCATATACTTTACCCACTACAGACAACAGGCTAATAGGGTGGTAATTTGCAGGATCCTCATAGTCACCTTTTTTTATAAATTGGGACTATTATCACTTCAAGCCATGCTTTTGGAATTTTGCCTGTTGAGTTTACTTGGGTAAAAACAGAAGAAAGTAATTGTGACCACCAGATTGTATTTGATTTAAGCAACTCAGGAGTAATTAAGTTGGAGCCTGGAGATTTGCCATATTTAAGGTCTTTTATTAAGAATTTAATCTCATGAGGAGAGGAAGGAGACCAATGTGGAACATTTTCTAGATTAATGTCTGCGCTCATTGGTATGGTGGTATCGTCATTTAGTACCTGTTTAAAATAGGAAAACCATGTTTCCGAAGGAATGTAATATTGAAGGGATTGTTTCTAAGGCAGAGAGTTATTAACACAGCACCAGAATTGTTTTGAATTTTTTGAGTTTATGACCCGAAATAACCATTTCCATTCATACTCTATATTTAATTGTGATTTTTGCTTTATCAGTCAATTTAGATGATTTTTCTGATATATTAAATGATCCTTATTCTGTCGGTATAAGTTATAGAGTGACCTTAGTTGTCTATTTATTACTATGGCTTTTTTATCGAACCAGCTTCTTGGTTTAGTATAAAAATTTGTTACTGTTGTTGATAAGTTTGAGTGGTGATTTGTAATTTGCTGCAGTAATTGATCATAGAACTTTACTCCCTCAACAGGTGACTTAACATCCATAATCATCTGTTTGTTGTCTTGCACTAAAGAAGAGTGCAGAAAAACTGACATTTCATAATCAATAGTGCTTGACCAATTTATTTTCCTAAGACACTCTTGACCTGTGCTTTTATTTTTGTGTAGTAGGAGATAATAATTGAGAGTAAGAATAACCGAAAGATGATTGCTCAGAAAATAGTTCCCTACTTCAAAATCCTTGATGTTCTGGAGTAAATCTGGGGAAATCAATATATAATCGATTACGCTGCTCCCTTGTTTGGAGACAAATGTGAAATCATTGGCATTTTTAAACTTATTCAATCTGTTTAGCCAAATTTTATTTGTTATTAGGGCCATTTTTGGTAGATGGAAAATCTGCTAAGTTTCTGACCTTATCCCTCAGATTTCTCAAGTGGGGAGTGAATAATGTTTAGATAAGTTCTTGATAAGTTCTAAAGCCAACAACATTTTAATTGACACAAAGCAGGAGCTTTTGTTTTCTGTTGTTATCTTTTAACCTTAATTAAGTATTTTTAAAGAACTTTTGAGAATAGACACTAGTATTTATGTGTTGCTTTGATAAACGAATGGCTTGTAATTGTAGAAGTCATGCGAGGGACTTCTGGGAAGAAATCTAAAAAAGAGTTCTCCCAAAGGAATAATTGGTAACCAGGTGTAACAGTAGAATAGATAACTATTCTTAATTTGGCTTAAGAAGAAGAGTAAATTTTTCTTCCAAATTCATCTAATCTTCTTCCCTCCTTGTTAATGGATGTTGCATGGTAATTTTGTGTATATCTGCATGGTATACTGCATGGTAATATTGTGTACCTCCTCTGTAATCAGGGAGGATGGTGGAGGGTGTGTGTCTAAAAAGAAACAGTTTTCTTGCTTAATCTTGTAAAGATTCTCCAGATGGCAGGAAGTAGCAGGGAAATTTGCTCCATAACTTGGGGGTCATATCTAAGAAGACTTCTAGGAAGACGAAGGCCACCACACTTGGTGAATCTGAATAGAGGTGACAAGTTGTTGCCCTTCTCCCGATGAGCTTGTGCTGCAAATAACTGAAGTCCACCAATGGGGAAGGATCAGACAGAGCTGGTCTCTGAACCCAGCATAGCTTATTTCAGACCTTCCATATCAGATTCAAAGACCAGTTCCACAAAGGCAGTTGCTGGAGGTTCAGATAATATTGCTGATGTAGAAGGATGCATATTGGGTGAGGGTCAGATTCATCCTTGGAACTGACCAAACATAGTCATCCCATTTGTATAGGTACATCAGTGTAATGAAATAAGGATAGGGCTCCCCATATGCATTGGTGACCACCAGTGAGCAGATGGGCTAGTCTCTGTACACCTTTGTCTTAGATCCTGTGGCTAGATTAAGTTCAATGATTGTGTTGAATGCAGGTAAAGTTCACCTTCAGAAAAAGAATGGAGAAAAAGAACAAAACAATGGCGTTCTTTGAGGGGGGATGATTCCCTCTCCGTTGAGTAATGGATTTGGAGCTGGAATTAAGTGAGATCTGTGCTATGGGTCTGACTTTGCATTATATTTGTGTTTAGACTTAGGTTTCATTTTTTTGCAAGCAGTTCTGATGAACTCCTCAGGACAGAGGAAGAAAAGAATTGGGTACAAGCACGAAAAGTGAACCCCTATTTGAGCATAGATCAGCAATGTTTTGGCCAACCAAAGGAAGGCTGAACATCAGAGAAGTCCCTCTTCTTGTTCTATGCTAAAACAAAGATGATGAAATGGCAAACAAGAACTACTTTGAAGAAGAAGCTTTGGAGAGATGCTAGGAAGAACTTCTGCCATCAGCAGAGAGGTAGGAAGTGAAGGAAGGAGATCTCCTCACTCAGACTATGTGACTTTGAGCAGGAAATGGTTGCAACAACTCCAAGAGTGGGTTCAGTGTCCCCTGGTGGAATTTTTAAGCAAGCAAAAGAATCTATCTTGTTCATGCACAATCCACCTGGCCAGAAGACTCAATATGAACAAATAAAATTAAAAATCTGTTCCACTTCCTGACTCTTGTTGCTAAAGCCAGAGATAACAATGTGCTGGTGACAACAAAGATTATGACAAGCAACATTTTCAGAATTCAAACATGTTTATAAAGTATTCCAATTTGACTTTTATCATTTGAACTCTGCCATTCAAATTAATTTTCTCTTTAGACTGTTTTTTCAAGATTTTCCACACTAACCTGGGGTCTAATCCACCAGGAAATTGACCAGCCTGCTGAAATGAGCAGATGGTAATCAACAGCATCACAAGGTTGCTCCATTCGTTCAGTGGGATTTGTCCATGAGAAGTTTGTGATGGATTGTGCCCATGGAAAAGTTAAAGGGACTGCTTAGTCATATAAACAAGCAAATAATTAAGACATCCATTCCCTTCCTTTGAAGCATATGGAATGTTTTTAATGTATAATCCCAAAGGATTTACAAAGACTTTTTTGGTTTCCATTTTGTGTACATAATTTGAGTGTTTATCTTTTCATCTGTCTCATAATTCAGAACACAACAGTATTAGCTTTTTAAACTATCATCATTTAAATATTAGGCCCATCTACTTTATATGAACTTTTCAATTTCCATTCAGGCACACAATGGACATCTTGTTGTATTTTTCTGTAGCTCCTACCAATAACAACTTTTTTTTAAAAAAATCATGTAATGATTAAACTTGGAAAACATCCACAGCTTTCTTATCTTGCAGTTGCATCCGGTTGCACTGGTCTCCAGCACTGAAATAGTGTTTTTCACAGGCAGACAACTTCCTTTTATTTGTAGCCTAAATTAAGACAAGATTCCTAAAGTACCAGCGATTTTTCCCCTTTCCACATTTACACTGCCATGTTTTTATAATCAAAAGCATTCATCTGAGATTTACATTGTAAGAGATATTTTAGGTCTCAAAAGATCTGAGATGGCTTTGATAACAGATATTATGTACGTATCATAAGTTCAGACTTTGAAAAGGTCAGAAATCTGGCTGCTAGAGACAGAGGAACCCACATCCAGTTGCAATATACTGGCCTATTATGGGGCTGACAATAAAGGATCAAAGCAATTGTTATGAAGAGGGGGAAAGAATATGAATTTAAGTCAAACCTGGCAACATGTCATCTCTCAGTTTCATAAACTGACCGACACACTCCTCTCCAACAAAATATATTTTCAGCTTGAGCCATATTACATCCTGAAAGTCTATGTACAGGTCTTGTTCATTGTGGTAAAGGACTACAGTACCGCTCCAGAAGACTGTGGCCACCAGTAGGATCCAGCAGGCACTTTCAATCACCACTAAGCTGAGACCTAGCTGAGTCTAGAGCAGGGCTCTCCAACATGGTGCCTGAGGAATCATGGTGTTCACCACTACTCTCTGATGGCTGCCAAGCCAGAACCATTGTAAGGCACGGTTTATTATTGGCTGCCCTCCTTTCAGTGAAAGGGTGTCCTACAGTTGCAAAAGCAGTCACAGGAAGTCTCTGGACAATCAGAAGGACTAGTAAGCACCGAGGTTTTCCAGAATCAGAGTATTGCCCCATTCCACCTTCAGGCTTAACCACCTGTTGCCATGAGTTTATGTTGCAAAGCAAAAAAGGAGCTTCATTCCAGTCTTCAGAGTCCAGGGAACTGGGCTGTTTCGTCAGGAGAGATACATGTTCAGGAGTAGAAGTTCCGACCTTCCTTCTCCAGGCTTGCTTTTCTCCCAATGGCTGGACCATGCTTCCAACCAAAACACAGACCTTTGTAGGCAACAGCTAGGATTCTGAATATGGCAGGTTTCTGTGCTGATTGCCATCTGATTGTTTTTCAAAGAGCGGAAGGATGTATTGCATTTCGCCGTACTTCATGAGCCGCCATTTTGGATTGCCTTTTAAACCTTCTTATCTGTGTAGTCATCTGAATAATTCCAATGTACTGATACTGTGGTGCTTGAAACTCCACTCAGAATGGTGCTCCTTCCATGTTTTGGAAATTATATTTTTATTAAATTAGTGTAAAATGGTACTGGTTACTTCTGCAGCAGCACTGTCACCCTCATTTGTGTTCTGCCTTTTATCCACTAATACTCATAAATTCTTCACAGAATTGCAGCCTCCTAACTAATAACTCCCTGTCTTATAATCTGTGCAGCGGTTTCTGTCTTCCTTTGTTCCTTTTTTACATTCATCCTTCCTTGATTTTATTACCAGCCGCTAGGTCTAAGATCACAGAACTGCTTCCCCTTGCTGTACAGAAAGCAGCATGCTCAACGGTAATGATGGAATGTACTATGTACTCTGGCTGAGCACTATGAAAATGATAACTATGCTCCTACTTCATAAAGTTGTCATTCCTGAGTTACTTAATCGTACAGTCTTTGTTTTACTGGCATTAGCAGGCAGAAAATTGGAACCCAAGAAAGTGAATATTGTGTATTCCTACACCCTGTTGTAGTCAGAGATAATAATCAGAAAATATCTGGATATCCTCTCCAAGAGCTAAATAACAACAGAGAATCTCCCCTAACAAGAGTATAATTACCATCTAACTGAACTGGAACCTTTCCTTTTACAGGCTTTCCTTACCGAAGAGAAAGGGAGAGAAAGAAAAGATACTGTGTTCTTGCTCCATGAGCTTCATATATTACTTTTAATCCGCTTCAAGTTTTTACTGCCCTCGGGAACACTGAACTCTTTTCTGTGTGAATGACCTGACAGAGAGCCAGGGAAAAGGCCATTACTCGGTCAACAGGAAGCAAGCTGGGACAAAAGGTCCAAGTTTAGGAATGCTTTTTTGGGGCTCTATTTTGATCGAAAGCCTAGTCAAATTCTGCACTTGGGGAAAAGCCAAAGGAAGGGGAAGAAATCCATTTTAGGGAAGTGTGGGTTTTGATTTAAAAAGCCACAGTGTTTAATAACAGAACTTACTACTGGCAAGAAAGCAGGACTAAGAAAGATGGGAGCTTATGAAAAATAATGGGACCTTCAACCTCATTTTCTAAATGTATTTTATTGATTTTTTTTGCTTAATTAAGGCATAGGTTCCTTTGACACTGTCCACCATGCATCAAAATATGGCCAATTCATTCCGAGTGTTCAGGTATGGTGACCTGTGGACACTGTGTGAAGTTGTTCACAGCTCCAACAAGACTAAATACTCAGTATGCTATTGAAACCACAGACAGACAGGGAGCAATTGTTTTCCCCAAAAACTAAGTATGCATAGCCACCAAACACTTTTCATTTCAACAGCTGTGTATGGCTGTGCCTCAATAACTGCCAAATTCTGTGGCCAGTTCTAGAAGATTCTTGAACTCTTTTCATTTGGTTTCCTGAAAATGTTTGAAACAGAAATGCTCTGATTTTTTTAAACAACAAACCTAACAGAATCTTTACATAGAATGAACCACATTTCTATCTAGAGAAAACATATAGTCCCTGACATACTCATAAATATTCATCAATCTATCGCATCAGTGTTAATAAGTTTTATCCATGTTTGGTACTTGGCTGCAATCCTTCTCATGTGAATACTTAAGTTGATCACTAAAGGAAAAGTACATGCTGAGCTTAAATATGAATAACATCCAAGAAACTTGCTGTGCCTAGAAGCAAGACATTAATAGCCATGTGTGAAAATGACATTGATTTAAGGTGTTTTTCAATATCCCACTGCAGCTAATTTACTGCACAAGTAATACATATGCATTTGTATATTGTGACAGCTAACCATATACATAGGAAGGCATCAAGAGCTTGATTGTGACCAATGTTGTGTGTTCATAATTATGAAATATTGTCCAAGCTTCAAAAGAAATCTGTTTTATGGCCTAGGCCTAGGACCAATTTTTTTTAAAAAAGTTTCTTTTTTAAACTCAGGCTTATATATAATATTTGAGAACGAACGTAAGTTGCTAATCAAAACACCCCTAATGAATTGTACTTTTTATTCTTAATACTGCTCATGGGTTGCTGGAAAATATCCATTTCTGTGTTAGTTAGTTTATAAACCCAGTGACAAACATTAGAGGTTTTTCTTAGTGGTCTTCTCAAGCTTTACCAAGTATTTCTGAGTACTAAGCATACTTTGCAAGAGCCTTGGCTGATAAGTGAGGAATCTAATAAAGCCACAGGCATCTTGACGTAGTGGATGATAGTCCACAAAACTTGTGTTTCAATAAATCTGTTTGGCTGTAAAGAGACACAAGACACTCTTGCTGCAACACCTAACAGATAAACACCATTGGAACTGATAATATGTTTGTTTCCTCAATGACAACTTTCCCAAGATCTTTGGACCTTCAGAAACACTGTCACCTAAGATTCTACAGTAAAGACGTCTTTTTGCCATCTGCCTTCAGAGACACTGGAAATAATTCTGATTTAAGAACATATGGCTGGTTTTCATCTTCAGTGCCTGTATATTACAGTGTGAGGAACATTTTGAGATGTCATTACATCTATATAGGCAAAAAGAACTTATAATGTCTAGTGCTTAACACAAATTCTGCACACGACTCCCTTTAGCTGTTCTCAATGTGTTATATCAAACTAGCTGAGTGCTACCTGATACTGAATCCACCATACATAACATGTTGACCAGGGGTCGGGAACCTTTTTAGACTCAAAGAGCCATTTGGGCCCATTTTCCCCGGAAAAGAAAATTCATGGAGCCGCACCCTTGGGGGGGGAAGATTCCGCTTTCTTCTCTCCCCCCCCCAACGGACAGAGGCGCGGCGGCCGCTTTCTTCTCTGGGGGGGGGGCGCAGGCCTTAGCTGCAGCTTTCTTCCTATCCCCCGCCTCTGCAGAGGCAGGCAGGCGGCGTCTGGCGGTGGCTAACGCTGTTTCTTCTCTCCCCAACCGCCTCTGTGGGCGGGGCGGTAATGCGGCTGACGCTTGCTTCTGTCCCTGGGAGATGGAGTGCGGCGGCCGCTTGCCCTAATCCCGGGGAGGGTGGCGTTCTCCCAGGAGGCGGCGGGAGGCAGCTTTCTTCTCTCCCGAGAGCAGCCGGTCGCGGAGGCGGCTTTCTTCTCTCCGAGGGGAGTCGCGGAGAGGCGCTTTTTCTCTTAGGGGGGGGCGAAGCGCGGAGGCCGCTTTTCTTGCTTCTCTCTCCCGAAGTGATGCGGGAGGCAGCTTTTTTTCTCTGGGGAATGGCGAGGAGGCCTTTCTTCTCTCCAGTGATGCGGAGGCGCTTTTTCTCGGGGACAGCAGCACGGAGGCCGCTTTCTTCTCTCCCGGGGGGGGGAGGCTGCGCGGAGGCCGCTTTCTTCTCTCCCCCCCCCCCGGAGAACGGCAGCACGGAGGCCGCTTTCTTCTCTCCCGAGGGTGGCAGCGGAGGCGCTTTCTTCTCTAGAGAGGATGGCGGCAGCGGAGGCATTTCTTCCAGGGGCGGCGGCAGCGGGCCTTTCTTCTCCGGGAGGGTGGCGGAGGCCGCTTTCTTCTCTCGGGGGGCGGCTGAGGCTTTCTTCGGCGGCGCAGAGGCCGCTTTCTTCTCCCCCGGGGGGGGAGGCGGCGCGGAGGCAGCTTTCTTCTCTCCCGAAGTGGCAGCAGCGAGGCAGCTTTCTTCTCTCGGGGGCGGCGGAGGCTACTTTCTTCTTTTCCAGGGGGGGCGCCGGCGCCGCAGAGGCCGCTTTCTTCTCTCCCGGGGGGGGAGGCGGCGCGGAGGCAGCTTTCTTCTCTCCCCGCCCCCGGGGAGAATGGTGGCACGGAGGCCACTTTCTTCTCTCCCTGGGGCAGGGTGGCGGCGCGGAGGCCGCTTTCTTCTCTCGGGGGGGGGGGGGGGCGGCGCGGAGGCCGCTTTCTTCTTTCCCAGGGGGGGCGGCGGCGGCGCAGAGGCCGCTTTCTTCTCTCGGGGGGGGGGGGGGGACGGCGGCACGGCGGCAGTCTCTGCACGGGGAAAGGGGGCGGATTCCCACGCTGCCCAGGAAGGGGCGTGGAGCCGCACGACAGGCTCTAAAGAGCCGTTTGCGGCTCGCGAGCCGCAGGTTCCCGACCCCTGATGTTGACTATGCAACATCTACACATCATGTTGATGAGAATACAGAAGAATAGGAGTAGCTGAAGTTGGATTTATACCTCACCTTTCCTATAAGGAGACTCAAGGTGGCTTACAAGCTCCTTTCCCTTCCTCTCCTCACAAAAGACACCTTGTGAGGTAGGTGGGGCTGAGAGCATTCCAAAGAACTGTGACTAGCCCAAGGTCACCCAGCAGGAATGTAGGAGTAGGGAAACAAATTTGGTTCACCAGATAAGCCTCCGCCACACAAATGGAGGAATAGGGACTCAAACCCAGTTCTCCAGATTAGAGTCCACCTGCCCGTAACCACTACACTATGCTGGAGTAGAGTAAATGTGAAGTCCTATACTTGCCTTATAGGAAGTAAGACTCAACGGCATGAGTTAACATTACTTCCAAGTAGACATGGTTAGGACCAGGCTGTAAGAAGTCAAACACTATGAAATAGCAAAGATAATTAAATAAAGCAATAAAGCTGGCCAGCAGACAAATATTGCACTCTGAATGCAGACACTGGAATATCAGGGTATGAACTTCAAAGGTGGGGTTTTGGAAAGAAAAAAGGCACCTTCTTAAAGGGGAAGCTGAAGTATATGCTGTTTGTATTGGTGACAAGCATTCACAAAGAAAGAAAAAAGGATCAATGATGACCACTGTCATCATTCCCTTTGAAGGGAACAGAATCAATCAAAGCTACAGAGTTATCTTTCTGCCATGCCTTCCCCTGAAACCACAACTAACAATTCCACAATTGAATGCTGAAGAAATGAAGCTGGCTATTTTGTGATACTTCGTGCAAATTAGAAACTAAATAGAAACACAATGCTGCTCTAGAGAAAGACTACATGGATATTTAATTATCAAGCTGATTAGGTTAGTAGTGTGGTGTGATCAGTCTAGTGAAAGAAAGATAAGATGGACTCAACAAAGGAGAGAAAAAGCAACATCTACTGCTACACAGATCTGTGTGTGTGTGTGTGTGTGTGTGTGTGTGTGTGTGTGTGTGTGTGTGTGTGTGTGTGTGTGTGTGTGTGTGTGTGTGTGTGTGTGTGTGTGTGTGTGTGTGATGGAACAAAAAGATCAATTATTCTACTTAGCAAAGAATATTGCAGTTACCACCAGCACTGAGATTAGTGCAGCATTCAAAAGCATTGAAAAGGGAGTCTGGCAAGGAAAGCAGTACCGCTTGTGTGGTACAAAGCTTCACACAGCACATGGTTAAAGTTAAATCTGATTGTGCCCAGATGCGGGACCCAAATGTGTCCAAAGCAATGTTACTCCTCCTAGTCAGTGTGATTCTTATAGAATTAATATTATAAGAATAATCTATTAATAATGTGACAGCAATCTCACTTCTGCTCAAAATGCAATGTTTTAAAAACACATTTAAACGCTTACAATCCATTGAAGAAAAAGAATTTGGATTTATACCCAACCTTTCTCTCCTGTAAGGACACTCAAGGCAGCTTACAAACTCCTTTCCCTTCCTTTCCTCACAACAGAAACTTTGTGAGATAGGTGGGGTTGAGAGAGTTCTGAGTGAACTGTGACTAGCCCAAGGTCACTTAGCAGGCTTCATGTGTAGGAGTGGGGAAACAAATCCAGATTAAAGTCTGTCGCTCATGTGGAGGAGCGGGGAATCAAACCCAATTCTCCAGGTTAGAGTCCACCTGCTCTTAACTACTACACTATGCTGGCTCTCATTGTTACTACTACATTTATATCCCAGTTTTCCTCAATCGTGGAACCTGAAGCAAAATTTCCCAAAACATCTGCTATCCACAGAACTGCAAAGTTACTGCATTGTGTACCTTCCCACCAGTACTTAGGACCGGTCCATTGGTAGACTTACCCTGAAGGGGCCTTCTCCTGGAGGGCGACGAGGGCATCCTGATTGGGTGATTCCCAACTCAATCTCAGGGAGGCAGGACCAACTTTGTTGTCACTTCCTGAAGAGGGTTGGGCACCCATTCTGGATCCAGTATTTGACTAGCATAGTAGTATTAGAGAGTAGCTCCAGACAAAAAACATTAGGAAGTAACAACAGAAATGTGAGACAAGGAACAGAACTTGGCAACATGCCAAACACAATGAAACTAGATATGGATCGAACTAACTGAACGACTGATTTAGAGTCCCTGAATTATCACTTTTCTTGCCTGACTATGCGTGCTAGACTTGTTACTCGGGTGATATTTTGGGAGAGACCAGGATGCCCTAAAATGCGTCAGATCCAGGAGAAGGCCCCTTCAGGGGTAAGTGCCAATGGACCGTTCTCCTGGAGGCTGGCTCTAGATTTGCAGGACCTCAGAGCATTCTACTAGGTGTGAAAATCACCGAAGATGTGTTCTAGGACTTCGGTGGTCAAGACCGCGTCATTATCGGCCATGGATTGGAGTCTGTAGTGTCTAATGAATGATGTGCTGGAGGACCCGTGGCTGCTTTGCATATGTCCTCTGCATACTGGGATTTGGCGTCTGAAGGCTCGTTAATTGTAGCAGCACTTCTGGTGGAGTGTGCCAGTGATCCCCTGAGGAATGGGAATGTTAGCTGACCTATATGCTTGGTGATACATGACCTGATGTTTAAGAACTGATGGCTGCTCTTGACATCTGGGCTCCCAGGTTAGGCACGGAAATGTTAATGAATAGAGACTCAGTCTTTCCTGATGTCCTCAGTCTCTCTGCGAATGATAATGCATGTAGGAGGTTCCTCCTGACATCCAAGGTGTGCCATAGGATCTCTTTGGGATGTCTTGGCGAAGGGAAAACGATGGAAGCACAATGTCTTGTTTGAGATGAAAGGATAGGCCTACCTTTGTTAGAAAGTGGAAGTCAAGTCTCATGACTACCTTGTTTTTGTGGAAGATGCACAGTTGTGAGGGATTAACTTGACAGAGACTCGGAGTTCTGAGACCCCTTCTTGCAGAAGGTGATTGCCACTAAGAATAATAATTTCATCCTGATCCATCTCAATGGAGCCGATTGAGCGGGTTGAATGGAGGTTTGGTAGATGCGTTTAGCATGATGTTCAGCTTCCACGAGGTGAATCGGTGGATGACCGGTGGCTGAGTTTGGCGGTATTACTCCTTGAGGAATCTCAGGATGTCTGGATGTTTAGTGGGCTGAACTCCCTGAAGTCTGTTCCATACTGTGTGGACAATGCCGCCATCTGTCTTCTTTAGTGTAAGCTTCTGGGTCCCTCTTTCAAGATCCCTCTTGTGGGAGATGCTAATACCTGGGAAGCGACCTTAGGGCTTATGGGGTTGGCATGCGGGTGGAGGTGAGCCCATCTGGCTAAGGATTTCCACGCGAGGAGTTGTAGATGCGGAGGGTGGATGGCCGACGGGGAGGCCATGATGGTATCAATTTCACCTTTGGTGAAGTAACCCTTCTTCTCTAGCGGCGATGCGTTCAAGTGCCATGCCCGGTTAAGCAGAACCACTGGGGGTTGCGATGCAGGATAGGCCCCTGAGACAGCATGTCCGGGCGTAGGAAGTCGAAGAGGGTGCGGAGGCGACCTTACTGACAGCTGAAGGGAATGGAAAGAATCATGGCGGTGCTTCTCGGCCACCAGGGAACCCACCAGGATCTGTCGTCTGCCTCACTCCCCTTCCAAGATCTTCCTGAGGAGTTTGGGTATGATCGGAACTGGTGGGAAGGCGTATAGCAGGCCCGGAGGCCATGGAGAGTCCAGTCGCGTCGGTGTGGCTGCTGGCGCGCTGGGATGATGATACCTGGTAAAAAATGCTGGTAGTTGGATGATTCTTCTCTGATCGCGAAGAGATCTATCTGGAGCAGTCGAGACAGGTGGCAGATTTGGAGGAATATTGATGGATGAAGTTTCCATTCCAGCTTAGAATTGTTTGCCTGCTCAACCAGCCGAGTAAACCCGATGTTGAGGTTCCCTTTGATGTGCTCTTGCTGCCAGAGATTGGAGGTGCAGTTCGCCCAGGATAGAATGTTTAGGGCTTCCTGGTGTAGCTGGAGAGATCTGAATTGTAGTTGTTGAGATGTGCTTTGGCTGCAGCGTTGTCCGTTCTCACCAGCACATAGCGGTTTGAGGATGTAACGTTGGAACTGTTGGAGTGCTAAGGTGAATGGCCATCATCTAGAGTAGGTTGATGGGAAGACGGGCCTGGGCCGAGTCAGATTCCTTAGGCGTCTTGCCCTGGAGAGGCTCCCAGTCAGCGGCGCAGGCTGGCATCGGTGAAAATCTGAATTCTTTAGATGGAGTGTAGAATTTTACCTTGTCTGTGGACATGTTCTTGAGGTCGACCACCAGGTGAGGCTCTGCTTGAAGTCATTGGAATGACTACCATCTTGTCTATTTTTTGCATGATGTGCCATTGATAAGGTCTCAGAAATCTCTGGAGGGATCGCGCGTGTAGTACCATTCCCACTGGAGCCTTATCTATTATGGATATGAAGAGGCCCATCAGTTTGGCCAGCTGGAGGAGTGATGACTTCCTGGCTGTTATGAAGGAGGTCAAGAGCCTCTGTATCTTGAGGGAGCCTTGGCGTGAGGAATGAAGCGTTAGCTGCGTGTCGATTATGGCTCCCAGGTGTTCCATCGTGTGGTGGGCGACAGCAAACTTTGCAAGTTGACTAAACCATGATAGACCAGAGTTTTCATCACCAGCTGCTACGCCGTCTTCCCTGGCCTTTTCTGGAGACAGACCCGGACTAGGATGTGCGTCCAGATAAGGGTGGGCGATGGATGCCCTGTTCTCTGAGGGCGTGATGGGTGCCAGCAGGACCTTTGTGAAAACTTCGAGGGCAATGGCGAGTCAGCCGGAAGTGCTCTGTACTGATAGTGATCTTGTCCCACTCGCGAACCTCAGGGCGGCGATGGCGATGGATTGATTGGTATATGGAGTGCGCTTACTCAGTGAGGTCTAATGGCGTAGAGATGGTCCCCTGGGCCGAAGATTTTCCACTATGGACCTTAGAGTTTCCATTTTGAATGCGCCCGTAGATGGATGGCTCTGTTCCGCGTATCTTAGATTTAGGATGGCTGCATACTCTCCGTTCTTCTTGGGCACTGTAAAGAAGTGGGAGTAAACCAGAAGTGCTCCGGCGGTACCGGCTCGATTGCCTGGATCTGGAGTAGATGGTGAATGGCCTCCTGTGTTCTCAGTCTCTTCGCTGGGTTGTGCAGTATGGGAAAGGCTTGAAATCGGGGTCTGGGAATTCTGTAAAACTCTATGAGGTAGCCGGTGGTCACCACCTCTTGAGTCCATTGGTCGACGTGGTTGCCTGTCCAGCAAAGATGGAATTTCTGCAGACGACGCCGACCGGAGTGCAGTGATGATCCCAGGGATCTGGCGAATTGATTCGGGCTGGAAGGACTTTGCCCCCCCTTCCTTGTCTGAAGTTGGAAGAACGAAAGGAAGTGTTGTTATTGGCATTGTTGTTGGTGGGACGTCTACGAAAGTAGTTGGAGTTAGACCAACGTCTGCCCGTCCTAAGAACCGCGATGTTAGTGTTACGCTGAGATCTAAAGGTGGTGTATGGTTTGAAGGAGGACCCTTGCTCTGACCTAACATACCTGGGCATGGTTTTCTTATTACCTTTGGACTCCACCAAAACTGCGTCTAATTCCTTACCAAAGAGGCGTGAGCCGTGATAATCATAGGCTGCGACTATCTGCTTAGAGTGAAAATCGGCCTGCCAAGACTTAAGCCATGCTTGCCTCCTGACCAGCACTCCCAGTCCCATTATACGGGAGTTTAGGATGAGTGCATCGAAGGTGGAGTCAGCCCAGAAGGAGACGGCCGACAGCATTCTCTCCATTCCCTCTTTGATCCCTATGTGTTCAGGAGGAATGATGGACAAGATCCGTCTGGCCCAGATAATAGCTGCTCTGGCCATGGTGGCAGAGGAAGCCAGTGTTCTTAAAGCTAGGGCCAGGCGATCATGCATTCTTTTAAGAATGACCTCCCCCTTCCTGTCAGCGGGGTCTTTTAAGGTGCCCTCTCCGTCCTTGGTGACCAGGCCTCCTGACTGGACTGCGACTACTGGGGCATCAACTAAAGGGGTTTGGATCATGGAGTGGATATGATCTGGAAGGACATAGAGCTTCTTAAGTAGTGAGGGGCAGCTTTTACTGGCGTCTAAGTTCAGCCATTCCCTCCTTATTCTCCTCTCAAAGTATTCAGGTAGAGGAAATGCCCAGGGGGATTCCTCAGTTTGAGGAAAGATTTCTTTTCTCCCTTTGGAGCAGCCTTTTTTGGGGTTGGTGGAACCAGAAGGGGCAGAGGGGTCTTCTGCGTCTGCCTCATCGTGCAATTCCAGTGCTGATATAGTTTTAGTTAACATAAGGGGCAGTTCTTCTTGCTTAAAAAATCTTTTGCATTGTTCAGCAGGTTCAGTGGGAGTTTCCTCATTTTCTGAGAAATGTTCCACAGGTTCTATGACCTCCTCCTCACTGTGTTCATCCTCTGAGATGTTTAACTGATCCCTGTAAGCAGAGGTGGATGGAGGGGGACTGCGGGACCCTGAGGAGGAACTGGAACTGTACCTTCTCCTGCGCCTATCCCTATGGCTGGATCTACGGCGCCCCCTGCTGTGGCTTTTACGTTTCTTTTTATCATGCAGGGAAATTTCCTCCCTAATTCTTTTGGTGAAGAGATGCATTAATTGTGTTGGGGAAGCATTTGCCCAGGAGCTGGTGTCAGTTAAGGAAAGGGTTTTGGAGGAAGAAGAACCTCCCCCCTCCGTTTGCCCGCGATCTTGCCTGGAACTGTGATTTGGATCTGGTTCCTCCGGTGCTGAGTTGCTCTGGCTGGATGGGCTGCAGCCTCCCTCAGCGTGGTCCATATCTTCTCCGCCCCCTCTCTCAGCAGAGGAACCGTATCGGTCCCTGCTATCCTCCGTTTGCATCGTTGGCAGGGAGTGCGAGGAGGTAGTTGTGAGAACTCCGCCAGCCACCGTCCTAGGTAAGGACGCTGGTGCCCGATCGCCCAGAAGCTGGCCAGGCTTCTCCTCCCTGGGCTTTACGGCAAGAGGCCGTTTCGCCTTTTTCTTTGGCTGGCTTCCCTTATCACGGCGGTTTCGGATTTTGTGGCCGCCGCTGCGATCTTGCAGCGCCAGAGCTGGGCTGCCGAACGGGTGCTGCTCTCTAGTGCCTTCAGCAGCCGATTTTCCAAAAGTTTCAGGTGGAATTGGTGGTGAGAAGGATCGCGAGTGAGGCCATATTAAGGGCCTTTCGCGAGGGCTGCTATTTGGGCGGGAATTAGCAAACCGCCCAGGGAGGGAGAGAAAAAACGGTGAGCGAACTGACACTTACGGATTATAAGAGACAAGGTGACACAAAAGAGTGAAAGGTGAAGAAGTTAAGAGTCTATCCAAAAAATGCTTGGAGCACTGTCCAAGCCCTGCTCTCCCTTAGCTAGGCAGGAACAATACTGGATCCAGAATGGGTGCCCAACCCTCTTCAGGAAGTGACAACAAAGTTGGTCCTGCCTCCCTGAGATTGAGTTGGGAATCACCCAATCAGGATGCCCGAGCCTCGCCTCCAGGAGAACAGTCCTTACCCAAGGTACAGATTTACAGTCTCCATTTTTGACGGCATTAGAAACCAGTAGATGTGCTTTCGACAGATGTGAGATGGGGACAATACAATGAAACAGATCCTAGGAGAAACCAATTTACAAAAGTATTTGCACATTTGGCTAAGCAAATATCAAAGAGAAGATTTAAAATCATTAAAGCGGAAGTAAAGAACCAAGGAAGAGGGAAAAAAGAATTAATTATCATGGTGCTTGGGGACATAAGGTAGCAATAAGGAACAGTACTGAGATTAAATTATAGAATGCAAAGTTTAGAACGGCTATAAAGAAAATGCTCCTGCTAATGAGATTTATTACACGAGGAAATAGGTTCCCCGATGAAATGAATAAAGCAGCGTCACTTGAGGCTTTTAAAACTGAGCTGCATATAACATATAGAGTAGAACTAACACACACGTGGAAAACACATTCCAACAAACGATACCACATCGGCTGGGAAAAGAAGCCACAGGCACTGTTTGTCGCTGAACAAGGTGAAGCGGTTATTTTTATCCAGTCAAACACTTGATCAAGGTGGTACCCACTAAATATACTCATCCCGTTACCAGCTAATCAGAGATTTGGGTTAAAAATAAATAAATAAATAACCTCTTCACCACATAATGATGTTAATCATGCTTTACTTCTGAGGCTGCTGAGCACATGTTGATCACATGACTCATTGGTTGTATGGCTGAGTTCCATTGTTTCAGAATTACCAGACAATCAATCATGTGGATAAAAATAGATTACGGTGAGGAACACAAACAGTCCAAAGAACATTTCCAAGAAAGTCCTTCATAGCACCTGCTTCACAATAAAAAAACAATAGCAATAACTACTGTCTCAGCAGAGGCATAGTCAGCTAGGTCAGCACCAGTTGATACTAACACAGTCAATACGAGAAGTGCTTGGTATGGTGAATGACATCAGTCTGTCACTGTGGAAGACAATGTTGGCCATTCACCAGCATGACACCTGTATGGTGTAAGGACAAGGATGCACCTCCTCCTTGATTTATTGTCAGTGGCCAAACCACTTCGGGTCCTCTGCCCTATTTCACTGGTTACCATGGCCTCCACTTTAACTCTTGGTGTAATAAGCTCACTCCAAGCCCATGTAGCAATTAACTGGTCAACAAGGACCATTTGCTTTCCAATTGCTCTCACTAACCTATCCTTAACATTTTTAGGGAGATAGGTGGCCCTAGATACAGAGTCCCTAAAACAGAAGAACGTATAACCAGTTGGATTATTTCATAATCTGTGGGTGCAAACACACAAGTGATACACATGGAAAATATCCACAGGGTTACTTAAGATGAGGCTTTTTTCACTACTTGACTGAAGTTCAGGCAAAGCTTATGAGTTCCAGAAGTTCTTCTGCTTAAACCATCCCATGCATTTCAAAATGGTCATAGCTGGATGGTCTGTAAACTCTCCAGTCCTTAAGCAGTCTTTTTAACTCCTGAATGCCATCAAGCAGAATATATAAGAGAAAGCTTTTAAAACCTCAGCTGCTCAGCAATGGGAATAGTAAATACAGCCAGTTCTGGTCCTAAATTAGTCAATGAAGTTTTGTTACAACCTAGTCAGGAAAACCTATGAGGTTTTCCTAATGCTGATCAAGAAATGTTAACACAGGTGAGACACTTGACAGGCAAGGAAGAACAGAAATCCCTTGATATGGGCCAATGGACAGCTGTTAACTAGCCAGAAAGGAGAGGTGGAACATCTAGGCCTTGTTGCTTCCCGGATGGACTGCAGAAGCCATCCATAAACCTTGAGCTTTTTGCTGGATACCAAATGGAGCTTTGCCCTTTTAAGTAAAAAAAAAACAGTAAAGTCAAGCTGGCTGATATAAGTAACAACCCAGAACACAATCCTCATTGTGGCCTTTTCCACACGACTTGTTTAAAATGTTTTCAGTCACCAAATGCTATGCTTTTTCTTGGATTTCCACATGTTTTTTCCGCATTTGGTGTCAGAAATGTTTCCAAGCACCTTTTCCTTACAAACACTTTTACCAGTTTGTTTTTGCCAGAAACATTTCCAAACAAGTTTTCCTTACCTGTCAATAAGCCTGACCATTCCATGCCCAGTGTAAGGTCGCACATCCTCCCCTTCAACACTTGGTCTGCTATTTTTCCTGTCCCTCACCTCATCCCTGCTTTCCCCCCTTGTTTTGTACTATCAAATTTGCGAAGTTATGCATTATCACTAGATCGCATGCGCAAGAAGAAGAAGAAGAAGAAGAAGAAGAAGAAGAAGAAGAAGAAGAAGAAGAAGAAGAAGAAGAAGAAGAAGAAGAAGAAGAAAAGAAGAAGAAGAAGAAGAGGAGGAGGAGGAGGAGGAGGAGGAGAAGGAGGAGGAGGGAGGACGAGGAGGGAGGAGGAGGAGGAGGAGGAGGAGGAGGAGGAGGAGGAGGAGGAGGAGGAGGAGGAGGAGGAGGAGATCAAAAACACTTTTGATTTGGGGCCAATGCAAAAAAAGCCTATATATTTTCAGGACCACAGTGGTTTGGGGGGAAGGGAGGTGGTACTTATACATAAGATTGTGCAGATTTCCACTGATTTCCTTTGCAAGATTTGGGAGAGCTCTCCAAAAGGTTCTGATACTCAATACTAGCAAGCATCACTACCAAACAAAAAAGATAAGTTTTGATTAGGAGCAGCCAAATGACACATGACAGTGGCTTTGAATTCATCAGAATTCTTCTTTGGACTGGATATTATATAAAATGAAATAAGCAAAGGAAAATGTGTCAAGACTTGGTGTTAAGCCCTAGTTAAGTCTGTGCTGGGTATTAAATGCACTGCTGTTTCAAATGTTGCTGGTATCCAGTTACACCCCACTTCTTTGAGCAATAAAACAGTGACAACCCTCAAAAAGAGCAATAACAACAAACTAATCTGAAATCTCTCATCACCCAGGCATTAATATGTTCCTAGGTTAAGGAAACGTTCCATAATATGATGGAAATGTTGCCAATAATACACTTCCAGTTTATTTTATTCATTTTCAGTTGAAGTTTCTTAAAGAGTTTCTTCAGGATGCAAGTTCAGACAAGTAAAGAACCTTTAACAGAACTATAGTTGGGCATCTCTTATAAAAAGTTTCCTATGTTCTCACAAAACCTTTTCACATTCTATAAGCTCTGCAGACACTAAACGTTTCGGATTTTTGAGGCTTGCCCAAATATAATGGCTGCTCAACAAAGTGCTCATAAGACCATTCCCAGATTTTTTCTGCAAAGCACATTTGCAACCTGAGTCTAAGATGGTTTACTCAAAAGTCTCAATAAATTGAATGTGCATTTATTTCCATCAAGGTGTGCCTAACATTGACATTTTATGGTCTACAGAGCTAATCACATTTCAAGGCAGGGTATAAATGAAGCAAATAAATAAATAAAACTGTTCCCTTTTGATTTATATTGTACAGTTTTCAAATGCCTAATAAAACAGCTGAAACCTTATTTAAATTATTCTTCAAAACATGAAATCTGCAGTCCACTTGCTCTGCATACTGATTCTGAATTATTGCATTTTAATTTAAAAAATTAAAAAATATTTCCAGATGGAAAATGAAATTTATTTATAGGGTGATAAAACAAGCAATTACAAGGGGAAGGAGTCTACTTAAGAGCAAAATTTCTTTCTACTAATATCTTAATGTCCTCCTGTACTTATCTTCATCCTTCACCATTACCAAATGCATTACAGGAATTGTGAGATCCCTGCAGAGATCAGGATCGGATAAAGAGTAAACGTATAATGACTCGCAGGTCAGATGCCCATGAGAAAAAAAAAGACAAAGGTCACAAGTCATCGCATTTATCAGGAAATGTGAAACTTTAAACTGGAAGCAATTTGTTCTATGGCTGTTTTGACCATACAGGCTTCCTAATCTCAGTTCCCATAAAGTTTGGCTGAATGCCAGTTGGAGTGGTTTGTTTCAGCTGCACAGATATTGTTCACAGAGGAAATAAAAGGATTTTAAACTCTGGAGTAATTTCCTTTTATTCTCAGCTCATTCAAGAAACATGTCCTTTTGGTCAGTGATATCTGAAAACTTAATTTCAGCAGCCCAGGAAAGAAAAAAGAAAGCTTTTGTGGGAAATCAACAAGATGTAGAATGGTTTTGTCTCAGTTTTTTACGGGTTGCTGTGGAGGAAAAAAAACTTGGTAGGAAAACATTTATTGCTATTCTGTCAAGATGGAATTTTGCAGCAAATCCTCGTTCAGCTTAGTAACACCTATTTCAAAACAAAGGGAATTCTAGATAAGAAATTACAGAAAGATATACTTTTCAGTTTTTGTAAATTCACATGCTGCCTGGTAATCAGCATCAAATGTAGGAGCAGATAAGGGAAGTAGGAATTGTTAACAAAATTACAGGGGGTAAATTCAGGTCTGTATCTGCATCAGACATACAGCAACAAGGCCCATTAAGAAATATGTCTGCCTCCCACCCCTGAATTCCCATCTTTCATTATTTATTTTTTTTAAAAAAGGTTCATCCAGCTCTTTTTTGTTGGAAAGACATTAGCGAAAAGATGCAAAACAGTTGTTGTCCCATTGGAAAGGAATCTATAGGACAGCTAGAATCTAGCAAGTTAAATGAGCTTACATGGAAGTCTCTCTGGTTGCCACAGTTTCACTTCAAAATAGCTATGTTCAGGTTCACAGCCATTCAATCCCGTTCCAAGACTGCAGCCATTTACCACCATCATCCTTCTCTCATATGCTATTTTAAATAGAGGTTCTTCTTCTGTCCACATTTTTCACATGGGTTAGAATTATAAAGAGGAGTTGTACTTCCCATCACATTTGAGACACTTTTTCACCATGCCAGATAAAATTAGTGGCATAACGAAGAAAGAAAGAAAGAAAGAAAGAAAGAAAGAAAGAAAGAAAGAAAGAAAGAAAGAAAGAAAGAAAGAAAGAAAGAAAGAAAGAAAGAAAGAAAGAAAGAAAGAAAGAAAGAAAGAAAGAAAGAAAGAAAGAAAGAATTACTGTTGTTTGGGCTAAGACACTCTGAAAGTTATGGTCACATAATCAAAAGTTTCTTGTGTTTTGACTTTTCTGAATTACCCATTTTCTCTACTGAAACCCTAATTCATTATGACAAAGCACTGTAATGATCCAAAGGAACTAACATATGCTAAGAACAAAGTTAGGTTTACAAAACAGCCTGGGTTCCGGCAGTTAAAACAGAGCATCTCTTGAATCAAAACATTCAATGTTTTACCATATGTAAATTCAAACCAAATGTTATGTGGAATCTCTCTCCTCTTTATATTCTGCTCACTTTTCTGTCTTAAGAATGTCACATCCAACAGCTTAATGTTAGCAAAAAAAAAAGACTAAGCAGAAACAGACACTTTCCTGCTTTTACTTAGTATTGTGGTCATAAGAGCTTTCCTTAGCCCCCTCCACACAGCTGGAGGTCTGGGTTTTCAAATTGTAATTAGAAAATCCCACAGTGGTACAAGATTTATTGCTAGAAAACAGTTCCTTGACAGTCCCCCTATATGAGCAGTTGCCAACATCTGAATCTCCACAGGAGAACTTTTTCCCTGCTTAAAACAGATGTTAACAGAATGTTAACCAAGTCCTTTACAGGTAGTTAGGCTAGTAACAGTAATGAGGATGCTGAGCAAGTTTTGACTGAAATTGTATCTCCTCTGCTCTGGGTGTGTCCAGAGGCATGAACTAAAAAGATCTTGTCTTTTAGCTCTTAATCCGAAGTTTGCAGTTTAGGCCCCAGGGCTAAGCGGGACAGCAGAGACCAAGACAAAAAAAGGAAGATCTTCTCTACTAAAAAGCAACCTCCTTTCTCCGGTACATTTGTTTCAATTGTATTTTTTGTATTGTACACCACTTTGGGCCCCCAATGGGATACAAAAATATAAAATAAATAGCAGTAAGTAATCTCTGAAAATCCTCAGACAATCCTTGCTTATTCTGGCACATTTTTCATCCTTGCACAAGATGGTGGGAGCGGGACGAGTAGCAAGGGCAGAGGGTGATGCAACAGATAACCTAAGTGACAGGAGCGTTCTTCAAAGCACTCTTTCCCCCTGAAGTGGGTCAGCCCCGTAGGCATTTCCTGCACAATGTTCCCAGTCTTTGCCAATCAATACACTGTCTCTGTACTCTGCTAAGAGTTTCTAGATAGATGTGAGAAGACACAGAGATTGCTCTATATTTCATTCTTTGCTCAGGAGTTACACTTGTTCCATTGGAGAAAATGTTTAAGGCTAGGGGGTCGGGGCAGAGGCAGCGGCTAACCCACCCACATCCCACACATATAATAGGCAGTGAATACTAATAAACATTTGGTTCTAATTTGGCAGAAGAGAAAAATGGCTAAAAAATGCTAAAGCCCCCCCCCCCCCGCCCCTTAAGTAGTCATAAATAGGCTAGATTCAATTAATAGAACTGGATCCAAATGCTCCCTTTCATTCACACAGCTTTTTTTTCCCCAGTGGAAGAAAAAGCTTCCTTTTCTCAGGTGAAAATCTGACTTAGTACTGAAACTTAACCATATGAAATAGAAGCTTAGTGTGGCTGACTTAAATGGAGTTTACTTCTATGACATGTGGTCAGTATCCAGTTGAAAGTCAGCTTTGGGATGATTTTGCATGACTTCTGTGATTGTTTTTCATCAACTGGATTTGGTGCCAGCTCCTACTGCCAGCCCAGACTTGCCACCTGATCCAGCACTCACCTTGCCCCAATTGAGCACTGGACAGACCCCACTGTGCCAATGACAAACCCACTGCCCGGGAGAGGTTCTGGATGCCACCGCCCCACCAGCAGTGCAGGAAATAGTGCCAGGGGACAGTGCAGAAGTGGAGAGACAGCAGAACCCACTGCCTGGGCTGCAACAAAAGACGCTGGCCAGCCCACTTGCAGTGGAGGCAGAGGCAGCATGGAGCAGCTGAGAGGACAGGCAAGAGAAAGAGGCCTGCCCAGGAAAGTGGTCAGCTGGTCCAGTCCTGACTAACACGCAACCCAACACCATGGCCAAGACAGCCACCACCCCAATTAACAGCCCTTAAAGGGGCGGATGACTCCTTGAGCCAGGGGGCCAATCTGCAGGCTGGTAGTGCCCAATGAGTGGCCCAAGGACCAATAGGGCTTGGTAATGGCCCTACCCAGGTGGAAGATGGCAGCAGCGGGGAATAAAAGGGGAGGAAGTAAAGCAGGTGGGTGGAAGAAAGAGAACAGAGGAGAGAGAGGAGGAAGAGAAATCTTTAGGGATCAAGTAGAAGGACAGTCTCAGCAGAGAAGCGAAGGTGAGGGAAGAGCGGGAATGTCAGGTGCCAGATCCAAACCTGTCTCATCGCTGGCCTGCAGGTGTAGCACCGGGTCTACCAGGAGTGAAGCATAGGCCCTGCAAGTATGGCCAATAGACACCCAGCCACAGTACAAGCACGGGACCACCCATGAAGGGAAGGAGTGACGACTCTGGGCCTCAACCCAGGATTAGCACAAGGGGTAGTCCACACTTACAAAGTTACATTCATCTCTATTTTATTGCCATAGCTTCAATTTCATTCCAACAAAACCAAGTCACCAGCAGCTTAAATAAGATTTCTTAAATAGCTGTATCTCCACTGTCAGATCTCACTGTCCAGTTTACTCAACTATAAGCCTTGAAATGATGCCTACTTTGCAAAGCAACAAGTACTTTATTAGCCGTGGCTATGCTAAACTCCGCTGCTTCATATTGATGTATTTGGGGCTGTGTAGGGATGGGTGGAGGAAGGGGAAAGTAAGGATGATGTATGAGTCTGAAATTGTGTGCATCGAGGAATGCTGCTGTTAATTTCGTTGTGCGTGCACAATGACAATAAAATGCTTATGCTTATGCTTATGCTTATACTTTATGAAAAAAAGAAGCATGATGTAAATAAGGTCTTGTATATCTTGCCTCATCATCTATTGCTATAACTATTCCACAGCCTTCTCTATCGCTCTCTTTCTGATCAATTGTAAATAAATGAGCCTGTTTTATTACAGAGCTTTGATTGTAAATTGTGAAAACATTTGCTGGCTTTTTAATGTTCAGGCAGCTGGCAAAACAAAAACAAAGAGAATGCCTGTACTTTATTACTACTATCCTAGCTTGCTGAAGTCCTGAAGTCAGTCATGAAATTACCCAATATTTATTCCTGCCACTACCAGTATTCAATAAGCAGTGCTTTGCTCCTTGGAAACCTGCTTAATTATACTCCTGTCCCAATAATATCAATCACGACATTGTGAACTTTTCAAACATACAATGTGTTTTTATATTTAGCCTCTTACTTGCTCTCTTCTGTGACTATAGAGTGACATGCAACATTAGGTATCAAGAAATAACCTCTTTTTTTAAAAAAATTATTCATTGTTCAATTTGCATCCCTCACTTTCCTGGCCCAGGGCAACTAACAAACACAATACAGTAAAATTAGAGTAACACATTATATATGAGTTACACTTAAAAACCTTTTTAACTTTACTGTTCCAGATGGTGCCTTTAAAACCTTAACAGTTCCAGGAATAACCAATCAGAATAACCAATAAAGGGGAGGTGTCGTAGGCAGACCCTCACCAAGCAGTTGGAGGCAGCTCCCAGCTGGTTCAGCAGTTTAATATAATCAAAGCAACAAGTACAAAAGGGTGTAACAGAGCCAAATCCAAAGTTCAAAACAAGATCAAAAACAGGTTCAAGCAACAGAAGCAGAAACAGTGGCTTTCAAGTCCATGCACAACATTACTGCCACAATACAGCATGACTTCCAACCAGTGGCGAAGCTATAAGGGACAGGGGTGTGTGCCGTGCACTGGGCCTGAGCCAGTGGAGGTGGAAAATTGCCCCTGCCCCCTCACCCCGCCCCACCAGCCTGGTTCATTTTTAGCCGGCAGAAAGCTATTTTCAGCCGGCCAAAAAAGGTAAGTGGGGGGGAGGCAGAGGCAGGGCCGTGGGGGTGGGGGCAGGGCGAGGCCCTGGGGTGGCATCCAGGCACCCTTTTGCCCCAGGTGCCATTTTCTCCCCATACACCCCTGCTTTCAACCACTTCTATACCAAACGTCCCACCCACCAATGCAAAAACCTCATGAACCTGTATAACTCCAGTCTGGATCTTGCAGTGACTTCTCATTGAGACCAGATCACCCAAAGTTGCTAGCCTGCTGCTGTGTCTTCTTTCCTGCAAACCAGCACACAGCTTCCTCCAGTGTTGCTCCTGGAGCTCTCGAGACAAAGGGGGTGAAAAAGTTGGCACAACCTCCCCCGGTTTGGTGTCAGGAGGTTGGGAATCTCAGAGTGGGGGCCTGGCTGCAGCTCCCAGCCTGCATGCTCTGTCTAAACCTCTGGACCTGGTCCTGAGGGGACTACTAAGGGTTCTGCTTGAGCCTCTAGGCCAGGTCCTGCAGGTACTACTGGAAGTTCAGGCTCTGAACCTGTAGGCATTCCTGGGACTCTGGGGCCCAAGCTGTGTCCTCTCCCATATCTGAGTCTTCATCTGGTGAGTTCCTAGTCATACTGGGCTAGGTCGCACAGAAAGGGAGAGAAGAAGGAAGGGAAAGGACAAGAGCAAAAAAAAAATATAAAGGGGAACAACTACATGGAGGGGGATAGCAGAGGCCAGCTAAGATGAAAAATGTCACTTTCCTCAACCATAGTTCTGGTGGAACATCTCAATCTTTCAGACTCTGTGGAATTAAGCCAAATTCATCAGAGCCCGGATCTCATTTGATAGTTGTACAGTAGTGAAGAAGAAGAGTTTGGATTTATACCCTGCTTCTCTCCTGTAAGGAGTCTCAAAACAGCTTGTAAACTCCTTCCCTTCCTCTCCCCATAACAGACACCTTGGGAGGTAGGTGGGGCTGAGAAAATTCTGAAGAACAGCAACTATTCTGAAGAACAGGAATATTTAGTGGGTCTTTGACTAGTGGTAATAAATTGAGGGGGTTATATAATGATAATGATGATGATGATGATGATGATCAAGAAGAAGAGTTTGGATTTATACCCTGCCTTTTTCTCCTTTAAGGAATCTCAAAGGGGTTACAAACTGCTCTCCCTTCCTCTTCTCTCAACAGGCACCTTGTGAGGAAGGTGGGGCTGAGAAAATTCCGAAGAACAGAGACTAGCCCAAAGTCACCCAGCAGGCTTCATGTGCAGGAGTAGAGAAACAAATCCAGTTCACCAGATAAGAGGCCGCTGCTCATGTGGAGGAGTGGGGAATCAAGCACAGTTCTCCAGACAGTTTTCTTGAAGAAAATGCCATTGATAGCAAAACTATTCACAGAAATTGTTCATCTACTTCATTTGTATCCTGCCTTACTCTCCAGTGGGAAACCAAAGCCCAGTGGCACAGCGCCCACGGGGTGGGAAGGGGTGTGAGGCCCTGGGCGGAGCACCGATGGACATGTGGCCGTGCCGAGGAGGGGGCATGGCGGGGGTTGTTCCAAGGTGTTCTGGGGGCAGGGGGGGCAGGCGACGCCGCAGCAGGGGCGCAGGCCACGCGTGCGCCCTGGGTGCAATTTCCCCTTGCTCCACCTCTGTCAAAGCCACTTCCACCTCCTCTGTTCCATTTTATCCTCATAACAACCCTGTGAAGTAGATTAAGCCAAGACTATATGACTGGTCCAAGGTCACCTAGCAAGCTTCCACGGCAGAATGGGAATTTGAACTCACGTCCTACATCACAGTCTGACAGTATGAACTACTGCACCACTCTGGCTCCATAATATTGTTTGTCCTGTGGAAGACATGGTATGCTTGCTCAATTTTTCCAAATATTTTGTGTTTGGATCCAGTTGATAGCCCAGAACTACTATTTTAAACAACATGTTGAAGTGGTAGTTTCCCTTGGGAGGTAAATTATATTTTTCTAGGTCTCTTCCCATTCAGAATTAGGAAGAGATAGAACGGAACCCAGCTTCTCCTTGTATCTCTCACATTTTACCTGTTCAACAAACTAATGCACTCAACAAGAAGGCATTTAGATGCCCCTTTCCCATTCCCCCACAAATCTGGTCCAAAGCCATAAGTGTTCCACCCCATTTCACTCATTCACCTACTGGCAATTATGCAGAGCATCAAAGACTGGCCACATCTTCTTGAAACACAAGCTGAGATTGTCGGCATGGCCAGGATGCCTATTAATGCTTCATTTTTAGTTAATTACCTACTGAGAAAAGAAACATTTTCCTTATTTGTTGGACAAAAATAGCTCCACAATCATAAGCGAAAGTCAGGAAACAGTGGGAAGCAAAACGATTATTGCTTTTCTGCCTGTTGGCATAGCAAAGAGTGCCGGCTGCAATTCATTGATGAGAATTCTGGATGGCCTGTTTGGAGCAACACAAGCTGTACTGTAGATTGTCACAAGGGCTTTCAAACTTTATTGCAAAGACCTCCCTCCGGAGCTCAGTTCTTCCTCCCAGAGATTCCCCATTCTCTCTCTCTGTCTATCTGTGTGTGTCTGACACACATAAAAACATATGGAGAATGAAATTTTTCTACCACAGGTTGAATTGCAATTTGCATTTCTAGCCAGTATCCTGCCTCCCACCTTAAGATTCTAGCAGAGTGGCTGGAGATCAAGGAAGGGAGGACAGTTGTATGCCTCACCTCCCTCCTTACTTTGCAAAAGAATCACAAAAGGGTAATAAAAAGAAATAACAGGAAGCCTGAAGGGGGGAGGAAGAGAGAAACAGAAAAAGGAACAAAAAGAAGGAAAATCTGAAGGGGGACTGGAACCAGAAGCTTAAGTACTTACCAGAATTCTTGACTCTACAGTGCCTGCTGCTGCTGTTGTAGCAGAGGAAAACCCTTCTATGAAGATAGACAATGATAAGCCTTGTCTTATCATTGTCCTGCCCCCTTTCTGTAAAACTTGATGGGTGCCATATTTGGGAACACTGACATAGAAGTTCAAGCACACAGTTTCAGAAAACCACAGGCTACCAAATTTGTTATCTATATTTTGAGAATATTCAATTTCAAATGGGCATCTAAACTTGGCTAAAAATCCCAGTAAATGAGGTATCACTAACAAAAATAAGTCAGGTTTGAGAACGTAAGTTAAAGCTGTTTCATTTGGTTTCTATCAGCACCCAGATTAAAACTGAGCGATACCACTCAGCTAAATTACGAGGTAGGTTTAATGAAACAATCCAATATAAAATTAATACTGTGATTGCAGTTCCCCCACAGTTGATTTGTAGTCGTGACCGTCAAATTAGGAACACTCTAATGCACTGATGCATTATTTGCCTGCTTAAGGTTTTTATATGCATAAAAAGGACTCTGAAACCCATGAGAAAAAGAGCACGCTACAGGAAACAGGCTCCAAAAAGTTATGTTTCAGGGAAAAAGGAGCAGAGCCAAGGGAACTAATTAGGATGGAGCTGCCTTTCCCAAAGACTTGACCTTAAACCCAGTGAGAAAACTGTACAAGACTTCAGATAGAACAGAATTTAAATGAAACCAAGGATGTAAGTTGGATTGGGTTGCACTTGCATCAGACATGAAGCAATGAAAGGGATGCACTGAACCTTTAGCATGGGATGCAAAAAACAACAGCAACCCACCTCCCCTGTCAATTGCCAGCAATAGAGATGCTCCTGTAATTCCTCCTAATTGTAAGGGTGTGCTTGGAGGCATGTATAAATGTACACAATGTGATGCCTCTAAGTTAATTAACCCAGCAAGGGATTCTCAGTCGTATCCCATTTGCCAACTAACCCGCTTGTTGCCAAGAACCCTGCTGGCATGCATAGAACACCTTCAGGCAGGCATGACAGGTGTCAACGTATGAGCACAAAAGGAAAACAATCTGTCTGGTATCACTGCTCATATAGCCTCACTAGTTTCTCTGTATCATCTGAAGAGGAATCTGGCTCTAGATTCCACCTGGCTATAAAAGGCACAATACTCACCTACACAATTGTCTTCCCAGCAAATCTTCCCTGAATGTAAGACTAGGCTCCAAGCCCTCTGTAGTTAATGGAACCAGTTCATCAGATATCAAACTCCATCCACAAGCACATATGAAAACCCAGAAAGCCAAAATCTAGTTTGCATATCCGTGACAGATAACAAACATAGTTTGAGTGTAGTTTGAGTGGACTGCTCGAAAACTTACACTTTGGAGTGGGGGGATGGAATTTCTTATTAATCCCTACAAGCAAAAAAACCCCTCAAGATGATTCAGAAATAGTCTCGTAACTTCTTTAACTTGAAAAATATACACAATCCAATATTCAGCATTACTTCACCCCCAGAAGTATCTTCTAGACTAGTGCTTTAAGGATACAATCTGTTATATCAGAAAAACTGATATAACAGAAAAGCTGATATAACAGAAAAGGCAAAGGTAAAGTCACCTACCAAGTCAGCCAATTTCCCACTAAATCTAATATAGCAGGTTGCAAAAAACCTCTGTTAAATCAAGAAAAGTGCTTTAAATACCTATTGGCCGAGGTAGCAAGTCAATGCTGTTTTCTCAAAATTACATTTAAAATGTTAAAAGGGCTTAAGCTGCAGCAGGAAAACAATTAATGTATTGGCAATTATTGTAATTATTGTTAAAACAAAAGGAATCTAGCATCAGAGACTGTTGAACAATTCTAGCAATTTTGATATAAACAGCGCTATATCAGATTCTACCACTACATAGGATCTAGTATTGTAGTTGCCAGTCATCTGGCTAATCCACCATCCTGAGAAAAGGGTGGGTAGATGCACCAGTAATAAGAAAGCCAATTCTTTTTGGTTTTCTTAGTCATTTGGTTACGGCAGCATCTGCCAAAATTCAAATACATTTTTAGCATTGACTCATCTGGTTGAAGCAAAGATGCCAGGCCAGAGACAAACTGGCAACACTGAACAGAAACAGCCTACCCAAGAAGACCATATAGATAGATAGATAGATAGATAGATAGATAGATAGATAGATAGATAGATAGATAGATAGATAGATAGATAGATAGATAGATAGATAGATAGATAGATAGATAGATAGATAGATAGATAGATAGATAGATATAGATATAGATATAGATATAGATATAGATATATAGATATCTCTATCTATCTATCTATCTATCTATCTATCTATCTATCTATCTATCTATCTATCTATCTATCTATCTATCTATATATATATATATATATATATATATATATATATATATATATATATATATATATATAAAACCTTTGAAACACTTCTATAGGTTTTTATGTCCTAGGTTTTTATGTCCTTGGCTTTGATGTTAAAAATGAAAATGTATTCGGCAAAAGAAAATAACTTGAAGAGAATTGCCACTATATCCATCAGGCTCTTGGACAGCTAAAGAGTATAATTTGTCTTCACCAAAATCATCTAGCTTTGAAATTCAAAGTGTTTTGTAAGTTATTTGCTTTCCATGAAATCTGCTTTTCTCTCTAAAGGCCGCTCTGATCACCTGCCCAGTGTGTTGGGCTTACAGTCATTACATAGGTATGAACCCATTCACTTCCATTTTTCCCTCTCACAAAAATGTCAGTTCAGAGAAACATAAATAACTCAGCATATTTATTTCAATTTCGTTATGCCCAATAAATAAAATGTATGAGCTAAACAGATTTCTGCAGGACTTTGCCACTTTCTTCAGCCATTTTATTATTTCACATGGATGTGCTCTACCTTGTTATACTCCAGCAAATTCCATAGAAAGAAAGAAAGAAAGAAAGAAAGAAAGAAAGAAAGAAAGAAAGAAAGAAAGAAAGAAAGAAAGAAAGAAAGAAAGAAAGAAGAAAGAAAGAAAGAAAGAAAGAAAGAAAGAAAGAAAGAAAGAAAGAAAGAAAGAAAGAAAGAAAGAAAGAAAGAAAGAAAGAAAGAAAGAAAGAAACACCTTCAGCTTTTGTCTTATACAAGTGTCATCTTGTCAGACAGAATACTGGTTTAAGAAGACAGAAGATCCATGATCCAAAATCTGTGCAAAACATCTAAGATTATCTGAGAGTGTTTCAATTTTATTTACAGGGTACCTATCCAGAAACCTGACTAGATGACTAACAAAGTAAAACAAAAAAGGCTTGCCAACCTCCAGGCAAGGCCTGACGATCTCCCATAATAATAATGTTCTCTTGGAGAAAATGGTTTCTCTGCAGGGGAGACCCTATGGCGTTAGACCCCTCCTCTTTCCAGATGACACCCCCAAATCTCTTGGAATTTCTCAATCCAGAGTTGGGAACTATAAAGCAAACCATGAACGATAAAACATAACATCACAAAAAAAGTCTTAAAAGCAAGCAATACAGTTGATGATAAAATCCCTGGAAAAGGGCCTAAAGCAGCATAAGCTACTCCCCAAAGCAGCGGTGGGATTCAAATGATTTAACAACTGTTTAATTTATAGCAACTGTTTAACAATAATTTAACTGGTTGTTCACAAGCACCATTTTAACAACCGGTTCTGCCAAAGTGGTGAGGATCTGCTGAATCCCACCACTGTCCCAAAGAGATACTGGCCACATACCAGCCAGCTTTAAAATGATGGGATAAAAGTTCAATTAAAAACTTAGTTGAAGAGAAAAGTTTTAGCCTGGTGCCAAAATGACAGTAGGTTAGGTGCCAGGTGAGCCTCATAAACAGGCTTATAAATAGCACGAGCCATATACCGAATCTTTTAGACAGAGTTGCAACAGAGTCACACGAAGGTTTGCTATGAAGCTGCAAGAAAGAGGCTCTCTAGAGGCAGGAAAAGATTTTAGACCTTGAGCCCCAAATTATCTGCTGATCTTCTGTATAGATCTGGATCCAGGGGTGGGGAAGGCATGAATGTTGCCTGTCTGCCAGTGTTATTGTTACTTTAAAAGCAGACCTTACAATTCAGTTTTCACCATGCTCCACACAAAGCGTTTCTTCTGACTGTACTGCAGAACCAACAACTGGTCTGTCTGAGCAAAGAGGGACTGATTCCCAATTCAGATGCTTCCTTCCTGTTGGTGAGTGAAGGCATGATGTTTTCACGGAGACTATCGTATTATGAATACCCTGAGGCAACCACATTCCCTTGTATAGGAAGATGATACCCCATCCCATAATATACCAACAGTACACTATGACAGTCTGGATCAGGGATGTGGCATGAGAGTTTAAACCTTCCCTCCTACACTTTTTCTGGATCTCAGAACAGTGTGTGTGAGTGTGAGTGTGAGTGTGAGTGTGAGTGTGAGTGTGAGTGTGTGTGTGTGTGTGTGTGTGTGTGTGTGTGTGTGTGTGTGTGTGTGTGTGTGTGTGTGTGTGTGTGTGTGTGTGTGTGTGTGTGTGTGTGTGTGTGTGTGTTGGGGGGACGTTAGGGTCGGGAAAATGTCTTCAGATGAAAAGATTAAAATCACCTTCCTCTCACACAATGGCCAATTATGGACAAGGTCTCTGCCAGACAAAGTTTCTTGTATGGACATATTCTCTGAGCCCCGTTTTCATGCTCCATTCTCCTTACGGCTAGCAAGACCAATTGTAGTATGACTGCAATGTCCTTCACAGCCAGAGCTGGGCAGATTCGCCAGTGAGTTTTGCCCAAGCATTTCTCCTCTGGCCATAGCCAGTTTACCTAGCAGCACTCCTCCCACTCCCTCCTGCTGTCTTTCCATGTCTTCCCCCCTTGGCCTCTTCCCTATTGATGATGACTCTTCCTTTAAACAATATTAAATTTCAGGGCTTATTGGGCACATTGGGAAAGGGACAATCGGGAATCTGGAGAGCTTTGGAAAAGGTAGCTTGCTTTGTCCCTTTGCGGTTGGCACGCCACCATTCCTTCCCCCTCCCTTCCTGCCACAGAAGAGAATTCATGACCCAGCGCTGAACAAACAATGATTCCTTGTTAAAAATGTATGTAACAATATATAGATATAGCTCAGGTCATTGTGGTGAACATGGGAAGTCATTCAAATCAGTTTTGATTAACATATGGATGTTGTGGTGTGTCTCCGGAGAGTTTGTGTATGATTTGTCCTAACTTGGTGTACTGGATTCCTCGTTGTATTGCTGTTTATCATACAAACATACTGTATGCAGAATTATTTATGCCTAATAAAGGTTTACTGTACTATATATAGATATAGTGATGTCAATGCAACACAACAATGGGAAAATTATGCTTCTTTTTCTGAAGGGGGAGGCTTTCTGGTGCCTTTTCTCTCTTGGTGACATGCCAAAATCACAGATCCCCTCCCGCTCTTACACCCACCATCCTGCTCCACTAGAAGGTGAGAAACCACGAGGGGAAAGGACAGTGGATAATAATAACCAACATGGCCTGAAACAAAAGACTCCGTGGCGAATTTTGGACCATGACAAGCTTGCAATGCATAATGGGCCTATGACTGATCTAAATTGCAATCACCTTCACTTCCACCACTGTTAATTAGCAGTACAAATGTTTAGGCTAGCCATTGATGGATTCTGCAACATTTCCACCAACCTGGTCCTTAGATAATTGGAATAATTAGAAGGCACAGTTATATTTGTCTCCCACTGTCACTCTCTGCTTTGTATCATCCACAATTTTGCTTACACTTCTGGATGCCTTGCTGCACATAAATATATACTTTCGTTGATTGTGACAGGCTTGTATTTATTATGCAAACAATGACTGGTAGGTAGGTAGGCAGGAGGGCAGAAAAATGCCTACTAAAAATGCATCAACCTCCAATGTCTCATTCAGCTGCCTTCTTACTTGAGCTCTTCAGTTTCACTAGATAACTAGGAAATTCAAAGAAGGCCTATAAAGGCAGCCCATAAGAAAGGGTAAAGCAGCCTCATACGAAATTCAGATGGTGGATTTTTTAAAAAAGCCCTCAGTAGTAGCCCTGTAACCCCTCAAAGCTTTCTGCAATGGAGGAATCGGTTGCCTGAACTATAGCCAAGGTGGGAAACTGGAAGAAATTAGCAGGAAAGAATTGGCTGCCCCAAGGAACTGTAATTAGGTTTGTGGAATCAATGCAGGGTCCACCAGCTTGCACACCGAGACAGATGAGCAAACCACATTAGTAGCATTTGCTATTCTGACAAGGATGTAGGTGGGGGGGGGGGTTTCCCTCGGGTTCAAACTCCCCCATTACATGTCTGAAACTCCGCCCCCCATTTGTGGTTTTTTTTGTATATTTTAGTGTTTTTTTTGTTTTTGGCTTGCTGGGGGTGCAGTTTGTAGGCTAGGAGCACCAAAATTTCAGAGATTTGTTGGGAGACTCTCCTGATGATACCACCCAGGTTTGGTGAGGTTTGGTTCACGGGGTCCAAAGTTATGGACTCCCAAAGGGGGTACCGCATCCCCCATTGTTTCCAATGGGAGTTAATAGGAGATGGGGGCTACACATTTGAGGGTCCATAACTTTGGACCCCCTGAACCAAACTTCACCAAACCTGGGTGGTATAATCAGGAGAGACTCCTAAAGATACCCTAATAGTTTGGTGCTGCTAGCTTAACAATTGCACCCCTGACAGCAGGCACCCCCCAAATTTCCCCAGATTCTTCTTTTAAATCCACCCCCAGTTTAAACATTGAAAGTGATGCTGTTTCAGGGTGGGGGAGAATCCACCCCAAAACAGCACCACTTTCAATGTTGTTTTAACTGGGGACCCCAGATTCTCCCTTTAAGGTGGATTTAAAAGGAGAATCTGGGCTCCCTAGTTTAAACACTATTGAAAGTGATGCTGTTTGGGGGTGGATTCCAGCATCACAGCAGCCACTCATTGGGGGGGGCACAAAACTCAGATTTTGCAGTGGGCTCCATTTTCCCTAGCTATGCCTCTGCCCAGGGGGAGGGCAGAAGAGACTGCCGGCTGAAAGCCTAGCCAAGGGAGGGGGCGGTGGGCAGGGGGGTCTGCTGTTCCTGGCCTCGGAGAGCTGCTTTTATAAGCACTGATGCCGGGAGTGGGGCTTGAGGAGGCATGTCCCTGCTCCAGAACCCTCCCATGAACAATCTATACCTACGTCACTGTATTCTGAAAAGCTTCAATTGACACACTCTTGTTTCTTTTTAGAAATTGTTTAGTCTGAATGTACATTCACTTGTATCCTACCATCATTTTTCACTGATGAACCAAATGTTCGCAGATCTTTTGTTTTTACTGCAGACCCCCATTTTGTCCCCATCCTCTTTTTGAGGGTCCCTGCTCCCCTGCAACAGAATTTCAAGGGTCTTAATGGGGTGAAGTGGAAGGAGAAAGTACTCTTCAGGCATTTTTGCAATGGTTGCAGTTTGTTAGATTCACGTTGTTGATACATTGCTGTTTTTGCAATCCGTCTCTTTTTTTTCACCTGTTCTGTAACAGTAAAAACAGAATATACATATTTTAAATAAACAAAATAGCTATTAATTGTTAGACAAGATAGAAAACCCAGGTCAAGATCTGAAGAACCTTGCAATTCATTCTGCCCAGGGACTATAGTTTTACAAGGGCAGCTTATGATGAAGGATTACAATATATACAGGACATGATCACATGAGCACCAGTCTGTTGAGGTCAGCATTGTCCCCTCTGACTGGCAGATGTTCTCCAGAGTTCTATGTCATCTGCTACCCATCCCTTTAACTGGAGTTATCAGGATTGAACCTGTGATCTTCTGCATTTAAAACATGCTATTCAACCACTGTGTCACTTCTGAAAACCATTTGCTATTCAGTGGGAAAAGGCATACTTCCCCATAGAGTACATGTGACTTCTTGCAAGAAACAACCCTGACAATAAACACAGCTGCTACCATGACAATGAGTACAGAAAATTCACCTTCATGGTAGAAAACCTACAAAATGACTACCAATGTTTTCCATACAATTTCAGCAGCCTTTTTGAATTTATTCAAAACACTTTTATTCCACCATTTCAGACAGCTCAAGGTAACTTTCTGTTTCCTATGAATTACCCTTAAAACATGAATCAGAGCAAATATACCCTTTTAAGGTTTGTTTGTTTTCAAGACAATGTAGGATTACTGGGCTGTCACAATTATCAATTTACCTTACTTTAAAAACAAAAAGAAGAATTTTTTTCTCACTGGGGACATTTCAGATTTCTCAGCATTCCCTGTGTTGCATCATTTTTTATTCCTAATGAGATGTACAGGGCAGTAGGACTTTCTGATTAAGCCAGGAAATAAATCAGCACTCAGTTAAAGAACCTGCAAAGCCAGATGCAAATGACAGTAATTCATGCTCTAAGAAAAGGCCTTGAATATTTGGCAGATGAACAATCCCATATTCCATTGCTATGAAGTATGGAAACTGAACTGTGAAAACTTCATTACTCACTCTCTCTGCTTTAAACTCTTAGGGATATAAAAGACAGACACACACACACACACACACACACACACACACACACACACATACACACACACAAACCCTGCAACTAACAGAATCTGTGCATTTATATTAGCACTTTATATCAGTGGATCCTTTCTTCTTCTTCTTTTTTTACTTCCAGGCATTATAATTAACAAGAAGAAAAAGGCAAAACTTACATCCAAGAGACAAACCTTTAAAAAACCACTTCTCTCTTACTTGGGCATTATATCATGTTAAGCTTTTCTGTTTGAACATCTAAATGTTTAAACATCTAAATTTCCATCTGGCCAGCCGGACTGACTTGATTGTTATTTTACTGTTACCATCATTCGCCTTCCGTGGGTATGGTGGGGAGAATGGGATGTCACCATCTGTGCTTGTTTTAACTTGTTTATCTATGTAGTGGCTTTATGGTTGTTTTTATTGTTCGTCCCCCTGAGTCTTGTTGGGAAAGGTGGGATATAAATGGAAAAATAAAATAAAAATAAATGAATCATGTATTTGTTTTCAATTATTCTCCATATGCAATTGGTTCCTTGCTTTGTTAAAAAATGGGTCTATTCCATCATAATGGCTTGTTTTGTTTTATATAATTCTACTGGCGAATCCTTACTGCAAATGTGTCAATTAGCAAGGCTGCCACCCAAGGAAGAACCATTTCAAGTGAGAGGTTTATCAAACATAGTTCCAAGGGAACACTCTCATAGCAGGTTGAAATGTATCCTTAGGTCTGATGGCTCTTTTTAAACAAACAAACAAACAAACAAATAAATAAATATTTGGGTAATTACAGCATAGAATTTGTTCTCATCCTAGGTCCTAAGGAATAGGTTTACACTCATGCTACCACCTCAACATCTTGTTAACCTTGACATGTTCCTGAAAATTTGTGTTTAGATATCCCTTTAGAATTCTACCAAGGATCTGCAATTCACAGGTTTCTCTTTATTTGAAGCCATGTAAATTCAGTGGGACTTAAACTGGTTTAAATGTGTATCACAGACTCCACCTGCCAATTCTCTATCCTGTACCCTACAAATTGTGGAACTAATTTGTAGGCAATTAAATGATGGAATTGATTGGTGACTCTGAGGTCTGATCTGAACATCAGGATCACTCATGCTGCTGCAAACTTCATTTGTCAAACACACCTTTTAACTTAAGGTCTATGTGGCATTTCAAATCTATGCCATAGTCAAGTCTCCTCAACATTTCTACTACCCTACCCCTTCTAAGCCAGGCTTGCTAGTTAGAATGCCGTCTCTCTCCATCTGCCTCTCTGTGTCAGTTTTGGAGGCAACCCCCCGAGGAGCACGTTCACACCGAGAACCATTCTTCTTTAAGCACATTTTGTCTCTTTGAAAGACACTGTTTTGCACCTTTAGAAGTGCCTAGTGCCAGAGAAAGTACACTGCACAGCACAACACAACAAAGAAAATCCAAACCGAGGTATTTAGAGAGAGCTCATTGCTGAGTGAGCTGTAACACATCATCATCGTCAATACCTTTTTATTGGCATGGAAAATACACATATGAATTAACAGTTATTAAAAAGAAATAATATGTATATTATGGCTTAAAATCAAGATACAAGCTAAATACAATATTTGGCTAATTTAGCAGTTTTTAAAATGGGCTTGCTGGGCCAAAACTAAAAATTTTGCTACATCTAGAGACCTTGATGTACAGAGATCGCAGAGCAAAAAGTAGGTCTTATTCTTATCGGGAAGAAAAGGACATTTCCAGATATGAGGATCAATGTAAAGGATTCTAAGTGCAGAGTAAAAAACACAGTTCAGGAGGATATGTTCCACCGTCTCAATAGCCTTTTGCGAACAAGTGCAAATTCTCCGGTGATAAGAGATCTGTAGATATCTGCCACTTAAATATGCCGAGGGGAGTGCGTTCAAGCGGGCAAGAATAAAGGTTTGCCTAAGGTTGGGTGAAAATAAATTTGTAATGTATAATGGAGGACCCTTATTCCAAGGCAGTGAAGTAAAGCCCGGGGGTAGAATGTTCTTCAAATAGTATGGGGAGAGAGTTTGGGTTTCAATATCTGTTATTCTTTGAGTGAGGCTATTTGTTGTTCCTCCATGTTATCGAAGGAAGCCAATGAAAAACCTAGTGATTTTATTTTGGTAGTTATCAGGTGACTCCAAGAAGAGGAAATGAGTCAGACAACATCCTTCTTATTAAGCTACCAGGTTTAGTACGGAAATGTAGGTGTAACCAATATTTAATGTGAGTATTCAAATTCTGGTCTCAAGCAGATTTATGCAGGTTTCTGTACACAAGGAATAATATGTTATGCAGTTTGAAACTCCAAGAAATTTGCAAATGTAGCTTGATTGTATCTTCCTAAGAGATTCTAATGAGGGATTTATCCATATGGGAGCACCGTATAAGGCCTTGGACACTAGTTTCGCTCGATAAACTTTCATAGCTGCTGGTATACACTGTCCACCCTTCACATGAAAAAATCATCTTATTGCTGTTGCACACTGATCGGCCGAAGAGAAAATGTAAGCATAGTGCGTGTTCCATTTCATGTTGTGTTAGAGGCGGATGCCTAAATAGTTGTAGCTTTTAACTTGTTCGATTTTCTATTTGTTAATGAGCCAAGGAGTTGGTTTCCATGTCTTAGTGAAGACCATTATTTTGGTCTTTTCATAATTAATAGTTAGATGGTTTGAGTCACAATAAGACACGAAAGCACGCAACAGGTGTTTTAGCCCAACTTTAGAGAAGGATATAAGGGCTGTGTCATCGGCGTATAGTAAAGCGTTCAGTGGAACATTCCTTAAATAGTGAGGATGAGTTTCTTTTATAAGAAGGGAGGTTGGAAGATCTTCCAAAAATAACTTAAAAAGAAGAGGAGCAAGGACTCAGCCTTGTCTAACACCTTTGTTTGAGATGATACCTGCTGCGCAAAGGCCAGATTGGCTGCAACATACATTGCATGTTGTTGAAGAGTACAATTTTTGTATGAGGAAGAGTAATTGTTTCTCAATACCCAAGGCCATCAATTTATTCCATAGGAGCTGTCTTGGGATCGAATTGAATGTGCTCCTTAGATCCAAGAAGGCAACGTGCAATCTGGTGTTCTGGGCCATGCAATACTTCTCAGCTAGATGTCTCAGTACCAGACAATGATCATAAGTTGAGTGGCCTTTGGTGAACCCAGTTTGTTCTGGGACGAGTAAGGGAGTTGCCCATTTTAAAAGTATCTCAAGTAAGTGGCTTGCATACAGTTTCCCTGGAACCGATAGCAGGCTTATGGTCTATAGTTCAATGGGTCATTTTGGTCTTCTTTCTTGTATACAGGAATAATTGTAGCCTTTGTCCAAACTTGGGGAAGAAGGCCGTTACAGTCCATCCTGGAGAAAAGCTCTGCTAGAATTTGTGCCCAGTTTGCAGCATAGAGTATAAATAGTTCCATAAATAGTCCATCCAGGCCTGGGGTCTTCCTTCTTTTTAATTTGCCAATTAGGTGCAAGATATCTTTCAAGGTGACTGAAGGCCAATTCAGTGGTCTGTCGGAGGAGAATTGTACTACTTCTTGGAACCTGGCATTGACGTCATGAAAGATCTTATTATAATGTTCCCACCAGGATGCGATGGTAATGGAAGAAGCTGGGTTGTATAGATTAGAGTGAGCTCTAACTCAAAATCAATGTCTGTCTCTGGCATACCGACAAATGTCAGTGTGACTTGTCCCACCCAGACCTCTCTTCTCCTTGGCTGCTCTGTCTACCTCTGGCGAGGAAACAAAGACCCTATTGGTTGTAGTGAGTTTTCTGGGCTGTGTGGCTGTGGTCTGGTGGATCTTGTTCCTAACGTTTCACCTGCATCTGTGGCTGGCATCTTCAGAGGTGTATCACAGAGAAAAGTCAGTTACACACTGTGTCCAGTCCCTATTGCCATTTAGCTTCCCAGACAAGGAAATGGAGGTGAAAATCATATCCATCATTCAGATAAGCAAGGGATGGGAGGCACAACTGCCATAATGTTTGATTTGTTGACATGGTAGAAACAGACATTAATCTTAATACAGAAATCAAGCATATTGAGACTACAGAGGAAAATAGAGGAAGAGCTCCCTTGAATTTTCTGGGTCAGCACAATGTGATCTATGGGTACCATGAGAAAAAAATAACCCTGAGATAACTGTACAAATGGCTATTGAAAAACATAGCCCACTAGCTCTCCATTGAACATGTTATCATATACTGCCATGCTGGAGAAATAATTGATGAAAATGTATTCAGAAGCCTTTATAAGCATAGCCATGATAACAGTACTCTCGTATCCTCAGTAGACAATTGTAGCATGATAACTGAAGTAATTTGGAAGGATTTCCAGAGGGAAAAAGAGAACGTAGATTATTATGAGATCAAAAGGAGAGATAAGACAGTAAACGGATGTGAATGGTTCTCTGATCAGAATAATGAGCCTATCAAAAACGAAAATGTTACTTAAACAAAAACTTTTTTACCCATAATTTAAGACTATAGTTTGGTTAACTAACAGTGAGGTTGCCTCTAGGCAGTAGAAGATTTTCTTGGAGGATGTGCAAGTAAGCTACTTCTGTTGTCCTGAGGGAATCTCTGCTGTCTTCAGGGGTCCCACAGCACTTTTGCCAACCCTTGCCCGACTTTCAGGCTTCAGACTTGGAAGGGAAGGATTAGAACAAAACGTCGAAGGTTTTCACAGCCAGAATCAACTGGCAAACAACAATTCCCTGGGGCCATTTCAGGCTGGGAAAATGGAGTTTAAAGTCTCCCTTCCCTCCAACCATGATCCCAATCTGCATTAAGCCCCTGTGCATCTTGGTTTTTAGAAGAAAATAAAAGCAGTTCACAAAACCCCTATTCAGGAACTGAGAAAGAAAACTACAGTAAACACTGTCGCATGAAATAAATATTTTATGGTATGAATGAAGCAAATTGCACAGTAAGTAAGGACTCCAGTGAAACATCACACAAACAGACTTAGTAAATCATGTAGAAAACCCATTATTATTTTGTAGAAGTTGCTTGGTTCTGTTTTTTTTTTTCAAGAAAAACACAGGAATCTATACATGCACAGCAGATGAATTCAATACTTCATTATAAAGACAAAAAGTGCACTTGAAAATGTTAGCCTCAAAATGAAATTAAACTGCAAGAGTTACAAAGATTCATTTTCATATAACCATGTCACAATTTTAAGAGAAGCCTGTTAGGCCACAGTTAATGTTTTCTTCTGGTATGAATGGAGCAGGAGATGTCAAAGCAAGAAAAACGGAATGCAGCTTTGCTTGGGAAAGCTTTCCCAAGAGTTCCTCATTTTTATATAGGAAATCAATTTACATCACTGATAATATCATTCAAATCAGATGACACTATGTGGTTAGAAGGTAATTTACTTTTCTGCCGAAGCAATTTGATAGTTGTTCTGATTTGTGATTTTCATTTTGTTTGTTAATGAAAAAAATTAATGAGCAATGTTACTGGAAGTACAACTTGGAGCAGTGGCATTATTAAACATGTTTCAATATACTGCACATTATGTTGATTGCACAGCCAGAGCCTGAACTTTTTCAGTTAAGAAAAAAAAAATCCAATGTATAATGTACAAGGGAGGACTTCTGGCACCTACCTTTGCACTGATTTGTGTTTTTGTCTAGGATTGCTTTTGTAGATACAATTTTTCCATACCTGAAAAGAAAAAAAAGGATGCTTAGTTTACTGCATTTTAAAGTATTTATGCCAAACACACTTAAAGCACAGGAGGATGTTTAAGCCCTGTTGAAAAAGGCAGCCTTAACAGTCCGGGTTGTAATTGTACAGAACGGCGGAAAAGGTTCCATACGCTGCTGTTACACTACTATTTCAACCTTCAAAGGCAATCCTTATGAAGACAGTTAATGATCTATGTTTGTGCTTTCCTAATCAACAGAGAGACCACTTATGACTGCAGCTTATTTTGGAGATATCAAGACAAAGAGGTTTTGTTGGGTACATTGTTTAAATCAAGTTAAATATCCCCTTTTTTAAAACTATCAAAAAGGGATGAATGATTTTTCATGATAAAGAGAGAAGTACTCTCTAAAATGTGCAGTCCAATGGGGGCAAGTTACGTTAGCCATCTTAAAAGAATGTATATTTCTGGCATTAGAAACTGGGGCGTAGGGTCATGCAAATGGTACTTAAAATCTGTCTATTGCTTCTCTGTTGGCAATGTGACAAAACATAAATACCCCAAAATATTAAACATAATTTTTAAAAAATCACCCCTCCCCAAATTTATCTTTTTTTCCCAAAACCCTAACATAAAATCAAACCAAGAAACCTTAAGATAACATTAAATGTTTTCCCAAACAGCCAGTTTTAGTCAGCTGCAAAAACTCTTAAAAGGGAGAAGTTGGCAGACATGCTTCTGTTAGAAGCGCTTTCTGGATTACAACAGTGCCAATATACAACATGACTCCATGCTTTTGCAGATCTCACAGCTGTGAAAGTAGGACACTGAGCAAGGCTCCCCCTGCAGATCCAAAGCAGTGGGGAGAAAAATATGAAAGAAGGTGTGCCAGAAAGTATGCCAGCAAGTCTACAAAGAACATAATCACAAGGACTTGTAATCGACCCCAGAAGTATTTAGGCAGCGTTACAGCTAGCTAGAATATATCGGCAATACACTCTCTTAGCTAGCATTGACAAGAGACAACATGTAGCTTTCTTCATTAGCTGCCATTTGTGAACCATGTCCAAATACAGCTTCATGTAGAGCACATTATCATAGTCAGGTACATAGTCAGGTTACCAAAGCATGGCTGACTGAGATCTGTTGAAGGAAATTAGAAGCAGATGTTCCAACAAGCAGAAAAATGTCCCTGGCTATTCTTGTTATCTGGGAATCCAACTCAACATGGATCTCAAAATCCAATTCAAAAAGTAACCAGACGAATCCCATATCATAACCATATATTAATGTGCTAAATGTAATCCTATCTTATAAAAACACAATCTCCCAGACTTCGGCTGGGCAACCACCACAACGTTGAAGTCACTTGTCTAGGTAAAGCTTCACTCTGTTAGCCCTTCTTCTGCCAATAATCACATTCAGGCACTCATTCAGATTCTACACAGCTGCTCCTAGATTTGATTAAAATAATATATATATATATATATATTTAATGATCCCATACTCCAGTCTGAGAAACATCTGCTGTTTGCACAACAATGTCGTAATAGAGTCTTAGAAAAATCTACCATGTTCCCTAAGAACTGATCCCTCCCTCTTATAAAAGAAGTTAACATGCTTATGTACATACAATACACTGAGAGGCCTTACTCGTAAATAATTCTAGAAGCCATTTTAGAATACCTACTGCTAAGTATCCCTCCCAGACTCAACAAGGGGGTGAATGCTGTCTCTCCCAAATATAATGAACTGCCCTTGCCTTTTGAATACGCTTTACAACAAAAATCACTCGGGAAAAGAAAGCCATTTTCCAAGAGGAAGATGATCAGTCTTTAGCAGATGTTCTCTGACACAAACCTATCAGGCTCTGTAGTCCAGTATCTGTCTGCATGCTCCCAGGTTCAATCCTCACCATCTCCAGTTGAAGGATCAGGTAGGAGATCATGTGAAAGACCTCTATCTGAGACCCTGGAGAGCTGCTGACTGTCTAAGCAGACCACATAAACTACTCCACCATTGACTGCTTAGTCACTTTGCCCCCTCTCAACAGAACACAAGCTTGAAATTCATCTATCGGTCAGGGTGTCAAACATGTGGCCTGGGGGCCGCATCCAGCCTCTCGAGGGAGCTTGACAGAAAGGGAGGATTGCCATAGCTGGCTTACAGGCCTGATAAGCACTCTCAAGGCAGACACTCCACCCTGCTGGGGTCACTAGTCCAGGCTGTCCCCCCAGTGCTGTTCTGGGGGCAGCCAAGGCAACCCACCTCCACCCTGACTGGCCAAGTCACATAAATGTGATATCAGTCCTCACAACAAGTGAGTATGACACCCCTGCTCTGGGTGTTCAGATCAACCCAGCTAAGGAAGGATTACCCCCTCCACACCCAAACACAACCAGACGGATTGCTGCTTCTTCCCATATGCTGAAAGCAGTCTCGTCTTCATCTATCAGTTTATCATCATTGGCAGAAATATGTTTTTAACTTGTGTAGAGCAAGGATTGTGTTGACGGCACACACCCATGTGAGCAAGGATCAAGGATGGCCTCACATCCTCAAGTCTTTGGAGGTTCTTCATGACATAACTGTTGGACATTATCCATCAAAACCAAAAGAGCAGATGTTTCTGATTACAAAGAAACCCCACCTTGAGCTGGATCCAATCACTGACTCCAATGGTTCTCAAGGTTTTTGAATGAGGACCCATCTGTGGACTTTAGGGGGGGAAGAGTTTGAGACTCACAAGGAAATACTTTCACACAACTTCCCTGTCCCCAACATAAAATACAAGAATCTTACATCAACAAACAATTAACAACATCTACATGTTTACTATTTATAAACTTACTGAATTGTTGAGCTTCATTTCATGGTTATTTCTATGCAGAAACAAATCTAAATTTGCCAACAAACCTCCCAGAGTCTCCTATCCCAGCTTCTAGCTGGCCTTGCCTGCAATAGATTCGCAAACCACTTTTTGGGGTCATTTTTTGCAGTCTGAAAATTGCTGCTACTGTCATGAAAATGAAGAGAATCAACACTGACCTGATAATGATATGTCTATGTTCCACCAACATCCTGGCCAGCACTGAAGACCAGATTAAGAATTTGTCTTGCCACATGGGTAAAGGCATTGCTAAATCCAGTACTTGTCATTTCACCACGGGTTGTTCCGTTGGCCATGAGGTCCTTATTTCTCCTGTCATTTAATGTCGTCACAGCACCCTCTGCCCCCTTTAAAAAAACGTTTAGCTCCTTCCCTCACAGAAATATAACAAAAAAGGCATATCTTCCTGAGGGAAGGAATTAGAGACTTGCTTTAAAAAAAATGAAAGCTGAGAATTCAGAGAACCTGCTAAGCCTATTGTTACAATGTTCTAGCTAATGATATATATTTTAGTACTGTTTTAAAAAAAACCGATGACAATCCAATCATCAAAGAATAAGCTGTAGGGGGGTGGGAGTGTACAGGGCAGAGAAATATGAGGAAAAAGCCGACTCAAAATCAGCTTCCAGAAAAAGAACAAAGTGAAAACAACAGGCATGAAAAATGCATACAGAAATCAGAATGAACTGAAACAGCAAGGAGCTAGAACTAGTGAAAAAACTTAAGTGGAAAAGCCCTGGATTATCCCCTTTTTTCCCAGTTGTCATCTTTAAAACACACTTAAAACATTCCTATCTAATAACATATTTAGACATGGAACTTCTATGGCTTTTCAGATGGACCATTCAGTAACAATGAAAGAGTAAATTTTCAGCTTGCATTCCTTTGGGCACTTAGATTGGCTCCCTCAGCGGAAATTACTGGGGAGCTTCCTTGTGGAGGTCACCCATACATGAATCAATCCTTATTTGTTATGATCCGAGATCATACAGTGGAGAGAGGACACACAGCCTTTGTAAAGGGGAATATGACTCTAATAATACACTCACAAGTTGTATAGTATTTTGTAGTTTGTTTACTATTTTATTGGCTTCATTTCTTTAATGCAGCCTAATAGTGACTCCTAAACCATTTCTGCAAAAAGAAAAAAACATTGGTGTTGCATTAATTAAAATAATTATCTTTTTTGTTTTTTTAAAGATGGAAGGAGGAGAAGGAGAAGAGTTTGGATTCATACCCTCCTTCTCTCCTGCAAGGAGATTCAAAGGGGCTTACAAACTACTTTCCCTTCCTCTCCCCTCAATAAACCTCTCCCCTTGTGATGCAGGTGGGGTTGAGAGAGTTGCAAAGAACTGTGACTAGCCCAAGGTCACCCAGAAGCATTGTGTGTAGGAGCAGGGAAACAAATCCAGTTCACCAGATGAGAGTCCTCTGCTCATGTGGAGGAGTGGAGAATCAAACCCGAATCTCCAGATCAGAGTTCACCTGCTCTTAACCTCTATACCATGCTGATCCATTGCACCGATGTCTCCTGCGACCATCACAGAAGCATTTAAGTGAGATGTTAACTATCATTCAAACTATTTTATTTTATTTTATTGGATTTAATATCCCACCCTTTCTCAGAACAAGGCAAGCTCAAGACAGCTACTGAGTAAGAACAGTCCAAAAAGATACATTTAAAATTATTTGAAACATATACAATGATATCAATAAACAATTCATTAAAACTATTGTACTTATATGAAGTTTATTAGACTTAATAAAAATATATATCCTACACCTGTTTTCTCCCTTTCTGGTTTGAATTTTTCTTAGTAAAAGAAGGGAGGGAAAGAAAGCCCAGGTGGGGGAAAGTGTTTTAGGAGGCCAGACACATTTGAAATGACTAGCTCAATCAAAGGCCCAGTGGAACACTTCTATCTTACAGACCCTGTGAAATGGTTTTAGGTCCCACAAGGCCCTGGTCTCAGCAGACAGGGAGTTCCACCAGGCCGGGGCCAGGGCTGATTAAGGCTAGTGAGGCACATTTGGGGCCAGAGTCTACCAGGTGGTTACTTCCAGAGGTCTGCAATGTCCTTCAGGAAAGGTGGCCTAAAAGATTCAGAATTTAATTGAATTTTTGGCCTTGGTCCAAAGGGGGAATTGTTCAGTCTTTCTGAGATGGCTAAGTATCTGTATCCACTGGTTTTATTTATACATTTCCAATCCAATTAATATGTTGGTTGGGAATGAGTGAGTTAGAACATGTGCAAGAGACTGCAACATGAGGACTGACTCTTAAGATGTCAGGGCTTCATGGAAGTCAAGGTCCATACATTCTGCCTGGTTGTGATAGGGTTATTATGCCAATAAAGGCTTTGGAATTTGAAATTTGATTTGTGATATGGTTGTGATGTACTATAATGAGGTAAGATTGAGAATTATTTCCACAGAAGTCAGTTTCTATAGTTGGTCTTTCAGAATTTAAATTGAACGTAAACTGGCATATAAGATCATGGTTTAGGGTTGTGTCAAGATTTATTAGGAATTTTCTTGTATTTCTTCTTGAGGTTTAGTTTTGTCTTGGTAGGAGTCCTTTCCAACTATTGGTTAAAACTTATACATGGCCCACACATGCCTAGCTCTTCTTATCCTGTTGACGACCATCATTCAATTTGGCAAAGAACAATTGAGAGGGAACTTCAGAAACAAAGCCACACTCCTCAAGCCTTACTGCACCTGGGGTACCAAAGAAGTGAAAGAAAGAGTAAAACAACAGCTTTGGGATCATGCCCTTCAATCAGATAGGGCCCAGGTACACAAATAGTCATTCACTACACGAAATATTTCCAACCTTCAGATTATCTCAGATTTCTTGATATTCCCAAATTCCAAAAAAACTTCGCCCTTGCATGTTTTAATGGTTTACTTTCAGCCCTCCTGAGAGGCAGACAGCACTGTACTCCACTTTTCCATTGATTTTGTCCATGCAATACAGGGAAAGTATTAACATGTTCTGCAGCACTGCCCATTTTATAATGACTTTCAGCTTCAGAACATAGCTCCCCTCTTGTCAGCCTTACCTGGAAAATCTACAGAATCCTTTGTCTCCTTTCTTCTTGCAGAAACCAAATTGCCAAATTTTGCCTGCAAGTGGGTTATGTAAATGGATGACTGAGATTAAACATTCTTCTTCATAGCTGGTATTACCTCTTTACTCTACAACTTACCCTCACGACTTTGTGCTAGCTGTAATCTTTCACCTCCGTCCCTAATTTTATCATTAGCATTATTATCGTTAGAATTATTATTGTTAGCATTATCATTACTGTTGTTATCGTGTCATTATTGTTGTTGCTGTTCTTTTTTAAAATAATTTTATTGTATAGTTTGAAATTCAGTACATTTATACAATATATGCATATTGTTGACATATTCCAAACCATACTTTTCCCCTTTTTTCGCCCTCCCCCTCAATTTTCTTTCCCATTTATTTAAGTAAGCAGCAGTAAGTTCATTCTTTGTACTCTCTTCTCCCATATTTCTTCTTTGACTCCAATGTCTTTCATCCAGTCCATAAAGTTGTTGCTGTTCTTGATCCTATTTTATTTTGATTGCTATCTACTTATTTCTGTAGCTGATTTTGTATCGAAATAGACAATGACTGATTGTTATTGTTGTTGTTATTATTTTCTCACATTATTCTAAGGGTTCAGACAGACTACAACATGTTTATATTTATTCCAACAACTTGTGAGGCAGTTTATATAACATGTTGGATTTAATGGAGAGATAATATGGCAAGCCAAAATCTCATTGAAAGCAGTGGAGCGTCAAGGTTTAATTGTGTGCTTGAGTTTCACAGATTCACTAGGACTTTTTTTGGATTGCTTCCAATATGTCTGCCAAGCCCATCAAGTGGACTTCATGGCTGCCAATTCATTACAGGTCCTCCGTGTCCTTAACACTGGAGTTCTGCTTGCACAAAGCTGAGGTACACAAATCGGAGTATCTTGTTTTCAAGCCATTTATCTTTCCTAAATGAAATGGAACCACACTGGCTTAAATTCAGTTACTCTGTTCATTTGTAGATGCAGCCAGCTTGTCAGTTTGGCAATTTTGACCTTTTTAGTTATATTAACTAAAGCTCCAGTCCTGTGTTCAATTATATCACTTAAATCTCACTGAATTCAACTGGCTTTTGCCAGCCTAACTGTGCACAGGATTGTAGCCTAAGGCAATGTTCAATAGACGGAACTTTCTATGATAGAAAATGAAAATAATGGCCGAATTAATGCCAGAATTTCTCATACAATATGCCTATTTTCAGTTGTCCTTGGACATATCAATCATTTCCTAAACTTCAGAGAGTTTTAGATTATCTTCAAAATGGCACTGTTCCCAAAACATATGCAATCTTCTTTTCCACTAGCATATATTCTATTACTAGTGAATTATTCCAATAAGTTTTTTTTAATCAAACCTGTAATAAGAAATATAATAACAAATGATATAAGATCACCATGCATCTGAAAAAGCAAGAATCAGCATTCCATCGGAGATGCTTACAGCCATCCCTCCTAATTTAAAAGAGGTTTTCATCAGTAACAATAGGTTCAGTTGGAATTTATTGATTTCATTTATATACCCTACTTTCTTTTGTTCTGAAACAAAACCCAAAACACATAGGGATCCCAGGAGGTCCAGCATTTAGATATCAGGAAATGAAACTGCATTTATTGAGTGTGCAACTGAGGTGAAGCTTTCCTCATACACTAGAAGAAATACATCACAGGATCAAGCTAAGGAGAACACATCGCTAATTACTGTGGGTCATGATTGGTTACTATGCTTGTTTTCTATATATTCCAATTTTATACAGTAATGTCACAAGCTGTACCTCTTACATTTAACAAACTTTGGACTCAGTATTTTACAATTATTTTCCTCCAATCCATCCATGCATCTGCCAATTGGGGGTACATTTCATACATCTGAAGAAGTAGACTCTAGTCTACAGAAGTTTATGCCATAATAAATCTAAAGTAAATGGAACAAAACTAAAGTTAACTGTAAATTAACAGAATGCATACTATGCACATGGCATCACTTGTTTAAAATTGCTTCATACTCCCCAGTGGGAATAAATATCTCAATTTAACTGATACTAATATATCTCAATTTAACTGATACTAATACTTTTCATTATCTGAAATATGAGGACTTTATTCAGTTCCAATATGCTGAGCAGGAGCACTGTACTGTACTGGTTTTCTCCCAATGAAATAAGGTGTTACAAGTCACAGACACCGATCCAAGAGTCAGCGTGACACAGCAGAGTATTGGAGAAGGTTCAGAAAGACCCAGGTTCAATTGCCACGAAACTTACTGGGTGACTTTGGGATAGATACTCTCTTTCTGCCTAATATATCGCAAAGGGTTGCTGTGGGGATTACACAATGAGAAACATACGCCAAGCTGAGTTCTTTAGAAGCAGGGTTCATAAAAATGTGCCACACAAATAAACAAATGCTAATTTATGAAAGCATATGTGCTGTATTAATACTGGAATCTACAAATTGTGGATATCCACAGCATCCCGAATCATGAACCAGCAACTATATGCTGTAATCTTTCTTCCCATCCCTAAATGAGTAATTGTAAAGCACTTCCAGTCTAACTGTGTACCCAGAGTGCAGTTTGGAAAGGATATATACATTTCAAAATTAACGTAGCAGAGTATCATATCACTAATTGCCAGAGGAGTCAGTCATCTAATAACAGCCTCAACATTTAATGTAACAGTACTCATCAAGCATTTATGCAGGCTTTCATCCATTTCATTAGAATATACTTGCTAAAGATATTGCTGTTGAAAACATACAAAAAAGGCAATAGCTAGCTACTCCCAAGGACTGTCAGAACAGATGGAATTTTAAAAGATTTAATCCCCTTTCCAATTTTATAGGGGTTTTTTATAGGTTATAACATATTTCCACTTTTTTGCTCTTTCATATACTAGACCATAAACACGGCTACATTGACAAACTGCTAACCCAAGATATCATTCTCCACCTTAAAGGCAACTCATTATGTTTCCCTCTATAGTCAAAACAATAAATGGAGTTCTACACACTAGTTACCATCATGATGCTATGCAAATAACTATTCAGGTGTACGTATGTAAAATTACTTTCTTCAAGGAGACTTCAATACACCTACGCACATTATGTCAGAGCCAAGGATAGAATTTCACTCCTGAATGCTATAATTTCCTGTCTCTTTCTCAGTCTGCACCAGCCCCTAATGCTATATTAATGTCGTTTTTGTGGGTGTGATTGAATTATCTGCAGCATTAGAGGATCTGAGAGTTACAAGAGTCGATATTTCTCAGCACACACTGTTGCTAACAAATGTTCGGTATCAACTCCAAGCTTCCTGATAGCAGTATGAGAAGATGGTTACATTATGAGACAACAAGCACTTTGCTGCTGGCATCAGGCCTGAGCCAGCAAGCACTGTCCATATAAAAGCTTCCACTGAAGTCAGTGAAAGCCCTCTTCAACACAGCCTGCAGCACTGAAGTAAACAGCAAATCCTCAGCATTCAAAATGTAACATGTTGACAGGGTGTGTAGCCAGTTTTCTACATGGAGGACCAGACGTGAACTGTAGTTATACTGCAGATATAAATGATAGCAAAAGGATTGAAACATGGGATAACTTACAGTGCGGGCAAATGGTGCAAAGTGACACCCAAGTCCTTTGAAATCAACCCTACACAGAATTACATCCATCTAAGTCCACTGAAGTCAATAACTTAGAAGGGTATGACTCCACTTAGAGTTAAGGTGGAGAAGGCCTTTCCATGTTCATGAAACCCTTGATACTGATACAGGAAATACTGGAATGCTGACATCACTTCTGATTTAAAAAACTGGATGTGATGTCTTTAGGCACTAAAGACCGTGCAAGCGCGGTCAGGCAAACAGCACAGTCCGGTGACGTCAGGAAGGTCGTCCTGACATCACAGGGAGGGCGGGCCGGGTGGCCTATATAAGGCCAGGACTGCCCTTGCTCGCTCCCCTCATCTGGAGCAGGTCACGTCCCCACCCTCCTCTCCCTTAATTTTTAGTGTTTATTAATGCATGCTGCATGTCATGGCTTGTTTGGCGGGTTATGAATGGGGGATGCTCTATAGGTGGGGGACAGCGGGTGATATATCCGCTTTGATGGAATCTCCATAAGAGTTTTGGGGTGGAGCAAGCTAATGGGTTGTGTGCCCAGACATGGACTTATATGGCATCTGCCCCTGGCAGCAAAATGAGTCTTCAGGAAGTGGCTACTGTCCATCTGGAATCTCTCATAGCTGCTCCAATGTGTGGCATTTTCCTCAGCAGGCGGGCTGGAGGAAAATTTAGGTTACTGGGCGACAGCAATAGGGCTACCCAACAAAAAAGATCAGACCCCCATGCTGTGCTTCATGGGTTGTGTTTAACCTGGAATCAATATGTTAATAAAAGGCTATGGCCAATATTTTTTACCATAACAAACTTGTTGTAGTATGTTTTAAGGGATTGGCAGCAGAAAGGGAGCATTTATTTACTTCTCTCAGACAGCAAAAGAGTTTTTGAAAATGTTGACGCATCCACTATATCAGTTCTGTTTTTTTCCCCAAAAAATGTCAATGCACCTGCACACTGCCAGCACAAACTCAATCCCTCCCTCCCATTTCAGGTGCTGGCAGGCAAAAACCTGGAATTCCAGGAGGGGTTCAGTTTTTAGAGGGAGACCTGGCACCCATAACTGACAACTATGTAAACTTTGCAAATGGCCTATTATGCACTTGTGGTATGCTTTGCACTGAGCGACCAACTCCTTTGGATTGGATTCTTGGTTGCACACATATTTTAGCCTCTTTGGAACTCACCATGGCTCAGATCAGAGTTCTCTGGGGCTTCCAAAAATGGGCAAAGTGCTCCCCCACGCCCCCGTAGAGAAAGGCTGATTCCGCATGGGCCAAAAACAGCGGTGTGAAAACGGTGTGAAAATGGTGTGAAAGGGTTTAAAATAGTGTAAAAGGGTTTATACTGCTTTCACACCGTTTTCATACCGCTGTTTTTGGCCCATGCGGAATCAGCCAAAGTGAAGGAAAGGAGTATGCATGTCACTTGTTTCAGCTTTACCCCTCCTCACTTTTCCATGCCTTTCCCCACCCATTCAATAACAGTTCCTACCACGCTTTGAGCCAGCTGAGCAGCCCAAAAGGTTTCTTTCTACTTTTTAAAAAGACAACCAAAAACAAACAAACAAAAGGTGACAGTCATCACGGGAAGAGGCAGGAAGCAGTGGGCAAGCAAAATGGCTGTTGGCTCTTGATGGGGATGTCTCACAGTGAGAGAATCCCCAGTTTAAATAGACAACTACTGTGAAAAAAATGCTGAGGGGTAAGCACTGCATGCACAATAGGTCTATGAGTGTGCCGTAAACCAAAGACACTGGTCGGCTTCCTCCTTCAGCTGAAGTTCCACTTTGGAATTGGTATGTTCAACAGTGTTTTATTTCATATTTATTGGTGAGCTCAATATACAGCATGCTCTTGTGAAAAGGGCCAACTGTGTTGAAATGGTTTCGCATGACTGTTATTTGTTGGAAGATGCAAGCATAAGAACTAAATAGGGATGTTAAAAGATTCAAAGAATTCACGACTGCAGTAATTATCAGACATTCCTTTTAGCTAGTGCTAAAAAAGCCTAAAAAGTCTAAAGCCCTTCTCCATTATTAAGACCCCCCCCCACTCACATACACACAGGTAAAACAATAAGCAAAAAAATTACTATAGTTATAAAATATTTATTAATTCCTCAGTCCCTCATTACACAGCACAAGGCTATTGTTTCAGGTTATTGGGGACAGCAAAGACAAAAATCACACCACTAAACAGAATAAAATAAAATATGGTCATATTTAACAGCTTTGTACAATAACGACTTGCTCTTTTCCTCCATTAGCAAGAATTACAGGCACATCTTTAAAAAAAACTCTGTACAAGTTCTACAATAGGTAATATAGAATTAAACTGTCTCCCTTGTTTCTCTCTCTTTGAATTGCTTCAATATCTTAGCTGTACTTATTTTTTCTAATAGGTACAAGAAACCATAAGAGTGCCATCCTACCCATTTTAATTCTTTAAGGCTTCCTCCTAAACTGTGTGCCAAGATATATATATGCTACAAAGGGCATGATGTTCTCAACAAGTAGAATATTTTAGTGGTTTAGTCAAACTGTGGAGCAGACATTGTATAATATAGAAAATATAGAACAAAATATAAACATACCCACACTTTCTAACTAAATGAAAAATCCAGACCTTGCATTTACTTATGTGAAAACCGGGGTGGGGGAAGGGGGACTGCACTGAAGATGTACAGACAAAGGTGAGTTGACAAACATATCTTAGTTAAAATTTCAGACATGAAAGAACTGAACACATGGACCATTAATAAAGGCAATCTGGGATGTCCAGGGATTTTTTTTTAAATCCCATTATATACCAAGAGTATTGTTAATAGCACATAAAGATGAGCATGAAAATGCTTCTTCCCATCTCTACATACCTTTTACATGTTTCATTTTTATTCGTTTCTTTGTCCTGAAAGGACTCCAAACAAGATAAGAAACCAGATTAATAATACAGTCTTCATGGCTCAGAAAATAAGGTGATCATTGCATCAGTCCAAAGGCTCATTGAGTCTCGAATGATATTCTCTGCAAGAGCTAATCAGGTGCCCCCCCGCTTTCCGCCAAAGCCCTCAACCTGGGGGAAGAAAGCAAGAGCCCATTTCTGTTCTGGGCCCTGCTTTAAGACTTCCAATAGGACATGTCTTTGAACCTGTTTTTCCAATTTAATCATAATAGCTAATAGCCATTGCTAGCCCTCGTTACCTGAACAGTCTGGTCTGTTCCCTTTTATTTCGAGGAATTAGCGAGGACCAGACCTTGTAATGCAGAAGGTTGGGAGAGGATCTCCACCTATGTTTTACAAAGGCCCCCTTGGAAATCCACACAAAATCAGAATTTAAGGTGAAGGTTTACAATTTTATTAAAGAACCAGAAAACAATAAAAAATATACACGCAATTCTGAAAAACACACACAGAGTTTCAAGAAGCCCAGGATGTAGAGAAAGATGAGAGATATGATATTTACCAATCTAGAAGGGTATTGTCGAAGGCTTTCACAGCCGGATTCAACTTGTTCGGGGGGGAAGGTCCAGGCTGTGTGGCTGTAGTCTGGTGGATCTTGTTCCTAACGTTTTGTCTGCATCTGTGGCTGGCATCTTCCCTCTGACTTCCCTCTGTGATACACCTCTGAAGATGCCAGCCACAGATGCAGGCGAAACGTTAGAAACAAGATCCACCAGACTACGGCCACACAGCCCGGAAAACCCACCAAAACCAATCTAGAAGAGATCCAAGGAAGCAAGATCCAGCACTGATGTTGTTTGTAGGAAGGTGATGTTAAACACAATGGGGCAAGGCTGTACTGAGCACAATGGACCAAGGTCCAAGGGTGGAACAAGATCCAAAGGATCATTGCCCCTGTTTGGGAGGTCTAGTTATAGGAAAAGTTAACCCTCTGGCAATGGAAAAATTGTCTGTCCTCCAGAAACAAAGCAGAGTTCTGTTCCCAGGCAGGAACAATGCTAAGGAAAAAGGCTTGATTAGTTTAAAACCTGGGAGCTCCCACCTCTTGATTAGGTTTGGGCTGAATTGATGATATCAGGACCTGGGACATTTTAAATCAGGATGAACCTAGAATGTTAAACAAAGGCTCCTTCCACACATTCAGAATAATGCACTTTCAATCCACTTTTCACAATTGTTTGAAAGTGGATTTTGCTATTCTGCACAGTAAAATCCAGCTGCAAAGAGCATTGAAAATGGATTGAAAGTGCATTACTCTGCATGTGCAGGGCAAAGAAACTGCTGAAGGTTGATGGTTCTTTAATAGTTGGGCAGGAGGCTTTAGATTAAATTAACATTTGGGGGAAATTATTCATATGATCTAATTGATTCACCAATAGGTTCAGGGTGCAAAGCATTTGCATGTTCTTTGTGTGGTTGAGCACAATTGTGTCTTCACAAAGCTGTGCTGTTGTTATTCAGATCCGAGTTGCTCAGCCTTCAGGGAAGGCATTGCCTAATGCTATGCATACTTAAGTTGGAAAGGGGGAAAAATGTGTCAGTAAAACATGTGTCCTCTTAAAATCAAAGTCCATTTATTAAGATAGGCCTCCATCTTAGTCTGATGTGTCTGTGATACCAAGACATGACTGGTAGGACATTTTAGAAAATGGTCCCCCTGTCTTGCTATAGGCCTGCATGCCAACACCCTATTTTGTTCAGTTTTTTAATGAAGACCTTGTCAAAGCCCTTTAAACTACCAACCATCACTAATGTCTTGAATATAAGATCAGGTCTTAAAGGGAAACAACAGACTTGAAAATTGTAGATGAAAACATGAGAAACTCTTTCTTTTCTTTTAAATGCTAGATATAATGCTGTCCAGAATTTATATTATATTATATATCCCACCCTCCCCAGCTGAAGCCAGGCTCAGGGCAGTTCACACACATATTAAATAACAATATTAAAACCAATAAATTTCATAAATTACATAATCACGGTTAAAATATTCTAACAGTGTGAATCAATAAAAAAGATGGCGGTGAATCAATAAATTGCCCATAAAACCCAAATACTAATCCCTTTATCAGGCAACACAATTACATGAACTAGCTGCACAATTACAAGAACTTTGTGGACAGATATGGTGAGTCAGCAGAAGATATAACTACCTTTACAACCCTATGGGGGTTATAACCTCTCTAGGAATCTGATGAAGGGAGCTTTGACTCTCAAAAGCTTATACCCTTAAAATCTTGTTGGTCTCGAAGGAACAACTGAACTTGAATCTAGCTGTCTCTAGGAATAAAGAGACCCTGAAAAATATTTCTTACAATAGTTTCTCACATTGGAGATTAGAGCAAGAAAACTTGGCAAACTGAATAAATACTCATAGCCCTCAATGTGACAAGAAAGCATAGTCTCTCTCCATGATTAAGAAATCCATGCAGAAATACGCATGGGGAGTTCCCCTTTTCATCGCTGAATTCTGTGTACTGTGCTCAAAAGAGGTCTTGAAATCACTGTAATTGATTGATCTTTGTTGTGGATATGGACAGCTACTGTGAGTCAACAGAAGATGCAGATCCACCAAGTACTACAGCAGTGAAAGAAACTGGTCACAATTTACCTTCTTAGGCAGCTACTAAAGGCAGAGAAGGCACATTCTGAATTTCACAGGGAATCTTAACTACTGGTAAGTGTTCACGAGTACTGAAAAGACTTGGAGCAGTAAGAATGGACATTACTGAAAAGCAAATTGCCAAGATCATCTTCTCATTTATGCCATATTGGTCATGGTTTACTCTTTAATCCAAACCAGCATACTGGAGGTAAAGAATCTGTAAAACATGCTGTATGATTTTAATACAGTTCCTGTCATCCTGTAATTTAATTCCTCTAAAATATTAAAGATCACCTTTTTATTAACAGTTGCTATAAACCCTGCTATATATATTGCATTCCCGTTTTCTGTTATTGTGGCACACATAGCCCATATATGCAAGCTGTGTGTATATGATTAACAAAAAAAACCTCCACACATACTGATTTGAATAATCAGATCCTTGATCAGAAAAACAACACACTGTTCTGTGACATTGTTTTATTCTTTAAGATCACTGTGCCTGTTTTCATGTGTGGCTGTGGTGTGGTGGTTTTAGCTCCTAATGATTCATCTGCATCTGTGGTTGGCATCTTCAGAGGAATGCACGGATTCCACACGGTACCATGAAGAGAAAACACATCTTACTGTGACATGCCTATGAAGATGCCAGTCATAGATATAGGTGAAAGGCTAGGAGTTAAAACCACCACACCAAGGCTACATAGCCTGGAAAACCCACAACAGCCAATTGATTCTGGCCCTGAAAGCTTTTGACTATATGTGGAGGAAACAAGGCCAACAAAATCAATGCCAAATCAGAGAATTCCATTAGTATAAGTCCAACAGAACAAATGTCAAACAAGTGAATCCAAGCCAAAGCAACTGAAGCAAGGGACAGAGTTGCAAAACCAGCAGGACTAATGTCAAATCAGAGAAGCCAAATAAACCTGACAAGACACTGACACAGATATACCAAAAAATTGAAGAAAAACACTCATGGGTCTTAAAATGCTGATCCCAAATACTACTGTATATTTCAGAGGCCCTTTCTGCACGGCGGCGGCAGCGCTTCTCCACCAGCATAATTTATGCCGGTGGAGGTGTGGGGACTGCTCACACGAGCAGTCCCGGCTCCCTCCCTAGCCGGAGAGACGGCTCCACATGGAGCTGCCTCTCGGTCGCCCTCCCCCACTCACCTGCCTCTCCGGTGTCGCTCAGGAGGGCTGCAGGGACCCGCCCAAGCTGCCCTCTGATGCTGGAGAGGCAGGTGAGTGGGAGCGATGGGGAAAGGGGCGCCTTCCCTGCAGTGCGGTTTACACCGCGCCACAGGGAAGACGCAGTTTTTTAAAAACCTCGTTCAAGAAAGGGCCTGAGTATTTGCATTTACAGGTATCTTGAAAAAATCCTGAATGCCATCTGGACACCTGAATACATGCAGAAAATATGGATCAGGGTTTTTATATATATATATTTATATATATTCGGACCGAAAATATCTGAATGAACATCCTAGTTAAAGCTGGTCAAAAGTTTCTCCTTACTCTTTCCCTTCCTACAAGTGGCAAAAAGTGCTGCTTCCAGTTACACAGGATGCTGTACTATAAGGGTAGCCCTGAGATCACAATTAAACTGTAGATAAAAAGAAAATGATATCATTACCCTCGAAGAAAAAAAAATCAGGGTTAAACTAACAAGGTTAAAGAAATGGAAAAAAACTGCACTATACAATAACAAAGATGGGGCTTAGTCTCATACTAAAACAAAGCACACAGAAGAAATATTGACAGAACAATTTTGATTTTGCAGCTCTGTCTCTTTCTTTTGCTCCCAGTGAATCCTTTGGCTGTCTAATCTAGAAGCTGCAGAAGCTCGTATCAGGTGGTTGTTATCCAGTTACAAAGAGCTTTCTCAATCCTAGAAATAGCAAAGGAGATCAACTGCAGCCATATGGCAGCAGCAGGCATATCACCAAGCTATCATAAGCTCAAGTGCTCCTATGGGGAACAGTGAATGAGCCTTACCGAAAGGTTAGCATGGGGACAATGTACAGGTGGGCATTTTCCCTTGCAAAACAGGAAAAGCTACAAATATAAATTGACTGGGAGACGGAAGATTTCTATATACATTCATTTAAACAATAGTCGGCTTAAAGAATATTAGGTGGTCCTAGAAAAAGGTTGAGGGAATCATATCAATTAGCGTTGCCATCAAATCAGCAACATTTTTTTCAGAACTGTCACAAAAGTGCTGGCCGGGAGAAGAGGGATTGTTGAAGTGCCCTTTCCTAGTGTATTACTTATGAAGTCACGAAAGAGCTTATTTATAAAATTACGGTTAACTGCCACTTAATTGGATGCTTCATAGTCAGCTGCGTTGTCAGGTTAGCCCAGAATATTTGGGATGGTCACTTCTGGTTCCTGGAAAGTGACTAATTGACATGTTCTCATTTTGAGCCCAGTTTTAATTCGCAGAGAATGGTGGTCTCAAAGTATCCTTCTAAAATAGCATCTCCATCTCAAGAACGCTTTGGAGGCCTTTGCAGAGCTTCAACATTCTAAGCACTCTGCCCTTGGCATTTTCACAACTCGCTTAAATGGTTACAGAAATAAAGAAATGAATAAGGATCTCTACAACAGCTTACCCCTTCTTAAACAGCATAGAAATTATCTGTTTATGTCTTGGGGGTGGGGGAGATCTTGACTTGTTTCAAAATACATCATTCTGAGATGCAAATCAGCATTCCATCTTCCTAGCAACAAGAGATGCTTCCCTTGCCTCAACTGCCTGCGCAGCAATTTTCTGGGACTCAATTTTTTGGTTATAGGATTGAAGAATGCAAGATTAGTCAGCTTCAGAACATCCAGCAGGCTCTACACGGCTATTCACAATGTGACTTTTTCATTTAAGTTCATCCGTGGAGCAACAATAAGTTACGAAGCTTCAGGTTTCATCTTGGAAAAAGTGTTTGTGATTAAACTTCCATGGCTCCAGATGGAGACATATGCCACTGCTATTTGTTCTTTGGCCTGAGTAGGTCTTGAATGCTTTCAGATTCTCAAACATTTACATTAATAATAAGCAAACAACTCAGAGCCTAATGTACGCATCCAGCAGGGCTGTTACGGTTGACTGACCCAATGCAGAAAACATGCTTGGAGAGAACAGAAATGAAGAAGATAATGAAAGAATCGAAACACAAGTGTCTCCAAGAGGTCAAAATACATTAATTAAGTGTATTTGCTTTCCTCATCCTTGTTTGTATTTTTTGCCCCCTACCACATGAAAAACAAATAGCTGGTTATCAAAAATTAACCAGTATTACACAACCAACAAAACCCATCAAGTTGCAGACCTCTCAGAACTAGAGTTACCAAGAAAATCTCAATATGTGGGCTTGATTTTCCTGAGTTTTCCTTTTATTATGTTTATATATCTATACCCATACCCATACATTTCCTGCAAAGGTGCCCACAGCAGATCTCCAGGGTCATTTTAGATTGGGAAAACAGGACAGAGAGAGACTCCAAATTCCTCCCCTTTCACCACAGTGACTGGAACTGGGCCCCTGCATGTCTGAGAGATGAACTTTTTAAAAAGCTGGACTGTCTGATCACAGAACTCCCAACTTTTTATCTGCCTTGGCCTTTAAAAACTGGCAATCATAGAACGTGCAGGAAATGTGTATTGGGTAAATTGTGCAGATTGTCAAGGTCCTGAGGGATCCTTTGAGAATGGCCCAACATTGCTGGCAGGTCCTAAATTCCAACTTGGGATTTATTAGTTTGCATTGGTCTTAACATAACAATTATTTACTGGAGTGGGATAAATATTTCCAGTTAGCAGTGCTGGACTTACCCATGGCCACTGTTGCTGTATGGGAACGGAACAAGCTGAGGTCCCTCCATTTCCTCTGCACCAGCCACAGGGTGGTCATACGAGGCCAGACAGTGCAGAGCCTATGGGCAGAACTCGTTGCTCAGCCCACCTCAAATCTTCCCGTCCACCCGCCCTATAGTTTATGTTTTCAGTTGTATTTGGTTGTTATGGGTATGTGAACTGTTACTGTTTTTATCTTGTCACAGCTTGGCAGGTTGTGTATGGGGACTGATACTTTTGGGAGAGGCACAGCCTGTGTGCCTGACTCCATTATTTGGAGGTCTCCTAAGGAGCCTTGGGGGCGGGATGGGCCTCATTGCCACATGCCCAAGCAGAGGCTGTTGGATGTCCTGCTCCTCCTGGCACCAAGGGGAGATCTATTTAGCAGCCAGCATCCATTTGGCTTCCACTAACTTGCTGCTCCTGGTTCCCCAGCACCTGGGCTGGGGCAGGGCTTGCACTGGGTTCAGCAAGTATGCTGCTCAGTGATTGAATCTGTCCTCTGTGCTGAGCTCCTGCTTCCTTTAGCCTGTCATCAAATAAATACAAGTTGTGGCCAATTTCATTACCATAAAAATGGTGTCCTGTGTCTTTATTGGCAGGGCATTGGCTGTTCTTTCCTCCTTAGGCAAGAACACCAAATGTCTAGTCATCTGAGTGCAATACAAAGTATATGCAACAGTTTTAGATGTTTTCAGAGGTTGAAACATACTAGTACCTGGGATTTTACAGCTTCCATTATCATGCAATGAGTCATGATATCTTTGATGCCATTGTTTTTGAACTGTTGCTTTGCTGGGTTTCACAATGGAAAAAATAGCCTATGCAATCTTAGCTCTTAACAAAACAGCCCTTTGTGAATTAATATATATGAAACATCATTTTCAACAGTTCAAGAAGAGAATGCACTCCTATCCAGTTCAATTAATTGGTTTCATCCAACCACAAAGGGAAAGAGAAATTCTTGTACTCTGTCACACTCCAGTGAAAAAAGGAGGGTAACATTCTAAACAGGGAGTGTTGCAGGTGTTCAGTTCTAGTTTATATTGGTTTTGTTCCTTTCTTCTTTATACAGTGCAAAGTTTCACATCCCAGATGGGATTTCCTGCAATGCCTTCGGCACATGCTGACCCAGGGCTTTGCACTCTTTGATGAAAAAGAAAAGGGAAGGCAAGGACTGCTTGATTGCCTTTTAAGTTTATTCTGAGATCAGCTTCCAATTAAGTAATTTTGTGAAGGTGCTGAACACACCCCTATGTTGTTTTGTTCCAACTGGTAATATGTTAGAACAAACAGCAAGCACTGTCTTTTGTGTTGCATCTAAATACCTGTATCAAGTGAAGTACAAACTGGCTTATTTGTTTATCAGAAGATCTGATGCAACAGTCTTTTCATTGCTACTATGCAAGCACGTCATATAAAATCTTTAGCTGCCATTTCTAAGGAACACCAAGATATCAGCTTGCTGAACTGGCTTTCTGGGCTAGTTTTCACCAAGAGGAATCCTAACAGCACATTCCAGGAGTAAGCCAGATTAAACAGACCTGTGCAGGATTCTGAATAGTCCAATTTAGGGTTGCTTTGCACATACACTTGCTTCTTTTTTCTGGTTCAGATCACTGCAGGGTCCATCAAAGTTCCACCTTTGGCAGTTTTACGCATCTAATGATCTCAGGGCCAAACCACATGAGACGGCATCTCTAGGAAGGTGTCTCCATTTAGTAGTGCAAGTTCACATTGGGAAACTCTTTTTAACAGTACAGTGGTTGACCCGATTCTGGTCCGACCCATTTCACCTAATTTCGCCCTGAGTTCTGTCTTGCAACAGCTTATACAAAATAAGCTGTGATTGAGATAGTGTTGCTTGCAAGGTCACACCAGGGAAACTTGGATTGCAAACTGCCTCAGTTTGAAATTGCTAATCCCAAAGCATGGTGACCCCAGACCCTCTTTGAATTCACTCAAAACAGGCTTCACAGTCTCATTCTTTCTCTCTTGCCACTAACAATCATTCATCCTTTTCCCTTCTGTCAAATGTGCCCAGGGGCTGAGCAAGCACTGCAGCCATTTTACGTTCTTCCCTTGCTCTCTTTCCTCTTACTCTCTTTTTGGGCACATAGCAAAATGCTGCAAAGACTGCATCCCAGATGCAAGGATCTCTGGGAAGCCCCTTGAGTCCACAGTCTTGGACTGAAGCCCTGGAGTAATTCTTCCCCCAGTTTGTCTTTTGCTCAGTTTTGTGAGCTCACAAGACAATCTTCAAAAAGCAAGTGTACATAAAGATGAGCAATGGGAAGTTTGCTCATTACTATTGCCATGATTAAATCTCTCTGGTTTGTACACCCGCTATTTTTTTCCTTTGTAACACTTTGAATTTAAATTCTTTTAAAAAGTGTCTGGATACAGCGGACTGCAAGTTTCAATAAATATAATGGGGGGAAATAAAAGGATTATTGATCATCAGCCCTCACTTCTGATAGGCAAAAAAGATAAAAATGCAAAATGGCACACAAAAGATTAATGCACAAACAAATTTTAACCTGCATTAAGATGAATACCTCTGTACAGAGATGTAACCAATCAGTCTCGGCGGACAGATTACTTGTTTATCTTACTCTGCCTTGTTTTTCAACCACAGTATTTTGCATATGAAGTTATTAATATGAAGCTCTCCTCCACCCCTCCAGGTGACGCGAGGATCAGCTACCCTGTACGTAGCACAAACCCCTGTGCAGAAAGCAGAGCCGTGTATCTTCTGTTGCAGAGCAGCGGCTTCATGTGCCAAATAGCTTCTGCAACATTCCTATCACATGCTGCACTTCAGTGCCAAAGCACGATGAACACCAGCAATCCTGACACATTTCAAATTCAATGGGAAACAGATATACACTTAAACAAAAAGTCAACTAATTCTCTGCTTTAAATATAAATAGATATTTTTAAAACCCTGCCTTTAACACAGTGAAATTCTAAGCAGAGTCACACCCTTTAAAGTCCATTGAAGTCAGTGGGCTCTGTTTCATTAAGTTTGCACACTAAGTTTCCGAGTCTTCCTTTAACTGATTCCACTGGCCCTCTAAATATAAAGCTCAACACGAGTTCCCATCCCCTTTAAGTCTTGTTTGGTCATTACAAAACTGACACACAAGTGCAATTGCATATCATTCATTATCTATGACTTGTATTCTTTTCTAGTTGATTCCCAAGAGGTTGCCCAGGTTAGGTCCAAACTCCATGAATCTTTGATGCCTTGATGGGTAGGCATACAATAATAGGGCCCAAGTTCTCCCCCTGGTACAAATGGCTCAAAATAGATCCCAAAAGAGCCTATTACTTGTCTAATATCACATTTTAAAACCTGCCTTACAATTAGCCTTTACAGTCTTTACTGTTATTAGCCTTTACTTTCAAACCATGCAATCGACCATGTTAACTGGTCACTATTCATGCAAACAGGCTGCTTAGCACATTTGTGTCAGTAGTATGGTGGAAGTCGGAAATCTTTCTCATTACATGCGCTAGGTTCTCCTCTATACTGGAAGCCCAGATATAAATTTATTTTGGCCATTCTAGCCAACCTGACTGAGCTGAGGAGAAAATAATACTTCTTCTTGTGGATGCAGACCCATGCATACATACATGGCAGCACAATATGTTCTAGCTGCCAAGAAAATACCTTCAAAAGTGGGATCTGAAACTTAAAATCTGTAGTCTTGTAATCTATTTTAAGTGTGCACTACCTTATCTTAATTATTGTTTTTATTCTTCCAATGGAGCAGCAGTGGCGTAGGAGGTTAATAGCTCGTGTATCTAATCTGGAGGAACTGGGTTTGATTCCCAGCTCTGCTGCCTGAGCTGTGAAGGCTTATATGGGGAATTCAGATTAGCCTGTACACTCCCACACACGCCAGCTGGGTGACCTTGGGCTAGTCACAGCTTCTCACAGCTCTCTCAGCCCCACAGGGTGTTTGTTGTGAGGGGGGGAGGGCAAGGAGATTGTAAGCCCCTTTGAGTCTCCAGCAGGAGAGAAAGGGGGGATATAAATCCAAACTTTTCTTCTTCCAAACTCCATGTTTTATCTTCATTTTATCTACATTATTTAGACCAGGGGTAGGGAACCTGCGGCTCTCCAGATGTTCAGGAACTACAATTCCCATCAGCCTCTGTCAGCATGGCCAATTGGCCATGCTGGTAGGGGCTGATGGGAATTGTCAGCCTTGAACATCTGAGAGCCGCAGGTTCTCACTCCCCCGATCTGGAAGAAGCCCTGTTAGACCCTCAACCTTGTCATTGCCTTTAGCCACTCAGAATAAACACTTTTTACTACTACTACTACTACTACTACTACTACTACTACTACTACTACTACTACTACTACTACTACTACTTCCTCTTCTTCTTCATGATTTTTCTCAAAGTTCAAGCCTTCCCAGTGATCACTTCAGGGCAAGTATGAAAGTGAATGTAAAACAAGATCGGAAGGAAGCCAGAAGGCTCTCAATTCTCATGCATATTGTAGCAATGCTAGCCACACACTGTTGCAACCCAAAGTCTGCCAAACACCACAGTACAGTCATACTTTTCTTTGGCTATTCCCCCAGCACAGGGAAGCATTTCAGACTGAATAGTTTTTGGATGAAGCTAGAGAGAGAATTTTGTCGCCTTTCTAAACCTCAGTATCCTTAGAGCAGAGCTACATGCACGTAACAGATGTGGTGTTAGAACACAAGTTAAGCACACACAAGTTTAAGCTATTTGTGACACACGACACATATGCTAAAGCACTGCTAAAGATTTCTTTGGCTTGCCAACATTGCCAGGACTTGAGCTTCACAATTCTGGTCATCTCTTCACAACCATTAAACACTCAGAGACAGATTGCTTCATTAAGGCCCTCGCTGTGAAACTACAGAACACTGCTTCTTAGCATAGTATATGACAGGCAATTGCACCTCATTTTAAAGAAACTTAAGACTGAATTCATGATTATTCCATTACCAACATTTAGTTAATCATGTGGAAACCAGAGGACAGCAAAATCATCCTGAAGAATATTCCAATTTGAGAATTAAGGTTTAGATATTCAGATGACAGCAGAACAACTTGGCACGGAAATGCTTACAACCAGGGAATCTTGGATTCTGCATCAGTTCTGGGATTTGATAGAGCGTGAAGAACAGAACAACAGACTTTGTGTTCCACATACACAACTATGCAGGTTGTTGGCTACCATGTGAGGCTGGCAATTTTGCAAGAAAAAACAAATTTTGACTGATTATTACAAATTAATAAATTGTTTTCTGTTTGTTTGAGAATAGTATTAACAGGCATTGCTCAACCCAGTCTTTTTAACCACAATTTTCTTACATGGAAAACTTGCTACACCTTTAACGTCATTCTTTCCAAGGGTTGAATGCAGTCTTTGGGTGTTTGTGCATGGCTGTTTGCTTTGCAATGGAGGTTGAAACACAGGTGGATTCCACACAGCATATGTATAACGGGTTGCAGTCATCATAAAGGAACCCATTTTCCTTTTTCCTGTTCACATGTGTGCCCTTCACCCATTCAGGCAGCGACCGGAGCCCATGGAAACAATTCAGGTTGTTTTCACACCTTTTCACAGAGACACTCCTCTCTCTCTCTCTTTAATTTCCTGCAACACATGCATAGCTGCTCAGGCGTCCATCAGTGAACCCCTGCAGCCATGCCGATCATCCCACAATACGATCGGCTGCACCTGCATAGTTGTGTATGTGGAACACAAAAAAAGAAAAAAAAGGAAAAAGGAAAGAGGAACCTCTCTGCAATCGAGGGGAATAATGAATGTGCTGCTGTAGATCAGTCATACTCGATGCCAGGGGAGAAAACGTGCTTAGGGCACTTTGTACCCTGTTGGGTGCTCGGAAAATCTGCCCATAACCTGCTGGGCGACCTGCACAGAATGGCAGCTGAGAAGATTCTCCCTGACAGTGGATGGCACTGAACGTAAAGTGAACAGGTGGAAGGGAGAGAAATAAAGCATCCTCTGCCTGTTGTGTTCATACGGGAGCACCTCCAACCCAGGATTGTGCAAAAGGATCGCTAGTTTAGCGATTTTTGAAAATCCCGGGCAATAAAACAGGCCACACTCGTTTGGGGTATGGGACCTGTGCAAAGTCCTCACCCTAAATGGTTTATATAACATCCTAAACCCATTATATTTGGCCTGTGGGGAATCTACCAGGGATCCTCTCCTCTGAAGTGCCCCAACCCTTTTGCCCACCTGCTGCTTAGTCTTTCCATGCAACCTCCCTCTTGGAAGGTTGTCTGCCACCTCTTTTTGTTGCCATCTGTGGTTTAGTGTTAGTTTGCTTGCCCATCTAAATTTCATGTCAATTTCAAGGGTATATTGGTCTAGAAATAGACTCTCAGGGTTTAAATAAATTAAAAAGGAAGCCCTTTGGATTGCTCTGTAATGCTGGCCCGGAGAGTGTAAGGAACTGCTGTTGTGTGGCCAAAGAAAGGAGGGAGAAGCAAGAAAAACCAAAGAAATTGAAACATATGCTGATTCCTTTCACTTTCCCTGTGGAAGGAGGGGAGGGGTCGCACTTTACCAGGGTTCATCTGTCTCTAATTTTAGAGTGCAGTGAGTTTTGAACAGGGGGGAAAGTGTACATAACTGAGAATCCAATCCAATAGAAATGTACGCTCAATGTAAAGAAGGCCACAAGTGCATAAATGGCCTTTATATGTCAATTATCATTGTAAATGGTCACAGGACTTACAGTACAGTCTGTGGTCAGAGTAACAATGTAACTACAGTCCCTTACAGCACTAAACAGAGTTAAGTGCATTGACCTCAGTGGATTTAGGATAATGTAACTGTTTAGGATTGCACTTTAAGCTTAACACGAAGGTGTAGCACTCAAATCTACAGCTACCTACAAGGTCAAAATTCCTAATTCAAATACATTGTTCCTTGAAAGTGGACTATGATAGAACAATCTCATGGAACATATTGGTGGGATGAGGAACTTATTTAGGGAAAGACAAAATAGAAGAGAATAATAAATAAGCATAAATATGGTAGAGACTCAAGTTCTGTTTTTTCTTCTGGAGGACTTTGCCTGAGAGCTTCTCAGATTTATGTCTTTAAGTATAATTATTATTTGTTGTACTTAATTGACTTGTTTGATTTCAGCCAGCATTACCCAGAAATCAAATCCGACTGATGATTCTAACATGAGTAAAAGAATAAAGTAGGCAGTGACAGAAAAGAAATATCCAAGGCAGCATTATGTAAATTGGATGGAATCCAGTGGCTGGAATCATCAATCCATGGCACATTATGCATGGAACTCTCACCTCAGAGCACTTCTCTTCACAGTGGGCTTGCAGAGGGATCACCTCACACTTCTCTGTTTACATATGAGGAGGCACTTCCTCCTTTACCTGGAGTTTTTCTGCACAGGGTTGTCCAGGTCTGGTTCTGTTAACACCATCCATCAACTGATTCTTAAAGGGACAGTTCTCATTACACCCAGTAGTCAAGATTGCTGTTTTAGCCCTTTAAGCTGACTTGTATCGATATTACTGTTCCAAAAATAATCCCTCCCCCACCCAAATGAAACTGGCAAAGCAATTCCCTGGACCACAGGTTGCGAAAGAAGGGGACCATCCTAGAGCAGATATTCTCTCCCCCATACCTACTCTTCCCTCCACACAATACTTCCTGCTGCTGGTGTTGCTGCTGCAGTCAGAGGATAGAAGCTTGTTCTTTCCAAGCTCTCTTTATATTGCTATCTTGAAATATCAAGAGAATTAGAGGTCGGTGTTGTATGAGTGAGCTTCATTTCTGTTATGTGAAACAGCTGACAACATGGAAGGGGGCATGAGGGGGAGGCATGCAAAGTGGTGCGAGGGAGAGGGAAGGCTGGGCATGGGTGAAGGGAAAATCTCCAGGGCAAAGCTGTGCTCACTGACAAATCTGTCTCGCTACAACAGCAAAGCAAATTAAAAGTCATGCTAAAAGTGGTCTTGCTTGTCGTGAAGAGAATGGAAAGTGAAAGCGGGGCTTGAGGAACCAGGTCCACACAAGAAATCTTGCTGCAGCAGACGTTTGTCCCCATCATGCAGCAAGCACATTGTGCATAATCACCCCATGTACTCTATAGTGCTATTAGAGATACTGATACTGTTCTGGTATAAATGGTTTTAGGATTTGTCTTAGAATTTTTAGATTTATAGTCTGAAGAAATAACTGATTTAGAGTAATGTCGTTTTAAGTATGCAAAAGTATAAAACAGATGGCCTGATCAAAGCAGACTAAGCTAATTCATACAGTTTAAATATTTAATGTCATGCACACAGATGTAAATGTTAAGTGTTGTTATGAATATTAGTGGTATTCACTTGTTTTTTTAAAATTTATTTATATAGCTGGCAGTTGCCAAACTGCTTACTTAGAATGGTCCCCTTGAAGTCTTCAGACCTAACAGGAAGTACAATTTAAAATACTGGCCAAGTAAATATAATATTGGCAATGAAACAAAGCCATAGTTGGAGTCACTTGTAGTTTTGCACATATTTAGGTTGGAGAGGAAAACAGATACTGAAAATGTATTGGGAGAGATTGGGAAGCCTATAGTACAATGCTGCAAATATGGCCACAATCCCTGAGTATTCTTAAGCCCCATCTATCAAAAAATTAAAACAGAACACACACACACCCCATCCCCAAGAGATACAGAAGTCAATAATAAAAGTTCAATGCTGTAGGGAACATGATTCATTCCTAACTATTATTGGACTAGTTCATGAGAACAAAATTGTACTTGTGGTACGCAAGAAAATGTAGATCTTCCTCCCACCCCTGCCTAAAATAAGTTTAGCAAATTTCAGTTGTAAACTTTTTGAAAGTACTTCCTCAGAATCAGAAGTAATACAACACAGAAAAAAGCATTCAGCAATATTTCTTCTTATTTACTTGGTTACCACAGAGTTCATGATGACTTGTTTTCCTGCAGTTACATCTGTGCTGTTTGACAGATTACTGTGACAAGGTTACCCTTAAATTGATAAAAAGGTTTGATGGTGTCGATCCATTTGTCAAAAACGTCTGGCATTGTGCGTAATGGACTCTGCAGTATGAGTGTCACTGGCACTCGAGCCTGCTATTTTCTATTCTGTTTGCAGTTTGTACCATAAAAAACACACCATTGAGATGTAGGAGTGTCAGAATGTTTAAACGGGAATGGCACTGATCAAATATGAAATCTTTCTTTTTTCTGCTCTCTAGACTCTAAGGCCAGCATCATACATCAACAAAGGCCAATTAAAATCGAATAGAATGCAGCTTCAGAGAAATTAGGCAAGTACTTCTTACAGATCTTACAAGGAAAAACTAAATGAACCAAACCATCACAAGGCTAAGAGAATATATGCACAGCTTTGAGAAGTTAAGTGTCTTCCCATTCTAGACCCCAGCTGGCTATTTTTACCATTTGCATCGACATTAATCATTAATATCTATAATTGCTTTAACTGCTTGTCTCATCCATTGCTCTCATCTCAGACACAAGTAAACGAGTGAAGACTGAAACCTGGCTTAGATGCTCTGAATTGCTCCTCTCCTTACACCCCAGACTTCCAACACTGCCAGAGGGGAAAGGAAAACCAAATTCAGGCAGCCACACAAAACAAAGCTGTCATTTCAGCATACAATTCCTAGTTCACTGCTGAGATGTGTGGTATGTCCATAACTTACCACACAAATGGAAAGGAGTTCCACCAAGAGCTATCACCGATGTTAATGAACCTTCATGGGCAGTGCCATTGTTCCTCTGAAAAACCAGTCTCAGGGACAAACAGGAAGACTCAATTATTTTCTTGCTCTACCAGTCACTTTCCAGTAGCATAGCCCAGATTTCCCATCCCCAACCATTTATCACTAGACTTATTCCATCAACTGATTGCCCATTCTCCCCGTTCTTGATATCACTGACGTCATCCCCTGTAAAGGGAATTCTGAGATATCTGATCTGTAGAAAACCCTCACTCAGACTGAGACACTGCAGGGAACAGAAGGTCCCAGAGTTCAGGGAGACTAGAGAAAGAGGACAATAGCTATGAGACAGACAAATAGAAGAACAAGCTGTGGAGAGCAACATGCAAGCAACAAAAAGGCAAAGAACATTGAGGAAATAAATGGCTGAAGGAAATGGGACTGTGGAGAAACATTAGCAGTCCCCAGGCTAACAAGAGCTGCTGACAGAAAAATGGAAATGAAGAGGCTTGGTCACTAGCTATACAATGAACAAAAACCATGCAATATGTTTTTATTGGGACTGCACGAGGCTTTTATTTTGGGTTTTTTCTTTGGATTAACATGGCTACCAGCAATCTCTAATTATAGCAAAGTACTTGTGCGCTCTTACCAAATTTTCAAACTTTTTTTTAAAATAATGGTAAATCAAAGAATTACAACATCCTACAATGATATGCTGAAATGGGGTATCTGAATTTTAATCTACATTCTGTTAACAAAACAACTCTGTACAAGGGAATGTAAACATTTCTAGTACTTAGTTCCCACTGCCCGACATTTCTCCATTCCATGAGTTGGACATATGTGAAACCATGAATAAATTCATATTTCTTGAATGTGGAGAGGAGATTAACCTCTCTAGAGATGTAGGGGCAACTGGTGGGAATCTGTTCCTCCAAGCAGCTCAGTGTAAAAGATTTCCCTTTCTCTCAGTTTTGTCCCTGTAACACTCCTGTGAAGAATGGTAGCTGAGAGAGAAAAAAAGGCCAAAGAATGCTCAATGAATTCTATGGCTAAGTAAGAATTTGAACCCAAGTATTCACAGTCCTAGTCGGGGGTGTCTCAAAAGAAAATGGCACCAAGTGCAAACACCAAAATTTCACACACACACCAAGTGCAAACACGCACACGCACACGCACACACAAAATATCCCATGAAGCATCCTTCCCACATATTACTGGTCAGAGTTTCCTTTAATTTTCATTATGCTTAACTTCATGCCAGGAAAGCAGCTGGTCCAGGAGGAGACTGGGGATGGGGATGAGGCCAGGGAAGGGGCATCCCTTCTCTGGTCTTGTCTTTGCCTCCAGTCTTTTCCTAGCCACTCACCTGGTATGAAGTTAAAGGCACAAGCTGCTCAATGCAGCAATTTTCAGTTGCAGCAGCGACCAGGGGGACAGGGTCCAGGGGGCAGGGTCAAGTGTGACTCCAGGCTACTGGTGCTCAGGCAAGAGCCCTGGCTTGCCCCTGGTCCTATTTCAGTTCACTAGCTCACTGTCTCAAATGCACTGGGATTGGCTATGGTTACATGGTTTCATGAGCTACTTCTCCCCTCTACGCTTTACAGCATAGGTGTCAAACTTGCAGCCCTCCAGATGTTATGGACTACAGTTCCCAACATCCCCTGCAACCATCATGCTGGCAGGGGATGATGGGAACAGTAGTCCATAACATCTGGAGGTCCGCGAGTTTGACACCTGTGCTTTACAGGGTTATTCCAGCCAGCACCTCACAAAATACTGCCATACAAGCAGCATCACATCAGAGTAAGTTTCAGACACATGGTACCATACAATTTGTACACACATGCTTTAAACAATAGCAAAAACACTAAAATTAACCTTATGTATTTTTAAAAATATATTTTTAAAACAGCAGTCCCAATCATAAATGAGGAGCTGTTAAAACATCAGGAGCCATCTAAAAGAGTAGAACTGGCTAATGCTTGGTTTCACGCACACTGTCATTCACTGGTACTTATAAAATTCAGTGCCAAGTACTGCGCAGAAGCAAATGACACCAATATACCCAAGTTCCTTCAAAGCGTCGTCGTGTTTTGCTTAAATAAGATGATTCAGAGTATTTCTTCTGACTTTTTAAAAATCTAACACATTAATTTGGCAGTGAAAAATCTCCAAGGGGTCATTCCTAAAAAGTTACCACTCCAATCACATTATAGGGACCTCTGTATGCTACGTTCTTATCTTATATTCTCTTCCCTGCCACAGCAAGTTTCCCTAGCAACCACTAACGTATACCCCGCCTGGGATCAAGAGGCAGTCTTCCCTTCATTCTCGCCAAAGACTCGGCAGGTCAAATTATGCTTCTTGCCAGCACTGGGTTGTCAGGAAGATTTTTATCACACTTGAGCTAAAGATGCAAGTTACCCTTTATCAGGTGTTAGCCACTGACAGGGCATACCATGCACCTAACTACTTCATTTGCACATAAATAAACCTGCCTGTGTGAAGTTAGAAGCTGTTTGGGACAATTTGTCCTTGTAAACGTGACAGTCAAGCCCCCGCATTTCAGTTTGAAGGATAACAAATTGCTTTACTTACGGCTGGCACAGCTTGATAAGGTCTTGGTCAGTGGTGCCTGGTGGAAGGCCTCGGATGTACAAGTTGGTTTTACTCAACTGTTCCCCGCTGCTGCTGTTGCTGTTGTTGTTGCTACTGTTCGTGCTGGGGCTGGGAGGAGCCATGGGGTGGGGAGCTGGTGCATAGGAATGCTGAAAGCAAGAGAAACAGCAATTGGAAAATAAAGCACCACCATCACAATAAGCAACCATGCGGGCTCAATGGCAGCTTCGAAGTCACTTCCTTAAATTCTTATTACAGGTGATCAGGTAAACACTGCGTTTTTTCTTTTAAAGCAAAGATAGTTTTCAATACATATTATAACATTGCTGGGGTTCTCCTGGACTCACAATTGACTTCTTGATGGCAGAGATCACTTTCCCCAGACAAAATGGGATCATGGGTAAGCTTTATGGGATCATGGGATCACTTTCCCCAGCTTTATGGGATCATGGGTGAGCTTTATGGGATCATGTCATGGGATCATTTCCCTCCTTTCTCCAAACTCCACCGTTCCTAGCACCACCACCCTCAGATCTTCAGGAATTTTCTGATAGAATTGACATGCCTACATTATAAGGAGCGGAAAAACAAAGCAAGAATCCAGTGGCACCTTGTAGTGCCATAGTAAACAGAGAAACACCCTTCTAAACTCATTGACTTCAATAATAAACATTTTTTCTAGTACAAGCTTTTATGAGTCAGAGCTTACTTCATCAAATGCATTGAAATTTTTATTCATTAGATCAATGTGTTTATACTGACAACAGAGACGTAGGGATGCGGGAAAATGTACAGACAGATTTAAAACAAAAGCCATTTCTAAAAAAGGAATCAGTTCCCACAGAATGGTTCAGAGTAGGCAAAGCAGGATCAATATATAATGCAGCTCATACTGGAATAAATTGTGCTAGTCTGTAGCAGCAAAATAAAGCAGAGTCCAGTGGGACCAGAAAGACTAATATGGCCATCCATCTGGAATCATGAGCACTATCTGTTCTCTTATGGTAAGATTTCTTCCACTCCATCCCAGCGCACATTTATCAACAGCATTTTAAGAATATGTAAGACATATTTACTTTCAAACCACCACATATTATATCTGGAATGAGAATGTGCAAAGAAAACAGAGATTGAAAGGGAAATATGTACATGTAGCAGATTAGAGATCTAAGCAGAAATTTCTCTCCAAGCTTGTAGTGTGAGGACCAACAAGGATTTGTCAACAAACCATGACTGCCAACCCCAGGATCTGAGACTCAATTCAGACTCTGCAACTTGAAGGTTCAGAAGCCTTTATTGGCAGACTCATAGGTTGGAGGAGAAAAGCTAGTTCTGCAAGAACAGGGGTCTGTAAGCTGCGGCTCTCCAGATTGGCCATGCTGGCAGGGGTTGATGGGAATTGTTGTCCATGAACATCTGGAGAGCTGCAGGTTGCAGACCCCTATGCTAGAACATTCAAACAACCCCAATATATCAAACCCTGTTCCTCCTCCCCCTCCCTATCCCACAATTCTAACCCACACTACAGCAGGTGTGAAAGGCAGGAATGCAGGATGGACTCAAGGCTGAGATAATGATTGGTTGCTAGACTTGCGTCACGCTCCATGGTGGGAATTATAAACATGGATTGGACCCCTGTTCCTCCCCACGAAACTAGATAGAAAGCATGCTAAGGAGAAAAGTTGTCCATGCAAGCAGGTTCTTCCAGGACGAAGGATAAGAGGGAGAACGAGTGCCAGAAATGGGATGAATCCCTGTTTGTCACTCAAGCAGTGGGGAGCATCATGTGATTAATTGACCGTGGGGAATCGACCTCAGACAGTGGCATGGGAGGGGGCATTCCTCCCAGAGCATTCCTGGGGGCGGAGCCAATGTGAGTCAGCTTCCACTAGCCTTCCAGTTAAGGAACGCTGGCACCTGGACCTGCAGACTTATGCTGCACAAAAGTAGGTGTAGCCTACGGGGCAATTTGGGAGGTGGGAAGAAAATTTACACTCGATCCTGGGAAGGGGGTGAGGAGACATTATGTCACCAAGAAAATAGCCTGTGATAGAATGAATAAAAAAGGAATATATTTTCAAGAGAATGGGAAACACAAGCTCAAGTGTCAAAACCAAAGTACATATTTACACCATCCACGATCCCCTAGAAATAAAACACACTTTAACAAATAGAGCACAGGTATGCTACTTAAGAAACATGTATTCAGCCTGATGTACAGGACAAATAAACAATGATCTATTTTTACAAGTCATTTTTCTCCTCAATGTCTCTGTAGAGCTGTTGATAAAGATAAAGAATGTACATGAGATACTGTGCAATCTTAAATATACACTATAGTATTGATGCTCTCCCTCACCCTCTAAGCAGCCACACTGGGGCAACAATACTAGAAAGGAACTATGACATTAAAGATCTGTTATAAGGGTGACCAGATAATAACTATAGTCTGATTACTAATAACTTAAGGGCAAGTTTAGAAGTAACAATAAATGTATTATTTTTCATTTATATGACATTCTTAAACCAGCTTCAGTCATCACAAACAAGTACCAACCAAGGAAAACAGTCCAAGAGAAAATGTACCATAGTAATTTTTCATTGCTTCTTTTAGGCAACTACTCGAATATTTCATTATCTGGGAACATAAATGAAATTATTGGTTTGCATTAGCCCTGGATGCAGTTCACCAAGGGAAGTGCTTTTTATTATAACATTTTTTATTTCCATAGGGAGGAGGAAGACTTACTAAAACTGTAGAATTACCTGATCGTTGCTGGAAAAGAGAGAACCAAGTCTCCTTTAAAATAACAGTTAAAAAAAGAGACTATGCTACAGAACACTTTTTTGTTTCTCTTTGTTACATTGGCAAATTTAATGTATGACTTCAACAATCCCAATCAGTCACAATTCCGGTACAATTCTACTTACGGTGCTCACTCTGTATCAAAACAGCTACAGTGGCTACCTGACAGCTGAGGCAGATCCACTATACTGTAGGATGGATCCAGACAGCCAGAGCATCCTGATGGAATAACTGTGGCATTGCTAGTCTGCTGCCTGTAGGGTTTGTTGAGGCAGCAGCCAACAGGAACTCAGCATCAGTAGCTGACTTTTAAGTGGCTGCGACCACATCATAATCCTCTGTGACCATGCCACGGCATTCCTTGGAGGTGTTTTGGCAAGGTGGCAGGGCTGTGACAAATAGGGAAGCCAAAACCAATCAAAGGCCACCTGGCCTTCACTGGGGGTGAATAGGGCTTTAAATCAGGCATGGTTTAAAGGTGCATCTTGTGATCCATTAATCCTGTCCACTTTCTCTACCCTACGCATACTTTTCTAGACCTCTATCGTGTCTCCTCCTTCTTGTCTTTCTTCTAAGTTAAAAGGCAGTGCAAGAAGCTAAAGCAGGACAATAGTTCTCTCTCCATGCAAGTCCTGGCAAAGATTCAGTTCTCCAGCCAGGGATGTTGGCGTGCAGGTAAACAGCAATCCAAAGAGGGGGTGAGCAACTGAAACACATGATGGATGTTTAGAACTGGAACTTTGCTGCTCATAGGTCAAGCAGCCAGCTGGAAGCCTGATGAGCCCAACAGCCACAACACTAATCCATTTTGAAAATAGAGCCCAAACTTTGCAGCTTTCTCTCTCTTTATCTTCATTAGCACATCCGAATGGAGCTGAGGTTACTGGGATCTACCCAGCCCTTCCAAGTCTCTGTACTGATAGTCCCCAGAGCAGATTCCATAATGATTACATGTACTAATGACTTGTACATCCCGCCATTACTTCTGTTTATTATTCAACTATACCTCTGTAACTTCTTACTGTATCTCCTAAATGTTTTTCATCTTATACTAAGTTTTACATTTTGCCTGTTGAACAACAATTGGGAGTGCCTCACATCTATGCTGAGTGGGCTTTCTACTCTGGGTTAGATATTATACAGAACCAACCTCTTTTCTGTAGCACCCCACACACCCTTCTGTGTGCATAATCAGCCTGATAGATATAAGCTCCTATACAATTAATGACTAGTGAGCTCTGCTGGAATACAAAATGTTACTCTTAAAGGTGCCACTGGACTCCTGCTTCATTCAGGGATCTCTCCAGTAGATAGGGGTACTGAATGACTGGAATGAAGGACAGATACATTGCCACCATCCATTCTTGTATTTAGGCTTATAGGGGTCAGGCTAGAATTTGGGAGACCTGTGTTCAAATCTCCAGCCCGCAGGCTTTCAGGACAAGGTAAATCAAGGTCAGTCACACACAAAGTCTGACTTACCTCACAGAGTTGTTGTGAGGATACAATGGAAGAGAGGAGAACAATGTAACTTGTTTGGGTTCCCACTGAGGAGAAAAGCAGTATGTAAATAAATAAGTAAGTAGACCTGGTTAATTATAAGGTCCAGCCATTTGTTTTCATGGCTATCTTTCAGAAAGAGGCTCCAAAAATTCATGGTGGACAGGCATGCTTTCACAAGATGAAGGTGAGAATGATTCATACCAGATTCCAGATTTACCTATTTATCAATGTTAATGAGAAGGTTGTTTACCTCTAAGAAAGATGCTGTGATCAAATAAAATATTTCAAGCTTTTTTCCCCTGAAAAAAGCCATGAAAACAAATTGCTAGCCTTTACATAAGTAGTACCCTGTATCCTCGAAAATAAGACAGTGTCTTATATTAATTTTTGCTCCCAAAGATGCACCATGTCTTATTTTCAGGGGATGTCTTATTTGCTGCATTGCTCTGGTCGACGGGCATGCTTCCAAACAAAAACTTTGCTATGTCTTACTTTCGGGGGATGCTTTATATTTAGCACTTCAGCAAAACTTCTACTATGTCTTAGTTTCAAGGGATATCTTAATTTTCTGGGAAACAGGGTAATATCATATTGCCCAGCTGGAGAGTCTCTTTTTATTTACATTGTAGAAATAATTACTTTTAGTGAACGTCACTAAACTGCTGTATCAACAGCTACTCAGCTTGAGGATGAACAGTCCTATACTCTGATCTATGCAGTAGAGTTTAATGACTGGTAGTGTAATTGTCAACAGTATTTTAATCTTAAACTTCTGCTAGTACTTGAATTGAAGGATTACTCTAATAGTGGATTAAAGAAATATTGTTATCTCAGACAAGTATTATCATTGCTGACCAAAATTGCCCCTTCCTTCCTGCTGCAAGTTCTCAGAGTTTCAACTTTTGTCCTTGCAACTCTTCCTATCTTAGGAAAAGATAACTGGGCCTCTTGCCCATAGTGAATAACAGGTCACTTTACAAAATGCATCTATAAATAAGATTGCTACTGCTGGACATAATCAGAACTAACAATATAGCAGCTACTGATGCCTCCAGTTTACAGCACTACTACAGGAAAATACAGTCAATGGGTCTGTATACCTTAACTACAGAAGGGAGGAGAGGGGGCCATGGCACTTCTCTCTTCTGTACCAGAAGATCAATGTCTTTGAGATATTTCTATTACCTATCCAGTCCAGTTTTATTTATTTACCTACAAATTGATACCTCACCTTTCTGCCATGAGCAGGGCCACCTATAAAATTAACAACTTTTAAAAAATCTTAAAACTCATAAAAAAACCCAAAAATATATAATTAAAACAATTTTTTAAACAATCAAACCTTTTATTGGCATAATAAACGATACAGATTAGTACACTGCACCTTGCCAAAAAGAGCTCTTTGCTGGTTAGATAAGATTAATTGACTCAGGTATTTGGCCTCCCTAGCTATGTTAAAGGGAATTCCTAAAAAAGGGGAGAGCAGGACTTATGTGCACTGCTGAGATACTGGAATTCCTGATCAATTAATCTTTGCTCATTAAAGCAATTGAAATAAAGCTAAAGTGGTCACACAAAAATATAAAAACAATTTTTAAAAAGGCAGGAAGGAGGGATCACTGAGAAAATGCCAATTAAAACAGAACAGTTTTCATACCCAGGCAGAAGGGGACAGGTGAGTCTTTCTAAGGAGAGAGTTCCAGAGTTGTGGTACCACGACTAAGAAATCCCTCTCTCTTAGCTTGCTACCCACCTAATTTCAGAAGGTGGGATACCTGAAGTAAGACCTCCAACCTTGACTTTAGAGGTCAGGTAGGTTCTTAAAGGAGTAGGTGGTCCTTTAGATATGCTAGTCCCAAGCCAGAAGTTTTAAAGGTCAACACAAACACTTTGAATTGTGTCTGAAAACAAATTGGGAGCCAGTAAAGAGGGACCAAAAGCAGTGTGACAATGTCCCTACAACCCATTCCAATTCCAGGCTGCAGCACTCTGCATCAACTGAAGTTTCTCATGATGCTTATTTGTTTGTTTGTTTGTTTGTTTGTTTAAATTATATATTCCAAAATCAAATCACATTGGTTTCAAAAGCAGCATGTAGTCTTACCAATAAAATAACAAAGTTATCACTAAAACATATAAACCAGAAATAACTCAATAAAAGCCGTAGTATACCAATTTAAAAATGTAAGGAGAATTCTAGTGAGTCAACCTATATATTCACTAAATAAATACATGCATTCTAGAGTTGCAGTCCCATTATGGACTTTAACTCACTTCATATCTAAAGTTAGGGCCATACAAAACAGAGATCCTTTAGAGGATGTTAAATGATGGGCAAGTTCATACAGCAGCAAAAAATCTGTGACAAACCCTAGACCCAGTACCTTCTCCAGATAACCATTCAGAACATCATCTGACATGCCTAACTCAGTTGGAGAATAAAGAGAAATGGGGTTATTCAGCATACAGATAGGAGCAAGTTATTTATTTATTTAATATCAGTTTACCTCCTGATCAACATGATTCACACTGTTTCACATCTCTAAAAAGAGCTAGAATTTCACTGAACAAAAATATCACCCAAACAATAGAGAAAGCAGTTTATCCCATCATTATAAGTGAACTCATAAGCCATTTCAAAGGAATGTTGGAAATACTTCCATTTTACAGAGCCTCCAGAACCTGTGCATTGTTGGGCCCTTCCTCCAAACCACTGAAAGCTGATTCTATAAAATTGCAGTGGACACCAAGAAAATCCAAGCCTGAATAGAAAAAGTCCTCCCTAACCTGAGTAGAGAAACTGTTAATAATCTTTGGTTTGACAATCTTTGTTGGCATGTTGTGAACATTATGGAAACCAATAGAATATGCATAAGAGACAAGCAGTTGTTCTCCCAGAACCACCTGACATTGATGGCTGGACAGAATTTGGCATTATACATGGAACAACTAATTGTTACAAAACTGTCACGAGAGACCTCAACGGACTGGATATGGAATTGCCATTTGTAATGCACGAAACTGCAAAAAAACATATGCTGTATTTTAACAGGGCATAGGAAAGAAACTATTCCAAAATATTTCTTCTATTCATTCAAAGAATGGGGGAGGGACACTGTTCATTGAAGTGACTTTTAAAATACATTTTAATGCAGACTTCTAGGAAACATACATACTAAATCACCAGCCACTACTCCTTAAAGCTTTTATTTATATCATGATTAGCAGTCCCTGCCAAAGACACCCTGAAGAGGTTTTGATTCATTTTCCAGCTCATGTGTAAACTTATTCCTGAGAATCTAGCTCCGTGGTGGCGAACCTTTGGCACTCCAGATGTTATGGACTACAATTCCCATCAGCCCCTGCCAGCATGGCCAATTGACCATGCTGGCAGGGTCTGATGGGAATTGTAGTCCATAACATCTGGAGTGCCAAAGGTTCGCCACCACTGATCTAGCTAAATACTCCATTCTGGACCCTTTTTCAATCCATCTGAAAATATATGGAAAATGTGAATTAGCTTTGATATCTCTAAGATGCTACAACTATAAAGGAAACCCAACAATAGTAGCAGCTTGATGTTTCTATACCAACCAGATATAGAAATATTGAAAGAGCAGGTATAGAATATAGACATAGAAGAAGATCTTCTCGCTGTACTTTCACACAAAACAATACAACATGTGAGCTAGATGTTCATGGTAATGGTCAAGTGGCAATTTCACCTTCCCTGAAGACCAGACACTGTTTGCTACAGTCAATATTCAAGATCATTTGATGAGCAAAATACTTCTACTTTTGTTGTAATCTGTGATGGCCATGATCCCCTTTTGAAATAAAAAGTAAACTCTTGAGTCAGTCCTGTTTCAACAAAATTAAAAGCAAAACCGTTCCACCTTTCCACATACAGCTTTCAAACTGACACACAAAAATGGATGGAAGATCCCTAATGGATAATTGTATTCACAATGATACATTTCAAAGTGAAAATAGGTAGAAGATGATGTCAAAGGGAGCAATGGTAAAGGTTTCCCCTCCTTACCATAGACCACTTTGAAAGGGGACTGTCAAGTACTCTGACGCACAGCATTATTGTAGACATATTCTGCAAATGCGAAAGGTCAGTCCAGTCGTCTTGATGATAATAGATATAGGACCTCAGGTACTGTTCCGGAACTAGGTCTTCCTTCTCCAACAGGCCATCAGTCTGGAGATGGGATCAGAGCTGAATCCTTGCTCAACACCAAACAGTTTCAAAAAGCATCACCAAAACTTGGACACGAATGGGGCTCTTCTGTCAGAAATTTGCTTGGAATTTAATGTAGCCTGTACATATGACTAACAAACAACTTAGCCTGCTTTTGCACCATGGTTAGTTAGGGGCACAAAGTGGGCCTGTTTCAAAAAGATGTCCACCACCATTACCCAAATTACAGTTTTCCCTTGGCTAGGGGGCAGGTCAGTTGTGAAATCCATGACAATCACCAACCAAGGTTTTTGAGGAGTCTCTAAAAATTTAAGAAATCCCTGAGTTTCCCCTGGGGTCTGTTTGGCCATAGCATACACAGGGTACCCCACCATATATGCCTCCACACACATCTGCAGAGTTTTCTACCAAAATTGTCTGCAAGTCAAATGCAAAGACTTGACAAAGCCAAAATACCCAGCAGACTTGGAATCATGGCAGACTGAAACACCTATTTGCGCAGAGCTTAAGGAGCATAGATCCGGACCCCAGACCACAACATCCCTTTGAGGAGTTCTGCCTCCTATAGCGAATCCCAAATCAATTGCATCAAAGGAGACCCACTCTGGCCTTCAATACTGGACAGCCTAGCTTCCCCTCACCCTTTTGGATGGTAACTTTTTGAGCTTGTGTTTGGACATGGGTCATTATCCCTAATCCCAACAGTATCAACCACCTACTCCCAGCTATCATGCTGGGAAAGGTGAGACAAGGCATCAGCCAGGTAATTGCTCTTTTCTCAGAAATATTTTAGGCAGAAATTAAATTTGGACAAGAATTCTGGCCACTGAAGTTGCTTTGTGATCAGTCTGTGAGGAGAAGGTAATGCTTCCAAATTCTTATGATCTGTCCACACCTCAAATGGGCATGAAGTTCCCTCCAGCCAATGTTGTCACACTGTGAGCACCAGCTTGATGGCCCTAGTTTCCTTTTCCCACAGTGCGCTATTCCACTCCATTTCAGAAAGTATGTGAGACAAGTACATGGGTGCAACCCATCCTCCCCTTACTGGAGGATGGCTGCACCCAAGGCTACATCACTGACATCAACCATGAATGGCTTGGAAAGGTCAGCGTGGTGCAAAATCAGCTCTGAGGTGGACAGCTTTTTTTAATTTTCAAAGGCTCACTGACACTCAGTTGTCCAATCCGGCCATCCCATTGGTGCCTTGGCTTTGGCCCCCTTCCCTTTAGTCTTTAGTAAATCAGTCAGGGAGAGAGCAGCCCATGCAAAATGGGAAATGAAACTGCAGTAGAAATTACAAAATCCTAAGAACACCAGGAGCTGTATCCATGTGCTTGGGGCTTCCCAGCTCAGCATGTCTCATACGTTACCCAGGTCCATTTCAATCCCAGCTGCAGATATTGGGTAGCCCAAGAGGTCCAGCTTATCCTTGTGAAACTCATACTGTGAGAGCTTCATGGACAGATGGTTATCCCTCAGCTTAGTCAAGACAGACTGAACCAACTGTGCCTGCTTCTCCAGGGTCTCAGAGCAAAACAGCACATCACCCAAATAAATCACAAAGAAGTCCCAGATTGGTTAGGGCAGCTGGGGGTCCCCTGTCATTGTTGGACCACCTTACTGCTTTTAAGCAACCTTCCACCTCCCCAGCCAGCCCGATCCATCCCTTAATTGTTCTGGATTACCCTGCATCCAGCCCATCCTTGAAGAAATTCCCAAGGGTAGCCTCAAGCCAGATATGAATGTGGCTGTCAGGACGCCAAAACTCAGAGGCATGCTCAATGATAAATCAGGTCTCTTGTTTTAGGCCAGGGGTAGGGAACCTGCGGCTCTCCAGATGTTCAGGAACTACAATTCCCATCAGCCTCTGTCAGCATGGCCAACTGGCCATGCTGGTAGGGGCTGATGGGAATTGTAGTTCCTGAACATCTGGAGAGCCGCAGGTTCCCTACCCCTGTTTTAGGCGATACAGCTGCACGTGGGTTTTCTCCTCCTGGAATGGATCTTCAAATTGGTGATGTCAGGAAGGACTAGAATGAATTCCAGATTTGATCTTAGAAGCTGGATGCAGGCTTAGCCTGGATACTAGGCTCATTATGCCATTTACCCACTTCTGCCTTCTTATAAAGAGGAGGACGTATTTAACATGAGGGGGAAAGGAAAGGCCCCCAAAAAACCTGGGTTATCTGACATGACATACATCTCTCTCCAATTTCAACTTTTCTGCACCAATAAACAAAAAGCTGCTTTATACTGAGAGAGACCTTCGTCTACAAATTCAGCATTGTTTACTCTGACTGGATGCAGTTCTCCAGGTGCTCAGGTACAGGTCTTTCACATCAATCCTGATCTTTTTACCTGAAAATGTATGGAATTTAACCAGGGACCACTACTCCCCCCCCCTTCTTTTTTTTTTCACATGGAAAGCAGATGCTCTACAAATCATAAAAATCATACTGGGGTGAATATATCTTATACAGAAACCAGACACATATCACTCACTTGTACAGATTTACAGAGCTGCTAACCATGTAATTTTTATATGATCTCTTAAATATTACCACTCTCCTGAAACATCTTATGTGTGAGTCCTCCTAATATCATAATGTTCTAGAATCTCACAGGGCAACAGAAGCATAAGATCAAAAATAAGCCAATTCCACAGAGTTCAATCATTGGCTTCCTTCATTAAAGAATTTTGTAAATACCAACTTCAAATGTATATAGCTCATTTATTTAGAAAGAATGCATTTTGTTTTCTTTTGTTACAGTTGGCTTTAATCTGTATGCATTTGCCAAGTACATGGTGGGATTTTATCCAGAGAGAAAAACCATCATCTGGTTTCCATATATTTTATATATTAAAAAGGCCAAGAAACCTAAACATTCATGAGAGACACCATATAATCATTCTCCATATGAGCTCTTACCCGCAAGCCCACTACAAAGTACAACTGCATTCAACTCATTTGTAGCTAAAGACTGAAAACGGAATAGACTCTGCTAAGCTGTTTATTGGATGGTTAGCTAGGATCTGAAGCAATGTTATTTATAAATCAACAGAGATTTTATCTTCTCCACAACAGGAAACAGGGAAGAAGAGTCAGAACATAGACATATCATGGTATGTGTATTGTACCATGTCATACCACTTTTATAAATGGTTCCACACACTATCAGTCTTCTAATTAAACAGGTCTATAAAGTACCGAAGAACCAAAACCCTCACTCTTAAAAATTTTAAAAATTCAACAGGGCTATAAACAATCAGCACCCTAATCTGGTGAACTGAGATGCATTCAAAGAACATGTGTACTTTGGTAATAATTGGCTACTGAAAATAAATACCCCAATGACTCCCTCAAAATTGATACTTGGATAAACCTGATACTTAAGCTTCATGGAGATTCAAATCTCTCCTCATACCATGTTTCCCTGAAAATAAGGCAGCGTCTTATATTAAGTTTTGCACCAAAAGGGCTTATTTTCGAGATAGGGCTTATTTTAGGGAAAATATGGTACCTTCACAATTCATTAAGGTGGGCTCTCAGCAGCCCCGTTGCTTCCCAGTCACGTGTGATGCAGGATGCATCCTCATTGGCAGGGAGCACCCTGCTGGAGCACACCATCCTGATCTGTAACTACTGGTAGGGCTTATTTTTGGAGTAGGGCTTATATTTTAATCCTACTCCAAAAATCCTGACACATCATGAAAGGGCTTATTTTGGGGGTAGGTCTTATTTTCAGTAGTCCTGCATATTAAGAATTCACTTGACAGGAAGCCACCCCCAATCAGCAAGCATGTGCAAACCATTTTCATCAGCCTCTTCATTTTCATCTTGAAAAGTGAAGGATTTTTTAACATTCAACCATATTTCTGAAGTGCAATTTTAGGCCCCTTCCACACAGCAAGTGTATAATGGGTTGCAGTCAGGATAAAGGAACTCATTTTCCTGCTTTGTGTTCACATGCATCTGTGCAGGCAACAACTGGAGCCCATGGAAACAATCCAGGTTGCTGTGGCACATCTATTTCTTTTAGTTACTTCCAAAACATGTGTAGCTAAGCAGAAATGCACAAATGAACCCCCATAGCCATGCCAACGTCCCACAATACTACCATTTGCCTGCATAGCTACGCAGAAGGGTCATTAGCTCACAAGTGGCTGCAACCTGGGATTTTTGAAAAGGATTGCTTGTTTAGCGATTTTTAAAACATGGTTTGGAGGAAATAACATGGGGCAGACTGGTTTAGGGGGCAGGGATCTGTGTGGTCCCCCCCCCCAATGGGTTTTCTAGCATCCGACACCCGTGTTTCTTGGCCTGTGCGGAAGGGGCCTTAGTGTTAGTGCGAATGAGAGGTTGCTGATTTTTCAGTTGACTATGGACCACCTCTCCCATTGTTATGTCTAGTCATAACTTGTCTTAATGTTTAAAATGCCATCAAATGCATTCCACTTGAGTTTTATACACCACATTTCGTAAAACAGTAGTTCCTTACATTTTTCTGAAATTTTGCCAGACTTTATGACTGAAAACTGAAAACTTCAGACAGGTTGATTAGGGATCTAAGTGTCATCATTATTCCAAAATGATTCACTACTGCAAAAGGCCGTTAATACGTCATTAAGCAAAAACAGTAAGCACATGTTCAGGATATCTTCAGTGAAGGTCCCATTTAGGCGCAAAATGTTCTACGATTGGGAAGAGAAAAACAAAGCAGCAATGGGTGCTGGACAGAACAAGGTCTATACTGGGAGAATGAACATATCTTTTACCAGATCACACTACAGTTATATTTACAACACAATCCTGCACAGAGTTCATAAAGACAAATCCAATTTATTTCAGTGAGCTTAGAAAGGAGTAACCCCATATAAGACTATACTGCCACTGCACCATTGTCTGATCTGACTGGTTGTGACTTCCCAGTGGCTTCAGAAAAAAGAAGTCTACTTGAAATCTTTTTTAAAAAACAACCTAAAGACTTTAATCTAAATATACTAGGGTTTGAACCTGAGGCCTTCTGCACACAACACCTGTGCTTAACGACTGAACTACTCCTTTTCTCAGTGGCGTCTATTTCCTGTAGCAACAACTTTGTGGAATCCCACATGGATTTATACCGCCGGGGGAGGGCGGTATAAAAATGCAACAATAAATAAATAAATAAATAAATAAATAAATAAATAAATAAATAAATAAATAAATAAATAAATGGTGGACCTATCCCTAGTTTTCTTTCTTTGGTGATAACTGGGTTCCTAACTTTGGGAAGAGTCCTTAGATTTTTTGCAACTAAATCTTACTAATCAAATCTGTCCCGTTTTTGTTAATGCTTGAAAATCCTGAACTTGGAAAACTTTCACTTCAGTGGAAAGAATCCAAGTTGCAAACTGTTTCCCCATGATCAGAAACAGATGCCTCAACAAAAATGACAGGTTAGCTAGGTCTGGTTAAGTTAACCTGACCAGCTCCATGTTCCATAGGCCAAACACAAGCCTATTCTAAGCTGCCTGGCGGCTGTTATGTGTGTGGATTTGATTTCCTGTGTCTGAATGCTGTCTTACAAACAGAGCCAATTGTGGATTTTGACTGTATTACATTCTAGGAAATCTATACTCCTGATCTGAAGTGTTAATCCTGTCACTGGGCAGAAGTTTTCTTGCTGTAGACATGATCTCATTCATACTTTACCCATTCATTATTATCTTTTACTAGACCATCTTTCTATATGTATTGTCGAAGGCTTTCACGGCCGGATTCAACTGGTTCTGGTGGGCTTTCCAGTCTGTGTGGCTGTGGTCTGGTGGATCTTGTTCCTAACGTTTCGCCTGCATCTGTGGCTGGAATCTTCAGAGGTGTATCACAGAGGAAAGGCTACTGTGTAACAGACTTCCCTCTGTGATACACCTCTGAAGATGCCAGCCACAGATGCAGGCGAAATGTTAGGAACAAGATCTACTAGACCACAGCCACACAGCCTGGAAAACCCACCAGAACCATCTTTCTATAGCTTCCTTAAGAACTCTGTCAGCTATTCACTTGTCAGCCATGTAGCCATGTTGATCTGCAGTAGAGCAGCTAGGTTCACATCCAGTAGCAACTTTCAGCCAAAGATTCTTGGCGTACATGCTTTCGAGAGTCAAAGCTCTCAGCAGATACACTCAAAAGCCAATTCCCAGAAAATCTTATTGGTTTCTAAGGAGCTACTGGACTCAAATCTAACTGTATCAGGGACTAGTGAGTCTTGGAATTCTTCCATAAGTTTAGTTTTTCTCTCTGCTTGATAAATCTTTCTTCCAGATACACAGAAGTCCATACTTTCCTCAGAATGCCAGAGCTCAGGTGTAGTTGACACCATTTCAAAACACTTTGAAATTTATTTTTTAATGATTATTATATAGCAACTGTTGCTACAATTCTTTTTTTTCTTGCATCTTTCTGACTTATATGAACTGCACAAATTTGTTTGGCTCCTCTTGTCTATAACATTAAATGTAACTTGTGATGTTTAAACATCAACAAAAATACAAAGGTTTTTTTAAAAAAAACCTCTTATGACCATACAAGTTGGAGCCTTCTCAGTATCCCATTCAATTCCATTTATTAACAGGTATGGCTATACAGCGTATAGATTTTAGACAATATCAAATTATTTAAATCCCAAAATAATACAAAATGGAGTTCAAGATAAAGTACAAAACCAAGCTGCCAAGCTAAATACCTCTAAAGTCTCCAAAATCTGCACTATCAAATAGCAATGCTAAAATTATAAGTCATTCTCAAGTGACTTAGAAAGCTAGGGTACCAGAATAATAATCAACCTGGGTTTAAATATCAAAGCCTTGGGGGCACGTATATGTATTTGGCAACTGTCCAGGTGGCATCTCTATCATTACCTGACAGAAAACTAAGCAGATGGTATTCCCTATAACCTGGAATCCAATCTTTGCCAGATAACATAGGAAAAGCCACATTCTTTTTGCCTATCACAAACAGGGAGTCAACTGTTAAGTGAACTGTTTGGCTAAGCTGAAGTGATTTTGCAAAGTTAGTTACTTTTCCCACACATCTGTCACCCCCTCCACTAATTTTTAAAAAGTCACATAGTAAAAGTCACATAGTTTATGATTTTTTGGGGATGAGACTTTTACTAAAGTGTCAGCGCATTAACCCAGCTACTCTGGCCATCAGTTCTTTTGATCACTTTTCATACATGTGCTGTGATTGCACAAACAATGCAATCTGTACAGTATCATTTCAAATACATAAAGTATTCAGATACATACAGTATATTCATACAGTACAGAGGCAATGCAATCTGTACAGTATCATTTCAAGAAAGGGTCTGAGTGCATAGGCCAAGAGAACAGCAAGGAATTCTGTAGTTTTTAATTCAACTCCAAGGCATACTCCCCTTTTCTCCAGTGAATGAGAAGATCTATTTCTTGGACTGGATAACTGAATGAACAGTTATAGTGCAGCTGCAGAACATCTTGGCAGAGTCTGAGATGAATGGCACCATTCCAAAGAACAGAAATATGATATGACCAGAAACTCACTTGCCATGTAATCAGGGACTTTTGGACAAGGTAAGTTTGTTTATCGATAATATTTGTTTTGAAGTTCCCAGCAAGCCTAATCCTGAAATGAATGTAGTCTAGCATCTTCCTAAAGTCAATATGGGGTAGGCCCGTTCCTACTGAGTAGTAAGATGACATTCTCAGGTAGATAGCAAGGACTATGTGTTCTCCTTTTAGATGGGAGTCAGTTCTTCAGAAACCATTCTCATCAATCAGAGAAAAATATGGACAGGTTTTTGCTGCTAAAACAATGGTGCCTGTTAGTTGTTGGAGAATTGGGAGATTTCAAATGACACATAATTTTGCTGAAACCTAAATTTAAGGATTCCTGGTTGGTTGAATCATTGAAGACATGACAAGAGAAGCAAAAACAATTTTTTAAAATACTAGCAAAATCTCTCAGGAGGATTTCATGCCATCCTACTCAAGACACAGACAGAACATTCATGCAATTATTAATTATCTTTTGCTATGCAGTAAAAAAAATCTCTCAACAGCACTGGGGATGTTGTGATGGTTAGAAGTTCAACAGGAAACTCTCAGAATAGGCAGAGTTGTTTTTAAAGGAGAAAAAAAATCCCCATGCAAGAGATGCTGTCAAATTTCACCCAAAGCAAAATTTCAAGTTCACCACTCAATAGAATAATCTGATTTCCCACAGAGGTTCTGCACTTCTTTACTGGGGTGTCTCCAATATTGCTATGTTCATAAGTTTTGAATAGGTCACAAGTAATGGTTTCAGACCCCAGGGCTGCAGTCAACTTTTGCCTTTGAAGAGCTGCTGCTAGGCCAGCTAGAGTAGATAGACAGGGAGAATGAGCCAATTCCGAAAAGGGTCATTTCATGCATTCTAAATAGCAAAAAAGATGCCTGCTTCAAATAACTCCAACATTGTGGGTGGCTGGAGGCTATTGCCACAATGTCAACAATTGGCAAAGAAGTGACTTATTCAACAAATTCCATCTAGTCAAACAAAACAAACTGAAACAAACTGTTATATTCCATACCATATTAACAGCAAAGAGTGTCAGCAGGGTGACACTTTTAAGCCTAAAAGATTTTTTTGTGACATAGATATGACTAGAACTCATTTCATCACTAAGGTGTCTCTGAAAAAAAATAGTTGGTTTTTCTACCCCACTTTTCTTTACCTTTAAAAAGTTTCAAAGTGCCTTACAATCGCCTTCCCTTCCCCTCCCCACAATGGACACCTTGTAAAGCAGGTGGGGCTGAGAGAGTTTTGAGAGAATTGTGAGTAGCCCAAGGTCACCCAGCCAATTTCATGGATAGCAGTGGGGAAATAAACCTGGTTCACCAGATTGTAGTCCACCACTCACGTAGAGGAGTAATTAAACCCTGCGCTTTAGTCCTCAAAAGATTCTGACATAATGAAGCCGTATAATATTATTTGATACTTTTTTGTTACCACTCTAGAATTAGAAGGAGCATTTTAAGTTTCTTTTCAACATGCCATTGCACACCCTCTTCAGTCTTCTTGAGACAAAACCAGTTTTCCCTCCAAATACAGGCTAGCATTCTTGGCTTTTTATCAGTCTATTAGAAAGTATTTAGCATTGATAATTTGCATTAATGTAACCAAGAAAGTCATCCTGTTAGCATTCAGTCCAAAACTGTCTTCAGTGCAGTGATTCATGGAGAAAATTAATAACTATCATTTTAGTAGCTACAGTTTAAGTGGCAGCCAGCTAGAGACATGCTTTTCTTGCATTGAATGCAAATATCATGTGATGGGGAATTTCCATCACCACTACTTTGTTTTCAGCATGCATAAGCACAGTACTTAAATATGTCCCTCAAAATACATTTATCCATGACATGAATGGGAATCAGCGTAGAGTCTGTATTTCATTCACTGGCCATTTGTCTGTGTGCACAATACACAACCCCCTCATACACTAACAGCCATTTCTAAAAATCAACAGCCATGCAGATCAACTCGCTGTTTAGGAGGAAAAATAAATCCACCACTCCTTTGCGACTCCTCTCCTGAACTGTAAAGTTTTTGACACATAAATCAAAATATACCAAATATACCATACCATATGGTAACCAGGGTTTCTAAAAGCTCAACACTTTGTTATTGTTTCCAATAATTAAACACAATCTTTTAATTTTGCAATCTCTGCAGGGGTCAACATTTTACCAAACCGTTCTCCACTTGTGCAAGATATTTTCTGATGAGTATTTACGTTCAGCCCAAAAAGTTGTATCGGGGGAAACTGGTACACACACATCAAATGTAATATCCATCTGCATAGATGCTTCCTTCTGCAGTTGAGGATGAATGTCTAGAAACTCTTTGGTGTCCCCTTCCTCTTTAACTGATCTGGGATGGACTACCTGGTTTTTTTTAGGTTTGCTGAGTAGCCTGTCTGGAAGGGGGATTCAGATATGCATGCCTGTGCATAAGACTGTGCACTTACTGCTTGTCTTGAGGCTGTTTGCATCCACTGGCGAAACTAGGGGGCAGATGACCCAGGTGCAATTCACCTGGGTCATTTTGGCATCCCACCCCAGCTTCCCCATGACCAGACCTTGGTTGAACTTTGCCGTCCCTAGGGCGCTGTAAATGGCCCGTGTAGAAAGGGTCCATGATCCAGGCCAGCATACAATGTTAGTTATATGAGTCATCGTTGCCCTCAACTGGACAGATCTTCAATGACCCTGAATTCCTTTGACAGAGAGTTTTGCCAGGCTGAGACCACAGCCGAAAAGCCCTAGTCGAGGAGAGCTGAATGAATCATTAGTAAATTGCCTGCAGATAAATGAGGGACTCTTTGGAGAGTACACTAGAAAAGCTGGTCCCAAAAATATGAAGGTCCCAGACCATTTAGGGCATTAAAGAAAGACGAATACCAATACCTTGAATCTGATCCGGAAACTTCCAGAGCACTGGTTACATATGTGTTTTCCAGGGGCTGATTGTGAGGACTGAGCAGCTGTATTTTGGGCCTACTGCAGCTTCTGAGCAGCGTCAAAGGTAGCCCCATGTAGAGCAGGCCTACAGTAATCAAGTCTGGAAGTGCTCATTGGATGGACTGTTGTGGATAGGTCAGGGAGGGACAGGTAGGGCAAGAGTTGCCAGGTCTGACAGAGATTTTGAAAAGGCTATTTTGGCAACATTATTAACTCAGATCTCCAGAGAGAAAGAGATATATCCAAGATATATCCAAGATATATCCAAGATCACATCCACATTCTAACCAAATAAGATGTTATCAGCAGTATACTGTCCTGAGCAAGGAGTTGGGTTGCCTGCTTAGGACCTCCCTAGACCAGCCCCAAAACCTCTCTGTGTTCCATGAATTCAACTTCAGTCAGTTCTGCTTTAACCACCCCACCACAGCCCCGAAAATAGGGTAGCCAAAAGAGTTCCCTGCTGGCTGTCCATTAACAGAAAGTAGTGATGACAACCCAGGCCAGAGTTTCAGCCAACTACAGTGGCTGAGACTGCACAATGAACTAAGAAACTGCTAAACAAGATGAGAGTGCATCTGTCATGAACAAGACTATAATTATTATGCATATCTCATAAACATCAGCAGCCGTGGAAGTCTGACTACTTGCCTTGTCCGCATATTGTATTCAGGTTCCTTTCATGACATCAGAAAGAAACCATAGTAGCATTTCTATTCCACATAAAATATATCCCTGAATTATCTTCTTTAATAAGATGAAGATTATGCTGATTAAGATAATGGATGTGCAATATTTTACTCATTTGAATTCATATCAGGGGGAAAAGGTGTTAATATTTCTCTTACCACCATTTACCTTCTCATTCCACTAGATCACTTACAGTCGGGGGGTTTTTTCCTGTTACATTATTGTCATCTAGCTCTCTGCAGGTTTTTTGTTTGTTTTTTTATAAAGATAACAAAAGCATCCGCTTACCCCCAAACAGGCAGAAAAAGTAAAAGCAAATCAGTGGCTGCTTTCCTTCCACACCTCTGGATTTACAGCAAAAGAACAGAATTGCTGCTATTGCTGTAATTTGCCTCTGGGGATTCCACAACGCACAAGGCAAGTCACTCGGGCATACTTTCAAGGCAGGAAAGAAAGCAGCACAGGGCCTGTTGCACGTGGGCTGTCTCAAATTCTTATTTCTACATACAGATCATCAAGCCCACATCAGCAAATGTCTTTATCGATGTACACCTCCAAAACCATGTTGGTTACTCAGTCCCCAGGAATGCAAAATCAATGTTTTGCAAGAAAAGGGATACTTGTGATGTGTTTCAAAATACAGGAGTCTCCTAATATTATGGTGACTTCTGGAATAACAATATTCAATGCTGGGATCCACCAACTTTCTTCGTTAGAAATTAAACATCTGTTTGGACCTGCTCTCATATACATGAACAAAGATGTGCTAAAGAATACTCCTAGTCAAGTGGAACAAAGATAAAGAACAGTAGTAAAGCCTCATTGGTCAAGGACAATTTCTACTGTTCCTGAGGAATCAATTACTTTCAAACAACAGGTGAGCCTTGTGACAGCCAGCATGGTGTAGCGGTTAAGAGCAGGTGGACTCTCTGGAGAACAAGGTTTGATTCACACAACTCCACATGAGCAGCAGACTCTTATTCGGTGAACCAGGTTTGTTCCTTCTGGGTGACCTTGGCATGGTCACTAGAAATCTCTCAGCACTACCTGCCTCAGGTATCAGTTGTGGGGAGAGGAACTCCTTATCAGTGAAAATACTGCTCTACAGAATCTACCCAATTAATATACTGCTGTGAGAGACTACAGCTGCCACTCACAACTCACACTAATCATATATCATGTCTGTCCCCCAAACTATCCCAGGGCAGAAGCTCATCACCACGTGTGAAGTTCTGTGGATGAAGGGCCTCCTTCTGACATGAGTATCTAATATTCCTCTTACCTCCACCCCACAATGGTAATTTCATCTTTCTCCAGCCTTCTCCCCACAATGGTATGCCATTTAACTTCACCTTCTACCCCACAATGGTATCCCATCTTACCTTAGCCTCCCTGAGGACAATCAGATGTATTTCCCTTTGGGTGCTAGAAAAATTATCAGAGGCCTGAAAAAGGATGTAGAAAACACTCCAAGGGTACTTGCTGGTAATTCATTTAACATAATCCTCTGTCAATAAAACTGTGTCAAAGTTTTCAGCTACCTCAGTCACTTGGTAAGTAACTATATAAATGAGTTTTCCATTAGTTTGATCTTTCTGCCCAAAGGCAACCTTTCAACATTGGAGACCTGTCAATTCTTCCACTCAGAGTGGAAGATTCTTGTTTTACAGTCTCACCTCCCTTACCATTATAGAACAGCCTTTCCCCAACTTTGCCTTTGTCATCTGCTCAATTCCCCCCACCTTTTAAACATTAGTAACCAGCTCTTTTTCCACAGGACAGCATACATTATGTCCCCAGACGGGGTCTCATTCAGGTTCTAGCCAGACTAAGATCTACTTAGCTTAAAAGTTCTTCTTTAAATTCTCCTGCTGATAGTAAAGCATCAAGACAGTAGGTCATACACAGAACTGACCTGCTGCCTTTTTTTTTCCTGACCGCTATTTCTCTGGCAAAAAATAGATTAGATTTTCTGAGAAATAAGGTATGGGGGAAATTTGTGTAGAAAAAAAAGAACCTTTCACTCCCCCTTCCCCTCTGCTGAGAGACTGTGTATAAAAAGAAAGGGGACTGCATATCACCAAAAGTGTCAAGGCAATAAAAATGTATGACTACTTCCTTAGATTCTGAGAACATGAGACACCAGAGGAAACTCATCTGTCTAGATATCTCAAGGACAGTTTCCCACATGAGAATCCAGGCAAGAAAATGTCACAGACACTGACAGATGGGTTTCCCTAGCCTCCGAACAACCTAATGGAGCTTTTCGCCAATTTGCATACTGGCTGTCACTGAATGAAATTGGTATGTGTCAAGGACATTAAGCAGGCCAAAGTGAAAAGTGTAATAGCTTTGTACACAATATCAGTCCTCAGCACTTGCTGTGTATGTCTGAGGTGGGGAAGAAATGAAAGAATGTTTAACTTGACTTGTTCTGAGGCCATAAATCTGCCCTCCTTGGAATAAAGCAACACATCTAGTTCAGCTCCACTGCTGCCTGAACTAAATATCACCACTGTTGTTTAAATCCATTTTCTTTTACGACTGCCACAATACAAGAGATAACTAGATATAGTTCTTTCTAAACTGACATCAGACAAACTAAGTACCTGGAAGCAAATCCACTACATCAGCTACATAGCTCATTGCAGAGGGGGCTACACTGGAAGGATATAATGAGCCTGTGGGTCCTATTTCATTTCAGTGTTTAACTGCTTACAATTAACCAAGTTTTCCAGAATTATAAGGAGAACGGCAGATGCCATGCTGCAAAAGGTGGCTGTGACATTGACACTCAGATTTATAAACTCCAAAACCATTCTCAAAAATCCATTTGATAGATGAGTTCTGAAATCACAAGTTCAAAGCCTTAATTAGTACTACCCTTACATGATGTGGGCACATACAGAGACCAGGAAATAGTATCCTTTGCAGTATTTCAAACCTACTTTGCAGTCAAGAGGCAAATATTATTATAGGTTGGATCCAGACTAGATGTTTTTAATAGGGACAAGGATTTCCATTCACAAATCATTCTCTCTCCCCCCTCCCCCCACTGAAACACTCCCCTGAAATCCTCCTTCTGGAGCAGAAGGAACCTCAGGCACACAGTTTCAGGGGACATTTCCAGTTACCATGATAGGGATGAAAATTAAATAAATTAAATAAATTAAATAAAAAATTATTTTGCGACTCTTCAATAATGAAAATCCTCTTACTCTGTAGAAGAGTGCCCAGTTTCTGTTACAGGTTCTGGATCTATGAGTGATATTTTTATGTATGACCAATTTATGACTAATAATTTTTTTTGAAAATCACGTTCTGTGCGTTCTTGAATCTGTGAAAACATTGGTCTGGATGTGACTCAACAAACACGATCTTAAAGGAATCTAAAAATACACAGTAATGATACAACATTCCCCAAGGGCTGCAGATTTCTTCATACTTCCCACTGGTGACCAGGAAGAGACAGTGGACAAAAATATAGATTGTGACCTTCACCCTATCCCATAGAACTGGGAGACTCACAAGGCAAAAACTCCTGTTAAAAATCCTGGTGCCAGTGCCTCTTTCCTGATGATTCATTCTAAATTCCATCACACGCTCCTACAATATCTGCAGCCAAACAGTCTAAATAAGACATCTTGGCATAATGTCTTTAAGCTGCATTTTAAAAAATCAGGCTGCCAAATCTGAATTTTTGGCTGGCAAAATTTGTACCCTCATTAAAGGGTTTGTGTTTTTTTAAGCAGAGTGCATAGGCATACACTAAACAGAACACATTATTCTGATAGTACTTGACCTTTACCTTCTAGTATTTTAAAAATAAAGCTCTGGTGACTAAATAGTGCCAAGCTGTGAGATTTCTTGAACATCTGTTGAGCAGCCTTAACTCCCATCTACTTCATAGAGAAATCTGACAGTTCAGCACACCACAGGATCTGTCTCTTAAATATTAAAATCACACCGATGGCTTCTGCTTCCCGTTTCCCCCATGGAAGCTTGAAGCTATTCCTACTGACTTTGAACAGAATGCCTTGCATTATGTCTGATAATTTGCAATGTGCCTCAGTAGGTATTAATATTTTCTGCAGCTTTAATTAAAAAAGAAGCTTTACAGGCTGATTTCATTGTCATGTCACAGCCCTTTCTACATTTTATCCCTTCATCTTTGCTACTTCATTCTTCCATGTCCTTTCTCCACTGCATAAACTTTTAAAAACAAAACATTTACTAGATATCACATTGAAAATTAACCACGCCAGCATAGCCTTAGGAAAGCTATAGACCTAGACATCTGTGACTATGACCAAAACAGTTGGAAGAAGCAGACTGATATTTCTGATAATGAGGAATTGGATTAAAAAGGACTGACCATGTGAACCAAGTACATACTCCTAGGCAACAGCGCACATTATGGCAATCCAGTTTTAACAGAAGTAATGATTTGACTATCAACATGCCACAATGAATCCAACAAAATTGGTTACACAAAATAGGCACAATTCGAGAAAGACAGAAAAACAGCCATTTATGTCCCACTGATTTCAATGGTATTTTAAGTACAGTTCCTGATTCAACAGCTGAAGACCCAAGCTCCATAGAGTACAGAGGTGGAACTTCAAACAAGCAATGACAGCCTTGGTGTGAGCTGAAAGGACTACATGCAACTTCCACATAGGAAATCTATGGATGATAGGAGGATGGTTGTTATTAACTCCTTTCAGATAGGCAAGAGGATGCCTGGAGGCTGGAATGCCAGCTATGGAGGGGATCATTGTGGAAATGGCTGCAACCTGCCTGCATAGGCTGGAGGCTCTGAGGTTCTGAAGTACCCAGTCTTGTAGGAATCCCAACAACTGGCCCAGGCCTTCTTATGGTGGCACTATTGGACAAATGCCTTCCAAGTGATGTTGTTGCAAATCAATATGTCCTCTGCTGGCTCATACCCCATGGCCCTTAGCCATTAGCCTGCTCCTTTCAAGAGCCAGGTGGTTAAATCAAACTAAGCGGGGTCTGGATGCCATGATGGACCTTGGTGGGATAAGTTCGGGCACAGAGGTAATCTCCAAAGTTTCCATACAGAGAGCTCTACCAGGGCTGCAAATAAGGTATCTGGAACTACTCGGGGGCAGTCGGGACGACCATTGCTCTTTCTGACCTTATTTTTCACAGAACGTTGGGGAGACTAGGAAGAGGAAAGGAATACAGAAGTAAACAAGAGAGAAAGGAAGGGTAAACTGAAGGAACGAACAAAAAGGGTAGAAAGGTAAGGTCAGGAATCAGATTCAAAAGGTACAGAAAAATGAGACAGAGTGTCTCTCTGATATGCTCTCCCTTGAGGCAGGAAATACACTGAGGCACAGGGGCTGCTAAAGGGCCAGTAACAGGAAGTGCTTGTTTGAAATCTTGTCTCCTTTAGCAAGGGGCAGGAATAACCAATAAAAACCATACGTTGAAAATACCTTCCATTTCAGAGTGAGAACTAGTAGGATCCAATCCCCAGTCAGCACTTGTTATAGCTGGACTGGAACAATATATTCTAAAGACTGAGGCACGTGTCATCAACATTTAAGACCACAGGTCCTGTAGGGTCCCTTAGCACTTGTACAACTCTCATATAGTGACCGTACTGCCCAGGAGCCTAGAACAGAGTTCATAATGAATGCCATGATATTCCTACTTCCCAATACATTCTCTAAAAACAATCACTTCAGCAGCTCTTTTGAAATACACCTATCAACATGAATGGGAGAAAAAGCATAAAAAGGTTTCTCAGCAATGCACAAAAAAAATTCCTTAGGTTTATTTGATGGTGATTGATCATTAAAGGTTAGTATTATGGATATGTGGTGTAGGTAGGAAACAGAATGTGAGATTCAGTTAAGAGAAAACCAGGTGGTTTCCTTCTCTATGCTTTCTGAAATCTATAAATGTATAAAAAATCTAATATTGTCATCATGATATAACAACATATACCACATTCACCAGACAGAAAGTTACTCAAACACAGCAAGCTTCACTTCTGAGCAACTCTGTTCATAATCAGGGAGAACAGGTATTAACGTGGTAGTGGAAGAAAGCGAACGTCAAGATCAAGCAATTAGAAATGTACAATTAGATTTCAAAACATAATTTTAAGTACCTTCACCAATCATTTAAATATGATTTAGACAGTATTCATCGGCAGAAAAGCTGGACTTAATCCCTGGGTGTCAACCTTCAAGAGGCAAAAATACACACAAATCTATTAGGTCAGCTGAAACAAACCTGTGCCTAACACTCAATTAAAAAAAAAAAACCTCTCTATGTGTATACTGGTACCATCCAGATTCCACTTCACGCAAGGGAGCAAGGGAGCTAATTTTGTTCACATGTTCTGCAGTTGCACGATTTTGGTGTAATGCTGAATTCAGGATTAACATCACTTTGCCTGCCTCTTTAAAATGCTCTCTCGACAATCTAATTCTAGGCGATATATCTTCCTTTCCCATACTTTGTAAGAATCGGGGATTACAGATTCATAGAATTGTGCCAGTAGTCAAGAAAACAGTTTTCACACCATTGGAAATTTCATATCTCTTTCTGTGGACCAACAGGTCAGTAACATGCTTGACAAATGAACTGAAAGACAAAAATCTACCATAGGAGAGATACACTGAAGACTTTCAGTGCCATACAGCATAACTGTCTGTATATTCTTGAATAGTGAGACACACAGCGCTTCACCTTATGCATCATCACTTACACAGCCTCCACTGTCTCCCTCTTTCTCTCAGTTCTGTTTTTTCTTAAATCAGGATGCTTTTGTAGGCAGCCTGACTAATATTTTCTCTCTCCCTCATTGTGAAAAGATAAGCATTTCATTTTTATTAATTAGTTCTGAGTTACTGTATAATTCTCCAAAATCAATACCAACTTAATTTTTTACAAAACCTTAACCATTGACTATATAGCCATGCTAAGTATACTGAATGCAGAAAACAAACCTTGCTAATTTGTACAACCCATTTCAAACATTACTACTGCTACACAAAGCCCCGTCATGCATGTATTTTATGGCCCCCAATCTGTGTGCAGTCCAAATATCTGAACCATGCTCAGCATAATGAAAATGTCAGGGAAATGCAGTTGTTGAGAAGATATATCCAAATTAGTGATAAACAAGGATTGATTTTAAAAGCTTTTCTCCCTCTCTCATAATACTAGATCTTGGGGTAGGATGCTAAAGTGTAGGATATTCAGAACAAAAAAAAAAGGATGTTCTTCACAGAGAGCATAATTAAACTGTGAAACTCACTGCAACAGAATGTGGTGATGGTTGCCAATTTGCAAGGCATTAAGAGGGTAGTGCACATATTCATGGAAGACAGTGCCATCAATGGCCAATAGTCATGATGGATATTCACTCCCTCTAGTACAGGGGTCGGCAACCTGCGCCTCCAGAGCAGTGTGTGGCTCTTTTGTCCTTGTACTGCGACTCCCTTGTCTGGCGCCTGAGAAGGAGGGGAAAGGACGTCAGAAGGGAGGGAGGGAGGGAGGGAGGGAGGGAGGGAGGGAGGGAGGGAGGGAGGAAGGAAGGAAGGAAGGAAGGAAGGAAGGAAGGAAGGAAGGAAGGAAGGAAGGAAGGAAGGAAGGAAGGAAGGAAGGAAGGAAGGAAGGAAGGAAGGAAGGAAGGAAGGAAGGAAGGAAGGAAGGAAGGAAGGAAGGAAGGAGGGGGCAGGGAAGGAGGCATGCTCGCTGCATCCCAAGTGCAACTCATTGTCGGAGTCGCCGCCACTGTCCATCCCACCCTCTTGGGCGAATTAGACGGCAGCGGTGACACTAATGATGGCAAGTTGCACTTGGGACGTGGTAAACGCGCCTCCTTTCCTGCACCTCCTTCCTTCCTCCGGCGTCCTTTCCCCTCCTTTCCTCGTCTGGCGCCTGTTGTAACTTGCCCAGCTTGCACGGCTGGCTTGCAGGCTGAAGGCGGGGCTTGATGAGATGGGGGTGGGGCTTAGGGAGGCAGGGCCACGCCCCCATGCCTCTTTGGGTGTTAAATGTTGCTGACCCCTGCTCTAGTACCAGAGGCAGTATGCCGCTTCATGCCAGTTGCTAGGGAGCACAGGGTAGAACAGTACAGCACAGCACAATCTTATCACATCTCAGAAGCTATGGAAGGGGGAACTCCAAGGAAGACTGTAGAGAGGAAGGCAATAGCAAACCACTCTGCTTAAGCACTTGCCTTGAAAATACCGCCAAGGGTCACAATAAGTTGGCTGCAACTGGATGATACACACTTAGGAACACAGGTGGGTGGATTCTGTTGAGGTCATCCTGTTCATGGGGTTCCTAAAGGCAGCTGATTGGCCACTGTGTGAACAGAATGTTGAACTTGACAGGCCTTAGTTCTGATCCAACATGGCTCTTCTTGTGTTCTTAATTGTAATAATAAACTTACTGGTAAGTTTTCAAATTTCAAATTGATATCATTAACAAACTCAGTGCAAAATATTTCCTTCAGAACCCTGAGATAAAGTCACTTCTCCACATTGTGTAGATCTGTTGAGATGTGGGTTAGATTAGCGCTGTTCCTGCTGCTTGCAGGTGCTCTCAGATGGCATGGCAAAGCAATACTGTGACCTTCATCACCATGTGGAAAATTCTACACAGATCCATTCCAACAGCATTAATGGTCTGGGCTTCTTGGACGAATAAAGATCTCTAAAGATTTCTGAATCACAAACCAAGTGTTGGAAATTGCCCTTACTAATCACATTTATTCCATAAATTGTTGGAAACCAAGGACTCTTGTCTTTCCCTCCCCAAATGCCTTTGGAAACTAATTCAGCAACTACATTAAAAAAGGAAAAAAACCCAACAAAGTTTCTCTCTTCCTTCCTATATTGACTAGTGGGGGGGGGGGGAAGGAGTGTCGTGCGTGTGTACTGGGAACAGATCTACATCTGTATTGCTGTCAGAGGTTGTATCCACTACAAAGCTGGAAAGCATAACTCACAGTTTTTAGAATGGTTTTGAGATGAGTAATTTGGCCAGCATCCCCTACTTGTATCCTGCATTCCTACTTGAAAGAGTGCTTACAATGAGGTTGAGAGCATTGACATGCAATCCACAACACTCATTGTCTGCCCTACTCCCAGGACCACCCATCATGCACATTGGGTTTCCGTTGCCTTATAAAAGTCTCTGCCAAAGGAATATCATAGTACTGAAACAAGAAGTTAAAGGAAAGTTCCCAAAATATGCTAGAAAGCCTAATGTCACGTCATTCACTGTCTACAAGAAGAATTCGTAGCAGGCTATTAAAAGAAGGGTACTGTAGCTGGCAGCTCTCCACAAGCCTTTACAATTAACAAGCCAGCTCATTGTCAGGGTTGTTATCTAAATTACAGCCTAGGCTTTACTGCTAACATATTTTCCAACTTTTAAAAACACTATATTGTACAGTGCTTAGTACAAAGAAGCCATTAATTCCTTGTTTTCCTGTGTGTTTTTTTTTAAACTATAGCCCGAAGCATCATGGAAAAGGGACTGACTAGACTGAACTGCGAGGGAGGAAAAAAAGAACGGATATTTTTGTTATTGTTTGTCTTCTTTTGAAGCACTGGCAAGTCACAGGGAATTTGACTCAAAAGGTTTTCCTTGTGATGTGCTTAGATCAAAACACCCACCAGCAGTCCTTCTTGAACCCTGGGAAACATCACTTTTAGCAGCATGTTCGACTGGTGGAAACTGCAACCATGCCCTAACCTCTTTCTATTCGCAAACACTGATAAGGTGATAGGAATTATTTTCACTGGGGTTCAAAGTTAATATTTTTTCCTACAATACAATAAACAAGCACACACAGTAAATGAAAAAGTTTTGCTGCACCTTACAGATTTACTGTGGCATAAGCCTTTGTGGACTAGAGCCCATTTCATAAGATCTCTAGTCTACAAAAGTCCATGCTACACTAAATCTGTCACTTCTTAAGATGCTGCAAGGTTCCTTTCCTGATTGCAAAGCAAACCAACACCAATATCCCCTGAAATTACCGTGTTTCCCCGAAAATAAGACAGTGTCTTATATTAATTTTTGCTCCCAAAGATGAGCTATGTCTTATTTTCAGGGGATGTCTTATTTTTCTGTGTTCTGTTCATTGGGCATGCTTCCAAACAAAAACTTTGCTACGTCTTACTTTCGGGGGATGCCTTATATTTTGCACTTCAGCAAAACCTGTACTATGTCTTATTTTCAGGGGATGTCTTATATTCGGGGAAACAGGGTAGTTGAGAGTGTCCACGTAGGGGTGTGTTTTCAACAAAGTAAAACTGAAAACCCTTCCAAAAATACTTTATTTGTTTTTTTTACCCAACATCAGTTTTTTAACCCCCAAAAGGTGGCAATTTAAAGGAATCTGAAAAGCAGCTCTTGAATAATATCTGGCATGATTTGCACCACTTCAGCCCCAGTGCCATTTTTAAAAAAGATTCACCTCTCTGGAGAGCACAGAGCAGGGTTTGCCTGGCCTTGCAGCTCTGAACAGGGTTCCACTGCCACAGTTTCGGATCCCTTTTTGGATTTAGAGGCAGACACCCCCACCTTTGGAGTTCAGGTAAGTGAGGGGAGGAGGAGATTGGGGGAAGAGACAAGGGGTGTGAAATTCAAGTTCGAGTCTAATGGACTCAACATTTTCAGGAATCCTAAATTTTATGATATGGAAGTTTGGAAGTATCTGGTACCCCCCTCCCCAAAATCAGGTCCATTAGATTCAAATCCAAATTTTACTGGGGGGAAGATTGTTTTTTTGAACACCCTATACCTAAGTCATTAGTTTAAAAACAAAATAGCTATCTTGTGTTTTTTTTTTTTTAAGATGCAGTCTTTTCAATTATAAGGACTTCCCATAGCAGGAATTCCCATAGCAGGAATTCCCAAACTGAATGATTGTGATAAATAAATTAAATAACAGTTGTAAGTTTAAAGCTGTCACCACAAAGGATGCTACTATTGCATCTCTGCATGTACATCTCTGCATGATTCACTGTCCTGATCTTACTTCCTTTGATACTATGTGAGCTCATAAGTGTCTTTGTAAATGAAGCCCACTTTTCAGGAGCATAAGGAAGAAAACTGTCATTCCACTGGCTTAGTTGTAATATCTGGCTCTGCATACAGTTGGGACAAATAACCACACGAGTGGCAACCAAAGGAGCATCTAGCAAAGTGGCAAGACTCCTAAGCACATTTGAAAAAAGCACCGAAGACTAGATGATAGTAAAAACATTACAAAAATGTTTTCTAGAAGGAAATAATTAGCACTCACAAAAATGTCAAACAAACAGCAACAACATGCATCATCACCAGAGATATAAATATTCCAAAGGGTCACAGACATTGTGTAACATGTATCATTCAAGGAGGGCAAAGAGGCAGAGCAAGGGAATGACACAGGGCCTTATAGCAACCTATCCAAGAGGATGCCCATTTTATCACTGCACTGGGCTCGCCCTTGCTTGAGTGGCAGGAGCGCCCAGACTAGTGTCTTGCAAAGAAACATAAGGCAGGATCATTTTACATCTTGAACATCCATAAAGTGAACCTTTTTACCTGTAAAAGTCAAATTCCATTCCAAAGGTCAAGAAACACTGCCGGATTATTTCAAACCATATAAACCCTGAACTCGCATAATCCTAACCTGGAATTAAGATGCACCAAAGTCTTAAGTAAAACTAACTTCTCAGGTATGAAATTGGGCTGGAAGAGCTTCTTGTCCTTGGCAGAATCCTTGTTTCAGCTCCACCTATCTCTTCTTGGTCTACCAATTTTCAGTTGGCCTCCCTGTTTCTCTGCCTCCATAATTTTCTACATCCTTCTCAACTTCATTTCCTCATCTCTTGTTTCCCATTCAGATTCTTAAATTATGTATAGCTTCTCACCCAAAACACTGTAACATTTTAACTTTTCACTAAAGTCCATATTTTGAAATGTGCTTTATCTATTTGATCAACTATTAGATACATGCAATGCATTTAGTTTATCATGTATCTTGTTGCACTATGAAATTTAGTACCCATGGTGTGTTTATTCTAATACAAATTTGTCTATAATTATTTCGCAAATCCTCTGAGAGGCAAGAGTCTGTTACAATACTGAATTGGTTTCTGGAATAAGATATTTTGCTTACCTCTGTTTTATCGAAAATATTATTTACTTCCTTACTTCCTTACTTCCTTACTTACTTATTAGATTTTTATACCACCCTATCCCCGAGGGGCTCCGGATGGTGTACAACAAAACTAATACATTAGGATGCATACAGTACATTTCTGACCAACCAGATAGAAAACTTCAGTAAGTTTTACTTGGAAGATAGAAAATACAAAGGAAAAGATGTATGTTGAACATTCAAATCTCAACCTAAAAATAGACTGAGTACCAGTGCCATGCCATCTCTAGAATCCTAATTTTGGACAAATCACTGCTCAGTCATGATGCAAGTTACTCTTTCTTTCTCCCCTAAGTCTATAGTGGGTGGTTGTTAAGAGAATACATGGGACAGTTCCACATGTATCATTTTGAACTTCATACTGAAAGGGTGACAATGCAAAAACGGTGGGATAAATAAATGAGAATTATGAAAAGATACAGTGATTCCTTTAATCTTTTTCAAATGGTATAGATACATATGCCAGGAACCCACCAACCACACAGAGCCTGCTAACCGCAATCCTCCCAACAGTCAACGTCACCATATTGTACAAAAATGGGCAATGTGCACATGCATCCTTGGTTGGTACAAGTGAAAGCAAACCACGAAAAATCTCTGGGTTAGTTCATACATCCCAAAGCTGTAAGCTTTGTATGCTCCTTCTGTCACACAATGTAGGCATGCCTTTGTAGGCATGTATGCGCCTTCTGTCACACAATGTGGCAGCCATGCATATTGGGCAGTTGTATGTAACTGGCGGTGTTCCTAGGGTGTTTGACTGTAGCAACTAAAAAGGTCTATTCTTGCTCCCTATTTCAGCTGATGTTGGAAAATAGAAATTAAAAATATATATCTACACATGTCTGTTTGTTCAATGCATTTTCATCATGTGATTGCTTCAAGGGACTCAGTAACTAGCAATGTTGGAAACCAGTCCATGAAACTTGTTGACAATTCCTACAAGCAACCAAGGCCCTAAGGGATGGGAGAAGGCAAGTGACACATTACCAAGAGACCCACATAGCTATATTCACTGTCAAAACCTGATAATTCAGCCTCAGCAAAATCACAAAACTTTTCTGAGATAACTTTAAAAATTCTTTAAAAGGGTTCTTTTCTCCATTTATGTGATTTTCACTGTAACTAAGCACACAATATGTTTCTCTTACAGTCATCATGATTCAGGAACTCCTTAAATATAGCAAACAGCCATTTCATGGCTTATTGAACTCTGCCTGAATGACTTTTAACTTCTGCTTGACATTTGACATGATTTTATGATAAAGGTTTTACACTGAGAAGTGGGAAGTCTACTTGATCAGAACCATTTCACCCCTTTTCTTGCATTATTGCCATTTGAAAGTTTTGTAAATAGCCTTTGTTTTAAATGCTACAGCATTTGAGGCAGGGAGCCTTAGTGTACCATATAGGAACCAAACATGTAATAGTCATGAATTTAATACACAGTCACTGAGATCTTTACCTTGACAGGCATGTATTCTGCACCTCTAACCTCTGATACCCACAAAAAATAAAACGTGTTCCCTGCCTTATCTCCTTCAAAAAGGAGGGAAGATACTGCTCAGCAATTCTCTTTCCTCACAACATTTCATTTCTTCAATGAGACCCCCACAATCCTTTGATGGATACACTGGCAGATAAACTGCCTCTTGCACTAGGAAGCTCTCTCATTTAAATTCATGATTCTGATTCTATTGATGAAATCTAAGCTAAAGTTTTACTCACCAACATAAAAACAACAGAGAAAAACGCATGAGAACAATTTTTCTTCCCATGCATGGTGTTTGCTTTCTGTATTGTGTGTAGTGCACTATACATAGCAAATACATCTTTGTAATGTGTCTTAATAAGAAATAAAATCCCTAAAATTAATCTTGTTCGAGAGTGTGTTAAAGCATCTTCTCCAAGGAAAATCCTCTTTCTTGCCTATCATTTTTTCAGACCACAGAGCCAAACTAATCCTGTAGTTTCCATTTCATTATTCTCTCCTCCCAAAAACCCAGTAATACTTAAAAAAGATTAAGTGTTTTCATATGAAAGCCAGATGACTATTTAATTTCTGTTAAACATCATCTCTCCTTCAAAGTCTGAAATATGTTGAAATTGCTTCATAATATACTTTTTCTAAAAGGAAAATGTACTTTTCAAAAAAGCTCACAATTATTACTGATCTATAACTATTTTTACTGCTCCTCTACCCACTAATATCTATGTCAGTTATGTGTAGCTCATTGAGATTTAAAAAGAAACAACTCATTTCCAGGTTGGAGAAACGTCCTTTCCAGATCACCTGGGGACATTTTTTTTCACTATAGATATGCAGTGATAGAAGCTTGCATATTTGTTACTCTAATATCAATCCTTACCTGGAGGATATTTATTTCCAACAGGAGGTACCTACATCAGCATATCTTTTTAACACAGATGCTACCTCGGAGGAGGAGGGGAGAACTTGATGAACTATGGACCTGGTTACCAATCAGTTTCTCTGGGACAACAAACTCATCACAAGATTTACCACACTCAAGAGGTTAGTGGAGATTGGATCCAGCAGTCTGCCAGTACATGGATTGTGGATTTCTTACATGTTCCCCAGTTCCAAGCAGACTCTTCTGCCCCATGAAAGCTGATTCCTGGGGTAACATATATGGTAAGTTCCAGTTCTGGGAGAGAAAAAGCTACACAACCTTCCTAAATTCTCTGCACCCACTCCCAGTTTCTCTTCTTTCTCTGCTCCCCCTTTTCATTCTCTCTTGTTACTGCCACTTTCTGTCCTTCAAAAAAGTATTTCCTGCTAAAGGGCTAGAACCTCAGCATTCTTCTACCGTATTGTCATTAAAAAGCTCCGCTCTGCTCTCCTTCTTCACTCTACCCTCTGCAGGGATAACAGACAAACAATTGCACCTGAGGAAAAGTGGGATTATCTTTAACACATCCAAATTTAAAAGCAACCAAATTAATAAATAGTTCATAAAGTCCTAGAAAGGCGCGCATGCCTATTTGCACAGCAAATCTAAGGATTGGAAAAAACGGATATACTTGCAACTTCTCTCAGCCTATACTTTACTTTTCCCGCCGATGTTAAGGATAAGTGGTCCCTTCTCTTGGGCCCTTTCTGCACGGGCCATAAACGGCGCCCTGGGGACGGCAAAAACGGCGTCCCCAGGGAGCCGTTCGCACAGGCGGCGCTGCGAAAACACAGCAGCGCCGACCTGGCTCCCCTCCCCCTCCCCCAGGGTGGAGTCAGGCCACCTCCAAAAACCTCCCTCCTGGAGGGAGGTTTTTGGTAAAAAGCGCATTCCCGGCGGCGTGGTGCGGCGAACGTTATAGCCAGCGGGAATCGCGCCAGCTCAATTTTCTCCGTCCATTTGACGCCACCTCGTCGCCTCCATCGCCCTGCTAGCCTCCTAAGACCCTCCCTCGCTGTCCTCCGACCCCTGGAGGTCAGAGGGCAGCGTGGGTGGGTCTTAGGAGGCCAGCAGAGCGATGGAGGCGACGAGGTGAGTGGGAGAGGGACAGAGAAAACAGCGCATTCTCTTGCGCCGGCCTCTTTGGGAGCCGCTCACACGCTCTCGTGCGAACGGCCCCCACCCCTCCACCGGCAGAATTCCTGCCGGTGGGGAAGCGGCCTTTCCACAGTGTGGAAAGGGCCTTGGAGTGGTCCCTTCTAGTTCATACCTCTGCATCATAACTGGGGTTCTCACCCATTGTTCAGCTACACATGGTTATCACTGCCATGCAGCTCTGGGTTAACCATTAAGCATAATAAGCATGTGCTCAGGGCACCAAGGGAAACCACAGAACATGAAAAAAGGGCACCACCACCACAAGTTGTTTTTATAGTGGCTAAAAAAAGGGAGTGTGAAAAAAGGGGCACCACAAAAAAAAAGTTAGTTCAACTTCAGGTGAAGTAGTGTCTCACAGTAAAGGCTTCTGTCACATACAGATGGAATTACAACCAATACCTTTAATTAAAATGCATAGATCTGTCTCTATCTCGTCTAAGTGTCGCCACCTAGGGAATGTGAATTCTGGCAGCTAAAGTTACTGACTTTAAGCATGCACATTGTAGAAACTACCAGGATCAGCCAGTTTACTTGTATATACATTTTATCACAATATCAATATGGGTAAAGGTAAGCACCTATGGAAACAGAAAGGCCGGGGCACCAAGGTTGGACAGTGCTTACGGCACCAGTCAATCTTAATCTGGCCTTTCTGCCATCGCTAAAACTAACAGCTGAGATTTTGGCTTTTACACCCCCTTATTAATTCTCTTCTCTAATGGAAAATGTCCTGCTTTCTCTAGAAAAAGTGCCCCTGGACCATTTGACTTACAGGCCCTTGATGATGAGGGGTCACTTTGACTGTTCTCTTTGTTCTTTCTTAGGCTAGCTTATCTAAAGAGCAGAATAGCCCTCACTTTTCCTTTGGTGTCCTGAGGGTTCGGGGGAGAATTTAGGAATCTCTGACCCTGAGTAAAATACAGATTCTCACTTTGATAGGAATCCTGGAATGCAGGACATTTCTTCACATGGACTTAGAGCCATGCAGGTCCAGGGGATGTGCAGAGGAGAGGCAAGCTGATGAAAATGAAGTGATCTATCAATGACACAAAACTGACATTAAGAGAAGGTTGCTGTAATACCCAAGAGTCCCTTCTTCATATAGACATGACAACCTCTATATTTTTATAGTAAAAATAAACTACACATTAGCATTTCCTTCTTCTGCAATCTTAACATTGCAGATAATCCAGTGGTGGGATTCAGCAGATTTGCACCACTTCGACAGAACCGGTTGTTTAAATGGTGCTTGTAATCACCCGGTTGTTAAATTATTTGAATCCCACCACTGAGATAATACCATGCAGTTTATAGAAGAAAGTTGTGTGATCTAATTGTCCCAAATGCTTTATGTGGATCTAACTTTCCCTTTACATACTTATTGTTTACATACCTATTGTTTGTTTTGTATTTTTGTCCCATCCTTCCTCCAAGGAGCTCAGTGCAGTACACACGGTTCTCCTTTTATCCCCACAACAACCCTGTGGGGCAGGTTAGGCTGAAAGTGACTGGTGAGAACAAAGTCTCCCAACAAGCTTCCAGGAAGAGTGAGGGTTTGAACATGTTGACTTAAGTGGACTTAGAAGTGTGTAATTTGGTTTAAGTTTTCGAGTCCCTTAGATCCAAGCCAGATACTGTAACCACTTACACCAAGCTGGCTTCTCTTTCAAATAGCTTTGTTCTTTAGTTCACACTTCTTGCTTTCTGGTCTTTTGTTGCTTTTTGAGTTTCTTTCACATCCAAATAAATACAAAAGTGGACATCCTGCTTCCCAAGTGGGCCGTTGCTGCCTTATCACTTACAGCTCATTATAACTCATTACCATCTTTTGGTCCATGTAACGTGTGTAAAATGCATGTAAAATACCTGCACTTTTTATTCATGTTTGCTGAAAACTCCAGGTAGTTATACTAAATTGAATATTATTGGAGCAGCAGCATCTTGTGATTCAGGCAAAGCAAAGTAAGGAAACTGCAAGTTGGGGGTCTGGAATGAGCCCTCTTTCCCTCCCTCTTGCCCTTCAAACTGACTGATACTCGGCTGGCTTCAGCTTGCTGTACCTCTAACAATACACTCAATTCTCATCAAACTCTGTTGGAGTTTTTTTTCCTTTAAATTAACAAAACAATATCTCCTCCATACCCAAGGAGTCCTCTGGCTTTCTGACACTCTCACGCGGGTGGCCCCGTTCCATTGTCTTACTGATAGGCACTTCACCATGAAGTTCAGTGTTAGAGGGAATGATTAAAGTTTTTAAAAAAAGCTTTGTCTCCTTAAAGTATTTATTTCCTTCCACTTCAGACCATGCTTCCAAATAGCCATTCATGCAGTTGGCTGTAGCAAGCAAGATTTGCCTCCAAGGCAACCAGGCAGGGAAGCTTTTGTAAACCAGAAGAGAGTTGGCTGTGTTTTCCTATGGCTGTCAATGTGTCACAAATGACAAAGACAGCTATGCCTTTGCAAACCAGCTGGGCCAAAAGGAAGAGTGAGGAACTTTCAGGAACTTATCTGCAAGAAAGCTGTGAATTAGGGTATCAGCCGATGAGATATTTTAAGTCATGCATCATATAAGTATATCTGCAAAAAATAGTTTTGTAAGGGGGGAAAACAATTATTCACTTTGTTCTTGAATGAAAGATCGCCATATCACTGGAAGCCCTCTTTCAAAACAGGTATATACCCTTACTGTGTGGGAGAAAAAGAGAAATGTCTGTTCTACTTACCTTATGCAGCTTTCATATTTATATAAAATTTGGGTTAATCTAAAGAAATAGGCAAAATGCTACAGCGCTAATTGATAACCATGCTAGTATCTCAGGCTATCTCACAAAGGCTGGAGCTGTTGTGTGGTAAACTGACCTGTCTCAAATTTTCCATTCTTGAGTCAATAGTAGCTGGGCAACTTCGAAGGCATTGCTGCCAGCAGAAGAAGTGCTTAGGGTTTGGAGGTGTTTGGATCCTTTCAATCAAGCTCTTTAGGGCTTGGTATGCGGTGCTGGAAATGGCCTTTTAGTCAATGCCAGAATGGTGCCAGGAAATGGACAGAGGGAGTGCAACTCTATTGTTTCTCCTGGACTTCTCAGCAGCTTTTGGCACCATCAATCATGGTAACCTCCTGGACCAACTTTCCAGGTTGTAATTGGGAGACACCATTTTGTCATGATTCTCAGTCCTACCTGGGTTTCAGAAGATGGTGGAGGAGGACTGCTGCTCATCCAAAGGCCAAGGGGTCCTGTAAGGTTCCATATGGTCCACTAAACTCTTTAATATCTACATGAAACTGCTGGATAAAGTCATCCAGATATTTCAGCTGGGTTGTCACTGATGCACAAATGACACTGAGCTCTATCTTGCATTTCTAGCGTATCCCAAGGAAGCTGTCAAAAACCTGAACTGGTGCCTGGAGAAAATTCTGGGATGAAAACATGGTAATGAGCTGAAGTTCAATTCCAACAAGTCTGAAGTGCTACAATGGATGGAGGGCCTGATCCTGGATTTAAGGTGACACATGTTCTTCCCCTTAAAGGAAGAAGTCTGTAGTCTGGGGGTGTTCTTGAACCCTGACCTACTGCAGCATGATCAGATGGCAACTACGGCCAGGAGTGGTTTTTAACAGCTTCTACTAGTCACCAGCTGTGGCCTTTCATGAGGAGACAAGATCTAGTTCACTGTGTTGCATATTCTGGTTACATTCAGCTTACATTATGGCAATATGGTCTACATGGGACTATCCTTGAAAAGTGCTCCTAACCTTTAGATAGGGGGGCTAGAATTAGGAAATCAGGTGCCTCAAGATGCTCGACTCTGGAGTGGCTCATAGGGACTCATATTTTTTCCAGTCTCTCAGGCCCCACACTACAATGGCGGCTTCTGCAATACCATTTTTTTGTGGGCAAAATTCAATGTTCTAGTACGGGTCTTTAAAGATCATATCCGAAGGACTGCCTACTCCCTTATGAAGCTACCCAACCACTGGGGTCATATTCCAAAACTCTTAAAGTGCCCTGACCTTTTAAGATTAGGTACCAGTAGTTGACAACCAGCGAGAGAGGTTTCTTAGTTACGGCCCAAACTCAGGAGCTCTCTTTCCCTCCTTCCTGCCCAGTGTTTTAATTGTTGTTTTTATGTTGTTATATGTGTGTATTATCTCCAGTTTTAGTTATTCAAATTATTGTTTCTGTTAAATTGTTAAGATGTGATTTTTATGTATGTTTTTAATTTGTTAGCTCCCTTAGTTGCCCTTATGAGGGCAGAAAGGAGGGGTACAAATTTTGTAAAATAAACAAATACATTCATAATACATTTTTAAAGACAGATCTGTTTTTGTAGGTGTCCATAGATTAAAATTCACCAGGGGCAGAGTCAAGTCAGGGCTGGATATCAGCTTCCAATAGTAAGTATGTGCCTGACGCTACCCTAGCAAAATATCATATGAATATATAGTAAAACCCCAAGAATGTTATGCAGAGTTTGATAGGTATCCAACACTAAATACTTCCAGAGATTTTTTACGAGCATTTTTCTCTCTTGTTTTCTATCCTTAATCTGGCTCCCTCCTTAACATTTTTTGCATTACTCTCCAAATTCCACTTGCTTACAGACCCCTATCACCTGTATTAAGAATTACAGTGTTAACTATCAGCCAAGGCAATTAAAAAAAATTAGGATGCATTATTATACATTTCACCTCATGTACCTCTAGAGATTTCCTCAAAACATGAAAAACTCACCATAGTAGCATGTGGCTTTTAAAAGTTCTGTCTATTAACAAAGGCATAGTATTGTTCAGTTGCTCACTTGCATAAGACTTAGCCTGTAACTGTATAAACATTTGTGTTTTCATTTCCAGAGAAAAAGCCTCCTAACTCTGCATCTGGCTTTTGGGGAAGCACAGCTATTTTGGTGGCCCTGACATCCAGACCTATGATATAACAAGGAAGAGAAGCTCTAGGATAAGCTTCATTTGTGCTGAACGAGGTAACCTGAGCTAACAAGAAAGTGAGTTCCCCACCCCCCTTTTCCGCTAACAGCCCTGAAGACTCCGGATGGCACTTGGGACTACAGACTTCACTTCAGAGAGGGCTTGCACGCAATGAGATGTACTGTATCTGTTTCACAACTCTGACTGCCTGGAATGTGAGCATCCTTTCACACATTTTCATTTAGACCACAGCTCCAGAGATAGAATCTCACTAGCTATATTAATATAGCCAGCCACTGCCATATTATTATCGCAGCTTGCAACGGGGTGTAACTTCCCGATAATAAATAAGAGCGGGACCTGTGTGGTGAATAAATCCTGCTGGAAAGGAAATATATCAAAGATCTCTCTCCCTCCAATAGCGTCAGGTATTGCTGTTCCTGAATGAATCCTCTCCTCCTTTGGTGAATCTTCCCAGGATGAAACAGGTTTTGCTTTAGGGAAATTCTCATTCTTTCTAAATAGCATTTGATTATAATATCCAATTAGCCTACCCCATCTCTGATCCGCGTGTTAACCTTCTCCTGTCTGCTTTTCTTCTCCTCCCTTCCTCTCTTTTTACATCTCATCCTGAGGACTAAGCCTCAGTACATTTAACTTGTAACCTGCACTGATTTTTTAAAAATTCGTTCATAGTGTAAAAGTAGAACTCCTCTGCAGATCAGTTTACAAGTGTCACAGAAGTAAGGTCATACATAGGAGAACGCTCACGTACCTCCAGGCTCCAGCTTGAGTTGCACGGAGGTATCCAGGAACTTAGCGGAAAGGCAAAAAATAAGTACAACCCTGTAAGCATAGTTGCATTAAGTGGCACTGATGGTATAAAAAGAGTATGAATGACTCTGTAAAAATTACTTTGAATTTTCAGTAAAGGATTTATGAATTAGTGACTGGCTCCAGCTTTCCTTTCTAGTTATCAATGTCAATTTAATCTGTACGTGAAAGGATTTCTATGCATATGCTTGCTAATTTAATTTCAGTGCTTCCCTCACATAACACACAAAGTGCCTTCTAGGTTTACCCCTGCCTCAGCCCTTCTGTGCAGCTACCTAAGACATCTTTTCATCCAGCTACGTAAGACATCTTTTCATCCATGCACCACTATCGTCCTCAGCTTTAAGATTTGTCTCATGCCTACCCTTAAGATTTTAGCTGCTGTCAACTGCCCAGTTTTCTTAGCTTGATTAGTCAATCCTGTTTTGCACACCATGTTTTGTCCCCCTGTAACTAACTTTCTCCCTCACTTTCCACAGCCATCTTCCTGCAGGGAGGCGGGGAGAGTTAGTGGCAGCCGTTTTGCCACTATGACCAGGTGGCAACCTTACCCTGGCAGAACTAATATTGAAGTCACAGCATGCTGTCTGCCCACAGATTAGTATCAACCTTTGTGTTATGTATACATCAACAGGTCTCATAAAAATTGAGTGGAAGTTTCTTTAGAGATGCATGAACAGTTGCCACACTCCTCATCTAGGAAATAGTGTAGGAACCTACACAAAGATAGTAATTATCAATTACAGGAGATTTTTATAAAATTATTTATTTTTGCTGCACCAAACTGTAATTGTAAAGCATATAACTTTAAGCATTTCTGGAGCAGCTGTTCATAGCCAATAACTGTAACTGAGGTTCGTAAATATGAGAACAGACCTAAAAGTATTATAGTGATTATTCAGTACAATAATCCTAAATCCTCAGAATCAGGTCTATGCGTTGCAAGTCCTTTGCAGTGCCATCTTAAGCAGAGTTTCACCCTGTGTCTGCTGAAGTCTGTGGGCTCAGATGGGTATGATGCTTCTCAGGATAGCACTGTAAGCCTCCTCCCATTCTGTATTTTCATAAAATAGCTACAGATTCACTCAGTTCATGGGAATGACATTTAAAACTGATAAGGAAAACCAGAGAACCAGCATTGACAGCATAGGGCAAATGGGGGCGTAAATGAGCAAATGGAATTTCATCACAGGGAAAAAAGATTGCTACTAAATTAATAAACAAAAATAATATGCAAGTTTAAACAAGATTTTTCATTCTATACTCTTATAGCAATTAGTGTTTAAAATTGAAAGAATGAATTTCTTGAAAAACTTCCATGGCATTCAGGATGAGCAAAAATACATTACAAACCAGATCTTTCAAAGAAATAATGAACACCTTGGAGAAGCCTTTTTTTAAAAATCTGAAGGCAATCTTTTTTTAAAAAAGTTATTACTGTCAAAACAGCTGACACTACTGCAATGCCGCTTGTAATGTCAGCACAAACTGTGCTAGGATCTAGCGATACTTGTAAGCATTCTGCTCTACACTTGAGGACGCTGTGTATAACACTTTAGATCCGAAGAGCATTTTTCCAGCCAATAACTACCATTCAAATGACAGAGCTACCCTTGCATTGTCCTATATCAGCAATTCTGCAAATTACTCCTCTACTCTAGGTTATGGAACTCTTTGAGTGCCAGCAGCGTCTGTGTGATTCAGACTCAGTCAGTAGAGAATGTATGTATGTATGTATGTATGTATGTATGTATGTATGTATGTATGTATGTATGTATGTATGCATGCATGCATGCATGCATGCATGCATGCATGCATGTACTGACTCTAAGGCTGAAAGTATGGCATTTGAGCACCTCAATATAAGCATTCAAAGAAGTAAAATGGAACAAATAAGTGAACAGAGTTAATTTTAGACACTTTTTTCCTCACAAAGACTGAACATCCTGTTTCAACACTTTCCAGCCTCTCATTCTCAGATCAAGAGAATGAGAGGAGGTTTAGCTTATTTTGGTCAATACTAATCTAGGGGGTAGTAGGATATTGACTTCATTCTGACCAGTCACAATCCAGAGAGATGATTTCCTGCATTAAGAACTAGGATACCACAGACACCTGTAAAACTGGCATCTAAGCATGTCTGTAAAAGTAGTATAGCAGAGGATCTCTTGAATCGGAATCACTTGCCACTAAAACTTCTGTACAAGTGAGTAATTCTCACCTTATTCCACCAGTTCCCATACTTTCCTCTTGAGGGAGGGCAGTGCCTAAGTGACAGAAACACGCAATCAAAAGATTCTCTGTTCAGTTCATGGCGTCTCCAGGGTATCGGGTGTCCTTTCTCTGCCTGAAATTCTGGAGAACCAATTCAGAGCTAGATAAATAATTTAATTTGGGAAAAGGCAGGTCTGTGTTCCGATTTATATTAAATGCTGCAAATAATATAATTACCGGTAGCTAGGTAAGTAGGTAGCTGTAATATTGGACTTATTAAATCAACTCCATGTAAAAGGTTTACCAGTTATAAACATTTCTCGATTCAGGTATCATGCTTTTCAATATAATTTGTCCATGAGATATGGCCAAAAGAAAAGCTGTTTCAATTAATTCGATCTGTATTCATGAATTATGCTCATTTAATTGTTTGCCTAATGAGTAATTTAGTAAAGTGTCCTTGTGTTTAAAGGGAGACATTACTATAGAGCAACAAAGACAGGGAACACTGTAATGTTGGCGAATGGTGAATGTAATGTGCAATCACAGACTGATTTCATTGGCCATGCCAGGTGCTTCTGGCATTGAGAGCATGATGTTGACCTGCCTGGTGCAGATCTAGCTGACCCTGTGTAACTGCAGGACCCTGTGTAACTGCTACTGTCCCCCTCTCCTTGTATCTGTTCACTAAGGGAGTGGGGAGCAAAGACATGCCCCAAACACATTTGAGGAAGGAACCCTGCCATTCATTGGCAGACAGTTTTAAAATAACTACAAAGTAGCATAGGCATGGATAGTGCACTAATCGCTCTTGCTGCAAGCTCTGTATTGAAGTCACAAGGATATTATGTTAGAATGGGCAAGGTTAGATTGCAAAAAAAAAGAAGTCAGGAACTTTCCAGAAAGGCACAACTCACATGCAGCAGACACAGCAGCCAAGTTATTTAGATAATCAGACCTTTACTGAATGCTTTCAGCCAAGACATTCCTGACAATGTTAAGGCAGCTCCTGTAAATCTATCTAGATGTACAGGAGATAAACCATCTCAGCTGCACATTCCTGATGAATAAATACTAAACTGCATTATTTAAGCACTTGTGATTACTCATCTCTTCCTCAAAACCCATCACCCACATTAGATTTATTTCCTGCTAGCCTGATCTGGTTACATGAAGGACTATTTGTTGAGCCAGCCAGAAATCTGAGAATTTCAAGAGCTTCTCTGCAACTTAAAAAAAAAAAGGCAACTTCCCCCGGAACATTTCTGCATCTGTACTAAGTAGCCTGATTTAATTCTGTCAAAGCAACCAGTTGTTTACTCTGCCGTCCTGGGAAGATTTAGCTCTATGGTACTGCTTCAGGGACCACATGGTCAATGGAATTTTACCCACAGCAAGTGGCTACTGAATCCCTTTTGTGTGATTCTGACTCAGAATCACCCGGCATCTATGTCAACAGAATATCAAATATACTACTTCTGGCTTCTCACACAAGGGGCATGTTTACATGACCAGTCACTTCAATATTTTAAAAAAACCCTCTGAGTTGCTCTAACTTCTACTTCTATTCTCACTTTGTGTGAACTGAAAGAGCAAACAGCAGCCTGGTGACTTCTTTTATGTGATTAGAGTTCCACATGGGGAGCTGTGCATGAACAGTGGCTTACCATGTGAGACCTCTGATCACTACCAGAGTACTATAAGCCAGTCCGTCTGGCAGTGTGATGCCAATTCTGCTACATTATTCTCTACATTCACAAAACTGTTTGAGTTCAGATCTCTAATTACCCTGTCTCTGCTAAGTCTTCTGGTCTTTTCCCTATCCACCTCCCCCTGGCTCTGCAGGCTGGATTATGTTCATTAGCAATACACACTGTGTCTTTTATTTCTGGCTTTCTAAAATTATACATTTTCACTTTGCATTCATTCTTTTTATTTTCCAATTGGTTGCAAAAGAAAACACACTTCAACCAGAAACATGTACTATCATGCTGAAATTCCTTTGTTCTATTCAACTGAGATGGAATTTGAAGAAACTGTTCCACTTACCCAAGGCACTATGAATTTCAGACCAATAAAGGGAGGCGGGGGGACATCCTAGTTTTACAGAAAATTAAAATTGTCACGTTGCATCTCTAAAAGGCAAACGGAACGCACAGGGATGTCTTTTGAACCCTAACAAAAGCAGAAAGAATTACAGTGGGGCACAGAAGCACCCCCAAGGAAGCAACATTGTTACCATACCGTCCTGGCATAGTGGGGGGAGTGCTTATTCACAGGTATCCCTGCCTGTGTGCCAGCCTAAAGGGTGATGCTGGCATTGCAGAGATGGGAAGCCCATTCTCTGGCAATAGCCAGGTCTACCTACAAGGAACTTCCAGAATTTTTTCTCTCTCTTTGTTCTCACGCTCTCAACTTCCTTGCAAATTTTCATCTCCACAGACATGATAAGTAGCCTTGCTGAATGGATACTCATTTCCAATCACAAGAGGACCCCTGACGCCACTGCCTCCCTGATTATCTGAACCCAGATACTCCCTTCTGTAACTAACTTCTCCTGACCACCTTACAATGCACTCTATTGTTTATCAAACAATCCATCTGGACACCTTCCAGAGGTTATCCTAGCACCTCCCAAAGTCTGTCCTGATACCCCCCAAAAATGGTTCTTCCTATAAATATCCTACCCTCCAAAGGGCCAAGCACCCAGTGCCACTGACATCTTTCTATCTTTATCACTGTGCCCAGAGCATTGCCCCCTGAAACCAGATGCTGGCTATTTGGTTCTGAACCCCAGATCTTCTTCAAGTTGCGATTAGGTCGTATTATCCATATGTGAGTGTGTGTGTGTGTGTGGGGGGGGGGTATATGGGTATATATTGATATAGGGATATATATATAAATCCCATACCCCTTTCTATTCCAAACCTATTTTCCAACCTATTTATATCTTCAGAACTTTTTGTGCAGTGGTGAAGTGCCAAGGAGCGGGTGACCCTGTGGAGGTGTGGTGACGGCATGATGGGGGCGGGGCAGGGGCATTCTGGGGTAGGGGCATGGTGTGGTGCAGGGCGCAGTTCCCCCTCGCTCTGCTCCTGCCTTTGTGTGTGCGTTTATTGCATGGAATCAAGTGCTTGTGAACCTCTTATCCCTGCAATAAAGACTGTCAAATGTGCATTATGTTCCTCTCTGTGGATTTTCTTCCAAGAGCTGATCTTCATATACATTGGTTTTAAAGGTTCCCTACCAAGTCTCTTGCAATATTAATAAGCAGTCTGCTCTGAGCTAATTTTCCCCACATTATTGAGAGACTGAGTTTCCATCCTGGGTAACAACATGAGGCAGTGTGAGGATGCTTGGCAGGCACCCCGAGGAAGGCAAGCAGCATGGAAAGGCTACTACTCAATCCTTAGGCACATCCACCCATGTAAAAAGACTGAGGCTCATTCCGCACACGCAGAATAATGCACTTTCAAGCTGCTTTCAGGGCTCTTTGAAGCTGTGCGGAATGGCAAAAACAGTTGTGAAAGCAGCTTGAAAGTGCATTATTTTGCGTGTGCGGAATGAGCCTGAGTGTACTTATTTGTGAAAAACCTTGGGTAAGTGGACTGAACTTATTTTTAAAAGACCACTGCAATCAATGACAGATACACATCCGGTATTAATGTCAATACTTGAAAATGCCCTATACTGAGTCAGACCAGATCAATATTGACTGGCAGCAGCTCTACAAAGCTGAAACCTTGCAGGTCATCTGCTATCTGTGCCTTTTAACTAGAGATGTCCCAGACTGAACATGAGACCTTCTGCATGCAAAGAGCCACAGCCACATCCCAAATGTGTGCTTGCCATCCAAGTATCATACAACACCGAGTTAAGTTCCCTGTCAGTGTTATTATCATCTGACTTCTTTCGGGCCTCTCTCTTTCTCTTTCCTACGTTGGGTCTATTCTAAGCCAGTGATGTTTTATCCTAGACAAATATTTTCCTTCTGATTTTATTATTTGTTTTTTGGACAGCAATATGCTTTCTGTGTTGAGGAACTTCAGTTCTACAGAGGCAAAAATACAATGACACATACCCTGATCATTAACAGCTTCCTTATGCAAAAAAACAGGAAAGGATCTCTTCACCACATTCTATCTAGATCAGGGGTAGGGAACCTGCGGCTCTCCAGATGTTCAGGAACTACAATTCCCATCAGCCTCTGTCAGCATGGCCAATTGGCCTTGCTGGTAGGGGCTGATGGGAATTGTAGTTCCTGAACATCTGGAGAGCCGCAGGTTCCCTACCCCTGATCTAGATGTAGAAAGCATGACTATTTCTACAGAAAACAGAGCACAGGGAATTTTGTGACATCCGACATTAGTAAAACCTGCTATTCTTCCATATATTGCAGAGTTGCCAGATATAAGCTCGGCAATCCTAGGAGGCTTGGAATAGTGTCATTCAATGCTTCCCCACTCCTACACATGACCCAGAAGTGACATTTGATTCAGTTCAGTTTGATTCAGTACCTTTATTGGCATAAAATAAGCAACTAAAAACATATAGAATCTTGATGTTGAACTTCTGTTACTATAAATTAGGATGATTAAAATATGTATATAGCATATGCCATTAAAGGTTTTGTATTTGTATTTGTAATATGTATATAGCCACATGGTGAGTTCATTGCTGACAAATTGATCACAAATCCTAAAGAGGTCTCATTTTGAGGACTGAAGCAAGATAGGTGGCAACAGTGGACAACATTTCTGTGTTCCTGTCTTCCACCAGTAAACACATAGTTGGTAATTGGGATGGTTTTAGAACATTAAGAGCAAGGGGTAGAGAATCTCATTTTGCAGATTGATGAATAACTGACAGTCAAAGAGTATACCTGAAAGTGTGTCAGGACTGCAGAAGTGACATCATGGGACTTTCTAAAGCAGGGGTCGGCAACCTGCGGCTCCGGAGCCACATGCAGCTCTTTCGTCCTTGTACTGTGACTCCTTCATCTGACACCTGGGAGGGAGGGGAAAGGACGCCAGAAGGAGGAAAGAAGGAGAGGGAGGGGAAGGAGGCGTGCTCGTCACGTCCCAAGTGCAACTTGCAGTTGTTGGCGTCGCCGCCACTGTCTATCCCACCCGCTTGTGTGGGATAGATGGCAGCTGCAACGCCAACGATGACAAGTTGCACGCCTCCTTCCCCACCCCCTCCTTCCTTCCTCCAGCGTCCTTTCCCCTCCTTCCCTCATCTGGCGCCTGCTGTCAACTGCCTGGCTGGGGGCGTCCTCCATAAGTGCAACTGCCCCTGCAACTTACTCTGTCTGTCAGCGTGTGTGGCTGGCTTGCAGGCTGAAGGCGGGGTTTGGAGTGGCTGGGGGCAGGGGTGGGGCTTGGAGAGGCAGGGCCACGCCCCATGGCTCGTTGGGTGTTAAAGGTTGCCGACCCCTGTTCTAAAGCATCACTTAGCACAATGACATGCATCATGCAACATATCTTTCTTCTCATATCCACTCCCCACTGCCACACTGAGAGGCTGTGAGGGACAGGAGCCCAGGGGCAGGATATTGCCTGACATAGAAGGGAAACTGACCACATTCATGTGTTGAAGTGGGAGAATGTATTACACAGTACACACATGTATTTGTGTGTATCTGTACTCTGTACACGACATTACAGGAGCAAGGTTGTTGCACAAAATGGAAGAGTGGCCAGATTAGCCAGATCCTTTCTGCCACTTCAAGATTGGGGCAATATTTTGTACTAGTATAGCAGTATGGTTTTTTTAAGTATCTTAATTCAACACACACACACACACCCATACTGCCTAGAGACCACCAGCTGGCTACATTTCAGGCTGTGATCCCAGCTAAGCATACCTAACTAGCCTGATAGCCCATTAGGTCCAACCACCCTTTGTACATGGAGAAAGCATTTCCATTGCAGAAAGGAACCCAAGATTTCTCCAGAAATTCCCACCCAGTACCCTGGAAACGTTCCATTCCAAAACAGGAATGTTGATCCTCTTTCATAATTTATCAGAATTGCAAACTGCAAGCACAGCTCAATGATCCAGGGGCTACCCTCCACTCTGCTTTCTTACCCCACATTCATTTAGACAGTCTCATGAACTGCATAACACTCCTTTAGCTCAATAACCCCCTTACCTTTTTTGGACAATTTCTTTAAGGAAATTTCTATGGCATGTTATAGTGCAAAATGTAAAAAAACCCAAAAAAACAGTTACACCATCTCATTGACTACAGATGGAAATCCACAAAACACAAGACAAACATCAGTTCACTTCCTTATGGGACAAGAAATCCCTCAAATCTTAATTATTTGCCACTGCTTGCTCTGTTTCCTACATTAAAATACTTTTTTTCCAAATAACATTTACTGATAAGAGCTGACAAATAAGAGTTGAGGTTTCTCTCAAGGATACCAAGGGTTTTTGTTTCCCCCCTCACCATTGGTAACTGGGAACAATCTGATCCTCGTTTCCTTTCCCATTCCCTTAATTACTTCAATTTGTTCCATTTTCATACAATTTATTTTACTTAATCACCACTATTCATCACATATGTGCAGCCGGGGGGTGGGGGGGGGTTAGAGAGAATACCCATCTGGTACTGATAGGGAGCCAAGATCACTTTCAGAAAACAAACAACAGGGTCCTTGGGTACAGATCTGCATTCCTCCTAAATGAAAGATCACATCAAATTCTAGACAGTTTCACATTAGAAGCAGGCATCTTCCGACATACAGAAATCATAAAACAATGCAGACAGTAAGCTCTGAGAAGCAACCAATTTAGCTAATATTTTTCCCCCAAGGATTATAATCAGGAATAAAGTAAGGGGTTGATCCTCTTTCTGATCATGCCAAGGCTTCCTTTCAATCTCCCTACCACAGCCATTCCAAGGCCCAACAGGCTGTATGTTGAAAAGAATTAAGTTGCTTTCCTCCTGCTACATGGAGCAACCAAGGCTGGCTGGTACCTCCAAAAGAAACTTGCATCCTTCATCACACCCTCAGATATGGATGCACAGTTGTATAGTTACATCACAGTAACACAGAGGAGGAAGAAGAAGAGTTTGGATTTATACCTGCTTTTCTCAACTGTAAGGAGTCTCAAAGGAGCTTACAAATAACTTCCCTTCCTCTCCCCACAACAGACATCTTGAGAGTTAGGTGGGGCTGAATGAGTTGTGAGAGAACGGTGACTAGCCAAGGTCGCCCAGCAGGCTTGATATGGAATAGTGGGGAAACAAGCCTGGTTCTCCAGATTAGAGTCCACCTGTTCTTCACCACCACACCACCAATTGTATACCTGACAGATAACTATAGTCAGCCCTCTGTTGGGTGTTTCTTTATGATGAAATATTTCACACAATGACATTTTACCCATTACCTTTTCCACATCCTTAAGAACTATGGTCTGCTGCTTCTCGGGAAATACAAAGCAACCATTCATGAGACCACATCAAAAAAATGTGCATAGGCAACATTCAACTGAGGACTTTGTTGCCCTAGGAGCTGTCATGGACTGGATCAAATACATGTTCAGACCACTCCCAACACACTTGAGAATGTTCAATCTTGCCTTATTCTCAGAGTTCATGGTGACTCCAATTTTTGTATTCCTAGGGAAAGATTGGGAAAGGTGTAAACCATTCGTTCTACCCGCAAATGCTTTTGTGGTGGTGGTTGTGGAAGGGGGACGGCTTGAAATTTATACGTGATACAAGCTGAGAAATCCAGAAAGTGCAAGACAAAAAAGATTACCTGAACAATATATTGCTCTCTGTGACATATGAAATACATCATGTTGCCACATTTCCTCTTCTTTAATATAAGGAAAAGGAGCTCAGTGCCTAAGTCTGTTCCCACACAATAGTGAAGTCTTTATCTGATTAAAGAATGAACTGCCCTGGAATCTAGACTAAACATGAAATATTTTCTTCAAAGTATTCTACAATACTATATTCAGAATGTTCTTTTTTTCCAGTTGGTCACACATGTCTCTGCTTGTCGGAAGCAAGAAAAGTGGGGGAAAACAAAAGCAGTTGGCAAGGGTGGGCTCCTTCTGTTCTAACCATAACCTGAAATCTTGGGCTTCAGACAAAAAAAAAGGATTGTGCTTTTTTAAAGAGAGAAAAGAAAATGGTGCCTCGCTGCTATGGAGAGCTATGGTCTAATTATTTTATCTTCTGTCACTAAGAAATGATATTTTGTGGTAGAACGCACTGGGAAAACTAACAAAAGAACTGTCTGCTTTACATTATATGCTTGCAGATGCAAACGACTTACTTTTTTGTATCGGTAGTGTAACATCTGCAATAATTCCAGAAGGAACACCGCGGCGGCAAACAAGATGGTTATTATTGCCCTGATCTTTGATGCATAGCCATTAACTTGCATAACAATAGAAACGAAAACTCATAAGCCACAACCGCCGCAGCAGTCATACTGCTGGAGAATTTTTATGCCCCTCTTTTAAAATGTCAGATGCTCCTGACAGCTAGTTTTCAGGCACGCAAGGTAAGAAATGTTTCAATCTACGTATCCCGGTGGTCTCCGTCTGCAGTGCAACTTATGGCTTCAAACAGCCTTCAGTAAACAGTCTTCTCATCACTCCAGTTTGGAATGAATTTTAATCAAGGTCCTTTAAATGCCATTGAACAAATCCATATACTATGGATTGCTTCTTGTATGCCACTGGCCAAACGCCATTTGCTGTGTCATTTATTATGTTTAGAAAACCAAAACAATTTTGTTCTAATAGTATAAGTTATGACCATCCAGGCACCCAAATTCAACCCTTTCAGATGAGTTACACTTCTGCCTGGATGATTTACACTCCAGTTTGCTCGGTGCTTTTAATTATGCTTTTAGAGGGCTTAATTTGAGACATTACGTCCATAAGTCATAAGGAGAACATCCTCTGCAGTTGTTAGCACAGAACTGAAGCTTGGGACAGAACATATCTGTTTTGTTGTGAATGATAAATGCCCCAGGAAACTAGGTTGACCATTCCAGAGTCAAAACCACAAGACAAGCCTACTTGTCTTGAGGGAAGGCTGCAGAGACAGAAAGAATAAAACCAAAGCGAGGCAGAAATTGAGAACAGAACGGAGGGATTAACAAAATTGGGAGTCCAGAATCTTCACCCTGCCTGCACATAATGATCTTGAATCTTAGGCAAAGCTTATTTTTTCCCCGTTATAAAACAATTTGTATGTTGGAGGCAGATCTACAGGCTCAGCATAAACTCATTAGACACTGAGGGGATATGTGTGTGTGGGGGGGGGGGGGGGTGGTCGTCATTTGACTGCTCTGTTACAAGAAGAAGAAAAAACGGCATGAGGGGAGGGAAGCCAGGAGGCTGCTGACTGTTACAGTTCTCTCTCTCTTCTCTAGATAAGTCAATTAATCAAACTTCCCTACCACCTGTCAAAAAGCCAGTCTGGCCTCCTTTGCAAAAATCCAAAAAGGAAAGCAAGCAGAGGGCTTTTTTCCTCTTGTTATTCTGAGTCACCTGCCTTTTGGCAAAGAACAATTCCAAACATTCATTAAGCAGTGTGACTTTATTTAAATTATAATAAATAATTGTTGAGGGGGGTCTGATTTAGCTCTTTCTTCTTTCGGTCCTCATATACCCAGGCAGTTCACAGCAGACATAAAATCCCTCACCAAAAAGAAAACATTGGGAGTCCAAGCCAGCCGTCCCAGCAGAGCTTAATCACTCCTGACATCCAACACCTTCCTTTAGGAATGCCCCAGCCCACAGTGCTGCAGCAAGCACCAGAGAGGAACACCCTGTGGCTTTTCTCATTAATTGTGGAATGGTCTTTAAAGCATGACCCACCACACTGGGCACTGACTCATTTTGTGGCTTCACCATGAAGCCTTCAATACTAATACCACAGCCTTTGGGTTTGGATTTGAAAACAGGGAAAGCAATGTGAAAATCCTGCTTAATTCATCCCACATACCTCACCAACCTGGCAAGCCAGATGTTGTGGTCTACCATTTGCATTAAAGACACTAAATGTAGGGGGAATAAGGTTTTTTTTCATCCTCATAGGGGAATCACCAAGACCAAATTCTTTTGCTAACATAAAATGGCTTAAAGAGTATCACTCATCTCTAGCAATTTCTGCCCTATGTAGGAGTACATCTTTAATGGACAGGACATTATCTCTCAACACACCTATCAAGCTTCCTTCCCCTTCCGGTATAGCAATAGGGGTATAGGGGTTTTTTATTTTGTTTTGTGAAGTTACAGGGGTAGAGATGCAGCAGCAGGGGGGAGTTTGGCCAGGAGCTGGGTGGGGGAGGGGTGGGGTGTGTCCTGCCCCTCATATATGCTAGTAAACGGTGGCAAGCATGGTGATGAGGGCCCTGATTTGGATGGTCCAGGCTAGCCTGAGCTCATCAGATCACGGAAGTTAAGCAGACTCGGTTCTATCTAGAATAATAGAATCATAGAGTTGGAAGAGAACACAAAAGCCACCTAGTCCAATCTCCTGCCATGCAGAAAGACACAATCAAAGCACCCATGACAGATGGCCATTCAGCCTCAGTTTAAAAACCTCCAAACCACCATCACCCTCCAAGGCAGTGTCTTCCACTGTTGAACAGTGCTTACCGTCCGGAAGTTCTTCCTAATATTTAAGTGAAATCTCTTTTCCTGTACCTTTAATGCATTACTCCTTGTCCCAGTCTCTGGAACAGCAGAAAACAAGCTTGTTCCATTATCAACATGACATTCCTTCAAATCTTTGAACATGGATATCATGCTACTCCTTAACCTCCTCTTCTCCAGACTAAATATACTGAATTATTTAAGCCTCTTCTCGTAAGACATGGAATGAAGACCTTTTATCATTTTGCTAGCCCTTCTTTGAACCTTCTTGAATTGTGGCACCTGTGGCCACAACTGTGGTCCTGATTAATACATGCATGGAAGGTCACCAAGGAAGTTCAGGGTTGCTACACAAAGGCAGACAATGTTCATCTCATGCCTTGGAAATCCTATTGGGGGGGGGGGGTGTCAGTATAAGTGGGCTGCAACTTGATGGTACTTCATTTATTTTATTTTATCTCAGATGTGGAAAAAGCCATCTAATCTAAGTGCTTCCATACAGGAACTACAACTGTAATATCCCCAACATGCAAATATCCAATGGATACTTAAAAACCTCCAAAGCCAAAGAATCCACCACCCTACAAGTGAGACTGTTCCAGTATCAAACACACCTCACTGTCAAGTTCTTTCTCAAACCCAGAAGAAACCTCCTTTGTTGTAGTTTATACCCATAAGTCTGAAAGCTATTATGCAACATGACTAAAAGCATACCTGTCCCATCCATTGAATGTTATCCCTTTAGGCAGTGGTGGGATTCAGCAGGTTCACACCACTTTAGCAGAACTGGTTGTTAAAATTGTTTGAATCCCACCACTGCCTTTAGGTATCAGAAGGTGACAATCATATCAACTCACAAGCATCTCTTCTCCAATGTAGAAATGCCCAGTTGCTTCAACCTCACTTCAAAGAACATGTTTCCCAAACCCTTTGCCAGCTTCACTGCCCTACACTGGACTCCCTTCTGTTTACTGACATCCTTCCTAAACTGTGGTGGCCAAAACTGAACATGGTTGTCCAGATGAGGTCTAACCAAAGTAGTGTACAGCATCAGAAATACCTCACGCAACCTCAACACTACACTTCCGCAAATGCAGTCTAAAATTGCATTAGCCTTTTTTTTACCAACACATCCATCCTGCTAGTTCATAACAGGTTTATGATCCACTAGAACCCACAATCCTTTTCATAGGTGGTGCTAGTCAGCCCAGTTTCACCCATATGACATTTATACAAGTGATTTTTATTACACACTTCACACTTGTCCCTATTAAACTTCATTTTATTTGCCTAGGCCCAATCCTCCATCCTATCCAAGTTTAGTATCATCCGCAAACCTGATGCGCACATTCTGAACTCCCTCATTCTGAATTCACTTTACATACATACATATGGAGATGGAACAAAAAAGTGGTCACGGCATAGTTTGATGCTCGTGGAAGTGTTTTGACTGATAGACTCCACAGCCACTCTAGCTTAAGGAATTAAGTTTTGACAGCTTTGTCAAAGGATGAAGGCCATCAAGTTCAACACATGCTGTCCTTCTGGTCTCTTGGAAACCTCGTCAAAAAGGAGTGAATGTTAATCACCACATGATATGGTAGTGAAAACTGATATGTGAATTTTATCATTAGCAACCTTGAAATGGTTGAATCTTGGATTTGGAAAAACAGCTACATAAATATTGCATTTTATTAATCTAATACTGAGTAATATTGAAATAATTTACTCCTGACACATATTCAAATCTAACATTCAGATTTCCTTTGCAATCATTCCCAAGAGCTGCATCCTTCCCAGATATGCTTAAATAGCACAAAACGTAATCAAATATTGCTTTGCTTTGGAAGGACAAACAAGTTTTCAGTGTGCTAAAATGTATTTAGCCATTACTAAGTATTGGGAGCCCCAATGGACAAAAAGCCTTGTTAATATCTGGAAGGTATTTAAACAGTTTGCTTCTATTCATTTCAAACAGAACAAAGACTTGTTGGGGGGGGGGGGATTAAGGATATGCAGAGATGATCCTTACTTTGAAAAACAGGAATGAACCAACTAACCCCAAAAATCTTTCACTGCAAGTGTGACATTATGACTTGTTCCAGTCTGTGCTGTCATTTCTAGGAACCCAACAGTTGCTATGTTAGTCACCGATTAAAAAGGGAAATTATTTTAGGATGTTGTAGGTTTTCCAGTTTGTATCTCCGTGTTCCAGTAGTATTTTCTCCTCACATTTCGCCTGTATCCGTGGCTGGCATTTTTATATAACCCGGAAAATCCACAACAGCTTAATGATTCCGGCCATGAAAGTCTTCAACAATACATGGAATTAATTTTCTAACCAGGCATTCCTTCAATTACTTTATTGGGTATGTCTATGTGGCTGGGTGTTTGTCTTTATTTGTTTTTGGTGCCACATCCCATCCAGGCAACAGACTCTGGTGAAGCCTCACAGGTGAGGAGGAGGTAGAAACTGTGGTAATAATCAATGGGGAGGGTGGCACAATTGGAAGACAGCACGAAAGGTGTTGACCACAAAGGAGAGGGGGGAAAAGAGGGCAGGCGAGGCTGGCTATGTGGCTGGGTGCCAGTCACCAATAACAAGCTACACATCCTCCACTATTCCTCCCCTTCATATACACATAAAAGAAACACATGGCAAAGACAGGCTCCTTTCCAGCAAAGGGTTTGCCGTGGTTAGTGTCAGACAAGGATCTGGGAGACCCAGGTTCAAAATCCACATCTTGCTTTGAAAGCCAGCTGGCTGAAGTTGGGCCTGTCACACACACCCCATCCTAAACTACCTCACAGGATTATGGTTGTAAGGATAAAATGGAGATGAGAAGAACATTGTAAGCTGCTTTGGGTCTCCATCACGGAGAAATATGGGGAATAAACAAAGAAAAAAAAAGAAACAGAACCATCACAAAGAATCTATCTCCCCTCAGAAGTGCTTCGGTACAACACCTTTCATCTTCTCAAATGAAGTGTGTAAAAGCTTATTCACCACAGTAAGCCCCCCCCCTCCCCTCCCCTTCAAGCAGCAAGGCTTTAAGTGCTTTGATTTCTTCTTATCCACTATCCCATTGTAAGTGGGAGGTAAGAAATCCCATGGCTCCTAAAATTTATCTTCTGTACACAGGCAAAGTTTAAATACTCAAGTAAAAATATAGTTCTTCTGAAGACAATATGCTAACTGAACTGATTTATTCTAAGGACTACCACAACACACAAGAAATTTGCTGTGCTATAACTTTGCTGAACACCTCTGCATATTGGTGTAACCTTCTTAAATTATCCTTCTGTTTGTAAGGAGGCTGCTTAACATAAGCTTTGTTTTCTCTGAATTAAAGCTGTAAATTTAAATTAGTGAAAGCATGTCCAAATCAGAATGCAATTACTGGATGAAAACTTCACCGAATTGCTTTTCATACAGTTTCACTAAGTTACCTGGTTACTTCAAGTGACCAATCAAGAGACCTGCACTAATACCCTTAGACATTTTTGCACCTAATACAAAAAAAAACCCCCAAACATTATACCCTTCACTAAATCATAACTAGGTATTTCAGTTTTATTTGAAGTTACAGTAAAATTGAAGACAAGGAAAAGACCTGCATGTCCTTTCAAGGAGCCCAGAGTGACTTAAGTGGTCCTCTCTACAAGGGGCACAAACTTTGTGGTGAACACATTCCACTGCCCACACATACCAGTGTGTGGGCAACCACAACCACTTATAAGCCAAGCATTGGATCTTGGAACTTTGCTACTGACATAAGAAGCTGCTGAACAGTTTAGTGGCTCTGAACTAGCTGTGCTAATGAAGTTCCTTTCCTTTCACTTTGCAAATGCTTTCAATCTACAGGGTAAGATACAAATTGGATTCTCCCCCAAAGTCATGAATTGTTGGGACATATAAGTGAATGGCGGGGGAGTACAGTTTCTATAAAGTTGCTCAAAATGCGCAAAATAACATTTGTAACATATGTGAAAAATATTGTTTGTAACATAGACTTGACAACCACCCACTGATAAGGCACTATAAATAAATCCTGAAATGTTCAAAATCATTGAGGGACTGACAGACTTGTTCACTTTTTATTTCAACAATGAGCTGCCCAGGGGCATGCAGCAATGACAGGTCAGGTTGGAACTAGGAATCCCTTCAAGATACAGGTGAACATGAGTTATTGAAGTGCTGCTGACTGCATCATATTGTATTGCTTGAATATGTGCTGAACAGGCTTGATCTGATCTCCAACAGCTGAACTGCATGATAAAAATGAGGTCCTGCTTGTGAGCAGCAAGCACAACATGAGGTAAATAAGCAAGAGTTTGAGCATCCATACTTCTCTCACAACAAGCCTGTCAGGTAGATTGGGCTGTGGAAGACCAATTGGCCCATGGTCACTCAGCAAGCTTTGTGTGCCAATGATATTTTGAATCCAGGCAAAAGTCCAACATTCTAACTGGCCACACCATATTAGGGCCCAGATTGATACTCTACCTGGGTTTCCCTATGCAGGTACACTAACAAAACATTTAGACTGTGCTGTCAAATTTGGCTTCCTTCACCCATATTCATCTAGCAGTGTGAAAGGAGCTTCTTGGTGCTGATGATAAAGATTGTAAATAAATCTCTTATTTTATGAAGCCTTTAGCTTTTTTCTCTGCCCAGATATGTTCAAATTCCAAAGCTATTCCTTTTCCTGAGGCCAAGGTGTTAGTGGTCAGCTGCAGGTAATTGGCTGTTGCAGTGCCATTCTGGCAGAGTGGAAGTAAATGGCCAGAGTAAACTTTCCACATTCAGATTGGGTAAGAATAGCACCCGGTAGGGGTAGGGGAGATAAAATGTGTGCGGGTTGGGACCACTGTGTGTTCATAGAAGTACTTACTGAAGGTTTGAAGACACCACTGGACTCTTGGACAAGGGAGGGCTGGATTATCCAGGCTCCTCCGGATAGAATCGACCTATGAAGGAAACATCTGGAATCCGTATCTTGTGCCTGTATCTGTTGTTGTAAGTTTGTAATTAATTTGGGAATAGGATTTTGTTATTTTGTTTCCCAGCTTACTATTTTTACTGAATTTACTCTGTGCTTGTTTTAAACAAATCTTTCAACCTTTGCCAGTGTGTCCTTGGTTTCCATACTGGTGCCTGGGTGAATTATTGCCACCTTGCTACTACCAGCTACTTTTACAGAGCTGATATTTGACTCTGGTTCCCCACTCAGGGGCAGAGCAGAAATTTGGCAACAAAGAACTCCCCTTGACTTAAAGGAACTTCTTGACAAATATTCTTAGTAGAATCAATTATGTGAATTATTCCTCCATTACAGTTCCTACAATATCAGGAATGGCACCATTTTCTAAGATACAGACGATGAAACAAAATATCCAGAACCACTGCATTCTCTGACTTTCCCTGTAATCCTCGCAGAAGACAACCAACCATTTCCAGTTCCTTAATTCTTGACTGAAGAGTTGTAAAGTAGAACAGACCATAGGAAGAGTTCTCACCTGAATTTTAAAAGACGCCTGTATACATAGAAACCTAATTTATTATTCTAATGAGTTTCACAGCATGAGAGTCTCACTGGGAGACAAGGCTGTATGCATTTAATAAGACAGCAGAGATTGGGACTATTCCTGATGGGCATACTGAATCATTTCCAAATCATCTTTTTATAGCAAGCAATGTATAAATTATGGAAAGAAGCATTTAGCTAGGTACCATCTAGTCTACCGGACTGTTAACCCTTCTATGTTAGATTACCTTAAATAAATCAATTTTAACATCAAAACCATGTACACATATTTGGACATAAAGTACTAAGGGCCATTAAAAATGAAACCACAAATTAACCTTAAAGATAATGGATGAGCTCCAGTCTGGTATTATGATTCCAATATAAGCCAGTCAAAACCATGATGTGAAGGCTATAGTCTCCTTCTACTATCTGGTTCCAGCAGCTGTAACTCAGAGGTATATTGCTTCTGAACATCTGAAAACTTGCTTACAAGCAGCAACCTTCCTGTAAACCTTACTTACCACAAACACCCACCTAAACTAGTTTCCAAGCAATAACATTAGGCACGAGACATTAACCCAGAGACCAGTCTCAGCAATGAACCAAGACACAAACTCTGCCCCCATATATTTGATGGGATTGGCTACCATCCAGTCTTAAAAGCATCCTTCTTGAGCAAGGTGATTGAAGAAGTGCTGGTTGGCCAACTTTACAGATGAAGACAACTGTTTAGATCCATTCCAGTATAATTTCAGGCCTGGTTGTTGGACTAAAATGGCCCTGGTCACTCTAGTGGATGACCCGGGACATGAGATGGCAAGGGAGTGTGACCCTGTTAATTCTCCTGAACCTCTCAGCTGCTTTCAATACTATCAATCATGGTATTCTTTTAGATTGCCTTCAAGGACTGGGAGGCACTGTTCAGTTGTGGTTGCAGTTGTACCTTGAGGTTAGGTTTCAGTGTGTGATGCTACGGGACTGCTACTCTGCCCCTTGGCCTTTGGCCTGCAGAGTCCTCAAGAGTTCATTTTGTCCCTCATGCTTTTCAACTTCTATGCAAAGTCTCTTGAAGAGGTCATCTGGACATTTAGGCTGAGCTGCCATCAATATGCAGATAACATTCAGCTCTATCTCATACAACCAGCAGGTCCCAGGGAGGCTGTGAAAACTATGAACAGGTGCCTGAAGGCAATTTTGGAAGAATGAAGGCTAACATGCTGAAACTTAATCTTTCAAAACAGAGATAGAATCACAGAATCACAGAGTTGGAAAAGACCACAAGGGTCATCAAGTCCATGCCCTGCCATGCAGGAAGACACAATCAAAGCACTCCTGACAGATGGTAATTGAATCTCTGTTTGAAAACCTCCACAGAAGAAGACTCCACCACTCCCCAAGGCAGCCCTTACTGTCAGGAAGTTCTTCCTAATGTTTAGGTGAAATCTCTTTTCCTGCACCTTGAACCCATTAGTCCTTATCCTAGTCTCTGGAAGCAGCAGAAAACAAGCTTGTTCCATCATCAACATGAATGTTTATCCTGTCACACCCTTTAACCTTCTCTTCTCCGGATTAAACATACCTAGATCTCTAAGCCACTCCTCATAGGTCATGAAATCCAGACCTTTTACCATTTTGGTCTCCCTCCTCCGGTCCTATTCCAGCTTGTCAATATTCTCCTTAAATTGAGGTGCCAAGAACTGAATACAATACTCCAGGTGAAGTCTGATCAATGTAAAAGAGTGGTACGATTATGTCAGTCAATCTAGATACTATACTCCTACTGATGCAACCCAGAATTGCACTGGCTTTCTTGGTTGCCACATCACACAGCTGACTAACATTCAGTTTGTGGTCTACTAAGACTCCCAGATCTCTTTCGCATGCACTGTTGTCAAGCCAGGTGTCACCCACTTTATATTTTGCATTTCATTTTTTTTTTGCCTAGTTTTGACCCTGCTCTCTAATCTATCCAGGTCATTTTGAATTTTGACCCTGTCCTCTGGGGTATTAACAACTCCTCCTAATTTGGTGATTAGCAAGCTCTCTATTCCATCATCCAAGCCATTGACAAAGGCGGAGTCTGCATGGGCCAAAAACAGCAGTGTGAAAACAGTGTGAAAATGGTATAAACCCTTTTACACCATTTTAAACTGTTTTACACCATTTTCACACAGTTTTCACACCGCTGTTTTTGGCCCATGCGGAATCTGCCAAAAATATTTAATACCACTGGGCCCAGGACAGAATCCTGTGGCACCCCATTAGTCACTTCTCTCCAGGATGAAGAGGAGTCATTGGTGATCATCCTCTGGATTTAGTCAATCAACCAATTACAAATCATTCTAACAGTAACATTGTCTAGTTCACATTTTACTAGTTTGCTTGCAAGAATGTCATGGGGAACTTCTGAGGTCAAGGTATGCTTGAAATCAAGGTATGCTACATCCACAGCTTTACCTTCATCTACCAAGCTTGTCACTCTATATAAAGAAAGATTCTACTGGTAAAGGAAGGTCTGACCAGTGAAATGGGTTATCTCCTGTTCTGAATGGGGCTGGGCTTTTCTTACAGGAGCAAGTTCACAACATGGGAATGCTCCTGGATCCGGGCCTGCTGCAGGATAAACAGTTAGCAGTGCTAACCAGAAGTGCCATTTAGCAGTTTCAGCTGGTGAGCCAGCTGTGACCCTTCTTAGCCAGAAAAAATCTTGTCACTGTGGCACATGTCCTGATAACAGCTAGATTAGATTGCTGCAATGGGATTTATGTGGACAGTGAAGACCATCTGGAAACTCAATTTGGTACAGAATGCTGCAGCAGTAGCATTGACTGGTATGAGTCACAGGAACCCCCTTATTCCCCTCTAGTTATAGCTGGCTTCCAATTTATTCTGGGTTCAATTCAAGGTGCTGTTATTGACTTTTAAACCTCTGAACCGCCTGAGACCATCACACTAAAGAACTACCTTCTTCCATACAAACCTACCCACTCACTCCAGTTCTTCAAGGCTCTGATTTGGTTGTTCCCACCATCTGAAGGTAGATGTTGACTACCAGAAAAGGGCCCTTCTCTACTGTGGCATCCAAACCCTGGAAGTCCCACTCCAAGGAGATTTGTCTGTCTATTGGCATTGGTGTCTTTCACCAGGAGGTGAAAACATCTTTGCTTCCTCTGTCATACCTATAAAAAGTATTATTGGTCCTCTTTCTAGTGCTGTTTATGTGTTTCAATGCAACTATTTTATAATTTTATTGTATTTTAATTGTTTAATTTTTTTAATGTTTACCTGAACTTCTGAAGGTGTACTTTGTTTTCCAAAAACATAGAAAGAGCATATTAATGTAGCCCTTCCCCTGCCCAAATGACAAAAATTCAACAGATGGATCACACCCTGAAATTACACAATTAGAATCCTATACTCGCCAAATTATGGTGGAAGGTTAATCCTACAAAAGAGGTAGTACAAGTTAAATGATGACCGCTCAAGTCAATGCAGAATCGACTTCAGGACTGTTTCACCTCTTCTATTTCCATGCCCAGAGCAGTAGAAGAAGAAGAGTTTGGATTTATACCCACCTTTCTCTCCTGTAAGGAGACTCAGTGGCCTACAAGCTCCTTTCCCTTCCTCTCCCCACAACAGACACCTTGTGAGGCAGGTGGGGCTGAGAGAGTTCCAAAGAACTGTGACTAGCCCAAGGTTATCCAGCAAAAATGTAGGAGTGCAGAAATACATCTGGTTCACCAGATAAGCCTCTGCCACTCAGGTGGAGGAGTGGGAAATCAAACCTGGTTCTCCAGATTAGAATCAGTGGCAGAATCAGGAGCAGCAGTGGCGTAGGAGGTTAAGAGCTCATGTATCTAATCTGGAGGAACCGGGTTTGATTCCCAGCTCTGCCGCCTGAGCTGTGGAGGTTTATCTGGGGAGTTCAGATTAGCCTGTACACTCCCACACACGCCGGCTGGATGACCTTGGGCTAGTCACAGCTTCTCGGAGCTCTCTGAGCCCCACCTACCTCACAGGATGTTTGTTGTGAGGGGCAAGGAGATTGTAAGCCCCTTTGAGTCTCCTGCAGGAGAGAAAGGGGGGATATAAATCCAAACTCTTCTTCTTCTTCTTCTTTAACCACTATACCAGGGGTAGGGAACCTGCGGCTCGAGAGCCACATGCGGCTCTTCTGCAGGCAGCAGGGCAGGAGCATCCATGCGGTTCTCAGAATGAGCGGAGTAAAAGGTTAAAAAAACCGTATATATATTGTGTTATCTTTATTTTAAATGTCAAAAATTATTTGTGGCTCCAAGTGTTTTCTTTTCCCGTGGAAAACGGGTCCAAATGGCTCTTTGAGTGTTAAAGGTTCCCTACCCCTGCACTATACCATACTGGCTCTCAGTAAGTATATGTGCTTATAAATAACTGTATAACCCAGCATGGCACATTACTTGGGTTTAAAAGCCATAGCTAAGAAACACAGATAATCTATATCAAGAGTTTTGCCTCAACAGGATACTGGTGGACCTTAAGTTGAATATGAGCAGACATTGTGGTGCAGTGGCAAAAAAAGGCTAATGTATACTTGAAATGTACTAACAGGGTCACAGCATCCAAATTGTAAGATGTCATAGTTCCAACTGGTACAGAATGCTGCAGCCAGAATGCTGTCTTCTTCTATCTAGCTACCAATTTGGCTTCAGACTCAATTTAAGGTGCTTTTGTTGACCTTTAAAGCCACATTTTTGCTGACTTTTAAGGCTTGTGGCTACCATACTCTGAATGACCACCTTCTCCAATATAAACCCACCAGACACCACTCCGTAATCTTCAGAGATCCTGATTTGGTTGCCTCCAACATACGAGGTTAGATGGGTAGCAACCCAAGGAAGGGCCTTCTAAGTTGTGGCGGTGAAACCTTGGAACTTCTTTCCCAGGGAATTTGTCTCCTCCATCGTTGTTTTCCACCTGTGGGTGAAGATTGCTTTGCTTTGTGCAGCATCCCCTCACTAGTTTTTATTATCCTTTCCCATTGTTCTGAATGTTTTATTGTTTTAGCAAAAAAGTGATATAGAAATGTTTTAAATAATAAAATGCATATATAACCATTTAGAGATAAAACTGGGTCATTTTACTTTATGTGCAAAGTAGTTCCTCAAAACAATGCAGGGAAGGCTTAGTGAACACCTACCAGGAAAATAACCTTATTTTATTTTTATTGTCTTAAGTAGCAGGAATCCTAAAGCAAAGGGAATCTCCCAGCATAGCCCAAACTGCAGCAAATGCAAATGCTGACGAACAAACAATATAATGTATTGTCGAAGGCTTTCACGGCCAGATTCAACTGGCTGTGGTGGGTTTTCTGGGCTGTGTGGCCATGGTCTGGTAGATCTTGTTCCTAATGTTTTGCCTGCATCTGTGGCTGGCAACTTCAGAGGTGTAGCACACTGTGTCTAGTGAGAAGGGAAAGTTTAGTGGGGTATATTGTCCATGTCCCAGGGTGGGGAACCAATCACTAAGTGTTTGGGTGGAACTTGCTATGCAAAGGTGTGGTTGAGTGCATTGTATTGCAAGTGGAGTTATCAGCCCATTTTTTAAGTACTGGAAGCCAAGATTTGTTAATTTTCAGAGTCTATTCTTTCTTGTTGAAGTTGTCTTGGTGTTTGTGAATTTCAATGGTCTCTCTGTGCAGTCTGACATAGTAACCTTCCGAATTGTCCAGAATTTCAGTGTTCTCAAATAAAATGTTATGTCCAGTTTTATTTAACACATGTTCTGAAACTGCAGATTTTTCAGGATGGTTAAGCCGACAGTGTCTTTCATGCTCCTTAATACGAGTCTGAATGCTGCATTTTGTGGTTCCTATGTAGACCACAGCTGCAGGGTATTCAACAGACTCCTGCAGAAGTGAGGGGGTCTCTCTTGTCCTTTGCTGAGCATAGCATCTGCTGTATTTTCCTGGTAGGTTTGAAGCCTCAGGGAGGAGTTGAGGTTCACAAATTCGTTTTGCATGATCTGTCAGAGTTTTGATTATGCCCCTTTTCTGTTGTGGATGGTGGTTGGAATTTTTATGTAGATACCGGTCTGTGTGTGTCGGTTTTCTGTATACTGCGTGGCCCAATTGGTGGTTGGGTCTGCAAAAGACCAAGACATCTAAAAAAGGCAGTTTCCCTTCTTTTTCAGTTTCCATGGTAAATTGGATGTTTGGGTGGATGCTGTTAAAGTGGTCCAGAAAATTCAGCAGTTCCTCCTCGCCATGGCTCCAGATTGTAAAAGTGTCATCCACAAATCGGAACCAAGTTGTGGATTTCCTGGGTTCTGTTTTGAGGGCTTGTTTCTCAAAATGTTCCATGTAAAAATTGGCTATCACTGGGCTGAGGGGGCTTCCCATGGCTACCCTATCTGTCTGCTCATTGTAATCATTGTCCCACTGAAAGTAGCTGGTTGTTAGGTAGTGTTGAAATGATTAAGAACAAACACTGTAAGCATCTGGAAGTTTAGATGATCAATCAGTCACCTCTGAATCATGATGTGTTCAGTATAACTTGACTGTGTGTGTGTGTAAAGCACTTTCAAGTTACATCCAACTTATGTTGACCCCAACAAGGGGCTTTCAAGGAAAACAATTAAGCAGAGGTACCCTTCTCTGCAGAGCCTTCCATGGATGTGTCACTTTCAATTACTAACCCTACTTGGCTTCCAAGATTGGGACCTTTCTCCCAGACTTCTCCATAGAAGATGACAACTTGATTGCTAACATCACCACTACTCTTGCCAATTGGCTCTGGTACATTGAAGTCTCATCAGCGTCAACATTCACATAAGATTTCTCTGGATATTGTTCCGTCCCGTGAACAGTAGTGTTAATTTATATAAACTGTTTCATGCACAGTATTCACAGAACATGAATAGCAGAGGTCTGTCAAGTCTTTTCACCATCAATGTTGATGTGAATGAATGAATTATTTATTATGGTCAAAGACCAGAGCAAGAATAAATACATAATCAGGAATGTTACATAAAAAAGCCATTAGATATATTAAAACAAGCAAAAATAATTAAATTAATACATAACTACAATAGATTCTATCAGGTGCACAAAATCTGGCCACTTTATTCATGAGTCAAGGGTCATGGTCCAGGAAGAAAAAGGAAATACATGATACCTCTGACTTACCTGGAATGTTTTAGAGAGTAGGAATAATGAAATCATGTCTAATATGGCAATAAAAGGGCCAATTAAATAAAACATACTCAACAGTTTCAACTTCTCTGATGCTACTACTTTGACGTAGATTTAGTTTCCAGACTCAAGTGCTAGTACATTTCATACATGGCATCAACAACTAAAGAGCTGGTAATTTCTTCTGGTTTTGAAGAAGGTCGTTTTCTTCAGTTGGCACACCTGAACATAATTCTTCAGAGTTGGGAGAGGTGTTCTGAATTGTATTCCCATTAGTCACTGAACTGGGGCATAGCCAGTGACTATTGATGGTGGTGAACTGTAGCTTTAGGACAAAAATATGTCAAATGGCTAACTTTAAACATTCTTTGTTTTTCAATCTGTACCCCTCTCTCCACTCAGCTGAATCTTACAAGCACTCATTAATAATATGGCTGAAGTTGTAAGATGTCCAAAATTTAAAAGTTCTGCTTTGGTAAATTGGCTTCTATTGTCTGTCACATGCTCTTCAGAAAGATATCTACATACTGGATTGAGTCTTATTTTTCTTATCAGACAGTACTAACATAGTGGAGGTTTGGGGATAAATGTACAAAAATGTAGCTGCTTTACAGCCCTATCCAAAGGGGGGGAGGGGAGGTGGACAAATCTTTTGCTGAAAGCACACAGAGCCACACCACATTTGCCCTCCACAAGGCACTTGCCCTAGAAGAGAGGCAGATCGGCCTGCAGGCCGCAGCATCCTATGGTGATCAAAAACGCCGAAGAGTATCACACCAGCATTCCTCTGCCTCTCTCAGTGTGTTAGCAGCATGGTCAGGGAGGAGCTTCCATCTGTTGCTTCTGCTATGCCAGTGCCTGGGGATTTAGACTTACACCACATTTTGGGTGGCACAAGTCCATTAAGCCCACTGGGGGCTTTGCAGCAGCGGGAAGGGTTTTTTTGTTTTGCATCCCATGTTGCCTTGGAAAAGATGGGGCAGAGCAGCTGCAGCACTGCACCTGAATGCCCAGCAATTTGGATGGGGCTGTTAAATTGAGTGAGACCAGCAAGATGAGTATTTTCAAAAGCACTGCTACTCCAAGGGCTCAAATCTCTAACTACCCATTAGAAATGCCAGGGATTGAAATGGGGCTTGCAGCAAACAAAGCAAAATCCCTGTGAGTGAGGCACACCCTTTTCTCAGCCTCTCATTTAATAACTTATCAAGTAAGTTTCGTGGATAGTTCAATTTTATGAACAGATTACATGTTTTGCACTTTTTGTGCTTCATATTGATATTAATGCCAATGAAGACTGGATGAATGAATGAATGAATGAATGAATGAATGAATGAATGAATGAATGAATGAATGAATGAATGAATGAATGAATGAATGAATGAATAAAAATAACTCATCAAGAGCTTATAGTTAGTAAAGAGTCTGACAAATTGTAGAAGGCATAAGCATCTTCACTTCGTTACAAGGTTTTAACAGAACTCCCTTGCAGGATCTCTCACTGTTGGAAGTCCTCTGAACACCGGAAATATATATGTACATTCTCTCATTTCAGTTTCATTAAACATTTTAAAAGCTACACAGACAGATTCCATTCAGTTTTAGCTCCTGGTATGTATAAATGGTTTTAATAATAAAAAAAAATCCCTTCTTTTAATTATTAAGATCACTAAAACATGCCTTAAATTAGACTGTGTTCCTTTATAATTTGCAATTCAATTTTTAGAGTAAGGAGACAGATCTTCAACTGGGTATTTATATATTGCCTACATAATGATTATGTGTGTTTTAAAACCAACTCACAGACCAAGATTCCTGAATACTTATAATTCCCCACAACTTCAGATCTCCATTCATCTAGTTGTATGTAGCAACTTTGCACCTGAGATCATCAGCCGTTTGATCTCTTAAACAATCACACTGAACTCAAACTGCACTCCTTATATCTCAATTATACAGACTTAGTTACTCATTTTATGTATTATGTAAAATACCCAATCCTTCACTCAAATTGGGAAAATTGGGAAAATTTTAATAAATTTCATTTGATATAACTGACATCTAGTCCTGAATCTATTTTCAAAAAGAACTTTTGCACTTCAGAAAAATGGGCCTTATATTTTCATGGTCATTAATTTTGGGTACATATTTCACTTGACCCTGTCAATACCTGACCGTCAGACTCTGCAGATTTTGAAGCTATTAAAATGTGCCAAAACTGGTTTGCCAGAGGCAAGAGTGAGCAGTTAAAACACAATATGCATTGCTCTCTCTTTTACACTGTCTTCAGCTCTGAAAAATGCTATTACCTATCAGCAAACCTCTGAATACCAATGCCAGGAGGCAGTATCAGGAAAGACAATGACCACAATGCTCTGTTTGATGCCCCCACAGGGTAACTGGTTGACCATTATGTGAAACAGGATGCTGGACTAGATGGACCACTGGTGTGATCCATCAGGGATTTGTTTTATGATCTGTTTCCAGCTGTTGGGACCCAATGCCAGATCAAGCCTGCCCCTTTTGCTTGAGCTGATAACAGTCATTTGAGGAAGTCCAGGAGAGGGAGGAGCCAGGAGCCAGGCAGACCAATCTAATTCTATTGAGGATACAGCCAAGAATCAGGCAGGAGTAGGGAAGGGCATGGTTAGGAGACAAAATCAAGATTCAACTTGGAAGGTCAGCAGAGGTGAGACGAAGAAGCAACCCTGAAAGCCAGGAGAAGAAGCAGGATAGGGAAGACTGCCAGTAGGGGAAAGAGGCAGTGAAGGCTTCACTTTCTTTTTATAGCTTCCCAGGTGGAGCAAAGGGAAAGGGACTGTGTACTGGCTAGGTGGGGATAGGGCCATGGAATCTCATAAAAATTGGTGGCCACTAACCTGGATAGCTTTTAAAAAGGCTTGGACAGATTTATGGAGGAGAAGTCGATCTATGGCTACCAATCTTAATCCTTTTTGAGATTGCAAATGCCTTAGCAGACCAGGTGCTCAGGAGCAGCAGCAGCAGAAGGCCATTGCTTTCACATCCTGCATGTGAGTTCTCAAAGGCACCTGGTGGACCACTGCGAGTAGCAGACTGCTGGACTAGATGGACTCTGGTCTGATCCAGCAGGCTCTTTCTTATGTTCTTAAAAAGGAAGGAGCCACACCAAGGCAAAGTGGGAGGGGGAAGAGAAAAGAAATGAGCTGCAAAAGAAGCTGTGAGAGAGGGAGCAAAGAGAATGCCAGTCCTGGAAAGGAGGAGGATTGCTGGCATAACCCTTTCTTTCTCCCACTCTGAGGCCTCAGAGGAGAAGGCCTGACCTCAAACAGCAAGCAAAGGGTGGTAAACCCATGGTGGGGCCAGATAATGCTCACATTATCTTAAGTTGATTTCTTACTATTATTTATTTTTAACATTTATTATTAACATATTTTATACTGTTTTTCATTGAAAACCCTAGAAGTATTATATAATAATAAAACCTGATTAAAATACATCATAAAAAAACCAAAAACTTCCACAACTAAAATATTTAAAACATACTAAAGAGTTAACCCAGTTGACCACCGGCAACAGTGCCCTGAAGAGGGCAGATCCACCAGCATAGATCCATACCGCCTCCAGCAATGGATTTACACACACACAGACACCCTGTTTTGACCATTCATTGGTTTCCCTATCCCTATCTTCTTTTGTTTCTTGAGTTGTTTGGTTTGGGGTTTTGTCTGCCTTTATTGTTTCTTTCATACACTGATTATCCTGTGTCATGTTAAGCTTGATAGGGCACTGAGTGGGTTTTTAAAATTTGATAACATATTAATTATATTATCTACATTATGTATTCTAACAGTTAGGAAAGGGCAGGAAATAAACCTAACTGTGATGGAATAGTACTGTAAAACTAGCAAAGTCACATATGACTGTGAAAAGGATCTTTGCCTTTTGATCTCCTGGAGGGAGGACAGGAAACTATGCAGAGGTGCTAGGATGAAACTTCAAAGGCCTAAGTTACCTCATGGCCTGAACAGAGTTTTCCTGGGAAGGGGAAAACAAAGGTTTTGGAATTCCATCTTGAGACGTGGTCAGGGAAGCATCTCTGGGCCATGGGTTCCCGGAATGGGGACAAAGAACCAAAAGGGATATGACCACCTAAGCAATCCCTTAACTGCATCTAAGTTTTATTTCTTTGTTTTCTGTTTTTCAATAAAAATCGTTGAGACCTCAGCTGGTTGGAGTTATTGGAGAAAAGAACCCAGGTTTTAATGAAACAAGCGTGGCTCTCCCAGGCTTGCTTTCATGATACTAACAAAATAAAATAAATATATTTTTGTCAATATACCTGCAGCAGCTTTTCAAGTCAGATTAAATATATAACTAAAAGGTAAAGTTCGACCCTGGGGTACCACTGCAAGCAGTGATTTCATAGGCAAGACGTTTTTGAGGGGTAGTTTGCCATTGCTTTCCCTGTCTATTCTTTACCCCCTAGCTATGTGCTAGGTACTAATCTAATCTTTAAAAAAAGCTGCTCTCAAGCATCTAGGGATGCTCATAGAAATGTCATAATAAAGAAAAATAAAGTTGAGGAATTGTAAAGCTGGTAGGTTGGATTCCAATCACTTCTGTTGCTGGAAATGGGGGTGGGGTGGGATTTTAACATACTTTTCTCTCACTGCAGATCCCTAACTCCCCGCTCCCCTCAACCAGTGACCTTCTGCCACTAGTCAAACTCTAAAACTCTAGTCAATAAACTTTACCCAGGGCTATTAGATCAAAAACAAACAAAACTATGCAAATTTATTTAATATAGGACTGGGCTGAATATAAAGCCTATACTCAATTAATGCATTTGGGTAAGGTTGCCAAGTCTGGATTGGAAATTCCTGGGGATTTGGGGGAGGATCCTGAGGAAGGCAGAGTTTGGCAAGGGGAGGGACCTAAGTAGGGTATAATGCCATACAGTCCATCCTCCAAAGCAGCCATTTTCTCCAGGGAAACGAATCTCTATCGTCTGGAGATCAGTTATAATTCTAGGAAATTGCCGAGGTCCCACCAGGAGGTTGGGTCAAAAGTTCTTGATAATTACATTCTCACACCCTGAGAAAATAATTAAACCTTGAAGCTGAACTGCAGGACTGAACCTAATCCATATTCAGATCTATCTACCACCATCCTTGGCCCATCTCTAATTATGAGCAACCTTGATTTGATTTTTATCTTGGTAAATAGACAAGCCAAGCACAAACTATTTTTACACAACACCAGGAGACTAGATAATATGTATCTTTCAGATATCTTTCAGGAGTGTTCTTTTTCCCCTTCGCTGCACATTATTAGCTTTGGAAGGCTTGCGCCTAGAAGTAAAGATCGTGTTAAAACACTGGACACTCACTATTCTTTTCTCATCAAAAACGTCTGCATGTTCCTGGTGTCAGAGACGTTTTGTCAGTTTACCAATAAAGGGGCCATTATTCATAAGTGCTAGCTAAGCGGAAACTGCCAGAGACTTATGAATACTTATCAGATTGTGTGAAAGCCGAAGTGCTCACACTCCTGTCTGATTCTCAATGGTAAGGAACTTCTGGGTGTCATTTGGGAATGAAAGGATGTTGTCATTATTCCAAGAAGAGACAGATAGCCAGATGATACTCCTCTGAGAAAACTGTCCACCAACAGACGATTTTTATCAGAGGGTCTGACACCAGGGAATTTTCTGCTGGCAACTATGCTTTCTTCCTTTGTGACACTGAGACAAACAAATGAAAGAAACCTCGGAGGTTGACAAATCTTACTCTACAACAATAATTTCAAGGTTTCAAACACTGGCATAGTCATTACATTAAGTGCATTTTCAAAGACTAAATATCAGTATCTTCCATTGTACATTTATTGAGTTACCACTAATGACATGCAGTGAGACCTTATATTTTCTATAATGCGTTGTTGTTTTTCTTTCAGACAATTAAAAATTTTATAGAATCATTCTGGTTGTCTGTGGCTGGAAAGCCTGTTTGTTTTAAAGAAATGGCAATTTTCTCACACAAGAAACTTTTTTTTTTTGCATAAAAATGTCTCCGATTAAACCAGAAAGGGAAATTTCTTATCCTCAAGTGAGCATTTCCATATTTCTTACTTTTACAGCAAATTCTGACTGCCTAGATCACCTTCTAATTACAAGGAAAAATGTAATTATTCCTGCTAAATTACAACCAAAATTATTAACCAATGCAAAAAAAAATCATGTTTGATTTTTATTTAGGGAGAACTCCAGAGATGAATATTATACATTCTGATGATTTTAAGATGTCTGTGGGAAGATTAAATTATGCAGAGGCATACTGGGGAGAAATTGTGCCCGGGGCAACACCTACTCCAAACCCCCCCGAAACCCCCCTGAACCACACTTACCCAAGTTTCTGGGACCCGGTGGGCCTGCAGCTTGCCAAGTTTCTGGGACTTGGCCTGTTGGCCCGGGTGGTTCTGGAGCGAGGTAGGCACGGCCTCCACTCCAATGGAGTTGGGGGTGTGGCAGCAGCCGGCACCAGGTCCCGGAGACTTGGCAAGCCATGGACTGCTGCTACTGCCGATGCTGGGTTTTGGCTTGGCAAGCTGCGGGTCCATGCATGGCCTCTGCTCTGATGGACATGGGGGGCAGTAGCAGCCAGCCCTGGGTCCCAGTGACTTGGCAAGCCACAGGCTGCTACCGCCTCCCCCCCCCGCCCCCCGGTGACCCAGCATACCTGCCAGAGGGACATGCGCAGGTCCCCGGCTTGATCACATGGGGGCATGATTTTGCGCCCCCCATATGATCTACTGAGTGGTGTCTGGGGTCAATTGACCCCCATGTTCCCCTGGTAGATTCGCCCCTGAAATTATGCTACCAGAAGAAAATTAACTTTTTCTAATGGAAAGCTACATTTCTCGAAACAACTTGAAATTATCAGTTTTAGATGCCTCATTTTCTGATGTAGTGATTGGGAATATAGACTAGCAATTCAACTGTAACATGAATTCAATGCAACATTACACTATAAGTAAACCCAGAGACTATGGCTAACTGACCTAGCAAGGTATGGCCATCTATAAGAAAGAATCTTAAACAAATGCTCGAGTACTGTTAACAAAGAAGAGTGTGTTCTGTTATCTGTGTTTCATATCAAAATACAGTTGTTACAACATGTTCTTTTTATCGTTGTTTTTACCTTCTCAATTTGATATTAACAATCTATATTTATGTGAGATTTAATGAAAATTAAGCCAGGTTAACAAGGTTTTTTTAAAGGCTGAGACAATGGTGATATAAAGATCGCATCCACTTAGGACAACAGATGAACTAGACTTTTTGCTATGAAAGTTCATGCCATAAAGGGTCCATTGAATACTTACTGTGAAGGGCCTTTCTACTGGACGGCAGGGGGATATCTTGATAGGGTGTCTTCTTCACCAATTGCAAGGAGGCAGGAACTAATTAATCTTGATAAGCGCCTTCTTCCTCTGTGAGAATCACCGACTCCTTCTAGCCTCAGTGATCCCATTTTTTGGCCAAGCAGTGCAGCTACGACCAGGGACCACAGGAGAGAGACAAACAAGAACATCGAACGAGATCCAACAACTAAACGAACAGTTTGCTCCCAGTGTAACCCTGACCTTAAACTAGAGCATTAACATTAACATTGGGGACTGATAGCCCCAGGAGAGGGCCAAGATATCCCCCTGCCGTCCAGTAGAAAGGCCGCCTTCACAGTAAGTATTCAATGGACCCCTTCTACTGGAGGCCATGGGGATATCTTGATAAAGGGACCTCCCCGAGCAGTGTCCCCAAAACTAGGGTGGGAAGCATCAGTCCCCAATGATGTTCTCTCAATACCCTTCTTCGAAGGCTATTTCGGAGGTGGCCTATGGAGTTCAGTTTGTAATGTCGCCTCACGAAGACAATGAGATTGACGCACTCATGGTGCGGCGGCTTTGCAAGATCTCCTCACACTGTCAGCGTAATTTCGAAAAAGGCCGGCACAAGTAAGGTTAAGCGCGGCTCCTAATGGAATACCGGGCTGCTTAACCCCTGACCGGAATGGGTAGTGATTGTGCTTTGTGCAGCCTCAATAATCGTAGCCTTTGAGCGTGGTGCTGATGGCTGCTTTCGACGCCGATAGAGTAAGCCCACGTTGGGAGGCTTACATTAATAGAACAAGCGCCCTCTCCGTTTTCCTAAGGGGGCTCTGGATCTGAGTCAGAAAGGCTTTGAGTGCACGCCCGCGACATCCAGAGGGTGTGCCAGAGCTTCTCCTTGGGATGGTTTGGGTTAGGCAGAAATGGCCGGGACTGATATTTCCTGTTTTAAAATGAAATGTTGAATGAATTTTTGGGCTGAACGTCGTAGGTCCAGTCTAAAGGGTCACCCTGTCTGAGTGGAAAATGCAGAATTTTCTAAGTTGGACGGAAACCAGAAAGCTTGCAGTTCCGATACACGTCTGGCTGATGTGATAGCAGCCCGAAGTAGGAACAGAGTTTTCTAATCCTCACCCAGCGCAGCGGTATCGATTGAGATGGGTTCAAAAGGTGGCTTCAGGTTAAGTGCAACCAAAGACTGCATGTAATCGCCAGGTTTAGAGGAACTCCTGTGAAATTACCGGAGGTTGCTTTTGAGAGTCACTCCTCTAAGGAACCGCCTCACGTCAGGGTGCTTTGGCAGTAATGGTGTTGCCCTTTGATGGTAGCGCTAAGATACCCGTGGAAAGAGCTGCCAGTTGCCGTCATCAGCGTAAGCGGCTTCTCAGGCCCAGATCAAAGGAAACCTTTCTGTAGGGAACTCTCAAATATGTCTTTGATTGCCCGGTTTCTCCGGGTCCTATGTCTCCTGACCATTTCGGCCCAGGCGGCTTAAGGTTCTCCTGAGCTTGAGCATTGTGAAATGTTAATAGTGGATTTCTTCCGTGCGCCCATGATGATGGTGTTGAGTGACCTTCGGAGTTAGCCTTTTTGCACTAGCGTCTTTTTTTTCCTTTCACACGCCATGCGTGGTCCAAGCATAGCCACTTTGGATCCGGGGTGAACATAGGCCGGACCTTGGCAGTATTAGCAAGTCTGGGGCTGTTGGTGAGTGTCAAGCAGGCTGTCCGCTGGCTAGCCCCTGGATGCGAGTGGGGAAACCACCATGGCCTCCACTTGGCCATCCTTGAGTTATACCAGGATGACTGTTGCACTTTACTCCAAGATGATCTTTCCCTCAGGAGGCGCATTGGGATTAAATGGGAATGGTGTAGGGAATGCGTATAGCAGGTCCCGGCTGACCCACTTCCACCGTCATTGCATCCTGTTTCTCCTCCGCCCGCATCCGGCTGGAAAGGAACCCTCGAGAAGAACCCTGGCTGTCTGGGCATTTGTCCGGGCCGCAGGAGCTAGGAGAGGTCCACTTCCTGGCGTTCCGAAGGTTTTGCAGATCAGACGGAATACTCGCGGGTTCAGCTGCCATTTCTCCCTTCTTTGCATTATCCTGCTGTCTGCTATCAAGCCAGTCTAAGCTTTGGATTTGTTTAGCTTTCCCTTTGATATATTTAAGCTTCCAGCTGTTTACAGCGGGTTTTTCTCCACCCAGGACAAGATCTTTTCCGCTTCTTGAGTGCAACCTCGGGGGATCTCTGAGCCCCTGGTTGTTGATATACATTTTAGCCCGTCACGCTTGTCGGTTCCACAGTAATTCACGATGTTGTTGCTATTTAGATCTTTTTTGGGGAAGTGTCTTAAGGCCAAGAGCTATGGCTCCTGGTTTCCAGTGCATGTTGATGGCGAGTTTGGTCTCTTTTTCCTCCCATCTTCGCTTATGCAATGTATTTTTTTTGGTCGAGGGGTGGCTCCCCATCCCCTGCGGAGGCTGGCATCTGTGAAGACCTGGGGACCAGCTCCCACGTGTAGGTAGCGTTGTTGCCCTTCTGTGAGTTCCTCTTGATTAGCCACCATCAGAGACTGTTGTGGACTGAGTTCGGGATATGACGCATATTTTTGTCCTTGCTTTTGAATTATGTCCCATTGAAATCCTGCGCTAAGAGGTGTTGCAGTGACCTGGCGTGGAATTGGGGCCCACTGGTTCCAGGTCCATCACTGATATATAGAAAAGTCCCAGGAGGCTGGCTGCCTTGTAGTAGCGAAGCGGTTGCCTCGGCAGATTAACAGGGCTGAGGTTGCTTTGCTGGATTCTTTGGATCTTTCTTAGGGAATGAACAGTGAGTCCCTTTTGCCGTGTCCAGGATGGGTTCCCAGGTGCTCTGAAATCCGTCTTTTGGTTCGCCGATTGAAGCTCTTTTCGAGGTTGACCATGAACCCGCGGCGCTTGCAGTTGTGTTCTGCACTCTGGTGCCATCGATTACATGCTTGTTGTTTGGAGCTGGACCTGAGATTAACAGGTCGTGATCCTAAGTGCAAGGGATGGATGTGGATTTTCCCTCCTCTCTCAGACTCCACCATTATCCAGGACCCTAGAAGTATTATCTTCGAGAGCGTTACCACCAGGGGCCGTGGCCAGTCCAAATGGGAGCCGCTTTGTATTGGAAGTGTTGCAGGCCCAACGCGAAACTCTCAGGAACCTTCTCGATGGGCCTGGTGGATTGGAGGATGTGCAGAGTATGCTTCCTCGTAGGTCTAGGGAGGTCAAAAGAATTCGATTTGTGCTGCAGGGCAGCAGATATAGTTCGGAGAGTTTCCATCACGGAACCTCGGCTTGAAATCCGAATTCGATTTTGTTGACTGGGTCCTTAGATTCAGCACTCGCTCTGCACGATCCCCATTTTACGTTTGGGGACTGTAAAGAGATGTGAATATGTGCCTAAGAACCTCCTCCTGCTGTGGCACTGGCTCCTATTGCCTGAATGTTTAAAAAGGTGATCCACTTGCCTGGAGGGTTAGGAGAGCCTTGGTCGGCCGTGGGGCGCCAACAGAGACGGCAATTATGAACTGTGGTTTTGGAAACTTTGCGAGACTCTATCACATAGCCTTCTTTGAACTACCTCCCCTGGCCCACCCTGTCTATATGCCAGGGCCCTGCCAAAGGCTGACTTGAACCTGGAGAGAGGCGTCCCCGATTAGGGGGGTCCTAGGTAGTCATTGTTTTTGAAGTCTGAAAGCTTGAATGGTTTTTTTCCCTGTTTGTTATGTTGTTTTTGGAAGTTTTTTGTCTCCAGAAAGGAGTCTCTGTTGGAATTATTTTTTTCGCTGCTGTTGCCAGCTTGGTTTTGAGAGTCTCTCTGGAGTATCTGGGGAGCACTCCTGTTAGGCCAGCCAAACGTGGTTCCTAGAGTTGGGTGTTGTTTATTTTTCTCCTGTCTCCACAGATTTAGGGCATTGCCTTCTTTTGTATCCCCTTAGTTTCCGTGACTCAAGTACCCACTGTCCCCACAGATGTTTGCCAAATAGGCAAGAAGCCTCCTCCAAGAATAGGAGTAGAAGCCGCCACCACGCTTTTTTTGACCGAGCATCCGCTTGCCAGGGGCGGAGCCACGCGTTTACAGCCCATAGGCGATCATAGAGTAAGGACCTTCATGGCCCTGGCTATAAGAGCGCATGGCATCCCGAAGGCGCGTGGCATCCCCGGGCTATAAAAGGCAGAAGCCAGGAGCACTTGCTCCACTCCCTCTCCTGGTGGCAGAGCGTCCATAGCAGGGATCACTTTTCCAGGATCCTTCTTGAAGACCACGCCATGCCTGGCTCTGGGAGACCATGGAGGCTGGAGTGAGGGGCCTTAATGGCTCGAAACGACCATCCACTGCGATGTGCCTTCGGAGGGAGGCTGCCTCCGACCTTCTATCTAGTGAATCTCTAATATTACCCTCTCCTTCCTTGACAACCAGGTCCCCTGAGTGGAGAGCTGCTACCGGCTCATCTATGAAGCTGGTGCCTGTAACATTGTATGGAATTGGGGAGGGACCAGGTATGTCTTTTATCTGCTGCTACCCGTAAGGTGCGGAGGCGTTTTGTGCGCTGCTGGTTTGAAAAATGCCATTCTCTTCTAATGCGCCCCACAAGGGAGTATTCCGGGGATCGGAAAAACTTTGCCCCTTCCTGGTCTGGAGGGAAGTAGTCTAGTTTGCCTTTTGGGAAGCCCTTTAATGGGCTTTGCTGGAACAATGTCAGAGTCAGGGTCTGCTGGGGGGTCTTCTGCCCCCTCCTGATCTTGCAGGTCCAATGCTGAAATGGACTTCGTGATCCAGTATAGTTGGAGGTCCTCTAATTTAAAGAATTTTGGGGACTGCTCTGTAGCCTCTATGGCCGCTTTCCTCTGCAATCAGAGAACCTTTCCTCCCCTGTCCCTTCTTCGCTTCGGAGGAGTCCTCTTCCCTCCCTCCGGGGAACTCACTGGGATTCCCTGTACTCGGCACCTTCCCTCCGCACTCTCTTTGGCTGAGTCGCATTGGCTGCCGTTTTACCATGCGGGCTGCTCTGTGCCGGGGCTGCACGCCTACTCCCTGGCCTCCAGGGTCTTTGCTCTATTTGTTCGGCCAAAAGCGCGAACTCTTCTGGCGGTGCGTTATGCCAGGCCGCGACTGCCGTTGCCGCGGTTGCTGGCTGAGAATTGGGGCCTGTGGATTCCGCCCCCTCCCCCCGGGGCCCCGGCTCTTGCCTTGTCGACGAGGTTGTTGCCTGGACTGGGGCTTCAGGTTCTTCTTGGCCGGGGGGGAGCACCGGGGACTCCGAATCCCGCATGGGGTAGGAGGAACCGGTGTCGGAGCCGCCGCTAACGGCTGTGCCCTCGGAAGGCGCCAAGCTCCCAACTGTTGCAGGTCCGCGCGGCCACTTACTCGTGGGCGCGGTCCCGTCCTTGCTGGCTGCTTTCTTCTTCTTACGGAGGTCCTCTGCTGGAGCCTCCCTGAAGGCGATGGTTTTTGCCCTGCTCGATCTGGTCCCCTCCGCAGCGGAGCGGCCGAATCCCTCCCTGGGGGGTGTGAAAGAGCCGGTCGACATCTTGGCGGGAACCGCGTGTGCGGCGAGGATCGTAGGGAGCTTCTCGCTCCTGGCGCTTTAGGCACGAATGTATCTAACCTAGTCACTCCTCTTTTCCCTAAACGTTTTACACACTAAGCGGGGGAGGGGAGTGACACAAAACACCAAGAAACAAGTACACACACAAACTCAACACAAGACTCCTAAGTGCTAGATCCTTAAGGAGCTAAGCACAAACGCATGCACTCCTTGCAGGCAGGAAAGAATACTGAGGCTAGAAGGAGTCGTGACCTCACAGGAAGAAGGCGTTACTTCGTTAATTAGTTCCTGCCTCCTCGCAATTGGTGAAGAAGACACCCTATCAAGATATCCCCCGCCTCCAGTAGAAAGGCCAGTTACAGTGAAATCCTGAACACAAGTTACACCTTTCTAATACCATTTATTTCAGAGGACTTAGAAGAATGAACCTCTACTTAGGAGAGCTGAGCTGTCTACAAAAGCACCAAACTCTATATCAGTCTTCAGGATTTTTCCTACCCTGTAGCTACACAGCATGAGATTCTAAACAATACTTTTGTCAGAACCAAAAGTCTTGCTCCAGGAACTGCACAATGCTCTCTTTTTATGTTATAAAATGACAGGTTATATCAAACGACTGGTTGCTGTCACTGGAGAGCCATTTCATACAGCAACAGTTTCTGGACATGACCTAATGGCTGTCCCTTCTCCAATGATGGTTTCAGACAGTCATTCAGAAAACTGCCTCTTACTAGCCCTTGGATGTCAATGTCCATTCCGGCCTTGCTCCCTTCAAAGTCCACTGAAATCAGCAGACTGAGAAAGGTTTAACTCATGGTAGGATGGCACCATAAAAAATGGAGGGTAAATCACTCTCTTTTGGTCTAACTGACCTCACTAGGTTGATGTGAGAGCAGAAATATTGAGAGGGGTAAGTCCTGTGTGTCATCCTGAGCTCCGTGAAGAACTGGTGTGATATAAATGTGGTGAATGAAAGAATGAACTAGCTACTCCTAGAAATGCAGTACTGAAATACCTGGATATTGGCCAGATCCATCATGCCTATGCTTGTAAGAGCAGTACAGTACTATGCATTCTCTTGTCATAGAAAGAAAGAAGAGGATACTGGATAAAATGAAAATATTACATTCATATGTTGGTCTCCTTAGCTACACAATGGTTCAATATTATTAAAATCCCAATATATGTGTGTCTTTGATCTCCTCTTCTCAGTTTGCACATGACATCCACAGGACTTAATCTTTGCCTGAACAATTCCATTTTCCCCCCTCTGCATCATGCTATCTGGTTACTTTTTCAATGCTGCTCTCCTTAGCTTTGACTTGCTGTGAGTTTCTCACCAATGAATTAACTGAGTTGCAGTGAACTTTTTATGTTCATCAATAAAAAATACGTTTGTAAAGTTTTCATTTCAGACATCTAAAAGTTGCATGTGGGGACAGGCATATGATGCGTAACGTGCCAGATCTGGACTTCTCAATGAATTCTGCTCCACTGATTCACTGCAGCCCAACGTTCCACAACTCTTGACTTGGCTTTTCTTGGAGAACCTCAGAATTTAGTTTTGGAATGTGGCATTTGCCACTATTTTCAGCATACAATGTATTTTAACTTACATTTTACTGCTGCACACTAGAGAATATAAGAGTCAGTGGGCTAAGAGCCAGTAGACAAAGACTGGGGAAACCTAAAATCAAATGGCCCACTCAGTCACAAAGCTCAGTGAGTATACATGGGCCAGTTATTCTCTCTCTCTCTCTCATTCTAATCTACCTAATGTGGGTTTTGTGAGACAAAATAGCAAGGGAGGAAATTCATAGATACTGCATTGAACTTGAAGAAAGAAATATAATGAGGAAATTAAATAAATAAGTATGTGTACTGGTTAAATCAGCACCAACCAAAAAGAAAAGAAAAGAAAACCCTGATAAGATTGCAGAAGGTCATCAAGATTTCTTTTTGTGTTGTGATTTAATCTTTGTATATAGCTACACATCATTAACCTATAAGAAACATGGTTCATGCTTGGAAAGCTGATGCAAACTACACATGCACAGCAATCTGAACAAAGCCTAACCAAAGTTGAAAGAACAGCCGACAGCTAATGCCTTACTGTTACAACACATAACTCAGAATCCCGAAATCCAGAGATCAATTCAAATGGGGAGAACTTTGAAGGCATCCTTAGTACATTGGACATGGGCAATTGTGGGAGGTAGTAAAATGGACAATGATGCATGGATTGTCCAAAAGTCTCTCACTTTCTCTTATAAACACAAATACACTTTGTAAGAGGTCTGAACTATCACTCCCTAGGCTACTAAAGAACTAATTGCTGAACTATACCTCTTAATAGAAGTGCCATTAAGTCAGAATTCTGCGGAAAGTCATCTGACCCTGTAGGTTTTAATGTTGTCTGTCCTTCAATATGAGCATCATTTCTACAAGTGAAAACATCCTGCTAGACCATAAACTTTATCTTTCTACAATCTAAGTATTTGCCTTTCTTTAATTATACTGCTAGCCTCTGTACACTTCTGTTTACTAACCGCTATCTCTGGAAGTCAGACTTTTCTTTGCTATAGACTGGTCTAACAATACATTACCCATAATCCTCTGGGTTGGGCAAGAGAGGCATATTCTGAAGTTCCATGCTTCCCAGATATGTGTGTGCCCAATTCAAATGGGGGTAATTTTGTACAAGCCATAATTCTGTGAATGACTCCACCCACCAAGCCAGCATTTTGAGACTGGTAGTTCTGGGCTCTTGGGAAGAAATTATGTAACTTCCAGAAACATAGATTATTTCCTTGTACTTTCTCTTTAACCACTACTGGATGATATTTCTCATTGTTTGCTCCAGGATGCCAATCATGCTATGACTAGAGATATTAACACCCTTCAAATCCTGGTACTCTTGTGATATGCCAATTGTGATCTTTTGTTTGTGTATGTCTGTGAATAGATCATCAAATAATTATTTAAATATACAAATAAATATACATTGATAATTGCATCTGAATTGTATCCCTTATATCACCATATCCCTTATATCACCATATATGTATTTATCCATCTCATGACACCATTCTTCAAAGAACCTCTACCCATAGTGAATCCAATTTAATTATATCTTGACTTTTTTTGTACAGCTGTGAGTCTAAGCAATACATGTACTTGTTTACCCTTGTTAAACCATTCTTTTTTCTGAATAACCTTTTTGTTTCCAGCTCCTACCCAAGTGCAATCTGTAGCAGTTTTGTATATAGTAGAACCTATATGACTTTTAATATAATGTTCTATTTGCTTGTATAATTTTAGCTAAACAACTTTTTAAAATAAACCCAGTAATGTAATTACATAATATATATCACAGATTCCCTTGAAGAATCCTCTTGGGCAAAATGCATGGGGATTTTTAGTCTGAGAAATAAAATACACATTTTACCTATTTTGCACCATCAGCCTTGACCTTATTTTGTATTACCTACACACAACGAAAAAGATGTGGGTCTTAAATACATTCTTTTTCACCCTGGAAAATAAATAAATGCAAATTCATATGTTGTAAATCCATATCCTGAAAATGTTTCATCTGTACCTACAAATAAAAATACTTGCAATAAAAGAGCAAAGCTGGCAGCTCCAACGTTGTTTGTTTGCCAGCACTAGTACATTTTGAATGGGATTACTCATGCTTATGCATACGAAGGAAACAGATAACAGTTTCCTTCTTCAGCTCCTTAAGTTGTAAATTCTTTGGGGCAGGCAATTCTATCAGCCAGGCATTTTAGAAAAATAGATATTAGAATACAAATGATTCTCATCCCAGCCTATGCTATTTGTAATCATTTCAACACAATGCTACCTCAAAACTTGCCTAAAAACAATTCAGACAGGGCTGGTTGCAAAATAGCAACTCATAAATATAGATCTCTCTATGTATATATAGATCTATATGCATATGAGACTTGGGACCAGAGCTGCATTAATTTTAGAATAAATTTTAATTGACTCTTTGGTGAGCTTCAGAAAGGCTATCAAGTCCATCCAGGAATTACTCGACTAAGTTATCAAGAACCACACGTGCTATTCTGTTTTGGCAATTCTCCCACACTCTTCATGTTGCAGCCTACTCTTTTCCCTTCCCCCAAAATACCATTCCCAAGGATGAAAGGACATTCCCAAAAGGAAAGTGAGGCAATAAACAAGGTTTCCCGTATGAGGGTTAATTGGACCTTTCAGACTTTTTTCCAACACTCAGACCAAAAAGATTGCCTACCTCTGAACCAGAAAGAACTTTAGAAGTTCACTTAGTTAAGGCTTCTTGTCAGGGTCTTACAATGAAACATCTCAATGAGCTGCATCAATTAAACCTTTCATTTCCTAGCAATAGCAAATGCAAAGTGTTTTGTTTAGCTTTGTGGACTGTGAAGAGAGTAGAATTTTTACAGTGCTCCTTTCAAACATAGGTGAGGAAAGGAGAGGGAGGAAAAGGTACTATTAATATATTCTGATGAGACTATGAGTCTTGCAAATCATTTTCCTTGAAATGCTCTAGCATAATCTTTTCTTTTGGGAAATATCTTCAACCCCAATTAGTTTAATTGACAGGGAAGCCAAGAGAATAGAAATGAAAAGAAGTGTAACAGTTGACTTTGCAAGAATGGATCTGCAGGTTCATTATGCACATTGCCCTGCTATTAGTAGTGGCAGGCACTACTCACACCTGTGTATTTAAGTGCTACTTTGAGCATACACTGAAAGTTGAGTCATCGGAAACAATGGTACTACTACCTCTAAAAGGAAAACCTTTCAGAGGATAGTGCCATTGCTGAAGCCAAGTTGGTTTGCTCCTTCATAAAAGGCAACACTTCTAACACATTCTATTTCCAAGATGTATTTCCAAAAAAAGAAATCCATAGATTTGGTACATAAATGTAGGATACAATCCTTAGCATACTTTCTTGCAAAGAAAGTTCATTAAAATCAACACTAAGGCCTTTTCTGCACGGGCCATAAACGGCGCCCTGGGGACGGCAAAAACGCCGTCCCCAGGGAGCTGTTTGCACAGGCAGCACTGCGAAAACGCAGCAGCGCCGACCTGGCTCCCCTCCCCCTCCCCCAGGGCGGCGTCAGGCTGCCTCCAAAAAACAGCGCATTCCCGGCGGCGCGGTGCGAACGGCACTGCCGGGAATGTGCTGTTTTCCCTGTCCCTCTCCCACTCACCTCGTCGCCTTCGTCGCCCTGCTGGCCTCCTAAGACCCTCCCTCGCTTACCCCTGGAGGTCGGAGGGCAGCGTGGGCGGGTCTTAGGGGGCCAGCAGTGCGATGAAGGCGACGAGGTGAGTGGGTGAGGGACGGGGAAGAGACGGCTCCATGCGGAGCTGCCTCTCCCGCACTGGCCTTTGCAGAGGCCGCTCGCATGCTCCAGTGTGAACGGCCCCCACCCCTCCACCGGCAGAATTCCTGTTCTGATGGGGAAAAGGGCACGAACCAAGCAGACACTGACATCAGTGTATTTGGAATGGGGTAACTCTGCTAAGGATGGCCCTATACATAACAGTTTTTCAAGTACTATTAACTACGTTAAGCCTGTTGATTCATTGCTCATCTGGACATGGGGCAAAGGTCCTGAACAGCTCCAATACGCACACAAAGATGTGCTATGCACATGTATGTGAAATGCATTGCTTTATAACTTCACAGGTTGCTGACCTGGAGTAACTGTCACATGTCAATTCCCACCGCCACAATAGGAGAGCAATAATAATAATAATAAAACGTCCTGCCAGTGGAGCATAAAGGGAACAAAAGAAGGAGCAGGGGTACAAAAGATCAACTCCTGATAAACAAAATAAAGGCCAATAAATATCTGAAGAACTGGCAGCTGTGAAATCAACCAATAATAATAATAATAATAATAATAATAATAATAATAATAATGAATAACTAACTAACTAACTAACTAACTAACTAACTAACTAACTAACTGGCAGGAATTAATCAGATATTTATGGGGAGGGAAGGGATTGTGATATCTATGATTTCCAATGCACTTTCTTCATATTTCTTTCTAGAAAGTAAAAGAATGTCAAATATGTCTTAGTGGAATTCCCTGAGTGGCAGCTCAACCTAAGGAACTAGATACAATTTTTTAAAACAAGTTACAAAATTAAAGGGGAAACAAATCCTCTTGAAGAGGCATAATGTGGCTGTACCAACACATTTGTCCCCTCTGCAGGTGCAAGGGATACCTGTGTTGTTCGAGGGGGCAAAGGCTCCAGCGACTGGCCACCCTTCAGCTCAAGCTGTGCTGGAGTCCCAATCAGACATTATTATTGGGGGGAGGGATAGGTCAGGGCATTCCTGGGGGTAGAGCTGATGTTAGTCAGCTTCCAACCTGGGTTTGTGGCTAGTTGCATCACAGCCCAGGTCCTAGACTTATGCCATCCTTTTGGGCGGCATAAGCTCATTAAACCCTATGTAGGGCTTTCTGATAGAAGGGTTTTTTGTGGGGAGGGAGGTCTGGAGGCAGCACTGTCCCTGGCTGCCTGGGGCTCTGGATTGGGCTGCCCATTTCTTAAATAAATTACTCATGGCATAGTATTACTATGTAAAGTATTTTTTTTTGCATCACACTATTCAAATCTTGAAACATGAACAATATCTTGTGATCTTTGCAATAAAATTAGTTTTAGCAATTTAAGCATTTGTTTAATCTTATTTAGCCAATTATCCATTAATGGTCTGTTCTTTGATTTCCAAACTTCAGCAAATACTACTACAACAAAAACTTTTTAATGACATATAATAAAAATACAAAATTACATAAGATACAGAACATAAAAATATTTACAACAGTCCAAAATATCAGAACATGTGTAGGTTAGATTGATGAAGTCTCACGGCATGCTGCAAGAACTTTGCAACCAAATCTATGGTGATTGGGTTCCAATTTACCAAAAGAAATAATACTTTAGCTCTATTAGTTTGGCCTTTCCTTTTAGAGAGGAGGGGATTCAAAAATTTGGCCCAGATGTCAGCATAAAGAGGATCGTAAAAAGGGGCATCTGGAACTGATTTTATGAATTAATTCCTACAAGGGCAAAGCCTGGTAGAATAAGAGATTTTTGAAATCTTCCATACAATACAGCTGAAAGTAGAGCATTAAATCTGGCTAGCATGTAAGCTCTATGCTGCTGTGGAACAGATAAGTGGCTTGGTTTAGGCAGATCCCCAGGCTCAGCAAGGAACAGGATTTCCTAGCAGCACCTATAAATTCCTGTTGTTCTGTATCTACCAACATTTTATTATTTCACATGCTGATGCTTCAGATGCCATGATTAACAAGTCATAGTCCTATTGTTTTTATTTTTTTTGCTCATTCTGAGTTAACCAGATGGAAGACAGATATTCTGTGAGCATGTGAGAGATCAGGTTGGTATAATCAGATCTAAAGATTATTGGAAACTAGAGCATGGCTGATAACCATTCAGTTACCAAAACTTATTGATTATCAGCCAAGCTCTAACTTCTACTAATCTTTGGTTCATTACCAAACATAAAGCTGCATAAGAAACACAATCAGGAGTACCAAGGATTCTGCAAAGGAAAGAAGACTTAAAACCTTTAATAGTTTGTCTAAATGCACTAATCCAAATTGGGATGCCACAGAGGGTTTGGTTTACAGTTAAAAACTCTAAGTGCTTGCCTTTTGTATTATGTATATACAAATATATCTATACAAATTTGTATTATATATATTATATATAAACAAATTGCTAAAGATCTTATTGATCTTATTGATCTTACAATAATCTAGGAACTGAGGCAGCAAGCGTTTTACGCCTATTTATGAATGTGGTAGCAACAGAGCATTGCTGTCATATAAAAGCATGGAGCAAACCAGGTTTTGGGCAGCGACCATCCATAAAGTACAGTGTTGGAGCAAGGTAATTTAAGAAAAGACTGAATCAAGAGGCAGCTAGTATGCATCCTTGTCTGACCCCTCTGTAAATTGGAATTTTGGATGTTAGGTTCCCTTAGGGGGACTAATGAGTATAACATGCTAATAAGATATAATAGTCTCCCTATTTGATTTAACAAATACTAAAGGCTGCCATTAAACTTCACAGTGATATTGTGTAGTACTATTTCAGGATACACACAATTAAGGAGAACCAGTTCAACTGATTTCCTCAAGGTCACCTCAAACGCCACAGACAAAAAGACAGCTCTAAGATAGTACCACCACATATGCAAAAAAGTGCCATTTGGGTATCGACAAAACCAACATTAATCACTGCTGTATCTATAAACTATGGCAAGCCAAACAAGAGAGAGATGTCACATATTGTCTTCAAACAAGGTCTTCAAACAAGACACTGAAAAGGAGGAACTACAAATAAATGAATGAGACCAGACTCTTGGATTTATATTATCGCATATTGACTTTCTCCATTTCTTAATGCAGCTGGGGACTAAATCACTATTAATTTCTAAGAATGATACACTGTTATGTTACCTTGATTTTGTGCTAAACAAACTTGTTCAATTCAACCCTTGTTCCTACTATGTATTTTTTGATTTACAAAACAATGCAATTGCACATTATGAAATACAGGAATGGCATAACTGCTATGATAACTCACCATTTCATAAGGTATTACTCTATTATATTTAATCAATTGGTAGAAGTGATCTAAAGATGTATCAGACCAATATTTGCATTGCTGCATAGTCCAACATAGTCCAACATTTCTGCATAGTCCAACATAGATTTAAGTCCAAGTTCTATAACGACAGGAACTAACATGGAAATATGAGCAACAAGCTTCTCTCAACAGATATCCCATACTGTTATTATGGCATCAATTACAATCTACACTTTTCAAAAAGATCACATCTTTTAAAGAGACAGGGATAAATGATTGCTCAATCATAATCGCTGGACTGAGATGTTTACTAAACAACTCAGCCATCCATTGAATTTTTGCAGAACAACAGTAAAGGAGCAAAATATGAAACATAATTTCCCAAATTTCCAAATCTGTTATATCTGCTCCTAGACATTTTCTTTTTTCAGACAAAGTAAATAACTGATTTCTGGCATTTAAAAAATTCACTATCAAGTATATGAATCTGACAATTTCAAAACAAAAAAGCTTTTTAATTGCATTGATTCTATCAAACAAGGTAATTTCAAGGAAGCTCAACTTGTATTCCTCTGAGAATTGGGGCTAGATTGAATTCACAAAACTGATCCAAATCCACAGGTATACAAATCCTGAGATACCTGATAATTTCTGAATGGGAAACTTTATACAACCATCTTTATTTAGAGCTTCTCTGCCCTTATGAAATAGTAATGATATTTTTGCTTACATGTGGACACCAATGTGTATGATTTTCTTCAACTTTTGACTAGATTTCTCAACATTCAACATAAAAATTAATAATCTGTCTGCATATAAACTCCCTTTATAACAACAATTCTTTAATTTGAATACTCTGATCTTTGTTTATTTCACAAATATAACTTGTTAAGAATTCAATTGCTAAAGCAAAGTTTGCTTAACACCTCATAAAATTTGAATTGGTACTTACAAAAGGTTTGATTCTAATAACCTTGAAAGTAGAGCTAGCATGGTGTAGTGGTTAAGAGCAGGTGCACTCTAATCTGGAGAACTGGGTTTGATTCCCCACTCTGCCACTTGAGCTGTGGAGGCTTATCTGGGGAACCAGATTAGCTTGTACATGCCAACACATGCCAGCTGGGTGACCTTGGGCTAGTCACAGTTCTTTGGAACTCTCTCAGCCCACCCACCTCACAGGGAGTCTGTTGTGGTGGGGGGGGGAGGGAAAGGAGATTGTAAGCCCCTCTGAGTCTCCTCCTCCTTAAAGGGGGATATAAATCCAAACTCTTATTCTTCTCTTCTAGATTTGAATAAATTATTCTAGCCCATCTTAAAAAGCCATTTCCAAGCAGAAAGCTTCCAACACTACAAAGAAAAAGTTTGGTTTTAAATGATCAAATGCCTTTTCTACATCAAGTGGCTTCCAATTTTCCAGTCATAACAAACTGTATCAAATTAAAAACTTTACTAACATTTGATGTTGATGAATACTTTGGAATAAAGCCAGTTTGATCAATATTGATATATTTAGAAATAATCTGTACTAAACTAGATGTCAACCATTGTATGAAAATAATTTAATCTATATTTAACAACATTATTGGCCTAGATGAACCTAACTCTTTACTATGATTACCAGGCTTAAGAATTACTATAACTTTGCCTGTATTTCAAGAAACTGACTTCATATGTATATCTCATTTAATGCCAAGAACGGTTTAGATAATTTGAACAAATGTTTGCTAATGCTTGCTTGTAAAATTATGCATACCTGGTGCTTTATTCTTTTTTTAGAGATTTTAGAGATAATAGAAACTACATCTCATAATGAAATTGGGTAGCCTAACCTTACTTTATCATCTTTGTTAAGCAGTGGAATCATCACTTTCTAAGAAAGGTATCAATACGTTTATTTATTTAGGGTTATCAGAGCTATATAAATTTGTATAATATAACAAAAAATCACTAACAGTCCATTTTAGTTTCAATTATTTCATTATGGTTCTCATCATTTATTTTGATTTTTTTTCCTTTTTTGCTCTTGCTGTAATAACGTCCCTGCTTAATTCCAGACTCAAAAACCTCTGCCTAAGAAATATATTCTTATTAACTTTTTCTATTTCTAGTAGTAAAATAAAAAAGGGAGGGGTAGAATTGCCACGGCTGAGAAACGTATAGCCACAGCACCTCCAAAGAAGATTGCTGTGTCACAGCCATGAACTGTCCGTGAAAGTGCCCTAGCAGCATCATGGGCTGTGCTACTGTTTTTACCAGTGTAAGTTTGCACGGGCAAATGGGGGCATTTCTGAGTCAGAAGGACTCATTAAGCCAATTAGAGTTGGCCCCTTCCCCAGGAATACCCCTTTGGCACCAGCACAAGTGCCTATACTGGAGTAATGCTGGTGATCTAACTGCAGTGGTGCTCAGGCATTGTGTTGCTGTGCAACTTTCCAACACCAGCATAAGTCCCCCGGTGCTGGTGTAAATTCCCCTTATGCTGAAGCAAGTAATGCCGGCACCACAGTCATGTCGCCTCCTGAGCCATTACCCCCACCCCTTGCATTTTGCACTGTAAGACATTTAGTTTCTTCAAAACTATTCAGAATGTCCAAACAACAAACTGGTTGCAAATAAAACAGAAGTCAAATTGAAACAGGGGAAGTACAGCAGTAGTCCAGGAAAGGTGTTTTTTTTTTAAAGGATGGGAGGCAGGCCTTTTTAGAACTGTTAATATTATTTTTTTTCTTTATGGAGGACGATTCAAAAGAAGCATCTTATTTATATGATCACAACTTACTATCAGTGTCAGCACGCATCATGAAAGTTGAAAGACATAAATAAAGCAACTGCATTTCAATGAAAGAAATGACACCTTTTAATATCTTAAATTCTATTTTAACCATTATTTTGAAGAAGAACTCTATCGGATATAGGCAACCATTTCTGCATCAGAGTATTTCTGGATATCTTTCCCACCTTCTACAAAATTTCTCTCCTTTTAACCCTTCTATGTTGATCAAATGTATTGTTCCAGCAATTTAGAAATTCATTGACAGAATTTCTCCCACCCCAAATTAATCATTTTAATTATACTGTCAACAGCTGCATTAGAGCTTCACATCAAATCTGTTCCTTTAATGAGATTCCACCAGCATACATTTTTATGCAGACCCCATTCAAATAACAGCAACAGTTACTGTTGTTTCAGGAGGAAAAAAAAACCACGAAGAAAATCCTGTTTGGGCAATCCATAAAAAATGATATTTACATATGTAATTGTTTTGCAACACATAATCTACTTTTTGATAAGGAACTCAAAGCTACTAGTATGAGAAGATAGTAGGGAATACAACTATAGTACTAACAGGAAAACCTAAATTAACAATAAACTGTGAGAAAACATTTTAAAATATCAGGTAAACAGGGAATTTTTTTTAATGCAGACAGGCAAATAGAAGAAAGAAAAGTATTGGAAACTGTATGTTACAGGACAAAGCATATCTATGCCTGGCAGTGGAATCCTTGAAAAAATACTGAAAGAAGCAACACAAACTTGAATGACAGAGAAAGAGAGAATGTATGTGTCAACACAATGCATACAAACCAATTTATTCCATTTTCCTCGTGGTATGAAAAATGTGGCTTTCTATTTCTGTTTGCCTTTGCAAGGCAGTTCCAAATTGGTTGAATTTCAAAACACAAAAGGAGACAATAATCGGATCATGATTTTGCTCCACTTTTCATTCACCTGTGATATTTCTTTTACCCTAACAAAGAACCCAACAAAGACAGGCAGTGAGGCAAAAATCACAGAACAAAAGGATGCAAATTGCCACCTATTACCTCTCAAGCACTCTTCAAATAATAAAGAAGCCAAGATAAATGATATGATTTCAGTCAATAGCTCACTACTGCTGGAGGTAACCACTCACTCTCCAAGACAAATATCCTTGAAAGTTAAGTCAGTATTGCATTATTGGAAGAAAAGTATATAGCCATCACACCAGCCAGTTCTGTAATATTTATAGATTAAAAGCAAGAGGTTTTTTTTTCAGTTTCTAAGAAACTGTCTCTCCAATAATGCGTCACAGTCTTCTTCACAGATCTCTGAACAGAATTCTTGCATCAACAGTTTTTACTTAATATTTGATGTACTGTTATCTTCCTGCTCTTCCTTCAAAAGTCTCAAACCATCTTATATGTGCATCCCACACCATCTCCCAGCAGGGTCAGATATGCTTAACTCTGAGCAGTTGATTTGTGTCATGTGCCTTCAAAAACAATATTGCTTCGATCTATGAAGAAGTATCCATACATTACATCAACACTCCTCAAGGACGTCTAGAACTCCTAAGTTCCCCTTCAGTTTCTGAGACAGAGAATGTCTCTGTCCACCATTATTATCAAGGAAGAAACAAAGGAAGCATGGATACTAGTACTTGGGGAATGCCCCCCAAATGTAACATTATTTTCATACAGAGAATCACTGAAGCATATTCACAAATGTAAGATGTTTATATATTAATATGAGATCTTTAGATTTTAATATAAGATGTTCTGATTTTTTAAATTGGTTTATTTTCAGATATGATGATAGGGCTTTGAATGTAAACAAGAGATTCAGGACAGACAAAAACATTTCTTTACTCTGAACTTGCAGAATTCACTGCCAGAGGACATGGTGATGGCCATGAGCATAGATAACTCTTAAAAAGTGGTGACAGATTTGTATACGGTAAGTCCATCAGTAGCTATCAGCCACCGTTACTAAGCAGAACTTCCTCTCCAAAGAGTCTCAACCTCTGAAATCCAGTGCCAGAAGGCAATGCTAAAGGAAAGCCTTGGTCTGTCATGCTCATTCCCCACCCCTACTCCGAGCAACTGGTTAACAACTTTTTGAAACAGGATGAAACATGGACCCCTGGTCCAATTGAGCAAGGAGTCTTCTTATATTCTTATGGAGCAGGTATGGACCACAAAGATAAAGGTCTTAAATTACTAGAGAGTAGATGATGGAATATTGGGATCTGTGTTATTTCTGATTATTTGCAGAGCAAAGCAATGTTTTTTTAAAAAAAAAAATTAAGTAACTAACTTTGCAAAGCTAACCTTTATCCAACACACCAAAAAATCATTGTTAATAATCCAAATATGGGGCTGAATTTGAAAAGTGCTGATCACAAAACAGTCCCTGTTGTCCTCATTAGTAGCTTTCAGGTGCTTAGCACCTTTTCAAATCAGGCCATGTCTCTAGGTTCCAATACTACAGTTGCGCAGCAATGAATCTTTTGGTTAATGCTACATCAGAATTTCCTCTCAAGACAGATTCTTTATTCTTTCTTGAAATACATAATAGAAACAACAAAGACTTAACAGGAATTGTCAACGGAAGCATTTATTTGGTTAACAGTTATACCCAAAACCCTATCCTATGGATGTTTGCTCAGTGAGTTGAACAGGATTTACTCCAAAATACATTTGCCTAGGATTGAAGCCTTAGACATTAACTTGCAATCAAACATCCCGCCCCTCGTTACAATGAATTCTGATTTGTTTCTGCAACAAAAATGTTTCCAAGTCATTCATCATTCACAATAATCTTGTAAGATAGTCACACAGATAAGCAGATTTCTCCACTCCATTTTTTATTCTTCTGATATTTTGTTCTGCCCTGAACTCTGCTCCTCCTAAATTCCAGTTTAACTAAGAAAATATCTAACTGTAATTTCATACCTGAATAAAATGCAGTTTCCCTCAGTTGGTGATTTAGTCAGCCTTAGACATTTCTCTACCTCTATATTACCAAGATGCATGTATGCTTTGATAAAATGATACAAAAAAGCAATGTTAATATATTCATTTTGTGCTTGCATTAAGATTAATTTTGTGTTGTATTTTACAGAAATATAGGTACATGTTTGTGAATTGGTAAATTAATTTTGATTCAAATATTCATACAGGTTTATACAGATTGCTTTTTTACAGTGTTTTACTACTGTGTATATATGTATCATCAATCAAGTGGGAAATAGTATCAATTGAAATCCTGCACACAGCTGTGTTTCTTACCCTTTCTTTTCCTCAGCCCAACTCTCACACACATAATTAGTGAATATGGATCCCACAACCCTCGAAATCAACTTTTTCAGGGTCAGGGGAGATTGGGAGGAGGAGGGGGGAGCAGGGGGGAGGGGGAGAACAATTTACAAATCTCACTGGATCCAACTACAGTTGTCATCTCCCAGGTCCAGCCAAGGAAAGTCCATGCTATTCCCACACCACTACCCCAAATCCCCTCTGCCACTTGAAAATGGAGAAATTACCAATGTTACTTCCAGCATGAAATAGAAGCAATATCAATGCATGGATACAATGGTCTAGGATTCGCACAAAACTCTGTGAGTAAACCATAACGTTTTGGGTGAATCCTAAAGTGCTACACCAACAAGATGATGTCATACTCCAGTAATATTGGAGAATCTGAATGATGCCAATGCAGTAAGTCCTGCCCCGCCCCCCCAATCCTCCACTGGTGCCAATGCTGAAGTGGTAACCCTACATCTAACCCACTGTGAGAATGTAAATTCTTTCAAAGGCTACCTAGAAGGTTGTGGGCTACCTAGATACCCACCCACGCCAAAAACTGCTCAATGCTTTGAATTCTTTGATCGGTCTGTTTGGCAAGAGTTTTCATTGATTACTTTGTTATTCAGAAAGAAACCTCCTCCCCTCCCACATCTTAGCCAGACTAGAAGAGTTTTGGTTTTTCTAATCTAGGTTGTCTTTTTGCTTTTATCACCTGGCTTGTCTTTTTTGCTTTTGTAATTAACTATGAATTTAATGAAGGATGAATTTAACCAAATGTGGAGTAGCGCTTTAAAGATTACCAACACTTATTCCAGCATAAGCTTTCATGAGCCAGGTGCATCAGATGAACTGAACTCTGCATCAGTAGAGGAATAAACTTTGTTTGTCTTTAAGATGGACTTCTGTTTAACATTTGCTGCAGAAGACTAACACAGCGTACCCTTCTGGAATTATGTACATGATGATTTATGTCCCACTCCTACCCTTCTGACATTGTTGGCCTTGATAATTATTTGATTGCTGGTCTCCTGAGGAAGACTGGGTATTTACATTGTTCTGTAAATTGCATTCTCATTTACAAAAAGCTCAAGTCAATTTCAGTAATAAGTACAATTTCAAGAGGACCAACTAAGGGGTTAAAATAATCAGTTTCTGTGCACACACCAACAGCTGCTATCTGTCTTAGTTGCATAGTCTAATGAATGGTGACTCCACAAGCACAATAGTAACACACAAACGTTCTCAATATGATTGCAAAGGAGTAAATTCAGAGCAAGAGGAATCAACTGTTAATAAATTCATAAGACAAGAGGGAATATTCTGCATTTCATTATGTAGCACCATTAAGATCTAACGTTAGTGCATGACTCCATAGCTTCTAATCTCTTAAACCACTATCAAGGATGTCAAAATACATGGATCCTGCAAGGTATTTCCTGAATTCTATAATAAAATTTATCTTTACTGCAAATTCAGCAAACAGTTGGTAATATCCAAAGAGCTGTGTAACTTTAGAACACAGTTTGTATTGTAAGATGGTGAAGATGTTTGAAACCCAAACTGAATAGATATTATGGTAGTAATACAGGAAGTAAATATAACGGTGAATTATTTGTAAAGATTTTGGGAAATACATTTTCACTACTGATTAATTTTCTCAGTGGTTTGCAGTATATTCATGCAATTTAGAACATATTCCATACTGAGAGTTTGGAGAGGATATACACTAAGCTGCTGTTAATTATGCATTTTTTTAATTTTAAATTTCCTACATTCTCTGAAATATTGCATTCTTTTTTGTCAAGAAACCCTGAGACATTGGAGAAAAATCTCAGAGTAAAAAAAGTATGTGAAAAATTATGGCTTTAATGATGACAAATAATTTCAACAGAATCAAAGGCCCTTTCCGCACGGGCCATAAACAGTGCCCTGGTGATGGCAAAAACGCCGTCCCCAGGGAGCTGTTGGCATGGGGGGGCGCAGCATCATCGCAGCCGCACCACCCTCGCGCCTCCCCAGCGGCGTGAAGCCGCTGTTTCCCGACCTCGTTTCCCCAGTGAGGTTTTTGGGAAACAGCGGCTTCCAGCCGCTGCCGTGCGAACGCCATTCCCCCTCCTCTTCCCGTGCGAACGCCATTCCCCCTCCCCTTCCCAAACACCTCACCATGTCCTCCGGCCTCCGGCGTGTCGCACAGGCCAGGAGACACGCCCCCCCTGCCCTGCGACTTCCGAGCTGTCGCGCAGGGCAGGGGGGCCTGTCCCCTGGCCTGTGCGACACGCCGGAGGCCGGAGGATACAGTGAGGGATTTGGGGGACGGCGCAGCCTGTGCAGATGCTGCGCCATCCTCCTCGTCACAACCGGGACCGTTTGTGCGAATGTTCTTATAACATAATTTGTTAGCTGTTCTGGCTTGGATGAAAAATGGCATAAAAATGTTTTATAATTTATTTTATTTTTACACTGGAGCTTCAACCTATAACTTATTTCTGTGCAACAGGTACCTGAATTTTTTAATGGAATCTTTAGTCTAACAAATTAATTTTTGGTACCCACCTTTTCTTTCTTAACTATTATTAAATTATTGGCAGGGGAGGAAACAGCAGGGATTGTACTGCTAACTTGCCAGCAACAGCTGAGGAAGATCTGAACTGAGTTTCTTTCTCCTTTGTTTGCAGGTACTTCACTTGGGTATGGCCACAGGCTCCAGGACAAGGTCTTTACCTGAAGGGCAGGGGAGATCTATACCTCTTTTCCCCTTCTTATGCAGAAGTGATTTGGGCTCCTAAAATATTAAATTGCTGCCCAGCTGCAGTGGTTGACTGGCTAAAAGGGAATAAATTGAAACTAAGCCCTGAAAAGCCAGACACAATGGTGGTTAGAAAAGCAGAGGCCTTGAAGGCCATTGTTCACCCCACTTTCAATGTTCAGTTGACCCTTGCAGACTCAGTTAAAAGTCTTGGAGTCATAGTGGATCCAGCTTCATTACTGGAGAAGCAAGCTAATGCAACTGCAAAAAAAGGACTTTTACCAACTCAGTGTGGCTGTTAAAATGGTCCTGTACTTTGATATGCCTAACCTGGCTACCTGAATCCATGCCACAGTAACTCTGAGACTAGACTACTGTAAATGCACTGCAAATTGGTCTCCCTTAAACTCCAACTGATCCAGAATTCATAGCTCAACTAACACGCTTATTACTCCCATTCTGTTGATGCTCCATTGGCTGCCCATTTGTTATCAAGCTCAATTTAAGGCACTGGCTACCACATACGAAGCCCTTTCTGACCTTGGTTGCTCATATTTGAAAGACTGTCTCTTTTGTTATTTTGTTAGTGAATCTTTATATCAGTGAATAAAACACAACTGATATAAAATATCAATGGGGATAAGATTCTTTCAGAAACTGGAAACTCTTGACATTATTTATGCTCAAAGAAAAGCAATGATCTCCCAAAAGTACACACTCATTTCCCCACTAATCTTTCTGATGGGCAGCAGCTAGCTTAATTGTCAATGGTGACACAGATCATATTCAAGTAATGTAAAAGTATAGTTTGTACAAGTAATACAAAATATGGCTTCTTCGTGTAATGTTCACTTTCCTTCTCTGAATGTCCAAGCAAACCTGCAAAGGGGAACATTATGATGTCAATTTGGAACAAGTCAGCAGTTGAACAACAGTTGAAATAAGTTAGCAGAAAAGCAATTACACGTGATTCTCAGGATAGTGGTAACCTTTATGAAGATCCATAGGTCTCGTTCTATTAATAGAACTGCAAATGACAGAGTCATTGGAACCCGGGTTTTAATTTCTGTGAATACCCTACAGGCAGACATTTTAGATTGACCTGGTTGTACTTAGCATAGTACATGAACTAATGTGGTCACTGAAAGTCAAATAATCACAGCACAGAGACAGCCTGTCCAAACCAAAATGCAGACTCCAGGCACTGTATATCAACTCAAAAGTCCTGGAATGTATTCTGTTCCTAAAAGCACAATCAGTAAGAATGGTCTAGTAAAACTTTTCTGAAAATGTAGTAGTAAAATGTAGTAGTATTCACATTGTTTTGCAATCATGTTTTGTCTCTGAAGTCAGAAACAATGCATTCCTGAAAATGGATCATAATAATACGGATCATAATAATATAGTATGGCACATTTTTTTACACACTGTATTGCAGGAAGAAGTTCAGCTAGGGAATATTTTACCATAGCACTGGAAATTGTTATCCACAGTCACAGAAGGAAGAATGTTATAAATCACCTGGATTCTGCACCTCTGGTTCACTCCCTCTTTGGATCTATAGATGAGGCAAGTAGGTCTCTACAACCCAGCTTTTGAATCCTACCAACCTCTCCTTCTTGGCTATACTCCTGGGGGATATTAAGAATCATATTTTAAAGGCTCCCCAGACTGTGTTTTTTTTATTTCTTCTGTGTGTCTGGGTCTTCCAGTTTGGATTTGATTCTGTCCTTTAGAATTGGTTTTGTTAGTCTTGCAGAATAGTGTTCTTTACTTAAGTTGGTTTGTGTGGTATTTGTGGTGGATTCTTGGGTTTGACATTGTCATTGATCCTCAGGTTGTAAATTGGCTTGGATTCTCTTATTTTAAATTTGTTGCACTTGCAACAGTCTTCTTACTTGGCCTGACTTGGAAATTATTTGGTGGTATTTTTTTTTTTTTTTATTATTATTATTATTATTATTATTATTATTATTATTATTATTATTATTATTATTATTAAACTTTTATAATGCCCACCCTTAAAGGGCTCTGGGCGGTGTACAACGTAAACAACATAACCTAACTTAATAAAACCCTTTCATAGATCTAAATCAAAATACAATATAACCAGGGTTCTAAACATTAAACAATTAAAACCATTTAAAACACAGTGTACGATCTAAAAAGCCCCTCTCAGGAGGGAGACAGGGAGGCCCATAGATGTAATAAGGGTTTAACATCTGCTTGGAATGTCAGGCTGTGCCCTTGTTGCGTTAGGCTTGCCGCATTGTCCTGGGCTTCTGCTGGGATTCCATGGCCTTGTTGGATCTGTCTGCTTTGAGAAGATTTTTGGCTAGTGCTTGCTTTACTTGTTCTTGTGTCTTTGTGCCCTGAAGAAAGGATGGTATTTTTCCCCATAAGAAACAATGGAAAATGACTGGGGGCACCTTGTTCATGGGCCCAATAGGACCAATTCATTTGAAACTTGGGGATTATTTAAAGGACAGGCACTGGCAGGTTTGCTGTGATTTTGGTGCCATTTGCTCATAAAACACCCCCTCCAAATTTCTGTAAAAATTAATGCAACAGACTATTATAGAAATCCGGGGGGGGGGGGGAGATTTGAATATCAAACCAATATTTGAAACCTGGATTACCAAGACTACCAATATTTTCTCTGATATACAGATCTGAAAAATACAGATTTTTTTCCTGGGGTGCACATCTTTAGTTCCACAGACTTGGGACTATTCCAATGTTTCTCCAAATTGGATTTGAGAGAGCCTTTGAATAACTGCTACTCCCTGTCCATTCCCTATCCCATATAGGAAGTTTAGAATTTTCCTGCGCTACAGGATTTTTTTTTCAAAATCCCATAGTTCCAAAGGCTTAACAGGATTATTTGATCGTTGCCTTCAAAAAAGACAGATGATGCTTTCTACCCTGTGCTCCAAATTAACAAAGATTCTTCCACTTGTGAAAATTCCCCGAAAACTATATATTTCATTGAAAAAGAAAAAAAAACACATTCTAATCTATGCCATACCCCTATAAGTTGCCTCACTCAAATGGGAGGTGAGAACAGGAAAATTGTTCCTACCTAGTTTGAATAAAGTTTAATGACCCTAGCCATTTGATAGTGAATAATCATGCAAGTGCACATTGAAGGAGAGGTGTGTTCACTGTATATCAAAGTCTATTGCAATCAAACTCTACTTACATGGTTGTTCCATTTAAATGTTGCCACAGTCATAGGAACTGCTCATAAAAAAACCCTTCGAGAATTGCCACTGGTGCAGTCACCCTGAGCCAGTTCACCAGGAGAGGGCAGGATATAAATACATGTTTCATTTATTCATTCATGCATGCATGCATGCATTCATTCATGAGCATCTGTATCTGCCCATAATCTTTTGAGTGAAGTGGACCAGGTTTTGAGCACACCTATATGCTTTTCTTTGCAGAGTATAAAAGAGAGAAAGCCATTACACACTGAAATAAGGCCTGATATATTCTCTTAGGTCTAGGAACCAGCCACAAAATTTAAGCGCCAGGTTCAGGCATTAGCCTTCAGGGTTCTGTATTTTAAGAAGATGAAGAAGAGCTGGTTTTTGTACCCCACTTTCCTCTCCAGGCAGCTTACAACTGCCTTTCACCCACCCTTGTGAGGTAAGTGGGGTTGAGAGAGCTCTTAGAGAACTGTGACTACACCACAGGCTTCATATGGAGGAGTGGAGAATCAAATATAGTTCCAGATTAGAGTCTGCCACTCTTAACCACTACACCACACTGGTTTTCAATGGCCATAATTGGTTCTTAATCACATTTCCTTGTAATCACAAAACCTAATAAAGCTTTTCAATAATTTATCCTAATTTTATTAAAGTTATAACAAAATGCTGCACTATATAAACATGGCATAACCCTAGTTGTAATCACCACTACAAAAATTTAGCTCTGACACTAACCTAAATTATCTCTGATTTCTGATAATTTCATTCTTGCATAGAAAGAATTAAAGTTCATTTTAATTGAATAGCAGCACACCCTGAGGAAACCACTGGTTAAGATATGAATTAATGTGCCACCAATGAAAGTTAACACATGCACAAAAATGACAAAAAACATCACACACATGCATTTCTATATAATGCAACAAGCTAAACTAATATATTCTGAAGTGAAATGGTAAATAAGCCTTGTACTTCCACTGAGGATTGCTGAAACCACTGTATTACAAAACTACTGCTAGAAATATTAGGTGCCACAATGAATTTCTAGGAATATGGTGACTTGGAATCTGAGATTTGTCAAGTCCTGAATGGTATAATTAAAAAAAAAGTATGGCAAACTTGATATTAGTTATCAGTAAAACCATGAAGTGTCAATGTGACAAACAAGAACAAAAGGAAAAGAGGAAAGAACACCACATGAAAATGATACTAACATGCTGGTTTTTGCCAGCCACAGGGTAATCCCACATGCATACCTTATTTTTAAAAAATGTATCCTTCACAGCTCTAGGTTCAGAGCCACTGAAAGGAAATGCACTGGACAGATTCAAAGATCCCCATGTGCACATGGAAAGCTCTTCTACATGTACATAGTATGTGACCATGATGCCAATTTTCTTCCCTTCCCACTGTGCCTTTTGCTACAGTCCCTACAGAAGGGGAGGCAATGGTATAAAGGAGCCTTGTAAAATGTGTACACTCTGAAAACAATATGTGGACACTTGAATCTCCATCATTAGAACAGATGCTGCCATCACTAACTTACATAAGCACCCCAGCCTCTTGGGCCCCTGGTAACTCCTCAGGAGTTCCCTGTAATCACCTAGAGATTAATTAGGCTGTTCTAGGACATCCAATAATTCTCTCCTTGGCCACATAAGTAGCCTTTTCTCCTCCTTTAGTTTGGTACAGTGTGCTGAATGTGGCCAGAATGTAACTGAATTCATCCTGAAAGCTGGCCATAAGCCATCATTTTTAAAGCTTTATTTTACACAAACACGTGCAAATTAGCTAATGTGGAAGCCTCAAGGGTGGAACTACAGAAAACAAACATTTACAACCTAAAACACTAACACCATGACTGTTTCTACACGGGTGGAATACAGCGCCCCAGGGATGCTAAAAACTGCGTCCCTGAGGAGGGGTTCACACAGCCAGCACTGCTGCATGTTCGCATGGCCGACGCAAAGGCACTGCTTCGAAACCTCGCGAGGTTTTTCGGAAGCAGCATCTTCCAACCGCTGCTGTGCGAACGGCAGCAGCTGGAAGGTGCCATTCCCCCCCCCCCCACCGTCCCTGAATGCCGTACCTCGTCTCCTGGCTTCCGGCGCATCACAGAGGCCAGAGAACACGCCCCCCTGGCCTGCAACTCCAGATCCACTGCTCCAGCCTGTGTGTGTGGGGGGGTGTCCCCTGCCCTCTGCGACGCGCCAGAAGCCAGGAGATGAGGTACGGCGTTCAGTGATTGCACTGTGCGAACGCTGCGCCGCCGCCTGAAGCCCTACCGGGATTGTCTGTGCGAACAGTCCTGGGGGGGGGGTGCATCGGCATTGTTTATGCCGACACACCCCCACACAGCGCCCGTGCGGCAAGGGCCTATGGCAGGTATCCCACCTCCTCGGAGATGGCTCACCTTTCCCAGAGCAAACAATGGGTTTGGCAAACGAATGAGAAAAGCCTGTTCCTTTCTGTCTATTGCCAACCTCCAGGTGGTGGCTAGAAAGCTCCTGGAATCACATCCAATCTCTAAGCTATGGAGATCATTTCTCCTGAAAAAAAGGGCAGATTTGGAAGATGGATTCTATGTCCTTACACCCAGCTGAGTTCTCTCCCCTCCCTTCAGGCTCTACTCCCAGAATCTCCAGGTATTTCTAAGCCAGAGTTGGTGACCATATTTCTGCCCATATTTTGAAGGTTCCTCAGAAGGAGACAATTTCTTTTTGGTCCAATCAGTGTTCATTTCAAATTTCAGAATGAAGACAAATTTGACCAATATACTGTGATACCTCACAATACATTATGATACCTCACAATCATAGGGTGATTTGCATACAGCCTTTTTTAAAATGCAGAATATGAATGGAGAATGGGGTAAAAAGAGGAATTAAAGGATGTCTGACCAGAGGAAATTCTCCATTTGTTCCCACTGAACGGATCGTTGTCAGGCCATTGTGACAGCCAGATTTGCTGATTCTCTAGTCAACCCCTCCTCCAAATCTGGAATGCTTATGTGCTTTATTCATCTCCCTGTAGTATAATTTGTGATTCAAAAGGAAATTCAAAACAGGACTGGGCCTGTTCGCTTCCTACAACCTAGGGATATTGCTTAACACTCACAAGAACCTTTGCATTTTATTTATTTATTCCTCTCTACCTGCCATGCAACTGATTAAAACTGATTGTTGTGTATTACTCTTCTTTATGATGCAGTCCTGCTGTGAGCATAAAAAGGTGAACATTGCAGGACATAGAAACCAGATGAGAAAGGCAATTAGGTCTATGCATCATTGAACAGTTCGTTCATTTAGGACAAGACACTTTTAATAAATGAGGCATTATAATATTAAAAAGTATATTTACCAATGTTGATGGCAGCATACATTATTTGTTAGTAATCTTAGCTCAAGCTGTTTATGCATGTACTACCTACCCTGCAACTGTTTGCTTTGCTGTGGGTTTTCTCACGTTTTTTGTTTAACCAGGGATCCTCCTCCTGCAAAGTGTCCCTAGCCAAGCCAAGCCACCATTTGACCCATCCACAACTTGTTTGTTGTTTCTGTGCAACCTCCATTTGGGGAGGTTAGGTTGCCTGCCGCCTTTTTTTTCCCCTGCTGCCTTTGATCTGGTGTTAATTTGCTTTGCCATATCAACTACATGCCAATTTCATAGGGTCACTCGCTCTAGCAATAGACTTCCAGCATTAAAAGGAAGCCTTTCTGATAATTCTGAAATGGTGGCCCTGAGATATTGCTGTTGTGTGGGTGGAAGAAGGCAAGGAGGAGCAAGAAAACATGAAGAAAGCTTAATACACACTTCTTTGCTGTCCCTTTGAAGGGAGGTAAAAAAGTCACACTTTAACAGCTTTCAGAAACTGTGGGGATTCTCTGATCTGAGACCACAGTGAGTTCCAAAGAGGAGAAAATGTGTGCATAACCAAGAATCAAACCTGAAGGGAATGCATGCTTGATGCAAAGGAAACCTCAAAAGCATAAATGGCCTAAGTCAATTGATTTAGTTTGGGGAAGAACAGATGACATATTCAACAAAAGCTTCATTTAACATAGAAGACCTTTCCACATTTTCTGTGTTGGCAGAATTATGAACTATGCATAGAAATATTCTCTACATCTTGGAAGAATCTGATATCCAAAGAAAACCCACTGATTCAAAATAAATATAACCCAAACTAGAGTAACAGAAATTGGGCCAATTTACTATGAACAGTTCCCAATAAACCCTCACCCAGTGAGGGCAAAATCAAAATAAAAGAAGAAAACTATCCATATCAAGTCAATTCCACATCAAAACAAGTCAATGTGGTGCAGTGGTCACATTAATCTGGTAGCCTAACCCTACCTCACATCATTATTGTAAGTATAAAATGGAGGAGGTGAAAAACAATGTGTGCCACTCTGAACTCCTCAAAACAAGGGAAGAATTAAAAAATGTGTTAAATAAATAAAATTCCAAGCACCACTATTTCATCAGCTAGAATCAGATGAAGACCAACTGAAGGGAAGGGAAAACAACTTTGTACCAAACTCATAACTACAGAGCTCAGTGAATCAAATATATAATTGTCATATTATGTGTAATGAATGGGTACACATGAACCTGGTATACTGAATCAGACCATTATCCATCAAGATCAGTAGTATGGACTCAGACTGGCAATGGATCTCTGGGGTCACCAGGTAGATGTCTTTCACATCATCTACTGCCTGGCCCTTTTCTGCCTGGCCTGTGATCTTGTGCATATTAAGGATATGCTGTACCACTGAGCCACATCCCCTGCCCATAAACTGAGATGGGAGGATTCTAGACTATCCCATTTGAGACTGCACACGGGAGTAATACAATACAAATGTTCTAAAAATATACCAAACAAGCTTGTCAAGAGAGATTCTGCATTGTGTCTTTTTCTTCAGTAGCAGCTTACAATATTAAGTAGAATGCCCACTCAGTGTCCAAATGTCTACTGTTTCAGTCCACACAATATATAGACAGATTGTGAGTTAATCAGTTACAACTGTTATTACAGGTCTGTCATTTCGTAATGTTCTCACTCACTTTGCAGCATAACAAAATTCTTGTAAATTTCTGTTCATCACAAATTTTTATGTGCTGCTCTCTTAGATTATGAAGACCATGGTATAATCAAGTAGTAGGAGTAGCATTTGGACAGGATTGTTTTGGACAAGCCTCAGGTGACAGACAAACTGTTAATGGGAAGTATTTTGAAAAATTGGGGGGAGAGATCTTCTTTGATTTTACTGACTCGTCGTAGAAAATATTTCAAGCAAAATATTTAAAGTTAGGCTTCAGGTTACACATTTCACCCCTTAAGGAAAGCTACACCAATGAAGAAAATAGTACCATGTAATATTTTGTACTAAGCACAATTATTGCTGAGAACCTTGGAAATAGCTCAAAGTCAAAAACAAAGGTCAGAACTAGAGAGCAGAGTGGATTCATATCAGTCTGCCAAAAATGATAACCAGGCAACGCTCACATCAGACAGGAAAATCCAAGGAATTTGTTTGAAACACCTATGACCAGAGAGACTTTTGTCTCCCCACTTTTGACAAAAATCCCTCATTCTGCCAATTTTTTTTAAAAAAGTAACATGGTAAGGGAGAGTTGAAATTAGAAGTGGACCTAGAACAAGATTAAATATATTTGATGTTTAAGCCTACACCACAGTTCTCTAACTTATAGTCATAGTCTTAAAAGGTAAGAGTAAGTTGCTTTCTCTAACTGTGTAAAATATTAAGTACCCCCATAAATCAAGTAACTACTTTGCAACTAGTGTGATTCATTATATTATGATTTCTTATTGGAAATTATCCGTTGGACAAATCATGTTTCTTTCCAACTGATTCACAAGACAAGTACAGTCAAAATCTGTGACCTCCACTTGACTTCTACACTGTAGAGATTTGCTTCTTGCTTGATGGTGAACTGAGGCCAATACAATTCCATTAATAGAAATAATCACAATGAGAAAGTAGATTCTCGTAACACAGCACCTACTGCCTGTGTTGTTATGCAAAATCTGATATGCAGTACCACACGCTGCTGTCTCTGTACTATACAAAATGGAGAAAGTTGGACTTTTGCACAATGGACAGGAAGAAAAACAGCTGCAGCACTCATAGCATAATTTGAACATTTACCCATTTTAACAATGTCAAGAGTAACTGAAAAGCACATTCTATTTTCCAGAGGATTACAGATGATATAGAAACCAATGGCTAGAAGCTTAAGATATTCCATTAAAGCATAATTGATGGATGTTAGGAAATGAGTATGTTTGTCACCAAACAATACTTTCATTGTAAAACGATTCCAACACATGCATGAAAGATTCTAAATGCTAGTTTCAGTAAGGCATTCAGTCTGATATTGAGATCTTTATCATATTATTTCATGTAAAGGAGAATTATACAGTTGATCTATCCGACAGTTTTTCATATGAAGAACAATTCTGAAAAGACAAATATGGCCAAGCTTATTAAGCTACCATTACACATAAACTCTAATGTCTTGGTGCTTGGCAGAACAAAATATATTTAAATTATACTTAAAGGGCTGAGCTGAGGAGTTTGTAAATCATAAGATAAGATTTTAATGAAAGCTGTAATTAGGGTGATAGCCATTGCATAACATATAGATAAATAAAGCACCAACCATCTTGGCTTAGCCTCTCTGGTTTTCAGCAGCTTAAAAAAAATGGAAGTTAAGTATGAGGTTTGATTGTTTTTCTTGCTTTTAATTTATCACAACACCCTCCTATTGAACAATTTAAAACTTGCCAGGCAGATACTGCATGGATCAGTGCAGTTCTGTTCATTTTAAATCAAGGATATCTTAACAATAGTTCTTAAGCAAAGACAAACCCAAGACTCCAAACTGACATCACAGTAATTTGTTGCAAAATATCTCTGAGGATTAACTGCATCTGGTTGTTTGAGCTAAGCTTACAATTTCAGTTCTGCGAACAAATCCTTCACATGCCGGTCAACTCTCTCTGCGGAATCAAGCAGAGAAGATTCCCTTTGCTGTTCCACGCAGCAGCACACTTTCAATATGCAAAAGGTCATAAAGAATAAAAATACTAATGCTGGTTAAAAATACCATTCATTCCGTATCATCATTGCCAGAATTAAATGCTCTCTGACCTGCCGGCCACTCAAGGGATGGAATCGAACAATGCTCACTTATGTTTATCCCTACTCTACCTTCTTTGAAGGAAATATTCAGAGCATCTGTCTCAGAGCTAGATGGGCCCCCATACAATGAAATGAAACATTAGTCTGAAGGAGTTGAGTTCAGTTAAAAAAAATAAATATGAATTATTGCACCTTCCCTCTAGGAATTGCCCGCCAGCATGCATAGTTCCCCTTTCCACCATTTTTAAGCTAGGCTGGTCAGCCCAAGGTCTCCCAATATGATTCATGGCTAACAGGGGTCACCTAATACTCATTTTGACATTCATACAATTACACTGCACTGGCCCTGGCCACCTTTCCTTTATTTAAGACCACATATGAGGCACTTTCACACAGGTAACAGTCACCTCCAAAGCGAACTGCCTGTCCTTCGTTGTGTACATGAGTACTGTCAAATGAAAGATATTGTATGCAAGCATCAATGGGAGTTGATTTTTAAGAGTCATTTTGCTAATAAGATTCACTGCTCAATCCCTGCAGCAAAATATGTAGATAGACTGAGTTCTACATTACAAGAAACTGATATGTAGACATTATGTTGAAATGTTTGATTACTATAAGACATCACCTGTCATTGTTATGGCACCCAAACCTGTGCACAACTATAATGAAACAATAACAAACCATTTAAAATACTTAAAAACCTCAAACCAGATTTAAAAATGATATTTTAATAAATTCAACGTCTATGAAATAAAAAAGATATCCAAGAGTTAATCTGAGCAGAGGAAAAGACAGATGTTCCACAACATAACCAGCCTTTCAAAACAACCATTACCTAGCTTAAAACAGCTACCAAAAAGCCTACCAGCGACCAGATAACACAAAGCAAACAGAACATTTCGCTGTGCTTCTATTAGTGGAATACTCCATAGCGTGGGGACTACTATAAAGAAGGCAGAGCTACATTGTCTTATTATTCCTACTTCTAGAAGAAACTGGGCATGTTGCTTTGCCTTTTCCATAGACCTGAGGGAATGTAGAGGTATGTGGGAAGAGGTACTACTCAGTCGCTAGAGTGTGGAGAACTTTAAAGATTATTACCAGTATTTCTGAACTCTGTCTAGAACCTAACAGCTACTAAAAATAAAAGTAATTTGCTTGCTGTGGACCATCCCTATCAAGAGTCAAGCACTTTGTAGAAGCTAAGATTTCTGATCTGATTTCTGAATACCAAAATATGGATGATTGAGACCAAACCTTCATCTGAGAAAAGAAGTTACAGCCAGCACACTGGCCTAACAAGGCAAAATACTCCTCTTCCCCAAAATGCAAATCCAATTGGAAAGTTTTGGGCCCCTTCCGCACACGCAAAATAATGCGTTTTCAAAACACTTCCACAACTGTTTGCAAGTGGATTTTGCTATTCCGCACAGCTTCAAAGAGCACTGAAAGCAGCTTGAAAGTGCATTATTCTGCATGTGCGGAATGAGCCTTGGTTAATAGACTGCCCCCAGAGATGTCTTGAGAATCTTAGCAAGTGATGGGGCAGGGAGACAGATAACAGATGGTCAAACAAATAAATAAGTAAATCCTGGATTTGATGAAAAATTAGGAATGGCTAACTTCAGCATGTTTAGTTGTTTGTTTAGATTTTTATATCTTGCTTTATTCCTTAACAGGGACCAGAAGTAGCTTACAACATCTTTCTCCCATCTTCATTTCTCCTAATGACTATTCTATCAGGAAGGTTTGGCTGAGAGAGTGGGATTGAGCTAAGGTCACCCAAATATTCAATGGCAGAATGGAGATTTGAACCTGGTCCAGTTCAACATTGTCACCACTAAACCGCTGCTCTAAACCACTGAACCATTTCTCCCACTAGTTCAGGACGCTGCAACCTGCGGCTCTCCAGATGTTCATGGACTACAAATCCCATCAGCCCCTGCCAGCATGGCCAATTGTAGTCCATGAACATCTGGAGAGCCGCAGGTTGCAGAGCCCTGCACTAGTTGAACTCAGATGCTAACAAGCACCAGGACACCATGGAAACATCCAAGTACTTGACAGATCAAGTCCCATCAGCAACAGCTGGAGTCACATAGGCTCCTTCTGCACATGCAGAATAATGCACTTTCAATCCACTTTCACAATTGTTTGCGAGCAGATTTTGCTATTCCGCGCAGTAAAATCCAGCTGCAAAGTGGATTGAAAGTGCATTATTTTGCATGTGCAGAAGGGGCCTCAGTGCTGCCCTTTGACATGAACTCAGAGCATTTGCCAGGCAGCATAATTCCCACTCTGTTAACCAGTTTTCAATAAAGACAGGGATTACAGTATGTAATGTGAACTGACACAACAGTGCATGTGAGCATAGCCTAAGGCAAGGAAGACAGTTCAATCAGCTTTTATTTGTACTTTTGAATTATAAAGACACACTTTTCCAACCTCTTCATATTTTACTGATACTGTACCCTCTTCGTTTTCAGATTTCACTATGAAACTACACGACAATTCTACAATTTATTTGTCTTTTTTCCCCCTTCAGCCAGTTAACTATTTATTTCATGAGCATGCAGTATAAAAACTGTTTCTCTTGATTGGCTACAATTGTTCTCAGGCAGAAATTAACAGATTTCTCAGCACTCCCAAACAGAAGACCTGGACAAGAGACAAAAACCATTAAAGGCGGCAAAATGAAGCCAAAAAGTTAGGGACATTGTGTAGCGCATAGTGTACATCACAGCAGCTTAATGGAAAAAAATGCCCTTCCCATGATTGAAGTAGCTTACAACATCTTTCTCCCATCTTCATTTCTCCTAATAACTATCATATCAGGAAGGCTTGGATGAGAGAGTGAGTTTGGACCAAGGTCACTCAAATCTTCCATGGCAGCCATTCCTTAGGACAGGGGTAGGGAACCTGTGGCTCTCCAGATGTTCAGGAACTACAATTCCCATCAGCCTCTGTCAGCATGGCCAATTGGCCATGCTGGTAGGAGCTGATGGGAATTGTAGTTCCTGAACATCTGGAGAGCCACAGGTTCCCTACCCCTGCCTTAGGATATTAGACAAGACTTGGGGGAAAGGACAAGGGAGACAGTCAGGGTAAGAATGAAAAAAGCAAAAAAAAAAGTAGGCTGGTGTGGGAGGGAGAGAAAAACTTAATGAGATGAAACATTTGAAAAGCACAAATCAGAAGATCTTTTATTTGCTTTTATTTGACAATAAGATGATCCTGAATGCAGACAGATCCCTCCCCTTTACAGTTTATATACAAAAACATTAATACTGGATATGACTGTAACTTGTAAGCAAATACTCCAGTAATCATTTCACAAAACTACAGCAACCATGGTGTAAATTTTGCTATTATCAGATTAGGATTAAAGTTTCACACATTTCTTCAGAATAAAATATTTGCCATAGTTTTAAAAAATGCAGATAAGGAAGGGGGATTTTACATGCAATGTGAGCTGCAGAAGAATGGAAAAGACAGCAGTACCTAAAGGATAGATGTCATTAAATTTTGTTTTATTTTGTTCTGCACAGCATTTGTTAATGTTGAGAAGGGTTTTTTTTTAAAAAAAACTAATCTTAATTAAAGTTCAGCATTTATGAGGTGGCTGCAACGGTCCAGGATAAAGTGGATCTATTGTGAGTTAAAGTTTGACACTCCACAGGAACCTGCAGATGGAATGACTGGCCGTAATTGATGTGTTGAGAATTTTAATCAAATCTTTAAAGCAAAGCAAATGCTGGAGGAGGGGAGGGTACACGTTCTCTGTCTGAACTGGTTAAAGGACAGTGACACATGACGACTCAAATCCTGACAGGCTTCTTCTCTCCCTAATTCTATTCTCATTATCATGGTAAATCATGATTTCAAGAAAACAAACGTTTCGCTAATATGTTCCTTTTCATAAACTACTAACAAATACAAAATAATCTTCTCAGGTACAAAGTAAACTACAACCATGCTTACCACCTTAGTAAATGGTAGATTAAGCTATGGAGAGCAAAAAAACAAAGCCCTCTCTATAGGACAGCTAAATTTGTCAAGTTACAGGATGTAAAAGAAAGAGGACTTTTCTGCAAAATATAAATAAAGCAAACAACATTACACTGTAATAGTGCATCATTGAGTGGGCTTCTGCACAGGCATACATTGGGACTGTGCATGCGCAAGCCTGCCTCAGAGGCACATCACTAAATGTCTAGAATCATTTACTAATTGTTTCCCCACTTTGACCCCTAATGCTGGGTAGACCTAGTGAGGGGTTTGGACTTCTCTTGTAGGTTCTCAAGAAGCAAACCCATTCAGTCCCATAAGTAACCTTGAAATCTCAACATGATGGTTATCAGGTTCAAGAAGTAAATCTCTAAGGTCTGAGAGGGGTAGAACTTACAACCAACAAGGTGGAGTTTACTTCCCTCTTTATTTGGGGGGGAGGAGCAGGAGGCACCTTTGTTATGAGTCACGACTATTTTGACAATCACTGAATTTGGTTGCAGATGACTGAATAGGAACTCCATGACCTCCCTTTGGACCCGATAGAGATGTTCCAACTTTGTATGAGAAGCATGTCCTGTCACTGGCATATGCCAGTTTGACTTAAGTCGTGCCCTGGAAATTTTTAGTGGGGACTATTTCTATGTTGTCCTGCTTTTAGACTGACTGTCCATTATGGATAACAGGATACTTAACTAGAAGGACCTTTGGTCTGATTCACTGTCATATTTTCGTAAAAGATTAGGAGACTTCATGTAAATATGAATCTGGCTCTCTTTCTTACTGGAGTCCTATATTACATTAAAATAGTCTATAAACATCCCAACTGCTGTCTCTCACTTTGTAACTAAATTGAGCTGCTGGCTTATGTGCCACACTCAACTTAAAGATGCCCTCAAATCTAGGTTGTGGTCCTCATAACAACAGTAAGTGGGAAAGTACTAATACAAGCTTACCAAGTAACAGAGCACCTCAGTGCCATCCAGATAGAGTGAAAATAAAAATAAAGTTTATTAACTTTACTATTAAAGTTTACAAACATCTAGACTGAAACACTGATTAGCTAAAATAACATCACACATTCAGTAACAATATCACACTGTTTCAGACAGGGGTATGGCAGCTCACAAGACATAGAAAATCTGGACAGGCAAAAAGTTCATGTTATGGGCCAAGCACTCTTTAAGTCAAATACTGGCTCAAATTATAAGTCAAGCCGCAATGTTCAAAATGAAACTGTCTGTTTTCCAAGCTTGGGAAAGGGAAATGGGTGAAGTAGATGATTCAGAAGCACAAGAGGAGTGTTCCAAGATTTAGGGAGAAAGTTCAACAAATAAGATAAAAGAGGGAAGATTTCCAGCCTGTCTCCCACTCTTGCTCTCCATGCATGTGGCTGTGTGTGTGATTACTGGAGGTTACCATGGCCTGACATGTAATGTGGTGCTTTCGTGGACAATTCAAATGATTTAAATTGGATCACTGCGATAGCCAGTCCAAGTTAGAACAACTTTTCTTTGAGTAATGTTAATGAGTCAGGTTCTGCTGACGCCTAAAGGCACCATGCTAACCACTGAAAGTCCTCAATTAACAATCTAATGGCCAGACAGGTGGACAGCCTATTCTACCCCAGTTAGTGTGAGATCAAGTGTAGTCCTACTCATTTTGTTGGATCTGTGCCCTTTGCCATGACTGTGCCCTACAGCTCTCAATAGCCTTTTGTGGTAGGCACACAGCAACTGGACCAAGATATGGCAATGCAGGGAGGAGAACAGAGCAACATGGAGGCTGTTGGCAGTGAAACAGCATTCTATTAACATCAGATTATTACTATTATTGGCAATGAGTGACAAAAGGCTTCTTGTAGCTCCAGCTTCTCTCAAAGATAGTAGACAAGCTCCCTTCTAATCTTATGAGCCTTGACTCTAACCCACAATAATGAACAACTTCAAATGCTATTCATAACTGAAATCTTCGTCAAAAGGACTACATCCTTGAAACTGAAAAATAAAAAGTGTGCTTTTTAGTTCACTAGAATGAGTTTTTCATCCCACTTCGTTTAAAAAATGGTGATGTTGTAACTAACTTTTGCTGTGTCAACCCCAAATGTATTCTAACACCATGTCAGAATTACAGCATTACGGAAGGAAGTCGTTGAAACTGGAAAAGTTGCAGAACATTAACGGAAGAGTGAATATGAAACCTAATTCTCTGTCTCTCTCTTACTTCAAGAAGCCAGATTCATTTTTCACAGCATCATTATTATTCTCTTCCTGGAATGAAATGACTTTCATTCCAGGAAATAATATCAATCTAGTCTTGAAGCTGTACTAGGGAGAAGCAGATAAAAAAAGCCAGCAGACTTAATTGTGTTTGGGGGATCAAAAGAGGCATATCCGGGCTTCATTTCACCATTACTCCCATCTCAAATTGTCCTCCTAGAATCCAAATTGCTAATGTAACCTACAACTCTGCAATATAGTAAAAGGCCTTTTACTGAGGAAAAGGCCTGATCTTCTGGTTTCTAATCATCTAGAAGGCAGGGAGAAAGACATGATCCAGGAACTGACATCAATAATATAATATGTCATTTGGCACTTAAAGGGTTAAGTATAATCCAAAGTTTTATGACAGAAGAAGCAGTGCACTGAGTCAGTACAGTCATAGTTCTTGACCCATGCACAAACTGTACAATAGGAGATGGAAACCTGTTTTTTCCTTCACAGTAATGCTAGTAACAAGTGCTGTCTCACCTTGGACACAAAGCACCTTTCAAACCTTCTACATTTCACTTCGATATTTTCTAGACAGGGGGAGATAGTACCTCACTGTTGTTGAGTTACAGATTCTTATTAGTCTCTTGAAATTCTATACTTAAATTTTTTTTAGTCCTTTTGATTTCAGAATCACAGAATCAAGGAGTTGAACATACCGGTAATAGATAGGGTATTTGGTTTACTCCTCTGTCCAAAAGGCAAACCTATTCACCCCGCACCATTTGATTCATACTGAACATTCAAAAGAATCCAGACAGCTGTATGTCCAAAGTAGAATAGAATACATGTAGGGTAGGACAAGTCTTTAACAACAAAAATTGCATTAAAGGATTCCAAAATCAGAACAAAGCTGTACACTGTGCATGAGGCACAGAACACCTAACAATGAGTTCCCTCCACAGTTTCACCTTGCAGAAAACTAAAAAATACAGTCAAGCAAATCTTGCATAAAAGCCACCAATTGAGTTTTTCCAATAAGGAAACCTTGGCTGTTTCACAATTGCAGCAGCCTGTCCCGAAATGTCTCAAGATGGAACAAAATTAACAAAGAGGAAGGAAATCCAATTCATTATTCAAGGAAATTGTAATTTGAATTCTCTGAATTCCAGTCCAAAGGTCATCATAGGCAACATGATCCTATGTCTCAGAAAAAGATGTTAGTAGGTTTGTATATTCCTCTGCTACAGAACTCAACATGCCAGACCTTCTTTTTTGTAGAATGCTCCACCTGGGTCCTAGCGCTTACCTAGCTCTGCTCTCATCCCCACATCAGTTTAAATGCTCTGGTAACAGAATACCATGTTCAAAATGCAAAAAAAATAATGATTTTGACATAGGCAACACATAAAAATGAATGATAATTCTCATATTCATTCGGGATCATAGTCTAATGTAGAAGCATACAATTTTCTTTACCACTGAACCTCAACCAGCCATACTAACATCTTTCTCTGAGAGTATAGTTGGTGCATTTTCCACCATGTGTCAACATCATAAGGTTACTGAGAAAAAGGAGGACAAGGTTTCTGAAACTTCAAGAGAAGATGGGAAATGTTAGAAAAGTTCCCAGAGTCCTAGTGATCCCATTGTCTCAATGGGAAGGCTGATACAAATCTAAGCTTGAGTATGGAGTTGGAGCAAGATATTGCACTGGCCAGGTATGCATGCAAATGGTTATACATGTAAACATGAACATGCACCCTTGATTAGATATGTCCCCATGACTGTATATGTCAGTCTGCTTATCCACAGTCAGTGGATATTACCAGTAGCAAGCATATAAACTCTGTATCCAGTGGAATCTCTCATTTTTATGCCATATATTTGTAAATGTGTAGGTTAAGTGCAGCATCCCAGTTCATGACACACAGGAGCAGCAGTGGCATAGTGATTAAGTATACTCTAATCTGGAGGAACCAGGTTTGATTCCCCACTCTGCTGCCTGAGCTGTGGAGGCTTATCTGGGGAATTCAGATTAGCCTGTACACTCCAATACATGCCAGCTAGGTGACCTTGGGTAGTCACAGTCCTTCTGAGCTCTCTCAGCCCCACCTACCTCACAGGATGTTTATTGTGAAGGAGGAAGGGTAAGGAGTTTGTAAGCCCCTTTGAGTCTCCTATAGGAGAGAAAGGGGGGATATAAATCCAACTCTTCTTCTTCTTCCATGCTGAACAACCTGGAGTCCATTTTAGATTCTTTTCATTGTTCTTAGAATTGCCAGACTCAAGCATCACTACATTCTACCACAATCCACAAAATAAGGATTCCAAGAAAATCTGAAACTAGGTTTATTCACTGAGAGACACAAACTTGAGGCTCTGATAGGACCCTACAGTGCCAACGAGAATGAAGCTCTTCCTGCGCCCATGGATATATGTCCAGTGATGTATATCTGCCTAAGTGACTGCCTTCTGAGAGAACACCAAAACAAGGTTCTGGGCTTGCCTGACAATGCGGTAGGCTAAAGTTTAAAAGAAACGCATGTCATATATGCCTGAAAGGGACATCTTTAAGCTTTGAACTAACATTGTGCTGTGCTGATAAAGTAGTATTGTTTGACTATATAAAGAAGACAGATAGTCTACCTGGTGGGCATTTTATCCTGTACGGCAAGACACATGTTCAAGAATGTTTCTTTCCCAGCAGAGGAATAGAAATGCAAAAAAAAAAAAAAACAGTTTGTGAATTTGTAAAATGAATAGATCATCTACATGGCTTACAGGGAAAAAGAGAGCAAAACATTAGGGAATTTGTGTACTACATGTTACTTTTCCTAATTTATTCAGAATTTATTATTGTCTTATAAGCCCTTCTGCATATTTACCAAGGTCACTGGAATTATCATACTGCTAGTGGACATAAGCCTGTCTCCTTCCTCACTATAATGTACAGACTAATTAATGTGTTAATCTGAAAAAAATGATGCATATAGATACATTTATGAATAATTTTTGCTCAATTTTAATTATCAATATACAAAATATGGGCTGCTCTGGTGTTTCCAGCAGGCAAACTATTCCTCCAGTGTCACTGTCAACTATATGAAGTTGTCCCTTGTTTTGTAATCCTTCCAAAACCCCTATGAGGTATGCTAGACTAAGGCTGTTTCTGCACAGCCAGAGCAGCGGGGCTGCATCAGCATGATTCATGCCAATGCAAACCCCAGGGCTGTTTGCACAAAAGACCCTGCTGGCTGCGCAGCTGGCATAGCAGGCTCCACATGGCCGCACAGCCCTCCAAATGCCTCCTTACCTTCTCCTGGCTTCCATTGCTCTGTGGAGGCCAGGGGATATGCTCCCATGGCCAGAGCAATGGCTGCAGGGACGGAAACCAGGAGGCATGTCCCCTGGCCTCCACAGAGGGACAAAAGCCAGGAGGAGGTAAGGAGGCATTTGTGGCCGGTGGAGGAACACGTCACCTTCCACTCACTGCCGTTCACACGGCAGCAGGTAGAAGACGCCACTTGTGAAAAACCTTGCTCGTTGAGCGAGGTTCAAAAGTGGTGTTTTCATGCTGCTTGAGGGGGTGAGCACGGCACTGCTGCTGTGCAAACAGCACCCCAGGGACGGTATTTTTCCCATCCCTAGGGTGATGTTTTCTGACTGGGCGGAAACAGCCTAAGAGTCCTTGGGTTGCTGAAGACCACTCAGTGAAATGTATGGCAACCCAAATCTGTTTGGTACACATCAAATATTCATTATGTTACGCTACCCTGACCCCTATTGTTTCCATTTCTGTGTTACATAACATGCACCAACACATACCAACATAATACATTTCTCAGTTGTGGAATCTAGGTCCATGAGCTGGTCCATGAGGTGCAAGCGCTTATGCGATGTGCAAGTATCCATGTCATAGGGCAGATCATTTCCAGTATGTGTCTGAGATAGCCTAGATAAGAAAGAAATTAGGAGAAACAACTCCAACAAAAAAAATCAGGTATGAGTCCAGTAGCAGTTCATCAATCTGCAAAGGAGGACAGACTACTCCTGCCTGCTGCTGCTTGACAGTGACCATTTGTCAGGGATAAGCCTGCGGGGAAGAGGTGGAGAACTGACCTCAGGATGCGGCAGGGAGGCTCCTCCAGATGGCAGAAGCTGCAGGGTCTCACTCCCCAGCAGCAGCAGATTTGTGAGGAAGAACAGTTTTAGCCTTACTCACAGTACAGTGCCTCCATGAACTGCTCTGCCTTAATATAGCCTGACAATATGATTCCGCCATTAAAAATCTTTCCCAATGCACACTTTGCCTGCATTTTAATCACTGTTCTCCTTTTCCAGAGGTGTTTTCAGATGGCTCAATAACTGCTTCCTTTTGGGGGGAGGGGGATGTGCTTGCAATTATTGTGATTTTTTTAAGGAAAACATGCTCCCCAAAGCAAGAACTAGATTTCTCCTTAATAACACATGCACCTCTTCATCACTAGATCTTGGGCACTAGTTATTCCGAAGGAATTCAACACAAGCATTTTCTTAAAGCTTTTCATTTGAGAAATGTCAGTATTTCAGCAAAGCCTTGACCCTGGTATGTGGTTGAAGTGCCAAGACTCAAACCTGGAAAAGACAAAGAGGTAAATGAAAGCATTTGTATGGGCATCTCCTACTAAAGACAATACAATATATTTCAGATGCCACTACTACAGTTCCAACAGGCATTTTTGGAACAGAATTGACTAGAGCTTGAAAACTTCAGGAAGATTTTATCTGTCTTGAGACATACTACAAACTAAACATTCATCAGGGAGGAAACAAGTTCTAGAGAGATACAACATCCAAATGCTGATGTTTACCTCACAGTTACTGATCTCAGAAGCTTCCAGTAATTAAGGTGACCAAGCCCAATGTGAGGCCTGGAGTTCAACATTACAGAGATCAGTTCCCCTGGAGGAAAAAGAAGCTTTAGATGGCAGTATACCACAGAGTCTAGGAAAAATGGAAGTCCTAGGATGACACCACATTCCATTGACTTCCCTTACCAAACTTCACACTCAAATCTCCAGGAATTTCCCAAATCACAGTTGGCAGCGCTATCAGCAATCCAAGTTCAGATATCAATATGTTCCAATAAAGCATAATTTGTCTAACCCTAACCCTGCCCAAGTCCCCCTTTCTGGTCAAACCAATTACTCCTCTCTCATTCCCTTGCTGCGTAGATGAGATTGCAAGAAGAAAGCCACAGGTCACATAATTTGATATCTGAAATCTAGCTACTGTGAATCCTACAGACTTGGCTACAACATGATGTCTTGGAGGAGCAGGAACCAATGACAAAAAAAATGGTAATGTTTCTAATAATTGTATTAGAATCTCAGTTCTAAGAAATAATTATGTCCAAGCACTCATTAAGCCTTGGCGGAGGTATCATGCTGTTGAAAGAAGAGGACAGATTGTTTTTTTGCATATGAAGAATAAGTTTAGTATCAGGAAGAGACACAGAGAGGCATATGGACAATAGTGAGTTGGCTGAAACACCTGGAGGCATAGGATTTTTTTCTCTCCCTCTGAGATTTAAGATAAAACTGCCCTATAAGAATGTCTCCTCATTTCCACCTGTGCGTTAACTGCACTTTCATAAATAAAGCAAATACTACAAAAACACGATATGCCTCCAGTGTTTACTCTTCCAAAGGGAACCACCCCAGGAAAATGCTGACTCGGTACATCTCTCTGCACAGAGACAAGGAGCGCATTACAATGCCCTGCAATCTGTATTCCTCCTATCCTGTAATCTATCATTTACCACAGCGTCTTCCTTAAGCATTTTCTCTTTTACTGTTTAGGATGAAGTCTTACTGAATTCAGTGGGTCTTGCTTCCACGTAAATATGCATAGTGTCATGCTGTAAAATGTAAAAATTGGTCAAGTTATTTTAAAAATTAACAAGTGGACAAAAGAGGCAGTCCTTAAGAACAGTAATAATGGCAATTCTGTGTTATTTCATTATATGAAAAGTATAGATGAAAGCAAGATCTGTCCAGCTGCTCCCTTTTTAGTTAATTTTTTTTTGCCGACGCTTACAAGCTTGCACTGGATCAAAGCCAACCATGAATGTGATTACCTTTCTGCAGCTACATGCAAATTCTGAAGTTGGCAAAGAACAGGAGAGACCACCGAGCTTCAGTCATCATAATGAACACTCTGCTCCTTGGCTTGCAGTTGACAATAATTCAAAAGTAAGCTGAGTGTGATTAATGCTTCAGGTGAACATTTACATACACTGGAACTCCATAAAAATACACCATGCTTCCCATGCTCTTCATATTCCCCTTTACTCCCAAGAACGTTTGTGACCAGTTTCCCCAACATTGTAGTAATAGCAGCCTAAAGCAGGATGATTTGGAATAAGTATGTGATACTACCACAGGGCATTTTTAGTCCTTCCACTCTTCACCATTTCCTTACAAAGACTGCCCCATGGCGGGGAAAAGAACTGGTCCAATATAAATGCCTGTCAGTTAAATGTAGAGTAGCCTATCCTTTGCTTGCAATGGAATAAATTATAATTTCTCTATTAGTTGAGTATTTCAACGTCCAACTAGCTTTACATTTAAATATGTCCCAAACATACTGGTGTTTCTAAATATTTTCTACAATTTTACTTAGCCTTTCTCCTTCACATACCAATCACAGCAATAGTAATATGAATGAACTTTTAAAAGATATTTGCTCTTTGGTGCAAATAATGGGATGATTCCTTTAGAGAATTAAAATATTTGATCGGGGTACTTTCAGTTTCAGCAGTAACCTGTCGAAGAAGTTGTGTGCTGCTTTTCTATTTTTATATGATACAGCTTGCTTGTATTACATTGTGAGACTATATATTCCCCAAGGCGTACAGACACATACAACTGTCCAGTGGTCCCTAAACAGGATCCCTACTGATGAGTCAAAATTATTCATTTTCCAAGAAACGCTGCTGCACAAAGTTCCATAATTCTGCATATTCCCCCAAGAACTGAGTACACAATCTGCACACTTAAAACATATGGCGTAAATGTCTCGATCCTGTAGCTACACAGATGTCTCCAGTGGTACAGGATTGCCAGAGATGAGAGAAATGTCAACTTTAAATAAAAGCAAATAGAAAGTGAGTCAAGTGAACTTTCAGGATGTCAGAGAACTTTTTTTAATATGGCATATGTAGTACAATGTTTGTTGTTTGATATTGAAAAAACTAAGGAAGCTTAGCCATTGTAACTGGGTTTGGGGAAAAATGACTTTCAAGTGTGTAACACGGAAACATTGTAGCATTGGTATCCAATTCATGTTTCTAGGAAATTATGAGAATGTATTGTAAGGAAGACTAAGGAAGAATGTTACCATCAAAGAAAAAGAATTGCCCTGATCCTAATTTTGATCCTAATCTAGAAAACTTTATAACACTCTGGCCAGGGCTATCCACCAAACCAACATGACTGTTTTAGGTAAGAGGCCAAAATTAGGCAGTTCACTTCTGCAACTTGAGGGTTCCATCAGGCACTAAGAATAGTGGTTATTCATTCTTTGGGGATCAATTACAGTGCTGCACATGACCAGGGCAGGAGCTGCCTTGAAAATGCACACCATAAGCCTGACCCATCAATCCCCAGTACAGCATCTTTCACCAGTGGCAGAGCTACAAGGGGACAGGGGTGTGTGCCAGGTGCCGGGCACACGCCTGGGAGCACAAAAAACCACCCCCAGGCCCCTCCCCTTTTCCACTGCGGCGCCCCCGCAGCGCCCCCCATTCCCATACTTATTTTAGTTCCTTTCCTTTTTCAGAACTTTTTCAGGCTGCAAAAGGCCTGTTCGCAGTAAAAACGGCCTGAGGAACTACAGTTCCCAGGAGACTTTGGGGCTCACAAGGTCTCCTGGGAAGTATAGTTTCCATCAGGTAAGTGTGGGAAGGGAAAAGGGGTGGCGCCGCGGGGGGCAAGGGGCACTGTGGTGGGACCATGGGGGGGGCGGAAAATATAGAATGCACACCGGGTGCAGTTTGGCCCAGCTACGCCTCTGTCTTTCACCCCTCTTTTTGTGAGGGCAGCTCATCTCACATGGATCCCGTTACTCCTGAAGCGGAATAGCCACAGTTTACTCAAGTACACACAAAGGCTTGGATCCTGCCAATCATTTCCACAAGTGATTTCCAAGGGGATTTCTACCTATGGACAGTCTCCCTGCTACCAAAAAATGCCGCTCTTTTATTCTTCCCCTCACAGAAACAGCTGGCTGGATCCATACCACAGTCAGTTATGAGTCAAATCTATGTCCATCTGACTCTACCAATTCATCATCAGATTAAGATGATTTTAGAATTACTGTCTGCTGGAGAAGATATTAGGAATTCAAGTATTTAGTTGAAGCCTAGCATGATAATCTCAGATATCTTTCAGATCCAAGATAGGAATTTGCATCAGTAAATATCTTCAACGCTCTCTCCAAATCCTCTCTGCCTATAAATAAAAGAAGCATTTCTTCAATCCCAGTCCACAATTCATGGGCTATACAATATTCATCCAGGTATGTCCTGAGAATCCTTCTCACCAAAAAACACACTGAAAATGTAGGCTGAACCAAAATAGATACAACTAAGTGTTCGAGTCAGGCATATAGCTAGGAAATAAATGAATAGATCTTCTTTCCCCTTCTTGAAGGCAAACAGAATTGTTCAGAGACCCAAGTTGAATCAAGTCACGGTATAGATGAGAATGGAGCTATTCCTTCTCTTCTTCAACCGAAGGACCACACACACACAAAGGCATGAAAGACAGACATGCTCTTTACCTTATTAATTTCTAGCCAAATAGCAACAGGAGGAGGGGAGGGGTTAACTGGTTAAACCATTCTCTCCTGCCCCCCTCTCCAACACTGCCACCCAGGTTCAAATTGCCTATTTTCAAATGGCTATTTTTCTTTTAAAAACACAGGGAATGATGCTTGTTATGACTATCAGAATTTCTTTGATCCTTTAAAAGCTTATGTCTTTAGAAGATGGATGACATTTAGGAGGAAATCCCAAAAGTAAAATATTTAAAGGCACTGAATAACATCCGATTACTATTATTCCCCTTGGACCCAGTGTATTGTAGCAAGAGGAGCAGAAGCGGCATAGTGGTTAAGAGCAGGTGCACTCTAATCTGGAGAATTGGGTTTGATTCCCCACTCTGCCACTTGAGCTGTGGAGGCTTATCTGGGGAATTCAGATTAGCTTGTGCACTTCCACACATGCCAGCTGGGTGACCTTGGGCTAGTCACCGCTTTTCAGAGCTCTCTCAGCCCCACCCACTTCACAGGATGTTTGTTGTGGGGGGGAGGGCAAGGAGATTGCAAGCCCCTTTGAGTCTCCTTACAGGAGAGAAAGGGGGGTATAAATCCAAACTCTTCTTCTAAAATAACTATATCTTACCTGTCTCCTGATTAATGTGATTCAAGAGATATAAGGAAAATGTTTGGGGGCAGCATCATAACACAAAGGTATGAACTGGACCATTGCTAGTCCTATAATCAGAACACCTTCCTACTCAGACCTGTTCAGGAACAACGTGAAATGGCCCAAATCCTAAATTGTATGAGTTGAAATCTGACTAGCTTCAGTAAGAACATTCAAGTTCAGTTTTCACCAGTGTGTTTTATGTAAAAAGACAACATATGTGTCTCCTTAAACCCCACCCAAAGCTAAAAATGACAAATATCACAGTCATATGTCCAAGAAACAGTTAATACTCAGCAAGCCTTAGTGAGTTCTATGAAGAATCTAAACTATTTATATTTCTTTACATCTGGAACAGTTACTACAGTCAACAGTTGTTCAAAAACATATACTATTTATGTGGTAGAGTACAAATTCATGCATCTGTCAAAAGAATATATATCTTCCAAAGCAGTAGCCAAGAACTTCACTGAATACACATTGAAGAATTAGGAAAAGAATGTACTGGCTTCCTGTGGTAAAACTTATCTGTAACTGATATCTCTGACATTTTGTGGTAAAAAGCTTGCACCAGAAATTGGGCAGAAACAGAACAAAGAATTGTGTCCAATATTCTTGGATTGCTTGAAAGGATGCTTCCCCCACTTCCCCCAGTCCCTCTTTTTTTTTTGCTTTACTTTCCCCTACCAGCATATTAAAAAGTAATAGTATTTTTTTATTAATTAAATGTATATCCCGCCCTTCCCAACGGGGCTCGGAGCAGCGAACATCAGTAAACCAAATAAATAGTACAATAAAACATTATACAATTAGCCATATCAATTAAAACTTAGCAAGAACACTTAACATACAAATCTCAAGGGCTATTTCAAATTTTACAAGATGGAAATGTAACCCCCATGCCCAGAATGGGTTGGCCCAGAATGGGTTGACCCAGTAAGGGGTGGAGACTCAGAGCAGCAAGAGGCTGCAGGAGAGAGCTCTTTGGAGAAGACAAGGGTACCAGACTCGGACCTTGATTTCTATAAGCCCTTAACACATTGTTAAGATAATTGCAATATTGTTGGGAACTACTGGGAAGGTAGTTGTTGTTTTTGCTATGTTGTAAATGTTGGAGTTTATTGTTTCAGGGTTTTCTTTTGTGGTTGTAATGGGTGAGAGTTCTCCTGGAGACCTTCATCATGTTGCAACCTGTTCATCAAGCCCTTGGAGTCTTCAGGAGCCAACCCACTTGCAAAGAAAAATTTGGACTTGGCAATATCAGTAGACTGTAAATAGAAGGACTTGAAATGCAACCTGAACAGGACCTTGAATTGTAACGTTAAATGTTGATGTTTTAAAAGTGTTAATTGTAAAGAAAAGTAAACCACTTTGTTGTTTAAAAATTGTTGTTGCAACTCATTCCAAGTACTGCCCCACAGAACCCACAAGCTGAGGTTACAGAAGCAGTCATTGGTACCCATTCCTCAGCATGTGATTCCATGAACTACGCAAGGGTTACGATTGTTATTGTTGTTATTTTACATCGAAGAAATGGGCTGTACTCCACAAAAGCTTTGTGCTAGTCTTTTAGGTGCCACGAGACTCTTATTTAGTGAACCATCTTTGTGTGTTTCAAATGATATCGTTTTAGCAGGTACACAACAGAGGATTGTAATATAAGCCTATTTTAATGCATGAAATCATCCTGACATATTGTATTCTCAGAAACAATAAATACATCGCTGGTAGACTCACCAGTGTAAATAGGATAGGATAGCATTTAAAAGATGGGGGACCAACAAACTGGAGAGGTATGTTTTCCATTAAAAAATACCCTCTCTCGGCTTTTCTAATGGAAAAAATAGAAATTTAAAAATACTGAAATAAATCTAATGAAATATTTTCTTATTTTGTTTGGAATCAGTGAAAAGTTTCTGATACAATGCTTTTCTCAGAGGAAGCTGTAAAAGGGTGAGTTTAGCCATAAAAATGTGAGTAAGGGAAACATGAGAGAGGTTTATAAAATTACCCATGGAGTGGAGACAGAGCAGACAAGAAAAAAATCTTCTTCCCCTCCCATAATACCTGATGGACGTATGCATAAAAATGGCTGCAGCAGAAGGCAGAAACAATCACAAAAATCCAAACAGCAAGGGTACTTATAACTTTAAGAGTAACTCTTCAACATTTCAGGCAGAAGTTCTGTTTAACCGGATGCTTTAAAAAACACATTTGCTTGCATACATATAGTCATGCAGTAAAGTTTCTTGTTCTGTGGTGGCAGCTGTTGCTAAAGCAGCTTTTAAAAAACTGGACAGCCAGCCAGATTTCCTGTCTCCACTCACTTTCTAAGAACACTTGGTGGGCATCAGGCAAAGTATCACAGACACCATGGCTCCCATAGGGGACCCTAAGCTAAGGCATAACACACCATAAACAAAGGTCCAGTAAAAGCAAGATGATAGATACAATAAACAAAACAATACCTTGCAATATTATTTCCTTATGAAAACACATGTCTGGACGGTTCCTCATAGTACAATCCAAACCCTTTTATAAAAATGCCCTCTTGAATATTTCTGTTGTGCACAGTTTACAGAATAATATAATAATATAATACAAACAAGAAGTCTTTTACTTCCATGCACCTCAACAAGATGGCTGTCATCTACATTCAAATGGAAATAATCTACCAAAGCCACCAGAGCTGTCTCTGTCCTAGACTGAAAGGGACCTAGAGCAGAAAATCCACCAGGAAGATCTGTAGTTGTTCTGCAACTGTGCCCTCTATCATCTTGCCCCAAAAGGGCAAGTTAGAGACCAGGCAATCATTAATTAATAACTGCCTTTTTACTGACCAAAGAAAAGTCCCCTGGGTTGGTGGCTCAGGGGACAGAGACCAGATATTCATTAATGTGATCCTCATGTGATTTCAATAACTAGAATGGACAAGGACCCACAGAACCAGTGGTGGCCTCCACAGATCCTACGGTAAGAACTCCACAAACAACTCTGCTATTCAATTTTTGTAACCTGTGAGAATAATCACCAGTGCCATCTGTCTGAGAAAAGTTTCACTCCTGACTCATCTGTTCCTTCTCATTTCTTTAGAAATCCAGACAGGCCTTGCAGTACACCCACTCATACACATCAACAAATAGGTATAAACAAATTAATCTAGACCTCCAAGGATGAAAAGAATATCAGGTAAACACATAAGGAACTGTTGTACATTTTCAAATTATGTCCATGTACTTAAATGCCATTCCAGGCACGCATATTGGAACAATTCAACAGCATGACAACAGAGTCTGACAAACATTTTCAAGCCATAGAAAACAACCCAGCACAAAGTTGCCAGGTAGGTCATGAACCCACATGGTAAGGGCATACTTTTTCTTTATACTGTTCGTTGCTTATTCAGTTTGTTCTTTGGCACCAGAGTATATTTGTGGAATCATCAAGTCAAGCCAGTTTGCTGTTCTAACAAAACAGAGATAAACCAAATCTGCCTCCACTGCTTAGAGTCGTCCCCAAATACATTTTTAATGCAGAAAGCACTACACTGATTTCAAAGAAACTTTTTCACCATGATCCAAGTTCAAAGGATTATGATCACGGTTGTTCCAGCCCCACCTACCTATCAGTAAGCCCACTGAATTCAGTGGGACAAATCTGTGTAAATGTGCACACTACTATATTTGCTAAATAACTCTAATTGTATACATTTGGTTCGGAATAAAATATAGGTAGGGGAAGAAAGTTTTATGTATACAGGAGAATCCTTGCATCTTCAAGAGATATCAAGATCAGATCCACCAAACACAAATTCACAGACATTTTGTTGAAATCAATACAATTGGGCCAGTAATTGTGGTTTAAGATTTGAAAGTATTATCTGAATATTCTGCGACATTCTGAGATGTGTAATGTGAGAACATTCTTTCAAAGATTGTTTATGACTTCATTATTTTGGAGGTGTTTGCACCTGTAGAATAAGACATCAACTATGTTGCATTAAACTGAAGTACTCAAAGTTAGCGAACCCTATAAATAGCGCATTCAGCAAAAAAAACCCCTGTAAAATAAATATACCTTCAAAATATTAGAAACATGTTCTCAATATTTACTTAATTTTAAGCAAGCTTTTATCTGCAGCCTTTGAAAGCTAAACATTTTGACAAATCATGCTTGACTTAAAGTGGAAAAATATGCTTCTATTTTTCCACATGAGTGAAGTTGCAAAATGGATGTAAAATTGGTTGTGTGGGTTTGTGTGTGCGTGTTTTCCAGTAATGCACGCTGCTCGTTGACAAGTAAAACAGTGCTTGTAATATCTATTCAAATATCTCGGTTTCTGACCTTATAACCATTTTTTTCATTCTGACAGTATGTCTTTGTACTGTTTCTCTTAGCGTATGCATGTACAATTTCTAAAATGGCAGCTAGACATTATCTTTAAAACACCAGCCAGACTTCCAAGAAATAAGAACACTAACAGCATAAATGGCTCTCCCTGCCACCTTCTTTTTCCATTGATCTATGGACCACTGTGCTAGGAAGCAAGTTAAGTTTTGCAACTCAAACTTCTTAATTTGGTTGTCGTAACAATAGGTATGCTTCAACCATTCATTTCTTGATTTTGGAAAGCTTTGCTGTTACAAGGTCTGAGAACCACAGATTTTAGGGTAGCCATGGGCAACACAGAGCTCAAGCCTGTCTCTCTGCCAGCAGCAAAAAGGACTATTTCCTTTAAATCCTGAGCACAAAGTGTTTCCTGATCCCATTCAGTGACATTCTATGGGCATGTGGAGTTCAGAAAAGATGGAGAAAGACTACGGAGATGACCACGTTAAATAATAAAATCTCAAGTATTAATAAAAGACTTTCATAGTAACATTTGCCCCAATTTCTAAAATTACTGTCAGTCACTGCTGAGCCTACTGAAACTAAACTCAAAACCTTTTAAAAAGGCTATTTTAGAGAAGCCAAGTTAGATGTGATGAAGGCAGCTACATTTATTTATGCGTTTATCTGCTTTGCTTTGTTCAAAGCACAATAAAGCAGGGCATGGGAATGATCAGCTCTACCACAACATGCCCATAGGGAGTGGATTTTGAGAAGCAGCAGCATCAACCATGTCCTCATCATTACCCCAACCTCCTGCCCAGGAGCCAGAAAATCTAACCTACCTACCGACCGACCGACCGACCGCCGCCCGCCGACCGCCCGTCCGCCCTTCCTTCCTTCCTTCCTTCCTTCCTTCCTTCCTTCCTTCCTTCCTTCCTTCCTTCCTTCCTTCCTTCCTTCCTTCCTTCCTTCCTTCGGTTCTTTAAGAATAGTTGGGCAAGCAGCACATGTTCAACAAAGCTTTCTAAATTTCCATAAGACACAAGAGTTTGTGAAGATTTTTGAGCATACTGCATTGTCCTTAGAAATATCTGGGGAACAACTGGGGAAAGAGGACTATGTGCTCCAGCCCGTGGGCAGATGGGTGCAACCAGAAAGACAGCAGTGATAAGGAATGACTACTGGACATATGACTTCGGGATGCTTCCTTGTCAAACCACTGCACCTAAAACTGTGCAGGAGGGTTCCAGGAACTGGCCCCTGGCTGCTTTGCTTTCAGGTATTTGTTCCTCAGTTCATTGAGTAGACCTTTCCCTTCCTGGGCCCCTCACTGACCCCTCTGAGCTCAGCCCAGATACCAGAATTTTATCAACACTAGAGGAGACATGTGAAAACATAAATGCAGCTGTCTTTCATCATGTTTAATTCAGCTTAATCATTCTACAGGCACAGCATAATTTGGGTGAAGGCTCTGGTTTTCAGATAATCTGCATCAATAATAGTTGTGCGGTAAAAGGTAATTTCAGCACTGAAAGGGAGGGGTTGCCTATAAATGACAAATCAAAGAGGCCACAATTCTACCCAACTGTTATAAAGGTACAGTCTCATCCACATTTGAATTTGATCATCTACTCTGCTATAATACAACCATCAAGACTAGAACTTCTGGGCTCAGTAGAACAGAAGGTTCAAGCTGAGCCACAATCCAAAGACAGTGCCAGGAGAGTAAAGAAAGGGAACAGTATAGGTTTTAAGTCCTGTAAAAAGATGGACAGAAGAGAAGCAAATCAAGCGATAGAAATGGATAAGATAGACATGGATAGCTTATCTGAAGAGAGGCATCAAAGAGGCTATTCACTCGGTTTCTTTGATCTTCCTTCTATCCACTACAGGTACTCACACCTCACAAATCAACATGTCCATAGGAATCTCAATGCTCCTGATGGTATTTCTGTGTTCAAAGTAAATCCCCACCAGAAAACATATCCCTAATTACAAAGGGGTGCTTGCCCTGAGCATTTGTAGGTCAGTCACCCAGCCATATGAGCTGAGACTAATTGGCCACAGCAGAAGCAAAGCCAAGGAACCCACTGATTAAACGATTGAGATGTAAGGCTGTAGAGTTGGCTAAGCACAATGATCAGCAGCAGGACAAATTTCAGACAGAAATACTCTCCGCTATTTGACAGATGAAAATAAGTTTGCTCCACATTGAAGCAAACAAATGTTGTAGAGACAACACCAAATGAATTGAGTCCCTGCCTGGAGACATAGCAGCATGGTTACCTGAAAATATTGGGTGAAATACTAAATTTTAAATGTGTATTTCATACAATGGAGAAAGTATGTCTCTCCATTTCAACTGTGATAACTCTCAACAACTTACAACTAGGAGCAGTAGTGGCACAGTGGTTAAGAGCAGGTGTACTCTAATCTGGAGGAACCGGGTTTGATTCCCCGCTCTGCCACTTGAGCTGTGGAGGCTTATCTGGAGAATTCAGATTAGCCTGTACACTCCAACACACGCCAGCTGGGTGACCTTGGGCTAGTCACAGTTCTTCTGAGCTCTCTCAGCCCCACCTCCTGCACAGGGTGTTTGTTGTGAGGGGGGAAGGGAAAGGACTTTGTAAGCCCCTTTGAGTCTCCTACAGGAGAGAAAAGGGGATTTAAATCCAACTCTTCTTCTTCTTCTACATACAACAAGCACCAGTTAAAATATGTATAAATTGTTACCTACAGCTATAACAAGTAACAGAATGCTAGAGCCTGCTATAGAAAGTTCTGTGCAGCCTTATCACTTCTTAGAGATGGAATACCCCTCACATCTTGGTCAGAGAGAGGGAGGGAGGGAGGGAGGGAGGGAGGGAGAGGGAGAGAGAAAGAGAGAGAGAGAGAGAGAGATGAAATCCTCATACAGAGAATATTCCAAGATACTTCTATGTGATTATGATGATATACAGTGCAGCTCTCCATTCCATTGTAATTAACTGGATAAAACAGAAGTTAGAAATGTATGGGGCACTCAGTCTAAAGCAGGGGTCCCCAAACTATGGCCCGGGGGCCAAATGTGGCCCCCTGAAGGCATTTATCCGGCCCGCCAGGCATGGCGGCGATGGCTCCATTCATGTGCAGTGGGGGCTCGAGGGAGAGGAGGAACCGGCCCCAACGGCTGTTGATTGCAGTTACATGATGGCACCCCCAAATCTCCATGAATTTTCTGACTCAGAGTTGGAAACCTTACATGTGGCAACGCCTGCTCCACCCTTCCCTCTCAACTACTCCATGTGTTGCTCTCAGGCGTTCTGTTCCGCCTCACTCCCATTGACATCAGCCAGGCTGGCGAATTGCTCGCTGGCTGCTAGGGAGGAAAGAACCCAGGAAGATACCTGATCCTGGGTTAGATGGAATGTTTCATTGGGAAAGTTCTGCTTTTTTTTTTACAGGGGAAGGTATTCCACAGCCTCCCCAACAATATTTGGAGCCCACCCTGTACTTGACATACTTTGGTCACTGTTCTAAAAATAGACCATGACAGAAAGGCTGAAAGGTGAAATCAAACATTTTACAATCATTTGTGCATAGGAATTTGTTCATAGTTTTTTTTTAGTCCGGCCCTCCAACAGTCTGAGGGACAGTGAACTGGCCCCCTGTTTAAAACGTTTGGGGACCCCTGGTCTAAAGAGTAAGCATTTGGAAAAGATTTGAGGGAGTTCTTGCGCTAACAGAATTAGAAAAATGTCTTGCAATATTTTTGATATAACCTAAGAAAACAAAACAGCCATTATAATGTCATCTACCCTTCCATTGCTTCAGTTGGTTCAGTTGCTGTTTTGTTTTGTTTTAACACTCAATCTGAATTTATACAAAATACCTATATTGGTTTGTTTCCCATTGTTAGTTACACTTGCCATAGAAGAAATTGTCTCCTACTGTACTTTGAAATTTCCCTTTTTTTGTGACTGCTCTCTCCTTTCTTCTCTCTATGGTGGCTTCTTGGTATGTGCTGTTTCTCCATCCACAGACGTGGAGTGGTTGTTTCCTCCCATACTCCATTTTGGAAGGTGCAAAGGGCTTCTGCTCTCTTTGATGAAATGTCAGTGCTGTGTTTGGTCACTTGGTGTCACTGTTTGCAGTGTTCTCACTATACTTCAGAAAGCACTAGGTGCTCTTTACCTGTTTGGCAAGTGAAAGTCTTCTGCTGAACTCTGTAAAAGTATTGTACTCAACGACAATCAGATGAAACTGCACACCCATTCACATCCAAAGTGGGAAGGCATTGGGAGGAGGGGGGGAATTAGATGTCAAACCTGCAGATGTCTACTACTAAACTGATAACCACATGTATTGATTGTGCAAATTTATCCTTAGCTCTCACAGAGACTCATATTTTCTCTCCAGGATTAATCATAATGTGATATCACAAAGCCCTTGAAAAGTGGTTCTCCTCCTGCAAACTGATCAGATCGCTAACATAAAAGTAATTCTTTACTTCATTAGTTTTCAGCTGATGCATAACACAACTGTGACATAGTGTAAGTCTCCAGTGATGCTATACTGGCAAGGCTAGTTGAATAGAAATAAGTCAAGCGCTCAAACTCCAGTTTATACTTCCTCCGCTATACAGGCCCACTAAGTACTTCCTAACCTAGCCTATACTATTAAAACACTGGGCATGTAAATATGAAATTGTATTTTCTTATGATTAAACTTCATGTTACACAGAAAGCTGAGATTTCTTCTTCCACAGTACATTTTTTACCCAAAATAAGGAAAGTGAGCAGGAAAATACTCCTTTATTTTTTCCCCAGCTGTTTCACTTGTGGCAGGAAAAAAACAAAACAGGAAAACTCTGACAACTTCTGCTCTTTCCCTTATATGAGAAAAGGCAGTTTGGGGAGACTTTGAGATGAAAAGAAGGAAAAGGGTTAAACAACCTCCTGCCATATATGCTTTCACCAGTTCAACTAAATGCCTGCCTAGATTGCTTTGGGTGAAAAAACACACACACAAAAATAAACAAAAAAACTTCCCAAGTAGAACACTGGAATTCCACAGAACAATTGTGTAAACGCTTAGACATAGTCAACTCATGTTAATTAAATGAGTGCTGAGAGAGAAATTACCCTTTCTTGAGATGGATGAAGTAACTACATACCTCCTTAATGAAAAAGGAAGAGAACAAGGGCAATCAACCTTAAATCGTAATTAGATTCAAAATTAAAACTCATTCACTGACTGTATTGAAATGGTGTCATTTTAAACTGAAGTTTAAACATTATTATGCAAAATCCAAATTATGTATACATTTGGATTGTATATCAAGATCTGGGTATTAATCTCAAAATTTATCCAAATCCCAAAAAGTTCATAAAAATTTAGACTGAAATTTTCCAAGCTACCTTTTGAAAATTCAAATGTGAGTTAGAATGTTGCGCTGTGTATATATTTTCCCTATGTTATCCCAAACCCAGCCTTCTGTTTAAGTAAGTTATCTGTTTCCTATGACTTAATCAAGATTATGAAATTTCTTATCATAGCTTTAGAGGTAATCTAAATGAGGTTAATATGATGCATGTATATTCCATCAAGCCTGTCTGTTGTCATGCACTGCCTACTGAATCCGTTCTGCAGAAACACACTTTTCAGATTTTATTCACAGTTGATGTAGAATATATAAACTAAGTATCCAAGTAACCAAAATAAGAGTGAGAAATCTTGGAGAGGAAAAAAAATCTAACAAATTGCACAGCATGTGAAATCCAGGAGCAGCTGGCTCTGATAATTTCTTATGTATCTAATGTTGCTTATTTAACACCTCTCAGTAAATAATTATTTTGTTAGCCTGTGTTATCCCTCCAAGTAACAAGGTATCACAAGACATTGGCAATTATCCTAGAGTAAATCTATTCAGTTAACCAAAAAATAATAATAACACTAATCCCCACATGAAATGTTTCTAAGTTTATGAACTCTGGCGTATTTATTCTTTAAACTAAGATCCAGTACTCAGCCTTGCTAAGAAGATGGACTTTGAGAACAGGAGCCAAAAGCAACTAGGCTGTGAACTCTGAAAGAAATCTGACAACATCATCCCTAGTTCTGATCACCTCATGCACTGTTAATTGCTTTTCATTTTAATTTGTCATGTTGCGTAAAACAGGTTTTCGAACCTATACACATGCATGCTTGCTGTCTTCCATACCAGTTCATGCATCTGTTGAAATGGGCAAAAGCACAAATTAACACAGTTAGTCTTTAAGGTGCCTCAGGGCTCTGTTAGCCAAGCTATAAAGCTGCCTATTGTTAAAATTATCATGTCAAGCAAGAAAAACTAACACCTCGATTCAAATTACCACAGACTGGAGACACAAAGGCTTTAATGCACTCTTCAATCACCTAAACGTTAACAGATCAGTGGGAATGGGGGCACTGTTATCATGAGACTGGCTTTGAAAGGTGGCAACAAGGCCTATAAGAGACTCTGTTCTTCTTCTTACTGGAGGATCAGTAGGGACATGCAGTGCAACACCCCGCCACACACCCAAAGGGGGCAGTACTCTAGTCTGTCTTTATGATGGCTGAGAAGCATTCTTCAGTTACCCTGACTATCCATTTGTATGCCCTTCATTACAGTGTTTAAATGTGGGTGAAATTATGGAAAGGTATCCAAAAGGGACATTTTAGTTGAGACAGAAATGATAGAAAATCACAAAACTGACAGCCACTAATGGAATGCTAACTGTGGCACCTACTTCACACCTAACCTTTATGGAAAGGGGAAAGAGTTCATTTGTCTGAGGTAGTTCGTAAGTGTGCCAAGTTGTTCTATCAGAACATCTACAGCTCTCCATGCCATTTTTCCTGGGCACAGCAACAAGAAAGTTATAACCATCCTTTTCACAGTTGTCTAAGAAAGGTTGAAACCATCGTTTCCACAAATATCATGCCTCTTTAAAACTGTGGCCTGTTTAAACCTAGCCACTGTTGTTTACTTCTTTCTTTTCCTTTCCACTATAATTATTTTTTTAATTTGTTATTTAGTTACAAAATAGACAAGTGAAACAAGATAGCAAGCCTTCCAGGAAAGGGGATTGCTCAGTGTTGGGATGACTCTTGAAAGGGCCCTGCTCCTACTGGATGCCAGTGTCATATCCACTTGAGAAATTGTGAGTTCACACTTCCAACATAAACATTTTCTCAAATATGACAACTATGCTAAAGGTTTAGTAATATGCACATTAATATGATTTGATGACTACTCGGATTTATTTGCTCAGTCTACGAAAGTTGGGTGCCCATCTGCCTCTATCTTAAGGACCATCTCCTCCCATGTACCAATTACATCCTTCCAGCCAGTGATGTAGATATAGATTTTTTTATGGGGTGGGTTCAGTGACTAAGGGCTTCCCAGCTGTTCCATCCCATGCATTATTTCAAGTAAGCCAGACATGTTATGGGAGGGGTTTGAACCAGAGGACCCCTCCCTTACCTACGCCCCTGCTTCCGGCTGCCATCTACTGGCTGTTTCTCTGTTTATGGTGCCCCCCCCCGGCCCCGAATTACCAGAGCTTGAGCCTTTCCCAGTGTAAGTCCACTTGATGGAATGGGCTCTCCAAGGATGTGAAGGAGGCACCAACACTAGAAATCTTCAAGACGTGCCACAAGGACATTTTATTTGCCAGAACTTTAAATGGAGTAAAAAAAACTGCAGGCATTTCTTTTCGGGGGAAGGGGGTATCAGGGTTTTTATTTTATTAGTTTTAAACTGCACACTTCTTGTAATTCATTGATATTCTTCCTTTTTCCCAATGGGAACTCAACGCAGTTTAGATCATTCTCCTTTCATCTTTTTTTCCTCACAACAACCCTATGAGGAAGGTTAGACTGAATGTGTACAAGTGGCTCAAGGTCACCCTGCAAGCTTTGATAGCAAAGAAGAAATTTGAACTTGGGTCCCCCAGATTTTAGTCCAACACTCTATACCACTGTGACATGTTTTGGCTGCCACAAAATATTGGATAAACATTGGACTGGATAAACAGAAATATTGGATACACTTATTTTAATTAATAAAGAAACTGTTAAATTTGTTGGACTTCTGAATACTCATCCACTCAAAAAAATTTTTATGGCAGGTCATTTTAAAAAATAAACTAATTATACGGATTTTTCAACAAACTAAAATGTTATATCCACTATCATACAATAACTAGATTGACTGTGGGAATTTCAGGTTCAGCTCCTAAATATAAAGTTTCTGTTTCAATGAGACACATCAGACTGGATGTTTGGCATTTGACACATCAGACTGGATGTTTGGCATTTGAACTTGAGCAAGGGTGTGACACAAATTAACAATGGGGTGGTGGATTCTATCCCATCCTACCGAGCAAATTTTATTAAAATATTTATACTTCACTTTCTTTGGCTCAAGTTTGAAGCCCTCCTCTAAAATCTAAAAATCCTTCCTCCAATTTAAATGGCTGGAAGGCTACTTGGAAGATGGTTGGATCCATCCCTCGTGTATTCATAAGGACTATGAAATTATAAAAATATGTTAATCTGTTCAGAGAAACAGGGAGACAGACAAATTTCTGTCTGACGTTACAACTGCTTAAAAACTGACATCAAAATACCACCTATCATTAAAAGTCACAATTTATAATGCTAGTGTTTCATAACTTAACACAAGTTTTGTCAACTAGTGTATGAATGGCTGAAGAGAAGAGTGGAGCACAGCACCTGCTAACAAGTAAACTAAACTGAATCAAGCCACTATCAATACTACATTATTGTTCCAGGCTAGCAATCAAAGTTATTCTTAGCATGACTTCTATTGTTATAGAATGCACCACAGAAATTGCCAAAGAAATCCAGAGAGAAACAAATAACCACCTTTCATGTGACTAACTTCCTCTTGGATTAATAAAATCTATCTGGGACACAGGTAGACATAAAAAAAAAACCAGACAGTAGGGGCATTTTTTAAGAAAAGAGGAAAATTACAAAGGCTTGCTGTAAACCATTCTCTCCACATTTATATTTCAGCATAATACACTGGATTCACCTTGCAGACAGACACTTACTTAATAAATAGGCAATTGAGTCACAGATTTAGGTATTTGGAGTCTTATAGGTGGAGCCACTGAAAAACATATATTTGAGATATGAAATTTCTCTCTTGTGGCAATTAATTTGTGATGGTTCAATCACATATGTGAGACACTACAGTCGACCGGTGAAGTAGCCTTGATATTTCTATAAAATATGACTCCAGAATTGCATCAATAGTCTCTCACAGTACAAACATGCAAAAATACATAATAACCTTCCTGGCTTGAAGTTTTAGGTGATATGTCAAAGTCCACCAAGAAATGGAGGTTGCAGCCTTCTACGATTGTTCAAGAACACTGTATGCAGTAGTACTATGTAGACAGAGATCCTTCTCTCCCTCTCCAGAGAATACGTCTAATTTTAGACCCAGAAATGATTTCAAAAAATTCAGTGAAGTTTACTTGTAAGCAGTGTGCAGGATGGATTTGCCAAGACTGCTAAGTCATACTGAAACTTTTCCCAAATAGCACTGTACAATATTTCCTTTACTGTCATTTTGTTTTCACATGTTGCTGTTGGGACTCTTTTCAGTTCACCAATTTTGGGGGTCAATACTTTCAACCAGTTTCTTTTACAGCATTTGTTCATCATTTCTAAACAACTCTCACACAAATACACACACACACACACACACACACAAGGTATCCATTTTATTGATAACAATTCTAACAAATTCCGTTAAGAATGTACTGGGGGGAGGGAGGCGGGGGTAGTTTTGTCCTGAATAAGGAGAACCCATGTCAAAAATAGGGATATTTGAACTAAGACTGTGATTTTGAAATGGGGTAACATCTGTGTTTTCAAAATGCCTGACTACAGATACATTTTTAGTATCTTTCAGCTTCTGTTCCTACATATTTCCTCAAACCAGTAAAGGCTAGTTTTCATCACTTCAAAAAAATACTGTAAGATGGCAAAGGAGCCATTCGTCTGGTTCGGCATTACTCTCATATTTATCCTCACTCCCCACACCAATTTGAGAATGATTAGTTTGATTTATCAGCCAAACAAAACACAGTACACCACTAAATTACTGAGGCAGATAACTGACTTGTGTCTCAGTCAAAAGGAGACAAAGAGGAATGGTGACCACATGACACATTCTTTACTCTAAGCATTCTTGTTTTTAGTCAAGCTATATTAGCTCAAATTCAAATGCAGAGATATTTTTTGTAAGTGCTGAAATGCAACCGCATTTCCTGCAACTAACAGGAACACAAATGCTTTTTAGCAGCTCTCCTTTAACAGATTATTTTCACCAGCCCACCCTACACCTTATTCAAATTACTTGGTTCTGTTTCTTTATAAACTAACACATTTATAAAAAATGTATACTAATGTATTCCCGCATGTGGAATTCCCTAAGACTTTCTCATACGTTTGCTAACATGCCTATTTGTTTTTTAATGTGCGCATTAGTCTTCATTAAATATGAAATCATGTTCCTGAATCATGGGCATATTAGAAAAGCTCCAAGCCCCCTCCAAATCATTTTAAATATTTCATAGTTTGTTAAGAGATGAAACAAGAGATCACTAACACAGCAAAGACTGTAGACATCGTCTATCATGAATCCAAAGATGTAGGGAAAAGGTCATGCACGAGCTCACTGGCAGCAAACCCAGCATCCATCATAAAACAGGGAGAAAAGGAGGGGAAACTGGTTTTTTTTTCCTTTCCAAGATTATCCTTCGATTGGAAAGACACCATTGTTACCACTGCCTCTCCCCCCTTATCCTATCCATAAATATTTCCTCAAACTAAAGGTAGTGGCATTTAAAACAGAACAAGGCGAAACCAAACAAACAAAAAAGGATTGAGGATTTAGGTTTGCAGTAAAAAGTGTAAAGCAAACTCATAGGCAGCAGTTGGGGGTAGAGAATCAATACAAAGTCAAAACATGCAAATAATGTATTGTGCAATAATAGCACAGCTACTTGTCCAACTGTACTTCCCATATTATGAACTCTACATCTAAAGAACAGAATGAAATTAAAACATAAGCATTTGATCTGGAAATTGCATGCGATGAACCGCAAGTGGCTCTAAGACGGCAATGCTAAGCACACTCAAGGATCAAGTGAAATTATATGTAATATTTGCAACATCTTTTATTCTACCTCTCCAACACAACCTTTTCAATAGGAAGAACAAGTGACTATTAGAGTACTTTGTAGATTGAAAAGTGGTACCACAAAGTATTACAAACAACAACAAATGAATGTAACAAACAAAACATGCAGGAGCATCAATTAAAAATACATGTCCAATCTAAAAAAACACTGACAGTTTTAGTTATACTACTGTTTTGGAAAGGGAAATGCTGCTACTGAACATGTTTTTCCCTGTTTTCATGAGTTTGTTCTGATGAACAAGTTTTTCCCTATTCCCCCTGCCCCCTGCCCCTTCCCCTCCTTTTTGCCCCATATGGGTCCCTTATTCCATCAGGACCCATCATATATATATATTTCTGGGGAGGGTTTAAGCAAGGGTTTCGTGGAATGCTGTGTTAGGTATTAACTGTTGTTTTAATTGTATTTATGGTAATTAATTTTGTGATGATTTTATGTATGATATTTTATGCTGTTCACCGCCCTGAGCCCTTCGGGGATAGGGCGGTATATTAAATTAAACAAATAATAATAATTTAAAAATGAGATGAAATGTCTTGTGAATTTTTGTTCGATCACATTCCGAACTGGGTTTTTTGTTATTATTAAGCCCATGGATGTGGATAAACTCATATATGTTTCCCCCCAAAAAATCATTGAATAACAAATTGCAAGGGGGGTGGGGGAATCAAGCAGACTCTTCCCAGTTGTACATAGTCACATTAACTGATACTAAATGCATCCATTTAATGTGGCTGCATTTGACAAGATCTTGGAAACAAAGCAACCAGTGGTTTTTTAGCTGAAGCAGGCATGAAAAGTATTACTTCAATTTTGAAATGCCTAATTAGTTTTCAGCCAAATCCAAAGTGCTAATGTAGATCTATAAAGGTCTAAGAAACGCCTAAGAATACATTAAAGGCTACCTACATTATCCCCATATACTTAGGTAAACTATAGAGTTCAGCTGCTGCTAGTACAATGGTTGTTTACACAGGAAAGGTCTTTTCAGTAGGGGCAGTTCACTGTAAATTCCCTCTTCACCAGAAGCTTCGCACCCTTAGTTTGAAAGGGGTGGGTGGGTTAGTTGCAGATAGCTTTGGAGGTTAATAATATTCCATTAGCTAAGCTTGCTGCTGGTTTTTTCTTCTTGTTGTGGTTTGTCAGTTCTGTCCTCTAGTTTGTTTGAGTTGTTGCTGTTATAAGTTATCTAACAACAAACAGCTGCAATGAAATTATGGTGCTTATCTCACACATCAGTTACAAAATAGGTAACACCGAGCCTCTGTTTCATCAATGAGTTCACAAAACGTTTCATTACCAATCCAAACTATGTCGAATGAAATACCAACCCTCCTTTTGAAGTCTGACAGAGCTATTTCCATTCAGACTGTTTCTTTAGCATTATCTAGTTCACATAATAACTTCGTAATATTTTTTCCAATTCCAAATACTAGGTACTCCCAAGAGAAACCCTATCACAAACACTCAATGGATTCATCTACACATGGAGTGTTGATTCACAAAGATTTATTCTCCTGAAGATGTACTTACAGAACAACGTACTATGAATAAAGCAACGTTTGATTCACATCCAGTGGAAAGAAAGTTCAACTGGTTTCTTACATAAATTTTAACCACACTGGAATGAGGTCATTTCCTTATGTAGAAACATAAAAAATCAACACTAACCTTAGACTAACATTGATGAAATGCATGTCATGGAGAAACTGTATGTCATATTATACTGCAGGTTGTTGAGAGAATTCTACCAGCAAGAAAGCATACAACTATATGCTTTACTACTTCTGTACAGAACATTCTGCACAAAGTCAGATATCTTCTCCTAGTCATGATAAAAGGCATTGAAGCTGACAATTCGACAAGTACTATCGCATTAATAGAATTTTATCAACAGAATTTTATTTGAAATTCAAACCAGTTTTTTGCATTCCAGTATTTTCTTTAACAGCATATGGCAGACCAAACCTTATTTCAGCCATTGTCCAAAGCCAAGAGTCCCTTCACCATATCTAAACAATCCATACCGACTTGTAAAATTATGAACAATAAGATTAGTTTACACTGAACCCAAGAGGTCACACACACATTTCTGCCACAGTACATTCTGCCTTGGAGTAATGCTATCATTGGGCCTGTGAAACATGCGCTTTAGCAAGAAAACCCATCACATCAGCCACAAATTTCCACCTCATGTTTGCAGACTGTCAGGCAGCCAACAAAACCAGTAGCCCTACGATGTAGCCCTTTGCCCCATGACTGGTGAGCAACATACAATTTGGCAGTTAATGAGTAGGGTTGCCAGCTCTGGCTTGGAGATTTGGGGAGGGCAGGGTTGGGGGGGGGGAAGTGACTTCATGTGGCTGTAATACCACTGACTCACATTTTCTCCAAAGAACTGATCTCTGTAACCTGGAGACAAGTTATAAACAATGATGACCTGGGATCAGTCAATGGGCACTAGTGCACATTCAATCCACTTTCACAATAGTGCACATTCAATCCACTTTCACAATTGTTTTCCAGTGGATTTTGCCATTTCGCACAGTAAAATCCAGCTGCAAAGTGGATTGAAAGTGGATTGAAAGTGCATTATTCTGCCCGTCCGAAAGTGCTCAATGGCAAATTTTAATCTGCTTTGAGAAGAGCTTCTTATTGATGGGAGTGGGGGAGTGGGTAGGAAAAGCCACTTATATGGTTGCAAACCCAATAAATGCTGCTGAAACTATACCTACTTACTTAATCAATACACTGGCCCTTTAAAAGTCATTAAAATATTACATTACACAACATGGTAACAGCAACACTACAGCAGGGCCAAAAGGAAAACTTTCTCTCGAAGGCGGAAAAAATATAAGCGAAAAGAGTGATACCTAACCACCCTTCATGAGACAGAATACTGTAATTAGATAACATCAGGAGGACACACCACTAAATAAATACAACTATGTAAAATGAAAGCATGAAATTGAATTGACATTAATGTGCTTTACATGTAAATTACTTTCTTGGATATATAATGAAGCTTTTGGTACATGTGAAATTGACATTCAGCTCCGTAACACTAAAACGACAGAGAGAGAAAATAGACTAACAACACTGCCCAGCTCTCAGAAACAACAGAACAGTTTTCATATTTACATTACCTTCTAACCTAGTCATCAGTTGCTGGTCTGTCACTCGAGTGTTTTTCTTTACCAGTAAACCTCTTTACTAGTGCCTCTGCAGATGCACACAATTTTAAAAGAACTGCTCATATGTTTTTAAACAGAACTATGCAAAGCCTGACTGCTCACTTTGCATTTCTAGTAAGTTACGTATCTGAGAAAGCAAGAGAATTTTTTTAAAAAAATGTGAAAGGATTAGTATATATACACTGTATATTTTCTAAATACAACTCACTTCCAATTATGGCCAAAAAGAATTTAGTCTGAGTGGGACTGCTGTGTAAACTATCCCACTGGGCACTTGCTTGGTCCACCTAAACATATTTGGAAAGGAAAACAAGTTTTTGTTTTTTGTTGTCTTTAACAAGAAAACTTCCATTTAAAGAATTACATCATATTTTTAGAACAGGAGGATTTCTGGTTAAGAAGATGGCAGCAGTGGCTGGTATTCCCAACTAGGTGGTAGTGCTTCAAACTCCACCCATCTGAACTTTGGAAAGTTCACCTAATTAAGAGGGGATTTTTAAAGATTATTTCATCCATATAATTTGATTCCAAAACGACGTCACCTTTAGCAACTATGAGACAACACGGGGTATGGGGGGTGGGGGGCAGGTAAGGCAATTAGGTGAAGGAAATTAAGGAAGATGGTCACTGTAAGAGGTAAACATTTTTAACTTACTGCCAATTCAATTTATATCCATATGATGCCAATAATTCATAGGCGTGGAGCCAGAGCAAATTTTTCACTACCAGAAAGGGTGGGTCATTTCCAACAATTCCTTCTTCCTGCTGTATATCCCCAAATTCAGGGAGATTAGTGGGATGCAGTAGGAGGGAGAAATGTTCTGTCCCACCAATAAAAGTGCTTTGCATAACAGGAAAATTTAGAGTGGATTCAATCCACAGCTTCATGATGCAATTGTAAACATTCCTGTTGGATATGACAAAATTACTGATTTCCATTCATTTCCCTGGAAAAAATATATGGCAACCTAGCAAGGAAAGCCACCCACAAACCTCAAATAAAATTGTTGCTATTGCTGGTAAATAAACTATGTCTGAAACCATACCATGTGTCTGAGGCAGTTTTAAACATTTAGATAATTTCAGAAGCCATTCCAGATTCACATTTGCACAGTAAAATTATGTGTTTCAGTCAATGAATACGTATAGGAATAGGTTCTGTGAGTCAACTGTCATTCTGGATATCACTCTGAGGAGTCCTGCATGGAGCAGGAGATGGGAGATATCTCACATTCGGCCCCTGGAGTGCTTCTGCATCTTCAAATCATTTGCACTGCTAGGTCACCTGCTTAGAGTTAGTATAACTGATTCCAGACAATTTCCATACCCAACAGATGATCTCCACTGCCTAAGCTGTGATGGCATTTTCTGATCTCACAAAGCATGTGAGTTCACCGGGCTGCTGTTCATGGGGAGTAGACTTAACCCCCTTGGGCCATTCAAAACATAAAATGCAATACACAAGTTTTAGTTCTTCCGCCAGCACATGGTTCTCTGTTTGGAAAAAGCATGAATATGAATGCACGTCATACACATGAACTCTCCTCAACCAATCACTGTAGTACTTGTATGTATAGCTTCTATAAAGACCTTACAACAACCACTGCAACAATATAGGATTAAATAAATGTCTCCGTGCCACATCTGCTGCCTCTTGTTATTGAACAAGTATATTACAAATGCTCTTATTTACACACGCTTCTGATATTACCGTATTTAATCACAGCCAGCTGGAGCTTACAGAAACTCTTTACAAAACCTAATCACACTGTCAAACTCGAAGCAAGTTCTGAAGAGATATTCACTGGTGCTTTTCCACAAGTTGAGTTTTCATGACAGAAACAAAAAAGCAAAAATCAATTAGGAAAGTGGCCTATTCAGCTGTAAAAGCCACAATAGATTTAAATGCCTTTGAAGTAAGATGCTGTATACTGCCCATCTCTTTTTTGGAAGTTCTAGTGTGGCAAAGTGAGACGATAATACATATTATCAGTACAAAGTTCGTATGGTTCAGTTTTATTTACACTGAGACCTGAAATGAACCCAGGTACTCTTTGTCGACAAGTGCCCTTATCTGGCTTTCATGCAAATTTAGACACATTTCTCCTCAGAGCTACTCCTGAAATTCTTTGAATTAAGGAGTATCATATCTCCTGCTGACTTCCCCGTTGATAACTAATGTACAGGAAGAGAACTTACCCTGATTCTTTTGAACATTAAAAAGCGTTGCTGCTTTTTAAGTATGTGCCATGCATATATTATTGCACATTATAAATATTAATAGTGTTTTTTTGTTGCAACAAGATCTTTAACCCCCCCCCCCTTACATCCAGGCCTGATTTAGCACAAATGTACATATGCCTGGTTTCTTCAGAGAGCCAAGCCATTTTGTTTATTTTGCAAGAAACCACCTCTGTGGCTGGCATACCAGGACAAAGTAGTCCCAAAGCAAAACTTCAGATCCTCATGAATGAAGCACATTGAAACAACCATCTGAGAGTACAACCAATCAACTCCAGTGTATTTACAAAAGGTTCTGCTCTTGACAGCAAGAGATACATTTCAACCTGTGAATGTACAAATGTCTATGAGAAATAAGTTTGTGTAGCTTGGCTTCCAAAGGAAATCATTTCAATCCTTTGTATTCCACATCAATCACTGGCATCATGCCAGAAACAGATATAAATACAAACACTTTACTACAATCAAGAGTATATCCATTATTATCCATATATTAGAATAAAAGGTTTCCTTTCTGACCAACTACAAAAGATATTTGGGGTGGGGAACTATAATTTATTGGTCTTAAGAAGACTCCAAATACATAACAATGTTGATCCCAAAAAATGCATTTCTGTTTATTTGCACATATTTGCCTCCACTTTGACAAAATGAGCTCCAGCAAGACTTTTGAGCTCCGGTCTGGCTGCTATCCAAGGTGCAGATGGCTTGAAATGCAGCCTGAAATCAGTCTGCAGTTGATGAAATACTCCTTACACCTGACCCCTACTTCACACTAGGCACAGACCACAAGCTGAACACAACCAGTCAGAGAAGCTTCATCAGACATCTTGGTTACATGGAACTCTTTCCTCAAGGCATTCAGGACCAGATGGCCAAAAGTGGGGAGACTGCAGTAAACTGAGAAAGGAACACTGAGAAGAATAGAAGAGAAAGGCAGCAAGAAGGGGGACAGGAGGAGAAGGCAAAGGCAGTTTTCATCGATTCGCATAAAAGGGCATGTTAAAGAAATGTAGAAAGGCAGCTCACGCTTTCAAACACTTCTCCCAGAAAAGGCCCACTTTAAAAACATCTAACAATACACATAATTTCCCAGCTCTTTTCCTCATAAGGAAAATAATTTGCCAACATTGAAATGCAAGGCGGTTTAAAGCTCTTTTTTTTCTTTCAGGTACTTCATTTGTTCAGTCTACCGTCTTAATGTCCAAATATGTTGTTTTAGTATGCACAGTTTCATATATGCACGCACATACATGTTGGAGAAATGCTACTCTTCCTGTTATGCTTTATTCTCATGACACAAAAGTGCATATAATCTGGACGCTAGCTTTGCTGTTTATATTGCACGTCTCCTTTTTCTAACGTTATGTTAGCCAATCAGAATGCTAAAAAAGCATGTGACTTTAAACCACATTCAAAATATTCCAAAAGCAAACAACGGGCTATAGCTGAAAACACAGCATAAGCAATCTGAACACAAATGTAGATACTGTTCCTCAAACAAAGTCAGATATCAAATACTAAACCCATATATCAAATGCTAAACCAAATGCTAAATAGATAATTATGACCTTAGGGGCAGGGGGTGGGGCATTGATTTAACACACTGCTGAGAACTACCAAAAGGTGGGGAAAACCCCAGAAGGGATTGAACTTTAAGAACCTGCTGGCAGCAAATGTATAATGTTTTTATGAAATAATCTCCAATACATGCATTTCAAAACCCCAGATCTTAGGCATTCACTAAATAAAACAGACATCTCTTTATTCCTATATTTAACAATGGTTACCATTACAACTAAAAATCTCAATCGCAATTCATAATCCTTTAGGTTGACTAATCATGACATATATATGCCATCCATCCATCCATCCATCCATCCACCCACCCATCCACCCACCTATCTACCTACCTACCTACCTGCCTGCCTACCTACACAAGTTCCAACAATGCATTAAATCATATTGTGATAAATGCATATCCATTTTAAATATGGCTTGACAGTCTAAAGTCATACATTAGATCTTATATCAGCAACAAAATGTGTTTAGATGGACTCAAATTTATAATATGCCTTGGATAAATACATCGTGTTCCAAAGACTTTGGCCACAAGGTTAATGTAATTCAGTTTAAATTAGTATAGCTAGAGAGTTTCACAACAAAAAGACAAAAAATTACAGTACACTTTCATTAGCTTGAAATTAATATACGTGAAATAGAGACCTGATTTGAAAAATATGTGAGCATTACACCAAATTGGCTTGAGTTGTTCAAAGCATGACATTTTAGTTCCATTTCTAGATCAGACAAGTACTAAAATCAAACTGCATGAATTTCAGATTGGATAAAATGTCTAGGACTTCTAATTGTCAATGGGTTATTAAATAGGTCAAACATGTAAAAATGGCCAAATAGTCATCTTGTAACTTAAATCCTGAAGCAGAAGTATCATCCTAGAACTGTACTTTACAAACAATATCGCTAAGACACGTTAAGGTGTGCGAACAAAGACAAACCCTGGAAGAAAGCGTTAAGGGCATATTGAAAAAGCCAAACTGTATTTTAAATGCTCCAAGCGCTGCACATTAATACCTGTAATAACACAAATGTGATTTCTAATAACAACAGTACCGCTATTGTGTATTGATTTTCAAATGAGAGTTCACATTGGTACACATTCTGATTGCATCATTTTGATGAGTTCCCAGATATTAAAACTGTGATCTATGGCTGAAATCATTAGGTAATATATTATTGCTATGAGTGGAATAATAAATTACCATCTTTCCACCATGGTATTATCTGGTTACCAAAACACTCACTTGGCAGAAATGATGACTCTTAACTGCCGTCTTTAAAAAGTCCCAGAAGCTTATGCATAGCTTCAAGGTAACAAAATCCACATGCTGTCTGTCTGCACTGCTTTAAACTCTTCAGAACTATAGAGCAGAAATATATATATATAAGTATGCTAATTTTATTACACGTGCAGTGTTACAGGGCAGTACATTCTCTTTCTTCTTATGGGTGTCCACTAACATATATGAGGCATGACTGAGTGTCCTACGCATAGATTTCTGTACTATTAGTTTGTAACAAGGCCTATATTTCTTTATTAACATATTGTCTAATTAAATCCCATCAGACAGAAACAAAAGGTCACCCATAAAATATTAATCTGCAGTGTTTGTCCTTTCAAAGGACACTATTTGTGTATGGGAAGGGGTATAATTACAAACATCCTGTCCACCTTTTTAAAAAAAATATAAATTCAGTGAAGATGGCAGGGTTCTTGGGGGAAAAAGATACACCTAATGTCGTCGTCCCCCCTTGCAAAGGATAGTTGTCTTTTTTTTTTACTCAGCCACAAGGTCAGGTTTCCCCAAAACCATATTTTGTACGGTGGAAATGTGGAGTTTCAGAACAGAGAGGCCAGCTTCACTTAAACTGCATGAGTAAAAGCCATGGAATGCCCAGTGTGTCTCATCAAGTACTTGAGGCTATTGTTCTTTCCCCCTAGAAAATCCCCATAAATTGCTTCATGTCCTTGGCTTGCCAGGTTTTGAGGAATGCCATGTGTCTCATCCCCACACCCCTAAACAGTTAAAGCTATAGGCAATATAGCAGTCAAGATAGCTACAGGCTGCTGCTGCTGAACCAGCAGCAGTGGCAATATACCCTAAATCGCCACTGAGGTAAAATGCAATTTGAATCGACCTTGAGCAGGAAAAAAAATAGTAAAAACAATTGTTCAAAAGGCTTACAGGATTTTACAGAGCACAAAGAACGTCGGCACACTGCAGTACACCTAACTGATCAGTGGTCCCCAGGTATCAATGGAAAGACTACCATTTGCACAGGGAGAGTCTGCTGTTTCTCCCCCAAGCCCCCCTCCCGACAAATCTTCTTGCAGTTAACAACTACTTCACTTATATTAAGAGAAAGCTGATGATGTAACAAGTACAGAAAACTATTGCCCAAACTAAAGAAAGTAAACTTGGCTGCAGAGCTGTGACCATTTCACCACACCCGTAACCCGAAGCACCAATCATTTAGACAGTCAAACAGAAATTGTGCCCTGTGGGTTTCAGTGGGCTCGTCAACTTTGTTTTCCCTGTAAGGAATACTCACACATTGAATTTCAAACATCAAACTTTAGAAAGGCATTTGTCATTTTAAAAGTTCATCAGTAATGCATGTCTTTTGAGGGAATGAAGGAAACAGTGGAACAGGACTGGGAAGAAATGTAAAATGTATTAGTTGTCTCATTTTTGGCACCCTGCGCTGTAGACTTATTAGCAGACAAAGGCTGGAATTGCCAATTGCATTTCATAAAACGCATATACATGGAAAGAAGAAACAAAAGGCTACCTGCCCAATGCATTTCCCCCCAAAAGCAGCAAGCTGCCGCTTCCAGACATGTTAGATGCAACAGTGTCCAACTGTGTAATTATTTTGTAAGACTACTTAACAAAATATGAAAAGCAGCAGCAGCAGTACAAGAACTCCCCAAGACTGGGTCGGGGCATCTGAGTGCCCTCCTTTGACCCTGGTGGCTTTCACACAGGCATCACCAGACTCAGGTGCGGAGCGCCCACAGCCTCTCTTCTGGGGGCAAAGTGCTGAACAGAAGTGTACACCAGAGTCCCTGAACCTGCCATTCACATGCCCCTGACACTATCCAGGCGGGCTGCCCTCCAGCAAAATAACTAATAGCCTACCCAGGCACGAATGTTTAATATATATACATATTTTTAAACCTCAAGTCACACAGATCCACCCTTTCAGTCCCCCCCGCCCCCCGCCCAAAAGCTCGACTCAATATAAAACTGTCCTTTCCATTGTTGGCATTAAAACACAGGCACGGGTTTTTTTTAAAAAAAAAAAATCCCCTGCCCTTGTCCGTTCCTTTCCTTGTCTCCCCCTTGCTCTTCCCTTCTGGTTGTTTTGTGTGCTTTTCATTGACTCCTTTCACGATGCCCAGTTCCAGGCAGAGAGAAAAGAGGGGCGAGAAAGCGAGCCTGCAATTTACGCCAATCAACTATCCATCATCCGCTAAGTGCCTAATGGGCTCATATCGACAGCGCCGGCCGGCCCCACATACCTTGGTTTGCAGATAATGAGGGTAGTAATAAGTGTACTGAGGGTACATTGGTTGCTGTTCCAGGCGTTTGCCCATGTAGCTGGAATCTGGTCTCCGATGCAGGGAACTCGGTGGCAGGGCTGTACTTGCCCCAGGCCTTTCTCTCCTCTCAAGCCACTGTTCCTGACAGGACCGAGGAAGCTTCGCTCGGCTCCAGACTTCCTTGCCTTCCGCACCGCTCGCTGCGCCCCCCAAAAGAAAGCCAGAAAGGGGGGTGGGTGGGGGGAATGCACGCAGCAGATCCAAGCAAGCAAATGCAAGAAAAAAAATCAAAATAGAGGAGCAGGAGGAGGGGGGACTATTGTTTTGCTCTTCTCCCCAGCGTTGCCCCCCACCCCGGTTTAGTAATGTCAACTGCCAATGTCTGTCAAGGGGGGGGGGGGCTGTTGGGGGTGGGGTGGAAGTCTTGTTGGAGAAATCGGGCAGACCGGGAAACTCCAGATCTCTGCGGCTCGGCTTTCTCTCGCGCGCGCGCTCTCTTCGCACGGAATTCCTCGCCCTCCGCCGCCGCCCCCTCCTCCCCCCCCCCCCAATTAAAAAATAATTAAAAATAAAACAAAATTAAAAAAATAAAAATAAAAAAAGGGTTTGGCTCGCAACAGCCCAGTTGCTGGTGCCTCCCTTACGGAGTGGCACGGCGCTCGGGGCTCGTCTTGTCTTTCATTCAAACCCCCTCCTTCGCAGCCGGTGGGTGGAACTACCCAGCCGGCCTCTCCCTGGAGAAGCAGACGCAGTCCAGAAGGCTGCAGTGTTTCCTCCAAGAAGCACTCGGCGAGCTCCAGCCCCGGCGCTGCAAGCAAAGCCCCGCTTCCCTCTGCTGGCTAGCGCGGAATGCAAAGCCCTGCTCGCCACCAGCAGCGCGCCTGCCGCCGCCGCCGCCGCCGCTCCCTCGCGTGGGGGGGGGGGGGGGGGGCTGGCGCTGCCGCCTCTTTGCTGGCACTTCCCGAAGTTGCACCCCGAAAACGCAGCACCACCGGCAGCGGCCGGACCGGAAAGTCTCCTCTCCGGTGAGCGAAGGGGCAAGCGGTCTGTCCCTTTAATCATATTTCCCCCTCTCCCCACCCACCCCCTGGCCAAAAGGCGCCGAAATGCCTCACGAGCCTGATGGGAGAGACCAGCGAGAGTTCCCCCTCAGGAGGACCTGATCAAATCAGCAGCACCACACTCTTCCTCGGAGTCGACGAGGGGGCGAGGTCGCTTTAATTTATTTATTTATTAAAAAAAAAAACAAGCAACACAATATCACAATATTAAGAACATATCGACAGCTAGCAAGAGAGGAGCTATCCAGAGAGAAGACCCGACGCTGGAAAAGAACTCCAAAGGAAGACAGCCTGGGAGGGATCATTTCATGGATCTCGGTTGTAAATGACATTAGGGGAATTTGAAATACTGTATCTTGTGAACTTCAGACAGGGCATCACTCTTGCCCAACATCTGCAGATAATCTGGGGAACAGGGAATGCCGCTGATTTAAATGTGATCATATCCATTTGTGGGATTTACAATCCCCATACAGCTTTCATAAAGCCACTGAGATTTTCCTTCACAGGTATACTTGCACAGGACTGTCAGCTTGGATGTCCCCTGTCATGTCTTCGCTTAGGGAAATTTCCTCAGGAATTGCTGCTGAACCAATTTATGATCCAAGCATTATCCTCTGTGATCAACCAGACTCAAAGGCTCATTCCGCACATGCAGAATAATGCACTTTCAAACTGCTTTTAATGCACTTGGAAGCTGTGCAGAATGGCAAAATCCACTTGCAAACAGTTGTGAAAGTGGTTTGAAAACGCATTATTTTGCGTGTGCGGAAGGGGCCAAAGAGTGTGTGATGGTTCCCATATTACTTTTGCCAACAAATGGACAGGCTTTTCCTAGGTCAGACAAAAAGTCTATATAGCTCATGAATTTTCAAATGCAGGCTTGCCGATATTCTCAAGTGTAACTTCCATGCCAGCCCTAAACAAAAATAGCCCCCCTTATCTTCAACAACAGTTGTTCCCAAGTAAATGCTCAGACCAGAATTGGCAAAAAACATTTATATTATTATATTATGTGGTGTTATAGCTTCCACCCCATTTGGGGACATCAGAAATAAGGATTATAGTGTACTCCTAAGCATCTTTACTAAAGACTAAATCTTATTGGAATTAAGTGGACATTTTTCTGAATAGCTGTGCCTACAGCGCTACATTCTTAACCCAGGTTCCAATTTATAACAAATCTAAAAGCTAATTCCACAGTACTGCTTTAGTGCATCCAAGAGACAGAAAGCAAGTTGGGTAGATGCGCATTGTAGATGCAGGTTCCTATTCATTCCTTTGGGGAAAAGAAAAGCACTGGATTTGAGTGTTTTGAGAGTCTTTTTGTTTTGTAACAACAGCAGTACCCTCCATCTTGACAAGTGTGCAGCCAAGCACCCACTGACAGCGATCCCATGGGAACCAAAGATATCAACGTGCGAAGAGTAATGCTCTGCATCCATACCAGCAAGAAAAGCCATTTCGCTGAGTTTCTTCTGATGTCGGATTGTAGCCACCTTCCCCTAATTGCACAGAAGTCCAGCTTATGTTGAAACTGATGGTAAGGAAGTTGCTGGTCTAGCCAGTTTTGGAGTGTAAGGGAGAGATGCCCAAAGTTACTTTTTAAAAGGTAATATCTGTACTTCTGCAGACATCCACCTGTCATTCAATTAAGTACTTCTGTAAGCTCAAAAAGCAACTTTAAGCGTATCTAAAACTTTAGACACATGGGAAGTTATTTATCCTGGTAGTATCCATTACATAACTAGGGCAACATGTCTAATATAAATAAATGCTACTATTTGAATGCCACACAGGTTTAACCAGAAGCCATAAGAAATGAACATGTGTTCTACCACCAGCAATAACAGCTTTCAATACCACTCTTCACATCCCTGAAAAGCCTATTGTCTGTACACAGACTCCTTTACACTGTCGTTCAGTTCACAGAGCTATCTTCAGCTTTGGCAGTGATGTATCTATTTTTTTAATTAAGCAACTCTGCATTAGTTTATTTTGCTGTTAAAAAATTTAAATCACACACACTATTCTAATCGGACTGTTGTCAGCTGCTACATTATCAAGCAAATCATTTCAGGAGGCAACCCCCCCCCCCCACACACACACACACACACACACACTTTTTTCCCCAAAAAGGGGACACTTCTCAAGGCTGGGTAGGACTAAAATTAGACCTGCCAGCTGTATTTTGGTTTGTGGGCACATGTGTGCACGTGATGTGGGCATGCAAACATCACAGTCGGCTTCACATTGTCAATCTGCTGTTTATGGTATGCAAGGATATTTTGTTTGTTTGTTGTATCCCTCTACTACGGGCACTTAAAAGAAAAAAGCAGGCAAAGAATACTTAGCCCAAATGAAAATAGTCACAGTTACGTGATGAAATAGCATGAATGTTTAAAACCTTAAAATCCATCAGATATCATTTAAGTAAGAATTTGGCACTCTGACCCTGCAAATATGCCTTGGAAATAACTGCTGCTGAAATCAACATGATTTAGGACTGAAATGCACAAATTTGCTCAGTGTCCTCCTTCAGGTCTGAATGGTCCTATGAAACCTAAACTTCTCACAGTAAATTTGCGGCTAGACCATGCACTAGACCTAGCTCTTAGACTTTGTTGTTTATTTTACAGATCACTGTCTTGATCGATTCATTCTCTGTAGACCATCAGTGTCATCCATAGCAGAATTACATCCTTCAAAGTTCAATGAAGTCACTAGCCTTAGCAAGGTGTAACTCTGCATGGGATGACATTTCACCTTTCTCACACTACAGATACACATCAGAGCCAGAATGGTACACACCTTCCTCTCACCTGGTTCCACTGGCTTCCATGAACAAATCAAACTGCAGTTTGAATCTTCACCAGTTTTCGGCAGTATGGCTGGAAAGATCCAGCATAATTGGGACTCAATAATATTTTTCTCCAATTTCACAAGTGCTTTGTAAATTTACAGCCCACTCCCAGTGTTCTCTAGCAGGTAAATAGTGGGATATTTATTCTATAGTTTAGCAATACTCTATTAATGTTAATGATATCAGAACTTCACTCTGCTTGTTCTCTTGAAGCTTATCTGCTTGATAAAAACACCCTTCCTTAGTTTCTGGTTGTTCCGTCCCACATCTCTCTTAAAGGAACCTTATCCTTACAGTCAGTCCTTTGGATGTACATCAGTGTGACCAGCATTCCTATCCGTGCTCAGCCACAAAGTCACTAAGGCTGCAGTTAAAACCACTTGTCTGGCTAAAAGCCCAATTGTTTAGAATGGGACTTATTTTTGTGTAAGTGTGCTTAGAATTGCTCCCTGACTCTCATCCTGACTCACTCAGGCCCCTTCTGCATGGGTCAGTAAACCTGGGCTGGGGAAGGGGGAAAACCTGTTTTGGGGAGGGGGGAGAGACTTTGAACAGATCCTGCCCCTAAAGCGAGGCTGCCCAGTGTTAAGTCCTCTGAAACAGGGGTTATTTTTACAATCGTGCTACCCATGATGCTCTTGTTTTAATGTGGGTTGCAGCAGCTCGTGAGCGAACAGCTGGCCAGGAAGCACTGTAATCGGGCTCACTTCCCTTTGTTTGTAGATGTCCCACCTCTCAGCTGCGTAGCCATGCAGGGTCAAAGGGATTTCTGCATGGCTGTGGGGGTCCATGCCTGCCTGTCCGCGTAGCTACACAGCAGAGGGTAGTAAGGACAGAACACCCCCCCCCCCACGTCTCCATGTGAAGGTGCGAAAGCAACCTGCATTGGTTCTGCAGGCTCCATTCGCTGCCTGCACAGAGGCATGGAAACGGAAAACAGGAGAGCTGGTTACTTTATCCCAACTGCAACCAGCTGTGCTGTGCAGAAGGGGTCAAAGTTGTGAGAACAGTGTGTGTGTGTGTGTGTGTTGAGGGGGGAGGGGGGACTGCATAGGTCCTTGGCTCCTAACAGGAAGGTCTAAATTAAAATGCTGTTTGTAAATAAAATACCTGTTGAAAAGCTTCTAAATAAATGCCCAGGTCCTTCTAGACTTTTAACACAACTGAAATAAAATGGAAAGGAAAAGGTGACTTTTAAAACAGTATGTTTAATTCTCATTAAGCAGATCTTCTGACTGAAATGTTGAAGAGTTACTATTATAGTAATACATAAGTTTACTCCCAATCATTTCGTGGTTGGGTTCACCATTTTGTGGTTGCACTCACCACCCTGCATCAGAATTCCAAAGGTACCTAAAGGTTTAAAAAGACTACGAATCCCCAGCCTAGAGAGTAGATCATATTCTAGGGTCCTACTGCCACAGTTCAAGACACCTGGCACCTGATACGTTATTGTGCTAATAGAACAAGACTATAAGAAAACCCACAAAGCACTTTTCCTGGAATTTTATAACAAACAATAAAAGCTATAGAAAACAATGTAATTATTTATAATCCACTTTTCTTTCTAGTGGGGACCAGGGACAGAGCAAGAGGGAAAAGCGCCCGGTGCACTGGAGCATCCTCCACCCCCGTCCTGCCCCCGCCATGCCCCCATAGGGGCACTGCCTGGGGCATTGCGCACCCCCTGTCCCCTTTGAGATACGCCTCTGGTGGGCACCCAAAGTGGCTTAAAACATCATTTAATGCCAACAAGTAACATCCTGTGAGGTAGGTTAAGATTGAGAGTGGGTGACTGGCTCAAGGTCACGTAGTGTTTTTCCACGGCACAGTTTTGTATCAAACCTAGGTCTCTCAGATCCTAGACTGGAATTCTGACCACTGCATTACACTGGCTCAGGATGTTATAGTGCCAGAAACTGCAATATCGTTATAATGGTCAGAGCACAAAAGGAGCAATCCTAATCTTATTGCAGTCTTCCTGTGTTTCTTCTAATGTTTTGATCATCTGGCAGCTCTAAATTGGGTAGAAAGGCAGCATGAAGATGTTTTAAAGAAATAAATAACTATTTGAAAATATATGTCCTTTTTTATTGAATGGGGCTTACTTCCAGGAATGTGTTCTTAGGATTACAGTCAAAGTCTTTCATGCAGCTGCATTCTGATTAGGTAGAACTGGCCCTTTAACATAGATGTGAAATCCTCCAGCTTGCAGAAAGTCAAATACAAAGCCATCAGCTATATATCTGGCTGCTGGAGATGCAGTGTGGAGGCAAATAAAGCCCACGGTAGATGGACAATAAATAGGTTTGGACAGTGTGGACATATATGTATGGCATCCTAGGGAAAACATGTCTTGCCTTAAAGCAGGCTATAACTCATTACTGTGTGGAGAGAAAAACACCTAAATGGGGAATGGGGGATAATGTCCTAGATATTTTACTGTTCAAGGGATTGAATTAATTTAATCTTCAAAATGATATAGCCCAGATCTTTTGTGTGACAACCTAATTTTCTCAAATAATAACTGAGTGCCAACTGTGTATTACTAATTCATTTCTCAGACCTTTTAGTAGAAGCAGTCTTGGTTCTGGAAGAAAAAGAAGTGACCAAGTGTGGTAGTTATAAACCTAAACACAGACACTGCAGGCTTTGAGGGATGTACCATCTCATCTACCTTAAAGCTTGAGCATGAGGATTATTGACCACTTAACAGGGAACTGATCAAGAATTGCACCATCTATTAAAATCTGTACACTACAGATTGTAGTCTTTACGAAGGAAGACCACTTGTCTTTCAAATGCTGGCAATATATTAAACTTTGAAAGAGAAAAGACAGCATGGTATAGCCTGATCTCATCAGATCTCAGAAGCTAAGCAGGATTTGTGCTTGGAAGAAGAAGAAGAAGAAGGAGGAGGAGGAGGAGGAGGAGGAGGAGGAGGAGTGGATTTATACCCCACCTTACTCTCCTGTAAGGTGACTCAAGGTGGCTTACAAGCTCCTTTCCCTTCCTCTCCCCACAACAGCCACCTTGTGAAGTAGGTAGGGCTGAGACTGTTCCGAAGAACTGTGACTAGCCCAAGGTCACCCAGCAGGAACATAGGAGTGCAGAAACACATCTGGTTCACCAGATAAGCCTCTGCCACTCAGGTGGAGGAGTGGAGAATCAAACCCGGTCCTCCAGATTAGAATCCACCTGCTCTTAACCACTATACCTGTCTGGCTCTTAAGGAAGAACAACAAGGAAGACTCTGCAGAGGAAGGCAGTGGCAAACCACCTCTGCTTCTCATTTGTTTTGAAAGCCCCTTCCTGGGATTGCCCAAAGTCATCTGTGGTTTCGCAGCACTTTACACACACAATAAACTTTGGCACTACTATTTTAAAAGTAATTATTTTAAAAAATCTAAGAGAAAATACCTCAGCTCAATAGGCTAGAAGTGGAAGGCAAACAAACCTATGACTGGTGCTTTATAAATATTAGAGTAAGTTCAAAAGAGAAGATTGTTGAATACTATCAGCTATGTATGTAATCTATTGGAAGATGTTATATTTTCATTTTTTTGTTTCTTTTATAGCTCTAATGTCTGAAAGAGGTACTCAAAGAAAATGGTAATGACCACATCTGTGATGATCTATCACATTTTTCCAAAGAGAACAGGGTGGTTACATGGTTCTTCCCTTCTCCCATTTTATGCTCAAAACAACTCTGTAAAGATGATTAGGCTGACATAGAAGACTTATTCAAGATTATTGGCAGTCATTGTCCAACTACTATACCACATTAACTCTCTGCAATGTTAATACATCTTCTATCTTAACACCGTATCTTGCGATTTTTCTAGTCATAAAAGTACCTATTATGATCTTTCATAAACTCCCACTTTGTATGTTACGCTGCTCAGGTGAACAAACCTATTTGCATAAGTAGTCATTGACAAAGCTTTGCCAGCTGCAATAATATCTGCATCATCTCTAATAAACGTGGATCTGTCCATGTCAGGAATGTCCAAATTGTCTTGGAACCTTGAGTTTGGAGAAAGACCCTCACATCTATGTACACAGAAAGGAGATGAAAGAAGCAAGTTTGCTGATTAATATTTGTATGCAAGTGTTGTTGATCACCAGAAGGGACCAGAACAAAAAAAACCTATCACAAATAAAAAATAGTTTACTTATTCCATGGAGAACTTTGAAAAAACAAACAAACCATGATTGGGCCCAATGGCATGAGTCAGTTTTGCCATAAAGTATCAACATCATAAAATTGGACAATAATCAAGAACCAAACTTTCCTAACTGTATTATGAAACAGGCTTTCAAGATCTTAATCCTTCTGCATATATTCACCAGGAGTTTACAATAGTTAGTCTATAAACACATGAATTTCATTACTATGCCCAGATTTGATTCTAGAAGATACTGTGCATCCTTAATTTCCACTGAAGTCACTTCACAGAATTTGGTCCTTGGTGACAAATGGACTAGAAATGAGAATGTGATTTGAAGAAAATATGGAGATGGAATTGTGATAAGGGGGGGGGGGGAATTCTAGCAAGGGAAAATGCAAACAGTTACAAAATCAAATTCAAATAACAGAAGCCTCTCAAAGGCTGCTGGGTGCTGGGAAATGTAAAATTTCCGTTTGCAAAATATAGACATCAAAAAGATCATCTGCAACTTCAGAGCACGCCGCTTAAATAGAATTCCCGTCATTTTCTGGCCTGTGCATCTGAATAACAGAATCAAATTGTGAGCTCAAATAGAAGTTTGCCTGCCGAGTGTTAAGTATAAATGCTATGCCAAAGAAAAGACAAGCTGTTCAGTCTCAGTAAGCAACAGCTGGCTAACTTAAGAACTTTCTTCTCCCTCTTTAGATGCTTAAAATGAGTTCAAGAATGGAGCCACTCATGGGCAGCTGAGGAGGCAAAAGCTGGAGAGCAAGTGGAATTCAAATGTGCCTGAAAAGGAAACGTGACACATAATGTCACCTATACAGAGGGCAAGGAGCTCCAAGAGGAACAGGCTGCGACTCTCTAATCATACATCCGATTGCACAACATGTTCTAAGAGAGGATTTCCAAACCAGCCAGCCAGTTTATTACTGGTATGATCAGTAGATTATTTCAATTATTTCAATAGATTTAGGCTGCATAGATCTGCATAGAATTGCCTTGACAATGTACTAGTGTTGTGGTTTGAAAAAAAGAGAAATCTGGGCTCTGTCCAGGCATACAGGAATTTAAGACCTGAGGAGAAATCTTGAGCACGGGCAAAAAGGCAAGATCCAAAGGGCTCTGGTTTTGTTTTGTTTGATTGTTTTGGTTCTTAGCCAGAGGTTGAAGCCTAAAACTGGGCAGAAATGGACAGAGAAGACCCACTTAGTAATTGGGATTTGCTGTTGGGTTGTTTTTCTCTCTGTTTCGTTAGCTATTTTGGGTCCCCATTGGGGAGAAAGGTAGAATTCAAATATGGGAGAGGTTGTGGTTCAGTGGTAGAGGATCCACATGGTATACAGCAGGCACCAGGTTCAAGTCCTGGCATTTCCAGTTAAAACAGGACCAGGAAGTAGATAATGTGACAGACCTCTGCCTGAGACCCAGCAGAACCACTTCCAGTCTGAGTAGACATTACTGACTTTGTGAGCCCAAGGATCTGATTCTCTGTAAGGCAGCTTCATCTGTGCTATATGATTCTCATGTTCGCCTATGGTCTGTTCATCACTGGACAATGTTGGTATCATCTACTCTGACTGGCAGCCACTCTCCAGGGTCGGAAGTAAAGATATTTCACAGCAATGAAATCAGAAAATTGTGGGCATATTTTTACTTTTTTTAGTGGTGTATATAATAATTCTATAGCAAGTAAATCAGGTGGGCATAAAGATGCTTAAAATTTCTCTTGAACTTTAATGTGCATATTAAATGTTTAGATGACCAGTGTTCACCACATAGGTCACATGAAGCAAGGAAGTAAAAATGGTATGTATTCAGCTGCAGTGTAACATGTGATGGATGTCTCATGTTGAATGAGAGGCTGTATGAAACTCAGAAATACCATGATAGTAGCTTTAGTTTATACTTGAATTTAAAAAAATGTCAGAAAAGCATATTCTGAAAGCATTGACTGTATCAAAGCTACATCCAGTTGGTGTAAAGAGAGGTTAAAGATTAAAAACAAGCTCTTGTTCAGGATTAGAAAAGTACAAGTCATCAGTTTTAAGACATACAGATCAGAACCAATAGACCACAGTGATGATAATTTTACATTTCCAATGCCATCTTTTTGTTTTTATCTTTCTCTAGTTATAGATCTTTCTAATGAAGATCTCTGCCAGTTTCTTTAGAACAAGTTACAAGAAAACTGATTCCCCATCACCACCACACACACAGACACACACAGACACAGACACACACACACACACACACACACACACACTTACCAAGGTATTCCACTGCAGAAGTGTTCAAAGTGAAATCTACCGTTATAATCTTGGGACCTAGTAATTAATTTGTCAGCCTTTTTTTTGAAAAAAATCTTGCTGAAATACAAGGGCGCAAGTGACAACAAGCATAATGTTTTTAAAAGCTATGTACATACAGGTCGGTTGCTTTCTAATAATAATTACCAGGTAAATTACAGTGCAATCCTAAGCAGAGTTACACCACTCAAAATCCATTGAAGACAAAGGACTCACAAGGATGTGAAGGTGCATCTGTAGCCCTAGACATTTGAGGCAAAGCTACCATTACAAAAGAGTAAAGTAACACGTCTCAAAGGATGTCCAACGTTTGTGAACATTATCCTGATTTGACACTCCGTGTCCTACGGCCTGTGTGGAAGGGGCCAATGTTCCAGATGTGGATGTGAGTTCACTAGTCCAGCCCACACTGCATATAACAAGCACCCAATATCTATCTCCTCCCAGCCAGGCAAAAGGTATGCTGTCCATTACATGAAATCTGTACAAACATCTTGTCACTAAAATCCATAAGCTTTACTTTCACGCTCACAGGCATCCAAATTTAGATTATATGAAATCTATACAAGTATCTTGTCACCAAAATCCATAAGCTTTACTTTCATGAAGGATGCACAGGAATCCAAATTTAGATTCTGAGGTCTCAGAGATCTTGGTGGTCTGCAATATAGACCAAGCTTGGGAATGCCTTCTGTAACATCAGAACAGACTGGCCATTAACATCAACCGGAGGCAGTAAATGGGGAAGACACAGTTAAAGGAATAACAAGTTGGGAGGTGTGTCTGGAAGGTAATTAATAAAAGTACAGTTCAAACACACCCAGTGTTCTTAACCTCAGAAGGTTACTAATCCAGATGTAATTTCCTCTGATCTTTGGATCTGAACCAACTAGGCCAGATTTAGCTGGTTTTCTGGCACGGTCACAATACAGCTGCATTCTGTTTTCAGTTTCTACTTCCCTTCTCCATCTCAGGTTAAATCCCTGCCATGTCAAATTAAAGAATTTCAGCTGACAGGTGTTGGGTAAGACCTTTGTCTGTCTGAGATTTGGGCCATGCCAAGTCAGAGTAGATAACAAAGAACTAGATGAACCAATGTTTGACAGTATAAGGCTGTTTCATAAACAGACACATACAAAAGTTAGAAAGGCATGGAGAAAATCATAAGAGAGGTACGTGGATGTTCATGACCTATCTGTATTGATAGGTCCAAAGCTAGTAAATAAATACACAGGGAACAATTGGAGGACTTACCTCAGAGGACCACAACAGGGTTACCATTTGCTTTTCCTGCTGCTTCTCAGCTGAGCAATGGGAGAATAGTGGAGCGGTGTCAATATCCTAAAGTGCAGATGTCATTTCCTGTATGACCAGAAGTGACATCAACATGTCTCTAGCAATGTTATAACAATGCTCTCAAGCTCCACCCCCTCACACCATGGTGAGTTTCCAGCTGACTGCCAGCTCCAAAATTGGATTCTGAGATAGAAAATAGTTTTTTCATACTTCATGATTACTTAAAATCAGATTGTTATCAAGAAATATATTTCAGACAGATGGAAGTTTATTTCTGCATTTAATAGAAAGATGTAAATAAGCCGCCTAACATTTAAGAACAGAAGCAATTTATTGTCATTGGAAGAGTTGCGCTGAGCGTGTTAGGGTTTAACTTTTTAAATATCCATTTAACCTAATGCTTAGATAAGTATTTAGTAAGACAGCTTTCCGCTCCTGGCACAGAGCAATTAGGGACAAAAAAGGCTGGGAAGATGAAACCCTCCAAAGATGCATGACTAGGGAGAAATGTGTGTGAGAGAGAGGAAGGAGAAAAGAGAAAAGTCAGTGATTTTCATTAAATCCCCAACAACAACAAAAAATCCTGAGGAGAGAAAGGGTGAATTAAGGCACTCATATAACTTAGAAGATACTTTATTGATTCCTCTTTTTGCATCATGATCTTTTTGAAAAGGTCATCAGAGTTCTAGCTAAGTTACTGATTTTTGCTGTGATTAAATAGGATACATGAAAAGGAACAAAGAAGAAACTACAAGAACATATACCTTGGACACATTGAGCTGTCTTAGGCCATGGGAATAGTCCATTGGTCTATTGGTGTCAGTACTGTCTACTCAAACTGGCAGAGGTCTTTCACATTATCCTACCTGTTCCCAGAGGCGTAGCTGGGCCTGCGCACTCTGGCTTTTTTGCCCCCCACGTGGTGGCCTCCCCAGGGTGGCGCCCCCCTCCCATTCCCACTTACTTTAGAAAACCAAGCAGGCTGGAGAACAGGCCTTCCTGTTCTGGTGGGAACTACATTTCCCAGGAGACAGGCAGCAGCGAAGCTCCCAGGGGCGGGGGGCGCGACGCACCGGGCGCACGGATCTGGATCACGTGCAGGGTGCAAAATCCCCCTGGCCCCTCCCCCTTCCCCCCACCCCCGCACAGCGCCTCCCACGGTGCCTCCCAAACACTTACTTTAGAAAACCGAGCAGGCTGGAGAACAGGCCTTCCTGTTCTGGTGGGAACTACATTTCCCAGGAGACGTGATCCAGATCCGTGCGCCCGGTGCGTCGCGCCCCCCGCCCCTGGGAGCTTCGCCACTGCCTGTTCCTTTTAACTAGACATACCAAAGACTGAACCTAGGATCTTCCAGACGCAAAGCAAATGCTTTACCACTGACCCACACCTCCTCTGAGTTGACCCTCAACCACTGACCCACACCACCTTAAGTTGACCCTCAACACATTTGAAATATCATTTTCTTCAAAGTCAGAGAAACTAAGAATGCAGAAGAGAAATTTTCCTATAGAAAACTTGAGTATTATCTTGGTTCACTCATGTGAGAGTATTCCAGGCAGGCTAATTCATTCAGAATAAACAACATGCATTAATAAAGGTGTAAGAAACCATTCCCAAAGTAAGATTTAATTACACTGAGTTAAAGCAGAAAAATGACAGAGGAAACAGTGAAAACATCTGAAGTCCATAATGCACATTCACAAGTAAGTTTTTGCTAAATGCTTGCTGAATAGCGGTGATTGTGACATCATCCTGACAATTTTAATAAAATATTGAACAGGAATAAATGTAAAATACAGCAAACCTTTTGCAGATGGAATATTCCTTCTTGAAATATTTTAATATATATTTTTATGAACATCTCATTAGAAAAACATCCAGTCTAGAATTGGAGGAAATCGGCAATGTACTTTCCAGCTAACCACCCCATCCAGAGGGAGGGACCAAAAGGGCTTGAGGAAACAGCATTGTTTTGTGCTGGCATGTTTGCCCTCCCTGGGGATCTTAGCAGAGGAGGCAGACATACCAGCTGCTGCCTGCCTCTCAGCAGCACCCCCCCCCCCATCATAATACCTGGACATAATACCTGGGGCCACTGCAGAGCTGTACTGGCATTCTGAATGGATACCGATGTATGTATGTGGGGGTGGGGGGCTGGAGCATTCCTGGGAATGGAGCTGACAATACAGGGTTTAAAATCTCACTGGGTTTAGGATCTACAGCATGGTGCCCCGGCCCTTGGACTTCCTTTAGGCCAGCGGTTCTCAAACTGTGGGTCTTGACCCCTTTGGGGGTCGAATGACCCTTTCACAGAGGTTGCCTAAGTCTCTCTGCATCAGTGTTCTCCATCTGTAAAATGGATAAATGTTAGGGTTGGGAGTCACCACAACATGAGGAACTGTATTAAAGGGTCACGGCATTAGGAAGTTTGAGAACCACTGCTATAAGCCCTATGGAGGGCTTTCCAGTGGCGCCACATCCCACTGCCAAGAGCTTTGGCTGCCCATCTTTCTAGATTATTTTTATTTCTATATTAATATTTCCACTGTTTTGCCCTTCAAGGGAGTTTGTGGAAATCAACTTTACTTATGTAAATCTCACATAGAGACAACCCATATCCAATATTTTTGCCATCTCACATTTTCTTAATGATTGCAGAATCTCGTACCAAATATACTTAGGATCCTGAGCTTTTCCTCCAAGAGTAGCTATCACCAATTGACACCTTGAACTGTGAGAAAAGTCAAGATACAAATGTCTTAACAAATAATCAGGACACAGTGGTACAGGAAATTTTTGGAAAGCTGTTCAAGATTTTTGACCTTGACACTGCTCACCCCCCATGTGGGATTCACACCCTTCTCTCATTGTGTATTTTTACCTGTAAAGATTCCATAAATGATTTCTTCTTCATTCATCTGAAGAAGTGAGCTCTGACTTAACCAAAGCTCATGCTGAAATAAATGTTGTTAGTCTTTAAGGCTACCAAGCCTGCAGTAGAGGCAGGGGATCACCTGCTCCCAGGTGTTGTTGCCTGCCACCACCTGGAGCGGCAGCCAAAGTAAATCTTTTAAAACATGCAGCCTCCTGTACTTTCCAGAAGTTCTCACTGGAATGAACAAAGGATGGCTCTGGGAATCAGCAGAAACACCCCCCCCCCCCGGATTTTCATCAATTCTAGGGTAATTACCCTTTGTCAGTTCCAGTAAGAACTTCTGGTAGGTTGAATTTAAAAAAAAATCCAATGATGCTGCCTCCCTTTTCTTGTCATGACCAGATCAGTGACCCAGATTCAAAGTCCACAAGGGAAAACCCTGAGGAGCAAAGCCCTCCAGCCAAGGAAGACCAGTGGGACCAGGGACACCCAATGTAGCAGAGAAGCCAGCTGACAAGGTGCTGGTGGTACCAGAGGGCCACACTGTTAAAAACTGCAAGTGAATCCTTGATGCCAGCCCCTGAGATACCCATCAGGCTTCCGCAGAGCAGGTTTTGTACCCAGTCCCAAAGTCCCCCAGGACCAAGACAATCTGAAGTGCCAGACTAGTGGCATGCAGTGGAAATGATGCTTTTTTGCAGGATGTGGGTCAAAGCACAGTGCAGCTGCAGGAGCTTCAATACTTGCCAGTGTAGCTGAGCCTCATTACTTCCTTGCCTATTGAGGCCTCAGGGGTTGGGAATGTTGCCCTGCTGTATCAGTCAGTCCACTTAGTGCAAATTCTACACTCCAGCCCCATGCCTCTTGACTCCGGCTCCAGTCTTTGTTCTCTGATTGCATAATCCAGGCCTAAAACACAACTTCAAAAAAGAACTGACCAGGCCTGCCTGCCTGCCGAATGCAAGACAACTCCTGCCAGTTGCCAAACCCTGCCTGGCAACCCCATTAAAATGCTTCTAAACTTCTGCTTAATTTTGCTATGCCAGACTAACATGGATGTCCCTCTCCAATTTCCTTTGTAGCCAGGATAAGCAAGTAGCAGCTCCAAAGACCACATTTCAACCAATGAAAAGTATTTGCTGGCTCCTAAACCCGCATTTTCACGGACAGCAAGACCCTAGGGGTCTTCATGAAATGTAATTTTCTTCTACTGCTTTTACTGTTTCCATACTCCATTTCCCTGGGTAAAAGCCCTAGCAGAAGCAAAGAGAGATTGTCCTTGGGCTGAAGGGGAATGCACTGCTGAATACTGCAGTATAAAGGGTGTGCGTAGGTGAGTGTGCACAAGGATCACACAGTTGCTGAATAGCAGGGGAAAACTTGTCCTACACCTGCAGGGACAAAATGCACAGCAGCTCTTAATGTGTATTTGTATAGTTTAACTATGCAATCCATTTGCCAGATTAAAGAGGACCTCTCCAACTCCTGAGAATCCTAGATATGAGGAGGATCCTTTTAGGCTTTTTTGAGCTGATATTTTCCCATATTTTATGCTATTGTCATTTAATTGCTGTACATGAAGCAAAAGCAGAGGAAAGTATGTTTTTAAAAAACAGGCTCTTTCCCCTTTAAATCTCAAAGTTAGCACTCTTATGTTCAAAGGTAGACGTTTTCAAAGGCAACGTGTCCATTGAAATTCCATCCTCCCTAGTACAAAATTTATGCACAGTATTCAAGCAGTCTTCATTCATGACTTAAAAGAGCCGCAGTATTAAAGTTTGCTTTAAATAGAGAGAAATGAAACATCTAAGCTTGCCATTGTTCCCCAAAAAGCGTAACATTTCTAGATCGCATGTAGGCTTGTCCGTGCGCCTTGTCACTCTAGCTTCCCGGGTCACCAAAAAAGCTGCTGCAAGTCCCTAAGCCTCTGCAACCGACAGCCTGACTGGAATCTTAATGTGTGCTGTGTAGCAAGCAACCTCTGCTATGCAGCCTGCATGCTTATATGCATGTTGATCTCTTGACATTTGGTAAAAAGAAATTCTATTTGCAATAAAGAAGTCACAGCTTGAGGCAAGCTTAATGCAGTCTCCCAGCTGATTGCTGCCAAAAAGAGAGAGAAAGACACCCTGGGCCCACTGGCAGGACAGGCTTTGTAGATCAGGTCAGTATCACAGCCACCAGAAAGTTAAGGTCATCGCTTTCAACATGGCACTCCTCGTGACAACTGGATGCAAAGCCATGCAAATTCAAGCTTGTAGGAGATACTGGTCTGGAAACCCGGACCGTGTGTACGCTCTTTAAATTTTAAACGCTTTCATTGCCGGTTGTTACACTGCAACCCTGGCTAGGTGCATTTGACCCTCACAGAATGATCAAAGCATGTACAAGTTAAATATGTAGAAATACTTTGCTTTCTTCTGCTTTCAAGGCCCAAACTTCCATAGAATTGGCATTTATTTCATTTTGCAAACGGATGGTCAGGCAAATTTTGATTCTGAGTAGGCAAATGGAAAAGGCTACTGCCAAATCTTCCTCCTCATGATGAAATCTCCCCCTCAAATCCCACTTTGTATTCTAAAAGAGTACAAATATGCAAGTGACCAAGAGATAATAATCAGGTGTTTCTTTCAAAACTTTGATTTAATTTCTAAGAGAAAGCAAGGCTAGCTAATGTGACTAGGCAGCTGCAGAGTAAGGAAGATAAAAGATGTTTTGCTGTTGCACAAAAACGTTTAGGGAATGGCTTCAATAAACAAGCAAACAAATTGTAAACAAATTGTAATAAATTGCAACAAAGCAATTAGAATGGAAAAGGTGAATGATGATCCTTAGGTGACAGCAAGGAGGGGTTTAGTTTGCTTTAGGCTTCCCTACTCTTTCTCTCCTTAGTTACTGCCAACCAACCTACAGTGAATAGACCACATATGTAGTTAGGCTTTACAAGTGGGTGGGAGATGCAATGAACTTGGGACATCCTTTAGGGATTGGGTGAGGTGAAAAAAGAACCAAGTGGTAGACTAACTAGGGTTGATAAACCATTAGTGGTTTGTTACATCTGGTAAACTAACCAAGATTTGTACAACAAAGAGCCAGTGTGGTGCAGCGATTAGAGTTTCAGCCTCAGGTTTGAAATCCCCACTTTACCATGGAAGCTTGCTGCGTGACCTTGAGCCTATCATGCACATTCAACTGAACCTACCTCACAGGGTTGTTGTGTGGATAAAATGGAAAAGAACAATGTAAGTGCTTTGTGTCTCTGCTGTGGAGAAAAGCAGGAAATAAATGAAAGTAAATAAATACACTACAAATTATTACCATTTATTTGCCTGTTAATTCAAAACGTTCAGTCTCCCTCTTTACTACAATGTTTGTCTGCACTCACCTCCTCCATATGTTTCAATTTTTTTTTGCTGATCCATTGATTTGATGCTTTGTCAATCAAATGATTGTTTTGTGAGTTTACCTGTGAGTTAATCTATCCGTGCATGGAAGAGAAAGTGTGCGGGGAAGAGGAATGAAAAAAACAGCCAAACATATTAAATGCCTGAAATGATGAAAAACAAGAGACGAGAGGGAAAGGAGTGAATTGAGGGACATGAAAAAAATGCCTGGCCAGGCTCAGAAGGAAAAGTTGAGTAAGTGCACTGGGGCTTGGGAAATAGGCCGGCTTCTCAGCAGGAAATTTAAAATGTTTAAAGAATACCACATTGCAATGGAAGTCAGTTTGGAAATGTTTCAGCCCAAGGAATCTTTGGCCGTTTCCGCACGGCCATAAGGGCGCCTCCACGCCGGCAGGAATTCTGCCGGCGTGGAGGTGGAGGCCGTTCGCATGCAGGCATGCGGACGGCCTCTGGAGAGGCCGGCAGACGGCAGACGGCTCCGCATGGAGCCGCCTCTTCCCCCCTTCCCTTTCCCATGTACCTCTCGTGTCGCCGTCCTGCTGGCCTCCTCAGCCCCGCCCACGCTGCCCTCCAACCTCCAGGGGTCGGAGGACAGCGAGGGAGGGACTTAGGAGGCCAGCAGGACGGCGACATGAGAGGTACATGGGAAAGGGAAGGGGAAACAGCGTGTTCCCGGCGGCGCGGTTCATACCGCGCCGCCGGGAAGACGCTTTCCCCTCAACAACAACCCTTTAAAGGGTTGTTGTTTAGGGCGGCCTGACGCCGCCCTGGGGGAGGGGGAGCGCAGTCAGGTCGGCGCTGCTGCGTTGCAGCAGCACCGCCTGTGCGAACGGCGGCCTGGGGGCGGCGTTTTTACCGCCCCCAGGCCGTCGTTTTTGGTCCGTGCGGAAAGGGCCTTTGTAAGCGGGTTTTCAAATGTAACAAATTAAAAGGAGAATGAAATGCTTCTAGGATAAATGGGGGGTGGGGTGCAGAACATTATGAAGGAAATGGTTTATTAAAGTCCTGGAAATGTTTTAAATGACTTGTGCAAAGAAGGCCAATAACAAACTTAAAAAAAAAACACTAGCAGTTTTCATTCAAAATTTTATCTTAAGGCTGCATATGTTTATGTTTATAGAGATTACTGTTTTCAACACTACTCTATTTTATTTTATTGGATAGTCAAATCAATGGCAGAGAAAACTCTTGTTAGCACTAACCTACTCACAGAAGTATATTTGTTCAGGAAATTCATTGTGTGCAGGCAGAGAATTATGGCTTATTTATACATTATTAAATGTGGTCTGTATAAAATAACCAGTGGCATATCATTCATGTCACATTCACACGTTGCAAAACTCGGCAGCAAATTTCTAATTCATAATAAACAGCCATATAATTTTACTGAAACACTCCACACATGTAATGTGGCATAGCTGTAGCAAGATCAAGAGACTCCTCTGGAAAGTCTCTACTCAGAAAGTTCAGCAAGGTACATGGAGGCAAAGAAAACCCTGATTATCTTCAGCAGATCTAAAACAAAGTGAGTTCTGTAGGCTCTATCTCACTCCCACAGCTTTCCCCCAGAACTGCTAGCCCATAAGTGAATTGTCACAAGGTGTCAGCACAGCACTGTGTCAGTAGACAAACCTTTGCTGAGATGGCTAAAGCCCAGGGCTCTTATGACAACTGTTCAAGTCCTATATAGTAACTGACCCATGCTTTTAAAAATAACCTACACTTCCAACATACAGAAATAAACAGTAATATTTGATTATCTGAAATCTGGTCATTGCTCTGAAGTTATTTTTCAGAATGTGGTGTTCATTAAACTACCAGTCTTTCTTCTTGCACAGAATTAGCAGTGCATTTTTCTGACCCAAGTTACAACTCAGTAAAGTTAAGTTTAACAGCAATGGACAATGCATAATTATTGGAAAATATTTTTTTGAGGAAGGAAGAAAACGAAAAAGCAAGTGACTTCCATGCCTTGGAGACCAATATTAAACAAGCACCCTAGCCTTAATATGTCTTGAAAATAGAGAACACCAAAAAGTTACTAACTTTGGCAAGAAAGCTGTATTTAGGGAGCCAGAAAAAAGAGATTATCAGTATTTTAGCAGAATATCATAAACAAAACTCATAATGCCAAGAACATTAGCTATTTTCCAAAAGAAAGCTACTGATCTAGTACTATTTTATATCTACAATTATCAGGATATATTGCAATGTACATGTCTATATGTTACTTCTTGTTTTATTGGAAATCAGGATTTAGTGACTCAGCAATAAATGTTATGCAACAATTAGTCTAAACACGCAGTATTCCTGTTCGTAGCGACTTGAGAAAAACAGCCCCTTCAGGAATCTCTGTTCAACCAGAAGGAATGGGCAATTCCTCCAGGTTCCAAGTTACTAGAGCATATTGAGGAGTTCACCTCACTAGCCTTCTACAACAACCCAAACAGAAATAAGCCTCTTCAACCATCACATAAATATACCAAAAAACCTACAAACTGCACTCTAGAGAAGACAACTTTGTTTTTTACAGGTATATGGTGTAGTGGTTAAGAAGGTATCTGTTAAGGGAAGGAGTTTGGAAGGCACTTTGAGATTCCTTACAGTTGAGAAACGTGGGATATAAATCCAAACTTTGTTTCTTCTACAAACAGGTGTATTTATATATATGATCCATAGATCTCAGAAATACATTCATTGAGATGCTAGACAACCACCAGCCAATTCTGTATTTGCTTTCATTCCTATTTGCCTTGTGTTGTTTTTGTAAGAAAGATGAAAAATCTAGAATCAGCAATTTTATCCCCAGTGCAGGGAGAACAGAATAAAACAATTCTCCTCTCTTAGATTTCAGAAAACCTTACATGTATTAAGGGAAGGGGCTGTCTAAAATCCCAAAATTTCAAATGTTCCCTATGTGCCCCCAAAAGTTCTCAATCTCCCCTCTTGATTTGTAGATGGCATGCTAAGAACCAGTGCCCTTACTCTGAAAGGGCGTTGTAGAGTCTTTTCCCTAATTTGATGTTAGTTTCTAACTTCAGCTACGTACTTGTTTATTGTTTGTTGTACATTTTATTACTGATTGTCTGCTTATTGGTTTTAATGTTAAATTTTGCACCCAAGTATTATTGTTGCTTTTATCTGGTTTTTGGCTGCTGTTGGTTGTTGTTTTAGGTTTGCTGCTGTTGTTCCAGCTTGGCTGTATTTCTTTTGACTTTATTTTGTATGTTCTAAGGCAGTGGTTCTCAACCTTCCTAATGCCGCAACCCTTTAATACAGTTCCTCATGTTGTGGTGACCCCCAACCCTAACATTTATCCATTTTACAGATGGAGAACACTGATGCAGAGAGTCTTAGGTGACCCCTGTGAAAGGGTAATTCAACCCCCAAAGGGGTCCCGCCCCCCAGGTTGAGAACCACTGTTCTAAGGTACTTCTAGTACTATTTTAATAGAAGGGGAAATTTTTTTCCAGTTGAATAAGAGAAGCAGCAGCAACAAAATGGACTTGATATTAAAAATGTACACACCAAGTCAGAAAGATTCCTTTGTGTGGTGTATGTTTGGTCAGTGAACAGAAAATAATCAGGTAAGGCAGAGGATGCGGGGTGGACTTGCCTGTATTCCATGTGGGTGGCCTATTGTCAGGGCTGGAATAAGTCCAACTGATGCCTTAAGCACATTCCAACCTTGGTGCTCTGGCCCTTCCATTTGCAAGAATCATAATTCAGTTTACTGGCAGGCCAGCCTGAGCAGATTTTACAGTTTATATACTTATATTCACAATATTTTTATTTCATTTATTTAACACTTTATAGCAAAAGCAATTTATTTGTTTGTAACTCAGGCTGGGCAGTAGAAAAATACATTTTTAAATAATTTATATTTTAAATTGCCACAAGGGAACAATGCAAATTAAAACTTAAAAACTTAAAAACTTGTTTCAAATGTTTCAAGATAGAACATTTTTCCAGACCTCGCAAAAGAAAAATTGTGCTACAGTGTACTGTTTTTGCTGACATGGCACAGATAGGCAGGCACACAATTATACAGATATAGACTATTATTATATAAGTAAACAAACCATCCTTTATTTCACTGTTTTCTAAAACCTTAAAGATACATAGCATTTTAACATTATGGATGAAAAGATAATTTTTGTCTATTTATTTATACTTTTAAACTTTTTTTCTACTTTGTTAATTTCAAAGTCTCTTATCAAGTTCTCAAAATTAATTTGGCATAACAAAACTTCTATGCTAAGCAGAGAGAAGGTATTGAGTCTGTGTATATAGGCCTACAGCCTACTGATAATCTACTAGAACTAGCTGCCCTAGGCACGTGCTTACCTGTATACCTGTACTGATGCTGCAATAATATACATATACAAGTAAACTGGGTGCTCCTGGTGGCTGCACGATATCAGTACATGTGCTTATAGTCCGAAACTTCAGCAGCCAGAATTTGCATTCCCTTGGTCGCATGGGCCAATAGGGAACCTGCGGCTCTCCAGCTGTTCAGGAACTACAATTCCCATCAGCCCCTACCAGCATGGCCAATTGGCCATGCTGACAGAGGCTGATGGGAATTGTAGTTCCTGAACATCTGGAGAGCCGCAGGTTCCCTACCCCTGCCCTAGGTGGTGAAACTAAGGCCATTTCCACATGGCTGAAAAACAGCGCCCTAGGAACGGTAAGAACACTGTCCCTGTGATGCTCTTTGCACAACTGGTGCTGCTGCATTGCAGCAGTGCCGTGCTTGCCCCCCCCCAACCAGTGCGAAAATGCCACTTTTGAAACTCGCTTACTGAGCAAGTTTTTTCAAAAGTGGCGCCTTCCCATTGGTGCAGTGCGAGGCGTACCAGCATGTGGGCGTCGCTCTGGTGTTCCAGTCACCTACCTCTCCTCCCTGCACAGCTCTGGAAGGCTAGAGGGACATGCCCATACTGCCCTCCAACCCCTGGAGGTCAGATGGCAGCATGGGCGTGTTCCTCCAGCCATCCAGAGCTGCACAGGGAGAAGAGGTAGGTGAACTGGACGAACATGAGGTGGCTCTGTGTGGAAACGGCCTAAGACAGTATACTGTGTTTACCTGAAAATAAGACAGTGTCATATATTAATTTCTGCTCCCAAAGATGTGCTATGTCTTATTTTCAGGGGATGTCTTAATTTTTCCGCTCCTCAGCTGCATGCTCTGGTGTTCTGTTCGACGGGCATGCTTCCAAACAAAAACTTTGCTATGTCTTACTTTTGGGGGATGCTTTATATTTAGCACTTCAGCAAAACCTCTACTACGTCTTATTTTCTGGGGATGTCTTATTTTCGGGGAAACAGGGTAGAGACATGTCACTCTTTATGCATTTTAGTTAAGGGCATTGACTGGGTTTCTATCTGTAAGATATACATATATGTGACAGAGGCCTTTATTGTGGAACCCTAATTTTCCTGAAGATGAACAAACTTTTTTTGTGTGGTGGTGTTCCTTTTTCACTCCCCCCCTTTTAGTGCCCTTTTTCACTTTTTGTGGTGCCCCTTTTTCCTTTGGTGCCCTAAGCACGTGCTTATTATGCCTAATGGTTAATCCAGGGCTGCTTATTGTGCCTGCACATTCCATTCCAGCTGTCATCATGACTGGCAGGACACAGCGTCCTTGCAGCTTAAATGAGGTTTTAAGGCCATTAAACAAGCACTGGGTGGTAACCTTCATGTACGACAGCAACGGAATGGAATATTCTCATGTCACAATGGGAAATGTCCAATTATTGTACTGTAATTACAGATTTCATAGCTATTGAAATATGTATCAGTCTGCTATAAAATTAACCTCCTTGGCCCAGTCTTTTCATTATGGGTTGAAATGATCCAGAACTTCTTTATTTACTTTAAATTATCAGTTAGGATGTTAATATTTGCTTAAATATTTCACATAGAAGGAAAGCAGGATATTTCCCCCCCCCCCTTTGTTTTCTTTGCTCAGAGGTGGAGTCATAAAGCATATTTTACACTGTCTTCCTGAGGAGAAGGGCAGAACAGCGATCATTAATTGTCCAGGAGTTCTTTGCAAGGGGGAAGGGATATGATGCATGATGCCATCAGCTTAGCTGCCCACAAGGTTTTAAGTTCTTGCTTCGTCTTTAATATTCAATTAAACAGGAAGGGATATCATATAAAATACAGTACATTAATGCTAGAATTCTAGACCTCCAAGGATTACCTTTAGAACATCAAAGATGCAGAGGGAGGGAAGCTTTACCTATTTGTAACATCATATCAGGAGCCCTTATTACAGTGTTAATTATTCTTTGGTGAGCTTTTGAGATTAAAGGAATCCTCCTTTGTTTAGCTGCATTAATGAGTAATCAATAAGAAAGGGAAATAAATTAATTATTTCTTCCCGAGAAAGACAACCAGAGGTTGAAAAATAATTGCCTTATTCCTGTAATAATGCTAGAACATGCTTTGAGAATCAAAATTAGAATGCTTTTAATGGATAGCCCTCTATGGCACTGGTGGTGAACCTATGGCACTCCAGATGTTCATGGACTACAATTCCCATCAGCCCATGCTAGCATGGCCAATTGGCCGTGCTGGCAGGGGCTGAAGGGAATTGTAGTCCATGAATATCTGGAGTGCCATAGGTTTGTCACCACTGCTCTATGGGCTATTGAAATGAGGGCACATGCTATGATTCCCACTCCACAGATGGGGAAACTGAAATCTGTCATCTAGATGCCAGAAACTGTATTATAAAATTGCTTTTTATATGAAATCTACTATTCTCTCAGGGCTTAAGTAAATATTAAATGCAAACTCATATGACAAAATCCCCATGGTCTTCTGTTTGCTTTTCAAAGGAATCCACATTCAGAGGAGCAATTTGAAGCAGCAAAACAACATGGGGAGAGGGACGCAGAGTTTGAGATGCATGTTTACTTTTGTGAATATGTTTTATGTAATCTGTAATGGAGGAGTGATGAACAGAGAAGGTGTTCAATGCCCTTCCCCTAGCCCTCACTGACAGGGACACCAACTTCCAGGTAGAGCCTGGATCTCCCAGAATTACAACTGCTTTCTAGACTACATAGGCCTTTGAAATCTTCTTTGGAATCTGTAGCATTATACACCACAGAAGTTCCTCCTTTCCCCGAACCCTGCCCCTTAAGGTCCACTCCCAAATCTCCAGGAATTTCCTTACTCACACAGATTCTCCTATTAAAGTTGTCTTCTCATCAAATAATTTTCTGGTTGGGGGGAGTGGCCATTAGGAATTTCTTATAAACATGTTGGCATTTCTTCTGTGGAATTCCCATGCAGTTAAGTTTGGATCTTTGCTTAAAACCTTTTTGTTCCATCAAGCATTTAAAAATTTAAAAAGTAGTATCCTTGGCATGTAGCTCTTGCTATGGATGACTGCTTTTATTTAAAGCTACTTGTATTGTTAGTTTGAGATTTATGCTGCTTTGTTGCTTTAGAGATGTGATTTAAAAAAATAAATTATAATAATGTAAGTCTTGGAAACCACAGTGAGCAAGTTTTCAAATGAGACTGTGTCAAAAAATAAAAAAAAATCCTTTTTTGAGTTCTTATTTGTGCTGTGTAGAATGGACTCAAATGAGGATGCTCTTCATACATCCCATGAAGTGGACTCTAGTTCTTGAAAAATGACATGGTAAATATGTTAGTCTAGGGGGCCACAAGACTCCTTTTTTATTTTTAGTTAGGCCCTCAGATTCTACAGTTGCCTGGAGGAGAGAGGAATGCAGTTTAAACATTATAGTTTGTCCATTGTTAATCATTTTAAGCGTCATCCAGACAAGGAAGTTGTCTTGCAGAAGCCCCACTGAAATGAATGGAATATTTTCAGAGGCAGAAAGAACTGAGATACTAACCTCCTCTGGTATTTATAACCTGATGCACACCACACTTAAATTAAGATGCCTGGATTGAAACCAGATTAGTTCCATTGAAGTTAATGCAACTAAATCCTAGTACTTCGGGGTAAATGGTCTGTGAATTACACTGCAGGGTGCCTAATACCATTTTTATGCTTTTAAAAATGACCTCTATATTTCACATTCATCATTTCTGCATGTGACATAAACCTGACTGAAATCAATGTAATGCGCAGGATAATTTCAGCCAGTTGAACCCTTGATTCCATAGGCTCCTCTGACAATGCCTGTAAACTATCAACATGTGTTCTCAAGCATATTAACTTCTCCTTGCAGAGCATGCCAGCCTCATACCACTAACTGTTGTACGAACCAGTTTGTGCATTTGAAGCACAGCATAAAGGAACCTCTTCCACTTCAGCTACATGCTCAGAATACATACCAACTTTGTGTTTGCCTTTGGCCATGCTGAGCAGGCAGGCCTCTGCTTTCTAATCTCATCAATGTCCGAGTGATTGTGAAGCCAACAGCTGTGTCAGAGCAATTGGAAAAAGAGATTCAGAACAAAGGGGAAGACCCATCTCAAAAGGGCTTCTCCCTCTAGAACATAATCTGAGCTTCAGCAGAACATATAAATATTTCATTCAGCATTTTGCAGTGTTATTGCTCCTCTGTGGATTTTTTCCTCACTCCTACCAGCATGCCATCAAAACATTTTACCCTGTTTAAAAGGCCTTAAGTGATTCTGCACCAATATAATGTATGTCCTAAAAATGGGACACAGTATTGGTCCTGGAACTGGGCTGGTACTGATTAATTTGTTTTCATATCATGGAAGCATGTTTTCCTGCAAAACTGTGGCATTATACTCTTTATTTCTTTTGGGTCCTCTTGCCAGTTTCTGCTGTTGAAACTGCTGTTATATTCTGGAATAACTGAACTAATCAGTTGGCAGCATGGTCATGCTGGCAGGGGCTGATGGGAATTGTAGTCCATAACATCTGGAGTGCCAAAGGTTCGCCACCACTGCCCTAAGATGAAGTGGCAGGGAAGATGAGCACTGAAAGAAGAAACTCAAGTAGGATCCCAATGATGCTGGATTGGAGTTCACTTTACAATAAGGAGATGCTTTTACTTCTCTGCCATCACTACACACACATAGCGTCATCCTGCTCCATGTTTCGAATGGCTGGCAACCATATGAGAGATGAGCTTTGAGGTATACTGAATTAAGGGAATCAGAAGGCAGCACAGGTTTAAACTGACCAGGTGGTTACTACCAAGGTTCTTCTTTGCGCAGAATTACAGCAATAATAACTGAACTTGCTTTTAGAATTTCCAATAGTTCTTCTAATCGGGGAAGCATTGAAGTTGCACTGTGTCCCACCACTGGGGGTTATCGATTGGGCTGCCTGTCAGTCAAGACTGGGAATATCTGTTATGATGCTGACAAATACTTCCTTACATGGTGTTAATTTTCTGACAACTTAAAGGAGATCATCATAAAGCCAATGTCAAAAACCATTTTTTAAAAATGTATCTGAGCTAGAAAACAACAGGCATGCTTTGGACAACACAATAGAGTAGATTGAAGTAAATCAGCTGGAAGTTATGTGGGAAGAAGCTGGTTTTCTGGACCTGATTCTTTCTACTTCAGGCAGTACCAAAATCTTATGGATGTTCACTTTTGTGGGACTATCACTTTTATCTTTGCCAAGTTTCTATGCCATTGTCACAGGCTGGTTTTGAACATCCCTTTAGTCTCAAAAATGTTTGCAATGTGGTAAGGAGACATGCTGGTTTTATGATTCTAAAAGATCCCCCTGGGGCATCTGGAACTAGTTGTGTAGTTCTCTGTGTCCCAGCCATTATGTTTTACTGAATTTTAATGATATGTTTTATTATATGCCACTTCAAGAGCCATCTACTGAATGCATAGCAGGATAAAAATATATAAAATAATTAAAAATAATAAGATGTTGAATCAATAAGAAAGATTATTAAGTATGAGTACATCTGCAAACCTCACCAGTCATGAAGCATCTGAATTGACCCACAGAAGAATTCGAAGAACCAAAGACAGCTTTACACATAAAACACTAAGCAGTGGGAGAAAAAATAGCTTGAGCAGCTGTTCTAAAAAAGCAATTTATAACAATAAAAAGGGACTGAGAAAGGGAGTATTTGTCTTGTAGCTAACCCGGTAGCAAACAGAAAGTCTGCTAAAGTAGACAAGGATGTAGTGAGAGATCAATCAATAGTAATAAATAGCAGCAACATTATAAAATGATGTGCAAATTGCAATTTTTACTATTCACATTTAATCTAAGATACTACTAATATTTAGGCTCAGGTCGTCTTCCCAAGATATTTCTGCAGATGCACACAAATGTTTAAGATGACAAGCATCAAAAGCAACATCCATTCAATGTCAGAAAATGTGATTCGAGGCCGACCTTATTGCAACACAGCACAGCTAAACACAGAGAACAAAATACTGAGGATTGGGCACTGGTGTTTCAAGCTAAACATTTAACAAAGCCACCAAGTATAGCCTAAGTTTCCTTCCATTTACGCTGATTGAGACAATCACACAGTAAAGATTAAGGGCCAATCTAGGCCTTATTCAGGAAATCCATGACTGGATCTCCCAGCAGCTTAAACAAAAAACAGCCACAGCAGTCACAGCAGGTGGCAGGGAATTGGAACAGATCAGCAGCAATGGAAGGGAATTCAGCCCTTTCCCATGTTTGTTTGTTTTATTTGTTACAGACTTTGACCAGCATTTAAAAGGAGAGAGAGAGAGAAAGCCCATGCAAATATAGCTGTGCACAATATAAAAAGGAATATATATACGATCTCATCCCAATAGTCAACTTAAGAAAAAAAATGTTGCATTTACATGTAACTGTACATCAAGTGGTCCTCTGTGCAGGCATACATGGGACTGACCACATGCAGGCCAGCCACGGAGGATTTTTGCAGCTTTTTCTGAAGCTCCAGGGGACCAATCAGCTTTCCTGCCTGAAACTACATGACTGAGGGCACTTTCTCTCCAGTTCTCCCTTTGCCACCATAGGGTCGTTAAGTATAGCTACATGCAATAGACAGTCCACAGCCAGGAAAGGAGGGAGGGATGTGTGCCTGCACAGATGACCACTCAATGAAGAATTGCACGTAAGTAGAACACAGTTTTTCATCATCGTGGCCTCTGTGCAGTCCTATGTGGCAAGCTTGTACTCTATGGAGGTGGTTATGGAACAGTCAGCAAAACAAAGATTGTAAAACAGATCCTCTGAAGATGCCAGCCACAAATGCAGGTGAAACGTCAGGAGAAAATGCTACTAGAACATGGCCATACAGCCCGGAAACCACACAAGACCCTATTGTAAAACAGCTTTCCCACCACCGCCTCTACCCTAGTATTGACGTCCACAGCATAATATTTGATGAAATTCAAAAGATTTGACCAGGTGGCTGCCTCACAGACATCCAGCAAGTCCACTTGTGCTCTGATAGCAGCAGAAGCTGCCTGTGCTCTTGTAGAATGAGACTTGACACTTGAGGGGCAAGGGACCTTAGCCTTTTCATATACCAATTTAATGACCGAGATCACTCATCATAAGAGATTCTGAGCAGTGACTCCCAAACCCTTACGGGGGCCTTTGAAACATACAAAAAGGGCATAATCTCTACAAAAAGGCCCTACTAGAACATGAAGGGCTCTGTCCCCAGGTGATTATTGTTGGAATAAGCGACTTCTGCATGCCTGGACACTGGGGGGTGCTGTATATCACTCTAACTGTGATGTTGCCTCTCTTGTTTGCCCTCCTTGTCTGGGCCAGGAGACCGCCCACTAACTTCCTTTCTTCCCCATGCTAGCTTCACTTCTGCTCTAGCCTTTGAACTGAGCGCATGGTCAATGGCAGCCTGCTCAGTGGGGCCTTTCCCACTGCAGCATCCTCTCACATCCACACACGTGATGGTGCGTTAGTTGTGCCCACTTGTCATAGGGAAAGTAATCTCTTTAGTCTAGGGTTCTTTCTATCTACCTTTTCTTGGAACAAAGTTGTGAACTGAAGATGATTGAATAAATGTAAGTTTTACCTTTTACATTTTTGTCTCTGGAGAAGTTTCTACAAACTGCATTCACACACACTACTGGGCACATCCATGACTCTAAACGAAATCTAACATGGTAGCAGAGATTGATGGTTATTTTTGAAGCCCAGATATTTTAAAGTTGGAGCAAATTTTTTTTTCCTTGCATGGCTTAGCAGCCATTGCCTTGGTTCTTGTGTTTTTTCTTGCTCACCTGGCTCTAACAGGCCAGCGAGTAACAAAAGGTTGCATAGCCTGAAAGCTTGCTTCCCCTTTCTTGTGTGTGTGACTCATTGAGATTGCAGAGAAAGCCTTTTGCATTAAAAATGGCTCAGCGTAAGGCAATTCTTGAGAAGCTTACAAGCCTGAATTTTAACTCATGGCTCTACAGAATTCAATCCCAAATAAAGGAAGAGGGCATAGGTTTTGTTTTAACTACACCAAAACCAAACAGTGGAAATGAAGAGACTAGATGGCAAAGAGCAGATGAAAAGGCCATGAACGTAATTGTTAGTACCCTCACAAACTCACAACTGGTGTATGTTAAAGGACAAGATTCTGCCAAAGACATGCTAGAAGCATTAAAAAGGGTCTTTGGAGAGCAAGACAGAAATAGCAAAGTGAGTTTATTCAAAAAACTATTTTCAATCAAATTACAAGAAAATGGAGATGCTAATTGCCATATAGAGAAATTGCTGAATCTGATTGATAAGTTAGCAACCACTGGCACAGTTCTGGAGGAAGAACTGAAAATTGGACTGCTTTTAAGCTCATTGCCTGAGAAATATTCAGCTTTTGTGTCTACTGTGAATGGCAAAGACTGCACATTTGAGGAAATTCTAGGACTAACTAGGTCTGAATTTTGCAAGCAGCAAGAGTATCTCTCTGAGAGCAGAGGGAAGAATGGCTCAAGTTACATTGCCCAAGAAGCCAGAGGCAAGGGGGCGGGAACTAAATCATTTGGATACAGAAAATCCAATCCCACAGGGGAAAGGAGGAGCCCACCCATTTGTTTCAAGTGCAATAAACCTGGTCACCTCCAGAGGGAGTGTCGATGCAATAAGAATGCTGAGACTGGCAGCAAGCCATCTCACACTACTTATTCACACAGACAAAGGGATTTTACTCCTAAAAACTGCTCAACTTTTGCACAACCCACATGATACAAACTAATGAAAAATATAAGCCTTGGATTATTGATAGCGGTGCTTCTAGGCACATGGCTTCAGATGTTGCTTTGTTCAATGAATTAGACAGAGATGCTGGATGCAATGTGTATTTAGCCAATGGAAAACAGATTCCAGTGAATGGAAAGGGCAAAGTTACTTTACATTGCCAACTGGATGGTAATGGAACTGAGATTGTGGCTGAAAATGTCCTGTACATTGCAGACCTTGCGGCTAATCTGATCAGCGTCCCCACACTATCAGAAAAAGGATTTGCTGTTCACTTTGAGAATAATGTGTGCACCATCTCACGCTGATGGTGAGCTATATTCCACAGGTACTTTAAGAAATGGAGGCTTTGAACTCGACTGTGAGGAACCACAAACCTGCAGAGCCAAGATAACCTCTAAACAGCAGTCTCTGAAGCTCTGGCATAGGAGGTTTGCCCATCGTGATAAGGAGGCCATCCTGAAGCTGAAAAGCAAGGACTTGGTAACAGGTATTTCTATAAAAGACTGTTCCAATGATAACCAATTGTGTGATTGTTGTTTAAGATGAAAGGGAACTAGGCCTTTCATTCCCAAAGCAAAGCCAAAGATGCTCTAAGCAGCCTCTTGACTTAATTCACTCTTGATCTATGTGGGACCAATCAAACCAGCATCAACTGGTAATAACACCTATCTGTTGTCTTTTATTGATGACTACTCAAGATACACTGTGTGTTATTTGCTAAAAGAAAAGTCTCAGACTGAACAGAAATTAAGAGACTATGTTGCTATGGTATCTAATAAGTTTAATAGGAAACCCAAGTGTTTTCAAACGGACAGAGGAGGTGAATACATTTCCATATCTATAAACAATTTCTTGAGGGAACATGGGATCCAACACAGACTTACTGTGGCCCATTCGCCAGAACAAAATGGAATTTCTGAAAGAAGAAATCGTTATATAATGGACATGATTAGGTGCATGCTCATTGATTCAGGCCTTCCCCGCAAGCACTGGGGAGAAGCAGCAATGACTGCAGTTTACCTACAAAATAGATTGCCAACCAAAGCCACAGAAGCAACTCCATATGAGTTATGGCATGGCAGGAAACCAAATGTAGAACACATCAGAGTCTTTGGATGTAAAGCTTATGCTCACATACCAAAAGAAAAGAGATCCAAGCTAGACCCTACTACGCAAGCAGGTATATTTTTGGGCTATTCTCCAGAAAGTAAAGGATACAGGATTTTTGATCCAGAAACTAACCAAATTACTATATGCAGAGTTGTGCAGTTTGACGAGCGACCCAGAGATGGCAAGCCTGCTGTGATGGATGACCATTCAGAGGGAGATGGCGATAGCGACCAGCTGATCCTACATCGCCCAGAGTCCCAGGATGATATCACCGTGCAAATGCCAGCAAATGCTCAACCTGAAGAGGGAGCAGCGGTGGAAATCCCAGACCTGACAGGTGAGGCAGAGGAGTCACAGACTACTGCGGAGGCAGACAGACCTTTGGCCCTCAGGCGCCATCGCTGGCCTAACAAGGGAGTTCCAGCCGAAACTTACCTACCTTGCAAGGGCCACACTGCATGAACCAGCTTCATGGTCTGAGTTACAGCTGTAATGCCCGGAACCAGAAGCAAAGAAGTGGAAAGAGGCAGCACAAGAAGAAATTGCTGCACTACATAAAACCAAACATGGACTCTCACAGAACTACCTAAGGGTAAGAACGTTATCGGTTGTAAATGGGTTTTTAAAGCTAAACAAGATGCGGAAGGTCAGATTGAGAGATATAAGGCCAGACTTGTTGCTAAAGGATTCTCTCAGATCTGTGGAACAGATTATGATCAGACTTTTGCACCTGTTGTAAAATATTCTACAATTAGAATGCTCTTAAGCATTGCTGCATCTAGAAACATGAGAACTGAGCATTTGGACGTTAAAACCGCATTTTTGCATGGCGAAATTGAACAGGAGCTTTATATGAAGCAACCACCAGGGTTCATAGATGAAAAGAATAAACATTTAGTCTGTAAACTTCAGAAAGGACTTTATGGATTGAAACAAGCAGCTAAAGCTTGGTCAGATAAGCTAGCCAAGATGCTACTAAGTCAGGGCTTCAAACAAGGCAATGCAGACCCCTGTCTTTATAGCAGGCACAGAAATGGGAGATGGACATTTATCCTGACATATGTTGATGACTTGATTATTTGCCATGAAAATGAAACTGACTGTGCTGAGATTATATCCCAACTCAACAAGGAAGTAGAAGTCAAGCACCTGGGAGATGCCAGCTTCTACTTGGGGATCCAAATCGAACATGAACCAGATGGAAGCTATCTTCTTAGCCAGAAGCAGAAAATATTGGAACTGCTACAGAGTCTGAACCTGGAAGGTTCAATGAGTTCTGATTTCTACAGACAAGTACTACCTGATGACTTGCTACCTGACAACAATGACTACAGGACTGCAATAGGCAAGCTTTTGTACTTAGCAATGACAACCAGACCTGACATTGCTACAGCTGTGAGTATATTGTCCAGAAGGGTTAGCACACCCACCACAAGAGACTGGACTGCTGTTAAAACGAGTGGTGAGGTACTTAAGAGGTACTTTAGACTTTAAACTGAAACTGCCAGCAACTAAAGATCCCACACTATTGGGATATGCTGATGCAGATTGGGCTGGAGAAAGAACAGATCTAAGATCTACCAGTGGCTATGTGTTTTTCTATGGGGGAAGTGCTGTAAGTTGGGCGAGCCGTAAACAAAGTGTTGTTGCTCACTCATCTACTGAATCAGAATTAGTATCAGTTTCTGAGGCATGTAGAGAATTACAATGGCTTTTAATGTTGTTAGAAGATTTTGGTATTGATGAACCTTTACCTGTACAAATGCTAGAAGATAACCAGAGTTGTATAGCTCTTTCTCTTTCAGAAAAGAATATTACACTGTCGAAACACGTTGGAATTAAGGATCAATATGTAAGACTCTTACAGGCAGAAGGAACTGTGAAACTTCGCTACTGTCCTACTGATATGATGACAGCAGACATCTTGACCAAACCACTGCCAAGAGACAAGTTCCAAAGCCTGCGTGACAAACTGAACATTGTATACCTGGAAAGCATGCAGTGTCGAGAGGGAGTGTTGGAATAAGCGACTTCTGCATGCCTGGACACTGGGGGGGTGCTGTATATCACTCTAACTGTGATGTTGCCTCTCTTGTTTGCCCTCCTTGTCTGGGCCAGGAGACCGCCCACTAACTTCCTTTCTTCCCCATGCTAGCTTCACTTCTGCTCTAGCCTTTGAACCGAGCGCATGGTCAATGGCAGCCTGCTCAGTGGGGCCTTTCCCACTGCAGCATCCTCTCACATCCACACACGTGATGGCGCGTTAGTTGTGCCCACTTGTCATAGGGAAAGTAATCTCTTTAGTCTAGGGTTCTTTCTATCTACCTTTTCTTGGAACAAAGTTGTGAACTGAAGATGATTGAATAAATGTAAGTTTTACCTTTTACATTTTTGTCTCTGGAGAAGTTTCTACAAACTGCATTCACACACACTACTGGGCACATCCATGACTCTAAACGAAATCTAACAATTATGGGGTCTGGAAAAAAAACTGGTAGAGAAATGTCTTGTGAAACGTGAAATTTTGAGGCAACTTTAGGGATATGTTCCAGACTGGGTAAAACTTCATGAAAGGAGGGTCAGCAAGTAGAACCCACAGGTTGCTGACTCTCCTGGCTGACATTATAGCCACTAAAAAAAAGCAATTTTATAGAATAGTATAGATAGTGAACATTAAGCTATAGGTTTAAAAGGCTGCCTGTGCAACGGACCCAAGACGAAGATTAAGCTCCACTGGTCCGCGGAGGGCAGGTCAACCCAATGCTTCTCAATGAGAGGCACACAGGTCTTAGCAGCTAAGATTCTTGTATTTGTGTCTGCGTAGCTACAGGGATAGCTCATCAAATAATTAGGAAGACTATATATTGCCAGGATCGGCAGAACCAGTTGAGTACATTTTCCTTTAATTTCCCCCCACTGTTTATCTGAACACTGCAATGTTTTTCCTCCTGATCTGTTTCCAAGTCAGCTTCCCTTGAGCATGTGATCATATTGAAACAGACTGTATTTCTCTGCCCAGTGAAACACCTGGCCCTTATCCACATATAGTTGCCCATCTATTTTCATCTATTTTCTCCTCTCTTCCTCTTCTGTTTTCAAAATGATTTTTTTAAAAAAATGTAACATTGAGGCAGAGATACAAAGCAGGGTCAGCTTTGTCAATTTCACATAGAACATTCGGTGTCACATTAGAGCAATTTTGAACTGGGGGAGATTGCATCAGTCATAGAATGCCTGGGGTGATTGAATGCTGGGATGATTGAAAAGCGTACTTGGAGTAATCACTGCATGCAATCAGGGACTGTTGCACTAATGATCATGCATTACTGCAGATCATCTTTGGCTGAAAAAATGTGGTTCTCGAGGGAGGCATAGGCTACATGTTTCAGTTCCTACAGGCAATGGGGCCTGCTCCAGGAGTTGTTTTGGCTTCCATTTTGGTTAGTGGTTTTCAATAGCAGAAATGGTTGCTGAGACATTTTTGAATTGCCACTGCAAAATGGAATTGCATAGTAATACTAGAGTGCCACACAAAACTAAAAAAAGGTGGAGGCTGTTCTTCTGCATCACAGATGGCATTGTACCATCATCAGGAATTTTCAACAGTAGCAGTGGAATAAATGTAACTGAAGAGAAAAGGGGAAAATCCCAAAATAGCGAGGGGCGGGGAATGAGGTGTGTGGAATGATTTCACAGAAAACATTCCCAAGACATAAGGTGTGACCACTGGAAAAATCAGTGGTAAGCTGTGGAGAAGGCTATTATGCAACATTTTGCATTCACTGGTAAGCTAATTGGGGCTTTTTGGCTTTCTGAAATTTGCAAATCTCCTTTGTGTTCCACAAAGAGCTCATTTGCGACAGAATGAAACAGCATCTTGGGATACAGCCACATAGAATTATAATGTTTTTATATGGCAAAGAAAAAAGATGATAACTACTGATAAGAAAAAATAAATTTGACATATTTATTTTTATTGCATTTTTTGATGCGGACCTCATCAATAAAAGTTGTGCTAACCACATTTCAATCTTCTTTTGCTATTTCTAAATTTAACATTGTTCCTCTCTCTCTCTCTCTCTCTCTCTCTCTGTTTGTGTGTGTGTGTGTCCCTGTTTATGTTTCTTCTAACAAAATACAGGAAAATTTTAAAATAATTATTTTGCCCATGCTGTCAGCATTTTGCAGCATTTTTTCAAATTCTCTTAGTATTGTGGTAACCGATGGTTGCAGCAAATCATTATTTCCCATAATTTCCTGCAATTACATGTATTTTTGTCATGACAGTTTACATGCCTTCCTATCTACTTTACCTTATCAAATCCAAGTAACTTTTAATGTCGGAATTGATTTATCTTTTAGGATAAACTTTTATCCACAGTGAGCATTGACTTAAAACTGTAGCATCACACACTTCATGTGATATAAGAGTTGCCTTCTTCCCCAATAACTGTGGTATACTAATCACTAATTCTCAATATGGTCCCACCTGTGGATGCTTAAATCCAGACAATGGAGTCATGAATCGACAAGTCAGATCTTGTTACAAACTTGTCTGTTAACTTCTCTCCCAGTCAACTATCAGTTTTTATGAGTCAGAATTCTCCAACGGTTATTCTCAGATTCCTATATGAACTCTCTGTCAATCACAGGGGCCAGTTCATTGGGATGCAGTGGTCTGTCATACTGTATGACATCACCCCATTCATTATGTGATCCCTAATAGGCTAGAGCAGTGATGGCGAACCTTTAGAGACTGAGTGCCAGGGGCGGAGCAAGGGGAAACTGCATCTGGAGCACACGTGTGCCCTGTGCCATGCCACACCCCTGTCCGCCCCCCTGGAACTCCCCTGGAATGCCCCACCACGTCCCCGGAATGCCATCGCCGGGCACCCACAAGGGCGCATGCCCGGTGCATTGCAAACCCCTCACCCCCTTGGCACTATGCCACTGCTGAGTGCCCAAACTGGGGCGACAGCGCACGTGCACGCAAAGAGGGCTCTGAGTGCCACCTCTGGCACACGTGCCATAGGTTCACCACCACTGGGCTCGAGTAACTGAACCATGGCAGGAAAGGCTGCAATGGTATGTAAAATAAAAGTGGATCTGAAGCAGCAACAGAAAAAGTAAAAGATAGTGAACAAACTCCATTATGGGAAAACATTCTTTAAACTTTTTTTGGGGGGGGAGTGATGTGGGAAAGCTCTATTTTTGACCCACAACCAAATGGGTAAGCATTGAATACAGCCTAATGAATACTGGAACTATGTTAAGTTTAGTATTGTACCTTCTGGATCATATTCTCAAGGCATCATACTGCAGTTCCATAGAACACACAGAAGACAATTATTTCCTTGGTCTTTCTCAATTCACTGCTTTGAACAGCACAAATATTATTCCAACAAGATATTTTATATCAGACAGCTATTTAAGAACAGTGCTTTTAATGTTGCAGAGGTCACAGAATATGTGTGGTTTTATTAATGCACAGACCAATACACCATGTGTTTAGTCAAAAAGAACTTTAGAAAGAGATGTAATTATAATTAGGGTTGCCAACTTTGGGTTGGAAAATTTCTGGAGATTTGGGGACAGACCCTGGTGGGGAGAAGCAGAGTTTGAGGAGGAAAAACAACTCAGCAGGGATCTAATGCCATGGAGCCCACCCTCTGAAGCGGCCATTTCTTCCTGGGGAACTGATTTGTGCACCTGGAGATCAGCTGTAATTCCAGGAGAACTCCAGATCCCTCCTGGAAGTTGGAAATCCTAGTTCAGAAACCACTCAATGGTACTCATGTTCTTCCCCTTGCTTCTTGTTGTGTTTCCCTCTGTCTACCCTCAAATTCTTGTACCTTGAATGTCCTCCTGCTGTTGGAAGGTCTACAGTCAGTTTTAGTCACTAAACTTAATTGAAAGCAATTATGTATGTGAGGGATTGGATTATTTCTCCAACTTTGCTTACAAGTTAGAACCCTGTCCTTGGTATTATCTCACTGTTATATGAGTTTTTATATAAGCTTTCCAACAGTTCGCAAAAAAATGACAAAACTTTGTCATTGACATCATAGTCTTGATGTTTGTCCTTCAACTCAAGAAACTACAGTGTTGGTTCTGATGGAATAGACTTGCTGCCATTTAAATTGCTTGATTTTTTGTTTGTGCTTAGCGAGACCTCCGATGCTATATTGACTTCCACACATTATATTTAGAGAACTAACAAGTTTTCTGATAAATGTATCACTACCTGTAGCTAGCCATCAAGAGGTACAGAGATGTAATGCAGTTTTCATCCTTTCCCAAGAAGCTAAAAGCAATCAATTTTCTTTTGGCACAAGTTTCAACCGAATAATATTTCTGTAGAGTCAACAATCTTTCCACTCTTAGAATGACTTTAGCCTAACACAGTCCTGCACTTACTTTGGCTAAAATCATGCTAAGGAAAGGCTTGAAAAGTAACTCAACAGTACACAGCCATGACGGCCACGGGCAACCAGAAATTGCCTGATGCTTTCAAATATAATCATAGCAATTTCAATTTGTCCTAATAGAATAAAATTCAGATAAGCAGAGGGAAAATGCATACTCTATAACACCGCTTCAATAAATGTAAAAATAAATCACACAGAATGAATTCATGAGAGGTTTTACCACATAATATCTATTACCAGGTCATATGTTAAATGAGAAAGTGGCATGGTATAGACAGATCTTTTCAGATCCAAGAAGCTAAACAGAGCTGATACTTGGAAGGGAAACCACCAAGGAAAACTCTGCTAAGGAAGACAGTGACAAACCACCTCTGCTTCTCATTTGCCTTGAAAGCTCCTTGCTAGGTTTGCCATGTCAGTTGGGACTTGATGGCACTTACATACCTACATAGGTACTACATAGGCCATAACCCCTTTCACTAGCAAATCAGGTCCAGGTTGAATCTAACAAAACCATGGGCAAAATATATGGGGAAGAACAAGAAACCCCAAGGAGGATAAAAAAATCAATACAAGAAGATTTAGTATTTAAGCCACCAAAACACATAGGTTAAAATGCAAAAAAAGTGAGTTCACAGTAGCATCTTCTCTTTCTATTTCCCGTCCTTGCTAGTTGGTTTTAAGAACAATTTGGATGTATTCTTCAAGCTCTCATTAGGGTCTAGTGCAGGGGTCTGCAACCTGCAGCTCTCCAGATGTTTGTGGACTACAAATCCCATCAGCTCCTGCCAGCATGGCCAATTGGCCATGCTGGCAGGGGCTGATGGGATTTGTAGTCCATGAACATCTGGAGAGCCACAGGTTGCAGACCCCTGGTCTAGTGGGACTTAGAGAGGCTTACACAATAGACAATGTGATTGAAAAACAATGATCTAGAACAGTGGTTCTCAACCTTCCTAATGCCGCAACCCTTTAATACAGTTCCTCATGTTGTGGTGACCCCCAACCCTAACATTTATCCATTTTACAGATGGAGAACACTGATGCAGAGAGTCTTAGGTTACCCCTGTGAAAGGGTCGTTCGACCCCCAGGTTGAGAACCACTGATCTAGAGAGTGAATTTGTTGAGAGAACTAGCCCAAGGAATCTTACTAGCATACTTTCTGCAAAAGTGACCCACGTTTCCCAATAATGTTTTCCATCAAAACAGGAGATTTATCTTTCCATCAAAACAGGAGATTCTCTTTCAGAGATATCATGGAGATCCTGGTTTTCCCACCTAGAACATTATGCTGCAGTTCTCTTTAAAATATTCCACATGTCTCTCACTTGCAGCTTTGAATTCCAACAAGATTCCAATGTATTGAACTATTACGCTGCAGCAAATAACTTCTCAATTATTTTAATTTTTCATTTGATGCTACTCAAATTTCAGTCCCTCTCTTTTGCTATATGTTTGTATACATATTGAAGTTTTATTAGCTCTCTGTAGACTATGCATTTGCCTTTGACTTTCAGCTGGGTCATTTTTCAGTAAATGAACAAAGTCCAAATAAGTTGTCTTGTCTGATGAGATCCGCTTTCTTTTTTATTACAAGGATATATATTAGGACTTTGAAGATTAATGGGGAGCAGTGGTTTTCAAGGCAAGCTTTCACCCTTATGTCAACTTTAATATGTCTAAAGTCACTATCTACAAACAGTCTAAATTCTCCTGGTTGGAGACCCAATTTTGGAAAGCTTCTAAAAAATCTATTGCTAACATATTTTGCTTGACCTGGTCATATTCTACCTCTCTTCTTCCACTGAAGCAGGAATATGTTTGCGCCTCCTTCATCTCCTTGCACCTTCTTCATCAAACAACTTACTTTTCAGGAGTCCCCAAAACTTCAACAGCATTACATTGGAGTGTAGTGTGTGATGGTAGTATTTTAAGAAGTCATTATGCTGAATTTGCTACAGGACTAATGCTCAAATTGGAGTTCATTTAACACAAACATTTATGGAGTGTTGAAAAATCATCAACTTATTTTCAGGAAGTAATAATTTACAGTCTTAACATGGGGGAGTTTTCCCACAAGACATAGGAAAATAAAGAGAACCTTACAGGATCAGACCAGTGGTCCAAGTCTACCATTCTGTCTCATACAGTGATACAGTGGCCAACCAGTTCCCTTGAATGTTCCACGGAAAGACATAGAAGCTGAGGCCTTGCCCTGTTGCTGCCTTCTGGCATGCGGATGTTCCCTTCAGTCACCATGGCTAGTAGACCCTGATAAACCTATCCTCCATGAATCTGTCTGATCCCCCTTTAAAGCTGTCTATGTCTGTGGACATCACTGAATTTTCTGGCAGAGAAGCCCATATTTTAATCATTCACTGTGTAAAGAAGCATTTCCTTTTGTTTGACCCGAATCAGCTTTATTTGATGTCCCTGGGCTCTAGTATTTGGATAGAGGGAGAACAGTTCTCTCTGTGCACTCTTGCCATTTCTTATATAATGCTATAAATCTCTATCATGTTCCCTTTTAGTGGCCTCATACCGAAAAGTCCCCCACTCTTCATCTTTTCCTTATAGAAAAGGTGCTCCAACCAGTGCTAGATTTTCCTACAGGAAAATCCACAGGAAAATGTTAAGAGTATTTGGCATCTATGTATGTTTAAGTTGTGTAGGAGCAATACCACTTGTATCCTTGGATTAATACTGAGCAGCTGCCTAATTGAAGTGACCTTTACCAGCTGCTTAATTGGGGCTTGGCTTCTTTTGTATATATGTTTTGTAGTCTGCTTTATCTTTTTAAACTCTATATAAAAAGAAGTAACTTTCTTATGTGAGCAAACCTTCTAGCAGGTTTTGCACTCAGGTTCTATCACTCGGCAGGCTGAAGCCTAGGGTCTCAAAATCTAGAGGGCCTCCAGCTAAGGACACTGCCATGGCCTTTCCAACATGTAGCCTGTAAGCCTTTAGTAATTTTCAATCACTACAGATTTAACAATAAGTACTGAGGAGGAATTGTGAATTGCAGCTTTACTCGATGTTGTTTAAAACACTTTTCCATCTTCCTTTAGTCATGAGGGTGGAGATTGGGAGGGGCCTCACATATAGAATAGCCTAGGGCCTCTCTTCATCCAAATTTGGCACCAACTCCAACCTGCTAAAGACTACTTGATAGGTAAAAAAACAGGTGGAGAAGTAATCTTTTCATGACATTTTAGAGTTTATTGTTACAAGTTGAGTTGGATTGAGTTGGATTCAAAAGTGGTGTTCCACTAAACAGGTTTGTTGGCATAACAGCACATCTTCTGTTAAAGGGGAAGGTGGTTCAATTCCTAGTCCCACTGCATCTTCCCATTTCCTCTTCCTAGACACTATTCCTGAGAGCCCCTTGACGCCCAGGAGCAAACTTTCAGAAGGTTCAGTCAGCTGCAGCAAGAAGGAAAATCTACCAGCAGAGAGAAGCTGGGAAAGTGCTTTAGAGTCAACACATTTTGTTCAGGAACTGATGTGGGAATTAAGTATTAGTGTAGTTGATAGTTTAATTTTAAAAAAAGATTTTAAAGAAATGTAATATATACTGGGATGGATCCAACCATCCTCCAAGTAGATTCTCTGCCAACTTGTGGCTCTTTCAATGGAGGAAGAGCCAGTGTTCATGGGGAGGAATAAACCATTGGAAGAAAAGAAAGTGTTCAAACGAGCAGTGAGAGCCACATGCTATGAGAACCAGTAGCTGCGCGAGGGGTTGAGGGAGCTCTGGTCTTTCCCTGATCCTGAAACTGACAGAATCTGCAGCCAGCCATAAAAACAGATCTAGTTGTGCCCTTGTAACCCAAGAGAATGAATGCAACTAACAGAAGAAAAAGGAGGAGCAGCATTTGGGGGGGGGGGTTGCCTCTCAAGTGACCCCCACCACGAGGAACACTACACATTTTCTTTTTTGAAAGCTGCTTACTAGATGACAAGTGTTTGCACAAAGGAAGAGCTGGTATATGCCCCTCCTTTCTACCACATATCTAATGTAAGATTTGAGATAGGTGCACAGGACAACTGAAATATAAGTATGATTTGCATAACCTATTGAACTTTTTCAACGGAAAAGAACAAAATATGTGTACCATGTGTACGTACACATTATCCTAATATTTTACTTTATAAGTGTCATGAAGAAGAGGGATGTTTGTCTACTCCTCTATTACACAAAGGTTATCAGCTAATGTTATTTCTGAACCAGGCCTTGGCAACTTGTAGGTTGTTCCTAGAGTGCCCACAATAAAGGGCTGTACATTGTCACTTGTATATTGTCACTGTACACTGTCAAAAAGGACTGCACACTGTACCAAGCACTGATTCCACACCTCTGATCCCTTCTAGAAACACAAAAGCTGAATAGATTCGGCATTAGCACCCTTACATGTATATTCTAAAGAAGGGGACCCAAGCAAAGTCATTGTGAGTGATCATTGAAAAGTATTCCATGCAACTTGTCCACTGTGAAAGCAGACCATTTATATCCTCGTTGTCACACCACAAAGAATGGACAATCATCCTTACTGAATTTGTGATGTACAACAAGATTACAGTCTGAAGTAGCATGGCTCAGGAAATCCTGGTGGAATCCTTATACAATACAGGTTCAACAGTTGCCTTGATATGTTAGCAAATAAATTTGAAAATTCCATTTATACTACGTTAGTTTCCCCCACTTTCAGCAGAAAATGCCTTTCTTGAATGCTGGAACTTTCTATCCACTCAAGAAAACGGCCCCCTGTAGAGTGTGAAATGATAGCAGGGAACACATTTTCCTGGGCATACTGCATATTTCTCATCTATCCAGTGTGACATTATTCCCTTATTAACACAGTTATATGGCATCTTATTGCAACTCCCATCTCTGCCAGAGTGTTTAGTAAACAAGTCGAACACCAAAGATGTTGAAGGATAAATAATGCTCCTACTAATAAAAATAATCGGGTCCCAAAGAGCTGAACACTATGGTATACTGTATAAAAATAATGCCCACACAGCTCCCTACTGTTTAGAACTTCACATTTATTCATGAAGGTCTAACATATTTTCCTATAAACGTGGTGAAATTACATGGGATCTAATATAATGGTGCCTAAGGCAGAGCTAATAAACATTTAATGCTTCAGCCCACTGAGTCTATAGCCTGAATAAGCAATATTCAACAGCCCTGCCTGTAAACCATCCACTGGACAGAATTATTTTGCTTTTTTGGAGAAGGGATTAAAAAAGAAAACTATTTTAGAGCACTTATTGAATCAATTTGTATTCCAATTAAATTCTTTAAAACCTGTTTATGAAACTGGCTCTTGAAAATTTGAGTGATCTCCTCTTCCTCTGCCCATAAAGAAAACAGAATGTCAATTGTCATTGTTTATGCAATAACTTTATGAATGCTGATTATTACACACCGTTTATGGGAACATCCTTTTTTAAAATAGTTCTTGTATGGAATCATAAGATTTTGAAACAAACCCATCTGTAGAACATCAATACACATAGCCCATAATGTGTCACCAGCAGAAATAGAAATGATTTAAAAAATCCAGGCCAGTAACACTAAAGAAATATTATTTCCAAAGTCCAAAGCCTCGATCTTCTTAAGCTGCATGATGAAGTAAGCAATGGAGAAAAAAAAACCCTGCCCTGAACCCCTCAATGTTGAAATGTTATTTTTGGTTCTTTTCCCAGGCCCAGCCACTGCTGGCATGGCCAGACCAATGAAACTGACTTGTTCTATGCAGGAAGATTACTTGATGTAATCTGTTGTGTTCCTTCCCTAACTTGCTTCCTACTCCAAATTTCTTTATCCTTTCTCTTGCATGAGAAAAACAAAAATTGCCATTCTGGTTTTCAAGCTATAATGCAGTGGGAAGCCAGAATTTTGGTCATTTTTGGTTCAGGGGGCAATTGGGGATTGGGGCTAACCCTTTGAGGACCCATAGCACCCATCCCTGTTACCATGGCCTTCATCCCCTGCCTTATGAAATATTGGATTTTTATATTATTCCTTACACTGTGTGCTACAAAATGCCAGTTTCTATGTGTAGGTAGCAGATTGTCCATCTAAAAACAGGAAAAAGGCAGAAGGTCTGTTTGCAAAACTAAATCAATGCATGAGTTACTCCAGGCAACAGAATCTGGAAGCCTCATTGACCATGGGCATATCTTGATTACCACACCCTGCTAAGCTGTTGTGATACAATGGATCCCAGAGAACTCCCTGGTACTACATGTTATATCTGATGTGTTTTTGAGAAACCATTTCCTCAACAATTGCCTCTTCCCTGCATTTCCTCAACCTCTAGATATGATCTCCCTAACAACAAGATCCCTTCCTGATCCAATCAAAGCCTCAGCCAAATTTAAATACTTTAGGCAGAGACTTTAGGAAGTACCTCTGCATAAACCATTCAAGGTATTACTGATACAATCAGGACCAATTGACTCCATTGTCCTGGGAAGTAGGAACAATAGATAAAGCTGCTAATTAGCTCAAGCCAACCAGTCCAGCATGGAAACTTACTAGAAAATCCAGGAAACAGAAACTTACTTGGACATCCAGGAATAGAAACGTACTTGCTCCCGCCCCAAACTGCTAAAGGGTATAAAAATACTGTGCACCCGAGCCTCAGCGCTCATTACTAGCCTGAACCTTCCTTGGTCAAGTTGGTGTGAGACACGATATATCGTCCTTTGCTTGGGTCCCTATGCTGGCATAGAGATCCTTGCCTTCTTCTGGAACTTCTCTGCAGATATTAGGTAATGTATAAGTCCCCTGCTTCCCCAAATCCCATTCTATCATCCCACCTATCTTTTCCTCCCTATCTATATACTTAGGAACTGTGTGTATGTGCCTTAAAATCTCACTGTGTGATTGTTTGCCACCAAAACTTATATAAAAATATTTAAACTGCAATTTGGTCTTTTGTGAATTCTCTGCAGATACGTTTCAAGCCGTTTCTGGTATACATAGTCTAAAAAGGTCCTCTCCCAGCCTGCCTCTCACATTGCTAAGCCGAGTAATTCCCCATTGCTCTATAAAAATAAGTTCATACACTGTTAAGCTGGGTAACATCCTCATGAACCAAACTTAACCAAATCTTGTTTCTATCAGGAAAGTCTCCTAAAGTCACCCTGAAAGTTTGGCGGCTCAGTCTTGAAAAATGTGCTCCCTGCATAAAAAAAAAACAGAATTCCCAACTGGCTACAATGGAGCCAAGCCAGTTCAATAGGAGAATATGGGTGGTTTTTTTTGGGGGGGGGTGTCTATACGGGGTGCATTTTTCAAGGTAGAGGCGCCAAACTCACAGGAAGACCCTCTTGATAAAAGCACCAAAGTTTGGTGAAGTTTGGTTTAAGGGGTTCAATTTCATGGACCCCAATGTGGGAGCCCCCATCTTCCATTAGGAACCATTGGAAACAATGGGAGATGAGGGCATGCCCTTTGTGGGTCCATAACATTGGACACCCTAAACCAAACTTCACCAAACTTGGGTGGTCTCATCAAAAGAGTCCCCTAAAGCCACCGTGCAACTTTGTGTTGCTATTTTTAAAAATGTGCCATTTATTGGCTGAAAACTGGAAAACGCCAAAAATTTCCCATAATGTTAAATGAACCAATTTTTTTTCATTTTTTTCAGGAAACCTAAGTAGTTTTGGGTTTTCAGAATCAAATATTCAGGGGTTTTTTGTGTGTGTGTGTGTGGGGGGGGAGTTTTCAATCATTTTAAAGCCAGAAAAACCTGAATCTGAATTTTATCATTTTTTAAAAAAATTGTCAAGCCTAATTATTGTTTTGGGCTTCTTTGTTCCGCCCCACCCCACCCCACCCCACCTCCCCTGCTCTACTTCTGCCCTCCCTGATGATTGGGAGGGGTTTTAAAAACTATTTCAACTTCAAGCATTTGTACTATATTAGATCTATCAAAATAATGACAGATTGAATACAAGAGTATTGAAATATTAAGAAATATTGAAATAACAAATCTTTCTCTTCTCTCTTAGCAGCAGCAGCAGGAAGTGTGTGTGTGTGGGGGGGGGACAAAATATCAATTCTAGGACATGATCCCCTTCTTCAGAATAGTGTGATCCAGGAAACTGCTTTGTCTCTTTCATTTGAGGAGAGGGAATTATTTTTTTAAAAGTGGCTACAATATCAATATAATTACAATAACAGCAATATCAATATAACAGTAATTTAAAGGGTTTTAACAAAGGCAGCAATCTTCATGACTGTATGTCTTTAAGAGTGAGTTGATGGGCAGAGTTAAAAGAACCAGGAAAAGCAGACCTGGGAGAGTTCAGGAGCCAAACTGCGCAGCAGGCAGTAAAGTGCCTCCTCACATGTAAACAGAAAAATGTGAGGAGACCCCACTACAACCCCAGTGCGCAGCAAAGAGCCCTGTTGTAAGTGTTCCATGCCTGAGAAATTGACAGGGCCATTGTAATAAGAAGTACACCTTTCTAAGTCCTTTTAAGAAAGTGGACTTGGAAAGATGCAACTCTACTGAGGATGGCAAATCAAATGCTTTGTTTGCCAAGTTAAACAGAGTTATAAATACCTACTATTATTATTAATCAAATCCTTATCAGGAAAACTGATAAATACTGACCACATTAAATACTGTAGCCAGTTGACATAACTACACGCAATCAGTTCAATAGACCATTAAGATAAACCACTCCATGAGGAGCTAATAAATTGTTATCATAGTAATAACAAAAGTATGTTTGGAATGTTCCAGCTGCAAGTAGAAACATGCATACTCATATTTTCTTTATTTTTGTATCGTTCAATACATTTTTTGAAAATTTATTCATTTCACACATATAAACACCACATACAGAAAAAACCCAAACCAAATCTCCCCTCCCACACTATAATAATAATAGTTATGAAAAATTTCAAGACATTACTACATACCTATATGGTGACTTGCAGAGATTCATAATGGATCTCAAATCAAATCTAGTTTTGTGGCTTATAGTTGGTATCAGCATTTCTCCACTTTTAGCCCTTCTTATAAAACTATTTTAGTCCAATCTGCTGTTTTCATTTAAATCTCAAATTATGCCATTATTTGTCTATTTCTATATGTTTTCAGTAGGTAGTCCACAAAAGGTTTCCAGTCTTTAAAGAAATTATCCACATTCTTGTCTCTTATAAACATCGTCAGCCTTGCCATCTCTGCATATTCTGTAACTTTTTAAACCCAGTCTTGTTTTGTTGTAATTTTGATGTTCCTCCATTTGTATGAATATAAAATCCTTCCTGTAGTTGTCATGTACATAAAAAGTGATCTGGAATATCCTCCCCCTCCCCACCCCCAACCCCAACAAGAATGCCTCAGAGTTTTTTTCTCAGTTGTTACTTTCATAATATTTTGCATTTTAAAACCATATCCCAAAACAATGTTGCCTCTTTACATGTCCACCACATTGTATTGTTCAATACATTGAGGTGGTTTTTTCCCCCTTTTCTCCCTTTCTTTCTCTGATAACTATAAATCTGCCTTTACATAAAACCAGTTTTCCTGTGACAGAAACCACTGGATGGCTGGAATGAAATGGCAAAGCAAAACATAAAGTTTATACCAACAATTAGGGCCGGAGCGAGACGGAACTGCTCCCGGGGCACATGTGCACCCTGAGCCCCTGCGACGCCCTGGAACACCCTGCCATGCCCCCGCACCAGTGCGTGCCCAATGCACCATGCCCCCATCCCCTTGGCACTACGCCACTGCCAACAATCATGCAGAACAGAAGTAATTTATTTTGTGAAAAAAGACCTTCCTACATTTAAGCAAGTTACAAAACATGGGAAAGTGCCCTCTTGGCCTTTTCCCAAGATTTCCTTTGCAACATCAGTATTGAAAAACAATTTTCTTCTTTAAAAAAATCCAAAGTCTAATGAAGTTATTCAAACACAACTAAGCTGAGGAACAGACTTATCTCTGTTCACTAAATTTGCCATTTTTGAAGGATACAGAGAATCAAAATTACATTTGCCATTCCTTGATGGCACACTGTACTTTCACATTAAAAGATTATTTCCTTAAAACTCCTATGTTGAGTTCACTACACTCTGAAAGAGGGCAAACAATGCAGAAGAATCCATGGCTATTAAAAATCGGAAAATACAAAGTAAAACTGAATAGCACCCTTTTAAACTGACATAATTACTTAGGTGGAGGCTTATTGTACATCCCAGATTGTGAAACCAGAGGCCTGTGGACATTAAAGGAGTAAGGGTAAGAGAGACAGCATTCCTGCATTCTGAAAGTCCTACTTTGCTCTGTAATATGAAAGTATGGTATATCATCAAAGAATGGTAAACGTAGTTTTGATTATTGCTGTTGCTACCACTACAGGGCAGACATATAGTGAGGCCTTATGGGGATACAAAGCAATGGTTGAGCACTCCTCTCTCACATGGTTCATATCACAACCTTCCTTTCAAAAGTAGTTTTTTCTGCCTTCCAGTAGGTGTGAGGCAACATTACACTGAGTATGTATTTCGTCCAGTCTTCAGTTAACATATATAAGAGATATTTTATCCATAGGGACAGTAGGCTGTCATTACTGGAGCTCTTTATGTAGAAACTGTATGGCATTTTGTGGAATCTTTCAGTTTAGATTTCCTGTACTGAGTTATGGTTTGGACTAGATTGTCTATGAGTCCCCTTTCAAATCTATAAATCTATATGACAAAAATGTGGCTAACACTAAAAAAAGTCAACCGTATGTCCATCTTCTCTTCTATCTTCTGGAGGAAATTTAGAAGAAAAAGAAGAGAAGTGTTTGGATGTATACCCCACCTCTTTCTTCTGTCAGGAATTTCCTTTCCCCTCCGCTCTCCACAACAGACACCATGTGAGGTAGATGGGGCTGACAGAGTTCCGAGAGAATTGTGACTAGCCCAAGGTCACTCAGCAGGAATCTGGTTCACCAGATAAGATTCCACCGCTCATGTGGAGTGGGAAATCAAACCCGGTTCTCCAGATAAGAGTAAACCTGCTCTTAACCACTACACCATGCTGACTCACAACATTGCATTATTCTGTGTTTTGCTGTCCCAATACACAATATTGCCTATTGATGGCAGTAGGCACCAATGAAACCTTGTGATATCACAACAAGGTAAACTCTACTAGCTGTAGAGCCTGATTGATTATAGTGATAGGAATGGGGCTCAACAGGCCCAGGATCTTACCTTCACTTAGAAGTGAAGTCGGGGTGGAGTGAGGGGGAACTGTGCCAGGGGCACGTGTGTGCCCTGCACCCCTGCCATGCCCCTACCTGCCCCCGCCTTGCCCTGGAACGCCCCCGGAACACCACCGCCATGCCCTTGCCATGCCCCCACAGGGGTGTGCCCCGGTGCGTCATGCACCCCCCTTGGCACTACCACACTGAGTGAAGCATTTAAGTTTTTCTATAGACAATGAAAAATGTACAACATTTTGATCTGTTTGAGAAGTCATCTTTGTTTTGCACCATACTGTTCAACAACATAATAGCACCTGCACTAAGAAAATTGGATTCTGGTTGATCTTTAGTGGTGATGGCAAGTAAATTAAGTGGCATGTCTGGCCGACCTTGATGACCAGTGGCAGAGGGCATGCCCATCATGGCATCAGAGTCCTAGAATTGCAAGGGACCTTGCAGAATATTTACTCCAGTACTGGGCCACCTGGTCTCAAGAGCATTGGTCACCAGAATTATTTTGTCATGTATGTACCAAGTGCCTGGCTCTGGATCTTGACTGTGCAATTATCTTGCCTAATGTGTGGTATTTCCTCCTCATTGTCCATGTTGGATGGAACTTTAGCTGATTTTAAACAGGCTTATTCTGATATTTGGGATGAGTGAAATATATATTATAATGTGAACCAATTCAAGAAGAAGAATATACCAAAGATCACAATCCTTATTTGAATGTAGGGTAAAACAGGGAAGGTAAAACATGGAAGTTCAGCAAATATCATTAACTGAATTCCATGTTAACATAAGCTGTTTTTAGATTAATAAATGCATTACTACATAGCTCTTTTAAAAATCCTTGTCAAGACTTGTATGTTTTTCCTGCCATTTACACTGTCTGCCATAAAGCCTTGGGCCAGGATGCAATAATGATCTTACTTTGGCAGCATATTCTCAGGGAAGGAAGCTTCTTCTCACAATTTATTTGGGCTTCGTCAGTTCTCCTGAATTCAAGTCATGTGAAACAAACCAGGAAGCTGGAGCGACATCAGAAAAAAGAGCCATGTACTTCCTGGATGGGGCACTACACTACAGGTCAGCATAAGGCAGTGGAGGCGAACCTATGCACTCCAGATGTTCATGGAACATCTGGAGTGCCATAGGTTTGCCACCACGGGCGTAAGGCATACGTAATTCTTCAAATATGTGGGTCCCAAGTTGTGAAGGCCTTTATAGATTAAAACCAGCATTTTGTACTGAACCCAGAAACAAACTGGAAGTCAAAGCAATGATGGCCCACAACAATTGAGCTACCATATTTTGTACAAATTGATGTTTCGGATTTACCTTTGAAGTCAGCCCCAGGAAGAATATGCAGCAGTAGTCCAGGGGTCCCCAACAAGATACTTGTGAGTGCCATGGCACCCATTGATACCTTTCCTGGTTCCTTCCAAGTATTTTTAGAGGGTAGATGGAGCCAATAAGGCTTTCCCCAGCATGGTTTCTGAATTACTATGCAGATTTTTAGAACCCTCTTAAGCACCCAGTCGCTGCCACCACTGCACAAGGATCTTCACTATGTGACTGAAGGTAACTTGGTGTCTCTATCAGTCAATCCTTGGGGTGCCAAGCAATGCAGTGTCAAAATGGAGAACTCATTCCTTGTATTGGTTCATTGTACACACAAGGAAAAAGAACTATGTCTGGACTTTTCTCCATCCAAACCAGCCTTGCACGATGCCTCTCTCACACCTTTCCTGACAGGATTAAGTGAAAACAAAGACCTTGCCCTGGAAAGAGTTCCCATCTCCATCCCTCTGGTGAAGACAATAAATGTGTTAATGTTTTTGTCTGCCAAGTGTTGTCCTAACCAATGCTTCTTCCTCTGACTAATACCTTTAATGACCACCCCATTTGCATTGTCACTGTTTTACAGCTGTAATTTCATCAGCTAGCTTTCTTCTTTGAGGCACTCCTGAGTTTGGAACATCAAGCTGGTGCCTCAACCCATTTGATGAGCAATCCAACCATTAAGGTTGATGCCTGTCTCTTGTCTTTCTTTGGAAAGGCAGGACTTCTCTTTGTCCTGGGAGATTAAGGAACACTCTGCATAACCCTAAGTGTCTACTTTTCCATATAAAAAAGCCCCCTCTCTCAGTAGTCAATGTTCAATACCTCTAGATACCTCTGTGATATTGCTCCACAACACATTGTTCTTCCAGAGATAAGCACAAGTCACTCAGCTCTGTTCATCAGACCATTCTGCTCCAAGATCAGGTGACTATAACCATTACTTTCCCCAATTCCTCCATCTATTCCATATATTTCCCCTCACAACTGCTTATATCATTGGACTGAGTGTGTGTTCTGCTGCTTTTATAATTGCATGCTTGTGTACCCCAATTATCCTTTAGTAAAAATTGTTAAACTTTATTCACTATCCTGCAAGTTTCTTACAAAAACTGATTTCTGTAAAAATTAGCAATAAGGATTCCGAGCTTGCCCAATTTTTTCGCTAAGCCTAGAGTTTGCTCTTACTGATTCCCCACTCTAAGGCCCTTTCTGCACGGGCCATAAACAGTGTCCTAGGGACGGCAAAAACGCTGTCCCTAGGGAGCTGTTTGCATGGGAGGCCCTCGCTTCCCCTTTCGAACCTCGCTCCCTGAGCAAGGTTTTTCAGAAGCAGAGTCTTCCAACTGCTGCTGTGCGAACGGCAGCAGCTGGAAGGCACCATTTCCCCCCTTTCCTGAATGCCTTACTGTCCCCTCAGGCCTTCCGGCGCGTCGCACAGGCCAGGAGACACGCCCCTCTGCCCTGCAACTCCAGAACTGTCGCGCAGGGCAGGGTATGTGTGTCCCCTGGCCTGTGAGATGTGCCAGAAGGCCTGAGGGGACGTTCGGGGGACGGTGTATCCTCTGCGCAGGCTGTGCTGTCTTTCCCACCCCTCCGGGACCATCCATGCAAACGGACCCAGGGGGTGTGTCAGCGTCGTTTATGCCGACGCACCCCCACAGCGTGGCCATGCAGAAATGGCCTAAAAGGGAGAGACCTCCCACCACTTCAGGTAACAGAGGGAAGCCAGCCAGATGCCCAAATGCAAGGGTAGGAAAAAGTGGCCTAGTGGAAAAGGCAAGTCAGAGCTGGCTTACATTATTAGTCTACTCCACATGGTCATCACCTTCACATTTTCTGCTGGATGAACAAAATTTAAGGAAGTTTCATCTGTTCACTTTGAGATATACTCAATTCAAAATGCCCTCCAAACTCAGGCAGGTTTGTTTGGGAGAGTGTGAGAAAGCTGTGGCTAGAGCTGTGGCTATGCTAAACTCCGCTGCTTCATATTGATGTATTTGGGGCTGTGTAGGGATGGGTGGAGGATGATGATGTATGAGTCTGAAATTGTGTGCATCGAGGAATGCTGCTGTAAATTTCGTTGTGCGTGCACAATGACAATAAAATGCTTATGCTTATGCTTATGCTAACTGGGGCGGGATTTTTTGTCTTCAAATAATTTTTCAAACATACAGATTTTTCTGCAAATCTTGCAGTTCTCCTGGATTTGGAGGCCTTAATAATGTAGTTGTAGCTGGTCTCGTATGGATTGGCCTATCCACATGGGGGCCAGCCCTTGGTTATGAAATATATGGCCTTAAAACATTCTAGTTAACAATTCTCAAATTTACCTATTTAATATTTTTCAGAGTATCTTATTTCCTTTTACAATCCCTTTTCAACTGTCTGCATTATTTGAACAATAGCAGCTGGGGGTTTTTTTTGTTTCCATTTTTATATCCTATGCAAGCCTTCCCATTTGTAAGATCTAGCAGGGAAATTCTGAGTTAGATCTATTTGGAAAATTATTCCCAAGTATATGGAACCAATGGTTTTCATCATGGCACCATAATTATGGAAATGATTCCTAGAAAGAGCCGCCAAATTCCAGTTTTATAATTTAGGTATCCCAGAATAAGAAAATGGCTTTAGCTGGAATATTGTTTTGTTATCTGAATATTGCTGTAATGCTGTAGTTTTTATATGTTTTGGGACTAGTCATAACTTTTTAAACCACTTTGAACTTATGTTGTTTAGAAAAGATCACACCTGGAATAAAATCTTAAATATGTATGTTAAACGTCCTTGTTTAAAATGCGCAATTTTTCAGCATCGGACTATTTTATTTTAAACGTATGCCTAACTTCTGCATAGGTGTATCCAAAGGTGAGAAAGGAACTCTTTGTGGAAGCATCTTTCCTCAAAATTTTTGCTATTCAAGCTTTTCCAAGCCAAGCTTCCCTTGTAAGGTTATATTTATGCCTAATTTGATGTTTGTCCATGTATCATGTGTCAGTTTGTCCATTTGTCTGTGAGAATCTGTCAATGCTCCTCTTAAATGAGGAGGTGGTAATTCTTAAAGAATACTTTTCATTTGATTATATCCCCCTCCCACAAAAAATAGAGTAGAGAAGTTGCTTAGAGACATAGAAAAAACCAATTTTCCTTCTGGAGAGGCTTTATGCTGATGTGTCCTATCATCAAAAGGCTTAGTTTTTTCTGGCTCACAACATTTTGGCTGTGACTAGCAGAGATGTCTTACAGAAGCTTTTACATGCTTCCTGTCTGCTGTTAATGTAACATGATTCTTTCCACTATGCAGCCATATGGCAGAGGTGGGAAATAATGTCCTGAGTAGACCAACCCATGGAACAGGAGCACAGCTGGTTATTCCCAATCCCCCAAGCTTTTTCCATATAATGCAGCAAACTGTACTGCTTCTCTTCTGGGAAACACATTTTTCAGCAATAAGCAGAGTTTTGTGTATATATTATACTTACATAATGCACCATTTTGATTTTGCTGCATGCATTTGGGTTCTTGTAGACATATGGAGGTGATTTTAAACAATGGAAATTAGGTGTCCTGAGACTGCTGTGGCTTGTATAAATGCCCTCAAAACAAACACAATTCACTGTAAATTTATGTTTCCAATGTACTTTTTGTGTTAGTTTCTGCTGGAAGTGTCCCTAAGGAGGATCCATTCTGCAGATGTGAAACTGAGGCATTAGAATGGCTAAGAATGAGGGCTCATCATCTTTTTGCTGTGGGCACACAGATGAAAATGCATCCCAAGACATACACATACATACATGTAAATATACATGGAGCTGCCATAAATGTAATGTGGGGACCAGCTACAGAAAAAAATTATGCATCCTATTTCTACAGAATGAATTCTTAAATGTTAGAGATGAAAGTGGTGGGTCTGTTGCTCTGGAAATGCTGTTTTCAGGGTCGTTCCTGTGGCCAAATGATTATGGGTCTCAGCTATTAAGGCAAAGAAAAGGGTAGGTATGTGTGTAAGTGCCATCAAGTTGCAATAAACGTAAGTCAACCCAACAAGGAACTTTCAAGACAAGAGAGAAAAAGAGGTGGTTGGTTGTTGCCTTCTTCTGCAGAGCCTTCCTTGGTGGTCTTCCATTCAAGTACTGCTTTTCTTCCAAAATCTGAAAAGACTGGACTATACTGTGCTACCTTAGGAAAGGAATACATGGACATGATTGTGTCTGGACAGAGGGAAAAGGTGTCCTGCAGGACCAATTTAAAGGTGGATAAACCTAAATGGAGAGTTGCAGAGCATCAGATATGTGGTGTTCTTCCTCTCTGCTGAAGCAAACAAATTAGGTGAAGGGACATGCCTTACAATACTTTTAACTTCAAGTAATCTAAGTTACTTCTTGCCCAACTGACAGATATGGTACTGTCGTGACACTCTTGTCTACTCTATTGTTTTTCCTTTTACCCCTTCTGCATATGCAGAATAATGCACTTTCAATCCACTTTCAATGCACTTTGCAGCTGGATTTTACTGTGCAAAACAGCAAATCCACTTGCAAATAACTGTGAAAGTGGACTGAAAATGCATTATTCTGCATGTGCAGAAGGGGCCTTAGCCTACCAGATCTCATAGCATCTTGCCTAGTTAAGTCCCAAGCATACATGGTGATCAGCTACATCTCTTGACAGTGGGGAGGTTCACAACACCCCGTGAGTATCTTGCACTCTCTCAAAATTTTAAGTGACCCATATAAAGTAACTCTATGTGAATCAATGAATTACTCTACCTCATGGAAGACTGCTTTGAATTATATTCTCTTTCCCAGAGCTCAGAGGTGAGTAATTGCACCTGTCCCACTTGGCTAGACAAAAGATACTAAAGAGCAGCTGAACAGGAAAGAGATTTAAAGAAAAAGCGGCTTTCAGAGTCAGCTAGAAAAACAACTTCCTCCATGATCCTTTTTATGCTGTGCTACATAAAGGAATTATACACATTCTGTCTCTTATTAAAAAAAACTGGAGAAAAATCCTATATTAATAAAAATACCAAAGTACATTTTAGACATTAAAATGCACCAATCTCTGCTATTCAGATGCACAGGATAATAGGTACCATTCAAGACATTCTGCTACAGTGCTATCCTTAACAGTTACCCCCTACTAAACTCATTGACTTCCGCGCATTTCATTTTTAAAAATATGGTCTTTACTTCTCTGGCATATAAACAATGCAATCTCTTTTGTGGATTATCATTTATCCTTTGGTAAACTTAAAGTAAATTCACTCATCAGCTCTCTTCCCCCTCACACAGTCTCAACTGTTTACCGAAACTGTCTCCTTGTCGCCATGAAATCTTTACATTTTTTGGATCCTTATCATCCTGTTTCCTCAATCTCACACTACATTTAGGCTCATTTCCCATCATTCTTCACACAACTCCATCTTGTCATCCATTACATTCCTTCCTCAAACATACTGCTCTGATCTTCCAATTTTAGATCCTTTTTTTCTTTTCGATCATATTTCTTCTAGGTAAATACCTAGAACAATTGATTAACTAATGTTTTAATATTGTTTTAATGTTTATATGTTTTAATATTTATATGATATTGATGATTTTCATTATAATTCTATGTTGTTAGTTGTCTGGAGTCCAGCTGTAATTCAGAAGGATGGGGCAATAAATAAATAAGTAGCTCCCCATCCCTGGAAAGAATGAAGATCCACAATGGGAAGGGGCAGCTACTTTCAGTGCTAGCAGAAAACATGAATAGGATCCACCTCAATGCCAGTTGCTCACAACAAGCAGAAGAATTCAACAGGAAAATGTAAAAAAAAAAAGTGACAAATTTGGGACAGTGAGGAAAAGATACTGAAAAATATCAGATACCAGAAAATAGTGATTGCTCCAGGCTTTAAAAAAGGATAGTTACAGCATATGCTGAGTTTTCAGAAATGATGTACAGCAGCTCCAAAGGAAAGACATGCAATCTGGGTAAAGCAAGACATTAGACTGTGCTAGTGAACAGCTAAGAACAGATTCTCTTTCTAACACAGAATGAAAACAGCAGTCACATCTGTTGTTACGGATGCGCTACCAGACGCATACCTGCCAAAGGGACATATGGGAACAAATGTCCCCGGGCACAGGCAATTTAATCACATGGGGGGGGAATCATACCCAAAAATCTCCTGCTTACCCCCGCTGCTGTCCTTCAAGGAGGCGGCCTCACCAAGAGCCAAATGTGGGCTGCCCTTGGCTGGCTGGCTGGCTGGTGAGGCTGGCCTATGGGGCTTCCACCTGCCCCCCCTGCACTTGGCCCATGGATCTTCTGTTGCTCACGCAGCCTGGGGCCCCGACGGAGCCTTCAGGGCGTCACATGCAGGCTAGCGCCTCTCTCTGCAATGCCACCTGCCCGCCTGCCTGGGGGCACCAGCCAAGGCCCAGGTTGGCCTCCCTGCCTGGCTCTTGGAGGCGGAGGAGGCCCTGAGCTGCACCCCCTCCCCCACGGGCCCTCTCTGCCTGGCAGGTGGGTAAGCTAGTTTCTGGTGTGTGCGGCTCATCCGCCAGATGGCTGCATCTGCAGATTAGCCCAGCCTAGCAGGAGAGTGGGTGGGCAGGTGGGCAGATGGTGATGGTGGCTTTCCCCAGAGTGGGCTTGTGCTCTGCAGCCAGTGAGGCAGGCACCTGGGCTGCCAGCCATCGGGGCATGGTTGGCAGGGGCAAAGGCAACGGCCAGGGCTGCTGAGGTATGAGAATGGCCCCCATGGCTAACAGGGAGATTGTTAGTGGGGCTGGGCACGGGGAGCACAGGGGGGCAGAAAACTCTGGTCTTGCCACAGGGTGCTATTTTCTGCTGGTAAGCCTCTGTGTGCTACCACTCCCAATAGTCATTCTTCTAAAAACATTGGTTGCCATACAAGACTACACGAAGTTTTAGACTGTTCAGTACTTTACACATTGGCATAAACTTTGGAACTCTTGGGGAATCTCCAGAGTTAAAGGATGTTTGTCGACATTAGCATAATGTACATCCTTAGTGTACGCTGTGACTCATTTTCATCACCAACACTTCCTGTTATAAGCAGTCATAAAAAGGAGTACAGTGGGCATGTAAAAACAGAAATGACCTGTGCTTGTAACATCAACTGATGCTGATAATGCAGTTGAACAATATTGTACTTTGCGACAGTTGCAAGTCTGCGATTCAAAAATAGAAATGGTCCACGTGGCAAAAGTTTTTCCATTAATGTCATTAGTGAAGAAAGAATAAAACAAAAGCACCATATCATGTAACAGGCTGAAATTATAAACAAACTCCAGATCTCTCTAATAGTGTTTAAGGGGGAAAGACCCAGAAAGGAAACAACTCCTGTCTTTTTCAAGCAAGTCTTTCAAAATGTGTCAGATGTCTCACAATGCAAGACAGCTTAGCTGTTTGTAGATATTCCCCTCCCTCCCTAATATCAGGAATTTCTCTGAGGCTTCAAGGCACCCTCTCCTTCTTTACAAATTTTGAAGACAACCCGTCTTGTTCATTTAACAAGAGACTCAGTAGACAGGAAAGGAGATGGTGGTGGGGGGAGATCATTTCTCCTAAAGCTTTTTAATTATGACTACAAAAGATTTTATTTTTAAACTAAAATAACTGATGTTAAACATTCCTTCAATTCTTTCTTATTTGGCCAAGGATAATTAAAAAAAAACCCTTGCATTGTATACCTGAAAAACAGCCACTTGAACACTTTTCTTATTTGTCTGCTTTTCTGAGATAGCCATAGCGCTGGCAAGAAAAATATATTCCTTCTCCACTTTAGGAAATTCTGTTTGCTTAAGAAGAAATGCTGGTACTTGAAAAAGTAGACTCTGGTAACTCTTCTCTGTTAATATACAGCCTTAGTTCTGCTTCACACACCGCAGAGCAGCAAATATAATTTGCTATCGTAAGGTGCTGAACCACAGGCAACCCTACCTCTCCATTTGCTTAGAGGTATGCTGCACCTAGTTGCTAGGGCTCTGATCTTATCCAGCCTACTGGCATGGCACTCAAATCCCAAACAAATTCAGCACAATCCAGAAAAGTCATAAAAATCCCACTGAAATTATTTCCATTTATGCCTGGCCAGCTGTCTCAGATGTACCCATTGTGTTGAAGTGTGCCTTATGGTTTGCTGACCAGGCACGCTTCATGTTTCAATAGATTTCACACTATATCCTCATCGTTCAGAATAACAGACACCAGAATGTCCATATACATTTTAAAATTAAAATCCAGTTGATACAGATAAAATATAGACGTTGTTTTGATGAGTTACAAGAAGTGGGAGTATGATGTCCTGCTTATAGCCACCAATTTGTGCACTCTTTGAACATAATCTTTGGATGCGAGCTATTGTTAAAATAAAACGCTGAATAGAACTTAGACCCATGCCATTTTCACAATATGAAGCAAGTCCTGAGGGGGACTGGGTTTCCCTTAAAGGCGTGCTTTCAAATATGCCAAATTGAGAGAGGCTTTCTTGGAGCCATTTCAGGTAAGGAAAATGGAGTAGGGGAGGCAGAAGTCCTTTTTCCAGTTGCACCACAGCTCCAATCAGACCCCACATACTCAAGAAATAAGGAGAATCTTCTTTTTATTTCTTTTAATCCAGCTTTTCTCCATAATAGGGACCCAAAGCAGTTTTGTGCATCGTCCTCCAGTTTATTCTCACCACAACAGCTTTGTGAAGGAAGGTTAGATTGAGAGATTGTGCCAAACACAAGGTTACTTGGCAGGCTTCCATAGCAGAGCAGGGGTACAAACACAGTCAATCCAGGTCCCAGTCCGACACTTGTAACTGCTGTGCCACACTAGCCCTCACCTGCCTGTTACACAGAGTACAAATTGCAGACTGAAAGCTATTTTAAATTTAATAATCATGATGAAACATGGGAGAGGAGGCACTGAGGACCAGAGGCATAAGGGGGGAAGGGTGCCAGGAGACAACTCCTTTTCCTGATGCCTCCCCACTCTTGGGCCCCCTATATCCCCCCTGCACTTGGGGCATTTCAGGGGACAAGGCCCCACCACCGAGCCCCCCCACAGGCTGGCTTTCAAACGCCAGCTTTCAAAAGCTCACCTGCATGGGGGGCTTGGGGGAGCCCACTCCCCCAAGCCATGCCCTGGGCACGGGTGGAGGTGGGGCCACGCACCCAATCCCTGCCCCTGGCCTCTGTGCAGGAGAGCCGACTTTTGAAAGCCAGCCTGCACAGAGGTGGGAGGGGCAGGGAGGGGCTTGTCAGCGGTGGGCAGCCCAGGTGTACACCACAGCTGCATCCCATGCCCCACCTCCCTGCAGGCTGGCTCCTGGGGGCGAGGCTTGGTGGCGTGCAGCTGGGGTGCACACCATTTGGTCACATGGGGGTGTCCATGGGAATGATGTCCATGGGGGTGGTCCATGGGGGTGCCCCTGCTGAGGACTCATGGGGGTGGCATGCCCCTGCTGGGGACACAGCTTGAGAGAGGCCACAAGTTTTTACAGCTACCTTCCTCCTTGTCTTTCTTTATCTTGACTTCTACTTAATAATCCAGATTCACAGATCCAAGAGAAAGCAAGAAGCATAACCTAATTGGAGTCCTCTCACAGGGTGTCAATAAAAGATACCTCTTACTGCTCAACCAGCTTTTCCTTTTTTTCATCTTCATGAGACAACATTGTTCATATTTGAAAATAGTTAAACAAGAACCACCTTCCAGTTCTTTGGATCCATTTATATAAGCATCACGTTTTGCTCATATGTGAAGTTCAGTGCCAGCTGATGCAGCAGGTTACCTGCGACTTGAACACTCTAGCCCAGGGGTAGGGAACCTGCGGCTCTCCAGATGTTCAGGAACTACAATTCCCATCAGCCTCTGTCAGCATGGCCAATTGGCCATGCTGGTAGGGGCTGATGGGAATTGTAGTTCCTGAACTTCTGGAGAGCCGCAGGTTCCCTACCCCTGCTCTAGCCACATTTCACATATGATAACGTGCATGTGTTCGACTGTGCTGAACTATGAGGACCATTGGACAGACAAGGCATCAAAGCTCATGTGTATGCGTGCTTTTCAAATAATAAAACTCATCCTCTGTTAGCAAAATCAAGTAAACCTCCTCGCACCTACAACCCCTGGAAAACAAAGCTCAATTTCAAAGGTTAATACACAAAACAAATATGCCCAGCTAGCTCAAAGGCTTGAATGTAAAATATATTTGCAGATTTGAGTGATGTTTCAAAGGTCCTGGCCAAGTTTTAATGGGCTGTCACACCCGAGCGCTTATGAAAGACTTACAATGAACCAAGCTGATAAGCTGATCTGATTTGAATTAACTGCATGAGATTGCCGCTTTGAAAAGCTGGCCGAAAGAGGCAGCAGCGCTAGGATGGCTGCTTCAGAGGCACGGAAGTGTGGAAGGCAGGGGAAGCTAATTGAGAGATGCATTTGTTTGAGTCTGACATCTTTTCCCCTGAAGGAACCCAGCACAATAGAGGTGGGCTCTCTATTTATTTTTTCAATAAAGGAGACTAATAAGCTTGTGTTTGAGGCTTTGTTCCTATCTGATGCTTTTCACAGATAATTTTTTTAAAAAAATAATGTCGGTAGTTAGCATTTGGGATTGCATTGATCAACCATCAAGCTTTCTCCTACGGTTGCCTACTTCATGGTTGTTGATTTGAGCATTGTAGATTTTAAACTATTCCTTCCATTTACCAGTCAAGGAAGCTTCTCACAGTCAGTGGCATTAAAAAAATAAGAAAATGAAGTTGACGTCTAAAATGAGGAACATTTAAAATGTGTCTTATTGCTCGGTCTGAATTTGCTACATTTCACTGACTTTTTTTAAAAAAATGGACAATACAGATGACATCACGGCCAACCCACTGTGTTTCCACAGTTTCTGTGATGTTTTCTACCTTGTTTCTGATTTGTTTGGTGATTTAAAACATATTCAAATACAATTAAAATACAATTTTAATGACTTCATTAGGTTTTCCAGGACTACCACTCCTTTACGTTTCATCCAGCTGACTTACTCCCAAATCTCTGCAGCATGACCATTTCTCTTAGGGCTCCTATGGATCAATGGATAATTTGCATTTCTTGTAAGAGAGTTGAGAACTGCCTTTCCCCCCATTTTTAGCAAAGCAATATGCAGCAAGAAGATTCCTAAAAATTCTGTGGTAATTTTTCTTACATATTTTTTTAAAAAAAACTACTTAACACCCCCATCTTTTGGAACTCATAATGAATTAGTCTAAAAAATTACAGGAAAGGTGTAAAGATCAAGGTATTTGCTGAAGGAAATTTACTCCTGGTATATAACTAGTAGGATCTTGGCCCTGGAGGCAGGCAGGTCATCCACAATGCCATGTGATGTCCCAGTTTCAATTCTAGCTACAGAATAGTAATCCTTTAACAACGTTTGTGTCAAGATTGCCAACCCCCAATTGTCCTGGGGCTTAGAGTTGTCCCAGAATAACAACCCACCTCCATACTACATATATCAGTTCTCCTGGAAGAAACAACAGCTTCAGAGGAAAGACTCTATGATATCACATCTCTGCTAAACTTCCTCCCCTCCCTAAACTCCAAGTTTCTCCAGATGCCAATCTCAAATCTCCCAAGTCAGAGCTGGCAATCTTACTTCATGTTGATGGTCTCATAGGACTTTGGCTTTGTGATACTCAGATTAAATGAATGTGCCAAATGTTTAGCTTCAGGTTACTCTGATTTCAGTAGAGCTTAAATTGTGCATGGTCAGGGGATGGAGGTATAAATGCTTACCCTATTATAGAGCATTTTAGCTCAGGACATTTGAGCTGCTTTTCAGCAGATCTCCATTTTTTCCTAGTATTCTTAGCAGTAATAAGAATGCTGAAATTATTTTTCAGTAAGTCTAATGGTCCCAAGGGTGAACAAAAAATGAAAGGAATGCCACCAACAGCAGAATCAAATACAAAACCGCTGCACTTATTTAAAGGAGCTTTCACCTTTGCACAGTAACTACCCATCTACATTATAATTAATTTTCTAATGCATTACACACTACTCAATAAACTCTGTAATTAAACCTGCCACGGAAAACAAGATAGCAGATCTAAAGTATACCAGGCAGTCCACCCAACCTCAGGTTATCCAAAAGCCTGTTACTGTATTTAATGTAAAATATATTCATTCCTGTACTGAAGTGTAGAGCAGAACAACACATTATGCGTAGCTTTGTAATGAGCAACAGTTTTTAACAGGTTGCAACCATGGAGTGTTGACTTAAAGAGCAGACCAGCATGCGAGAAGAGGGCTATTTAATTCATTCTCCTAGTATCATTTTCACACAAAATCGCCATCCTCAAACTGGTTTTACTCCCTGGGGAAAATTTATGAGTACCAGTTAGCTTCCCATTAGGGGTAAAATCACCTTGGGTAGCAATTTTCAGTGGAGCAATGTGTAAGGGAAAGAGTTCCTTTAAATTGCATCTCCTTCCTTTTGGGAAGTAATCATATAACAACGTATAATGTGCAACATAAAACCTCGAAGAAATGATCTTGCACAATAAGCTGTCAGAAGTCATGTGATCATTGCGTCAATTTTCATAAGTCCCAGTGTCTAAGATCATGTATAAAAGAACATAACCAGAGACCTGATAGATCTTACCTGGTTGATCTATCCAGGATGAATTCATAAACATATGTTCCTTACTTGAAGTATGTAACATCTCGTGTCAGCAAGTCATCAAGGTATGGTGATATTGATGGAAAGAGACTTTGATATATTCATCTCCTCCCTAACACTTAAAAACTAACTATACAACCTGATGTCATTACGTTGAGAATTTCTAGCGCCCATTGTAGAGGAAGCAAAGTCATGATGGAATGATACTTTGTTATGTAGCGAGCATTCCTCAACATTAGACAGATGGAAGATTTTGCCATAAAGATACTGTTGACTCCATTGGTGTACGTAACACCTGTTCCTGCTTTTAGAAGGAAAATCATGAAACAAATATGTCCTTTTCTGTAATAGAACATTAAATTTTCAGAAGATGATCTAAAACGATTGTATTGATGAATGTCATGGTAATCTTTTCACAGATGTCAAACAAAAAAGATGTGATGAGTATTATAACTATCACAGTATTGTAGGGCCTGCAAAATGGAGATGTTCTACCAGGCCTATGATTGAGGGCCGCGGCAGTAATTTTCTGTCTTAGCTGGCCTCCCTTTCCCCTTTCTCCCTTTCCCTGTCCCACTCTTTTTCAATTTTCTTTTCTTGTTTTTGTTATTAAGGTATTATTAACCCCATTCTTCGCTGGGTTTATATTCTTGGGCACCTTGATTTATTATATTGTTTTTATTGTATTAAATGTTGTAAACTGCTCTGAGCCTGTATAACAGGGGACAGCGGTCTAGAAATTCAATACACATAAATATACACACACACAATTTTCTATGCTGTTTGCTTCTTGATTGGGTACAAATACATGAATCAGCTTAGGACAGAGGCAGGAAATTATGTTCTCTATCAAGTGTGCCAAACACATTGACCAACATCAGCGACAGAAGATAACAGGCACTCCTGATGAACCACTGTAATTAACTAAAATTTTATAGACTCTGAAGCTCAAGGAACATTCATTTAGCTATGGCAGCTCTCTAAAGATAAAGCTAACCAACATATCTTTATTACTATTTTGCCCAGTGTCTCGATTTCATAGAAACATCGTAACCAGAGCCGTAATTTCAAAATATATTCTAACTTGCTTGAAGACAGTTTCCTGTATTCAGGTCTTAGAATCATAGGGTTGTTCTACAGGGGAAAAAATGCAGATCTAATGACACTGTTGAAGAACGTACACTACCCAGACTTACTGAGTTTTCAAACTGATTAAGAATGTTTCTACATTTCACTGAAATCAGAATACAAGGCACTATATGTACTCACCGCAGTATGTCCAGCACAGTAGGTGTAGCTAGCATGGGACTGGTAGTGCAAGCTTGTTCTTGGGAAAGTATATGTGTTCCAAAGAGGCTGGCTGCTGCTCCACTGTGAACTAAAGCCAGGACTCATGGTCACCCGATATTTACTGTTGTGGTACGTTCTCACTGTGGAGTTGGGCTATAAAGAGAGAGAAAAAATCTCATATAAAATACAAATAACTGGACTCTATATGACAAATGTAATGTTGCATTTGCACAGCACATAACATTTTATACTGGAAAGGCGGGATTAATTTACAAATCTATGAACATAAGTGTCTAGGAACCTTGGACTACAAGGTGATCCACAAGGACTATCAGGGAGGGTCAATCCTGTTCTCTTCCACTGGCACTTCCCCCCTACAGACTCCATTTTCCCCATTACCACTGGCTTCATTTCACCTTCTCCCCAGTACATCAAGTCCGATTTCCCCTTCCTATATGTTCCCTTCCTTGTCACTGTATTGGTAGTTGGCATCACACCTAAACATTGGCTGCCATTTTGTGTTATTATGGTAACCCTGAATGCCACATGCACAGTCGTCACTCTTACAGATGCCTGAGAGAGTGTTCCAGACAACATTTCTAACAAATTTGATTTTTCTCAAACATTTTGGAGGTCATTCATTTATAGGGTTGCCATAAGTGGGAGGTGACTTGACAGCACTTAATGTACACGCACAACACCCAGGGGCTCCCTTTGGTAGAGTTTGCTGGTCTTGTAATGCATATTTTCTCCTTTTTTATTCTGCAAGGAAGTCAGACCATGACTTGTAGACATGAGGGTGCAAAATCTATTCTTCTGAATTACTCCAAAAGGCTGGAAAATAAGTAGGCCTCCTACAAAGCCACAATTTACCCATGATCCTCCAACAAAGAGGGGCACAAAGACTGGCATAATTTAGGTAGAAGTAACAATACTGCAGTGAATAATCCCAAGGGATAATTGATGTAACAGGTGACTCACACCTCTTAAGTCCATGTAAGGATGCATAGAGATCCATTATTGAATGCAGAGATTCAAATAAAAGTAATTGCCAATATTTAATAGCATAGCTTCACAGACATTCATGTCATGAATGATGACAATGCATCAATGTTATGCATTGACAGTAATACCAATATTGCATGTTTTCTTATTGTGATCCAGTTCACACATGAAATCACTGGTACAGTTTATATCTAATTGCCCCATACACCTTGTTTCTGCATGAGTGAATTTTGTTCCTTTTTTGGATTTTTAAAAGAAAATTATTCATGGCTTTGTTGCTGGATATAGTAATGATTTGTCATGCTTTATCACTGGGATCATTATTAATGGTCGCTGAATGGAAAAAGAGCCATTCATATTTGCAATTTCAATCAGCTACTGCATTGTTGAGTACATGTCTGAACTGGGCTTTTAAAAGTCAGTTGGGATGCTCAGAGAGCATTACAAATTCATCAGTACAGAACAATTAAGAGGCTATGCAACAGTGGGACCTTTGAATCATGCCATACTCCCATTAAAATGCTCCAAGAGGTGAATTTAGACACTGTGAGTTATACATTACAAAAAAGGTGAAATGCAAAGATTGCAAAGATAGATAACTCTTTCCATCCTGAACAAGATCTCTCTCCTATGGTCACACTCACTATGTATGACTCTTAAGTAACCAAATATATGCAATATCTTCTCAGAAAGGCCATCTCATTTTATTTTTAGCCACAATGTACAAGAATGTTCCCTGTGGGGGGCACATTACCCCACCACAGCGCTCAAATGAGCATTATTCCTCAAAGCGGCTTTGTGCAGAAGTGTGAAGCATTTTTCTATATATTCTGTACTTATTGGTTGAGATTCCTGGGGCTTAGAATGGATTGCAGTTTTAGTAACATGGGAAATCAGATAATCCACAGTCCTGCTCTTAGGAAAGCTATATCTAGCAAGGAAAAGCAAGTCCACCTTAAGTTTCCATGGCTGGGATCCAGTTTTCAGTTAGAAAAACCATGTAGAGATGGAGGGGATTGAACACCTTTATTCTCCCTGTGTGGTTGTGATCTGAATTGGGGTTCCCCAGAACTGAAATTTGTCTTTGACATCTCCATCATCTCTTCTTTGCCACACAGAACTGCTCATACAATTAGGCTAATGTGCAATTTTGCTTTACATGGAACCAAAGAAATGTCTTGAATCTGCAGCCGACGTGGGGGCTATATCTACATTAGATTAATTTTAAAAGAATGCTGGCTCATGTTTGGAAAATGCCCAGACCAGGCTTCCAAAAACAAAACAAAAAAGCACTAAGCATCAATAGTTTTAAGCCAGAGGTTCACCTTGGCTGGATGAGCCCCAGCATTTTAGCGCCAGGGTTTTATTGTAGACAACAGGAATGAATGGTATGTGTATGCAGGATCGTCTTTTCCACATGCTGAATAGTCTAATCTGTACTTACACATCTATGATAAGAAGGCAGAGTTTCTAGTTCAGAAGCTGAGGGAGCAGCAATGGCGTAGTGGCTAAGAGCAGGTGCACTCTGATCTGGATGAACTGGGTTTGATTCCCAGCTCTGCCGCCTGAGCTGTGGAGGCCTATCTGGAGAATTCAGATTAGCCTGTGCACTCCCACACACGCCAGCTGGGTGACCTTGGGCTAGTCACAGCTTTTCGGAGCTCTCTCAGCCCCACCCACCTCACAGGGTGTTTGTTGTGAGGGGGGAAGGGAAAGGAGATTGTAAGCCCCTTTGAGTCTCCTACGGGAGAGAAAGGGGGAATATAAATCCAAACTCCTCCTCCTTCTCCTCCTCCTCCTCCTCCTCCTCCTCTTCTTCTTCTTCTTCTTCTTCTTCATCATCATCATCATCATGTCCCCTGCCCCCCGAAACATTTAAATTCTGGTACCTCTATTTTTAGAAAATAATTTCCAAGATTTTGACACTCTTTCAATGAATGGGAAATTCACTGTAGTGGGGAAGTCCCTGTTTTAGAGCCTAGGAATGCATTTTCAGTTGATCTGAGAAATCCTAATGAAACATAAAGACAACAGGCTGTCCCACATTTGGTCATCATCAAAGAAAAAAAATTATTATTTTTGTACGGATGGATAACTAACTATTGTACAAAAACAAAAACCTGCAAGTGCACTTGCCCACAAAGACAATAAGGAGAGACAAACTAAGGAGGAAAAATTCATTAATGAATAAATGCTGCATATAATGAACACAACAATATTTGAATCTAACCCACTTTAAAATGCATTACCCTGTACCATAGGGATGCTAGCAAAACTTTAGCAGAAGTCTCATCTGTCAAGAAAATTTATATATTTATATATAACATAGAAGTTCTACTTTCACAAAATAAAACAAATACAATAAAAATAGAATAATAATCATGAAATAAATTCATAATGCTATACAAACAATCCAGAGGCATAAAAACAGTGGAACAGTAGAAGCTGCCTAAAATCTCAACCAATATTCCCACTGCAACGTCAGAATAGAGCAGTGGACACCAGATGTGTTTGTCGCATCGGTTTGCAACAAACTGCTAATGTAAGAGGGGAAAATTGCCCTCTCCAACCAGGGATACAACTACAGAAAATGGTGCCTGTGGGAAGCAATAAAATTGTGCTCTCACCCAACATGGATTCCCCTGCCCCAGAGCAGCCGCAACAGTGGGCAGTGGAATGTAAGGATGGGATGCTGGGCCACCCTAGCCGTGCTAAGAAGGAAGGAAGGAAGGAAGGAAGGAAGGAAGGAAGGAAGGAAGGAAGGAAGGAAGGAAGGAAGGAAGGAAGGAAGGAAGGAAGGAAGGAAGGAAGGAAGGAAGGAAGGAGGGAGGTTTATAAATTTAATAAACAAACAAACAAACAAACATGTGGATGCATTGCCAAACATGTATGCAAAACATAGCATATGCTCCACATTCAGATATTTAATTTTGAAGGACTCTGGGAAAGGAACTGAACTGTAAAGGATGACAACTCTCATCCCAACTCTCACTTTTACAAGACTATCTGCCAAAGGAAAAATACAGGAATAAAATAAGGATATATGATATAATTTAGAGGTTATATGATTCTTCCGCCTGCTTCCAACACACCAGTTGATCAATAGGATGAAACTGCATTTCCTCCAGGGGCATTGATCTCTATAACCTGGATATTAGCCATCATTCTTGGAGAACTCCATATCTCACCTAGAAACTGGAAACTTTACCATGGAGCCAGAGAAGAATACATGGTTCTCCCTTTTCTTTTTAACCTTACAAAAAATCTGCAATGTAGGTTAGTCTGAGAGAGAAGGGGGACTGTCTCAAGCTCAACCATGTGAGCGTCAGGGCAGGGATTTGAATCTATATCCTAGTTTAGCATTCTAACCACTGTCGGGTGTTGTAGGGGTCAGAATGTTGGGCTAAGACTGAGGACAGCCAGGTTAAGCTCCCTAATCTGGGACAAAGGAACTCAGCCTTTCAAGCGTTTATCTACAGGAACCTCACCCGCATGCAAAATGCTGGAGCAAGGAGACAATGTTCTCCTTTCTCCTTGCCTTTAATGAGTTCCGAAGGGTGCCTCCAATCCAGAGGGAAAGGCTGGTGAGTGACAGCTGCCCAGAAGGTTTCACAAGTATAAAAACAAAGGTCCTTGCTTTCTGATTTGACAAGGGGCCAGGCCTGGCTAGGAGACCCAAAGGCAGGAAGAGCAGAAGCCCAGCAGAAGAGAAAACAGCTAGGGTTCACCCCCCTCTGCAAAGGAAAGGGACGATGACATTCTAGCCCCATCCCTTTTGCTTCTCTTGTGTCAGCTGGGGGGGCTCTTAAAAAATCTACCCCCCACCCCCCGTTTAGCTTTCCTCTTCACCAGTATGCCCTTCACCTGTACACCCAGCCTCTGATAGGGTGCCTCCAAGCCAGGAGAGGAGAGGCAGGTGGGCAGCAGGCAGCAGAAGGCAGAGGCTGGTGGGCTCAAGGCACAGGAAGAGAAGGCACAGCAGTGTTGGTTGTGAGGCTGGGCAAGATTCCAGCTCACTGCTGTGCCTGATCCCTGGCAGGGTGCCTCTGAGCCTGGCAAGAGGCAGGCAGCCAGCAATGCCGCAGCAAGAGCATACCTGGTTTCCTGCATGGCAGGCTGGACAGATAGTTCAGGGAGAGGTGCTGGACACCCTGGGTTGAAAGATCTGCTCTCCCACTACCCTGCAGCTGCAGTGCAACTTTTCAAGGCAGGCTGGTGCTAAGCTTAGGCATGCTGTTTCACTGCTGCCTTGCGGAGTCCTAGGCACCCAGACCCCACTGTTTCCCACCTATGTCCTGCCACCACCAGGGTTCCCTATGTTCCACCACTTCCACCCAGTGGTATTCGGGGTCCAAATGGCACCCGGAGACAAAAAACCCCCTTTTCAGGCACCCCCCGTGGGGCCCCGCTTACTCATGAGTAAGAACTGCAGTGTTTATTCACACAGCGCTTCGTCCCCCTCACTCACTTACCCTTTCCTTTCCCTGCAGGCTCTGAGGCTCGGCTTCTTTGGAACATTGCTCTTTTAAGAAAGTCATAGAGATAGGCTGCCCAAGAGGCAGCTTCCCTGAAGTCGAGCCTCAGAGCCTGTGGGGAAAGGAAAGGGTAAGTGAGTGAGGGGGCCAGGCGGGCAGGTGAGCAGCGGGCAGGTGGGCGGCAGTGGCGCGGTGGCAGCGAGGGGTGAGTGGGGGTGGGCAGGAGCCTGCTGGGTGCCCCCACAGGCGTGCACCTGGCATCATGGGTGGTCCCATGTCTCCATAGGCGGTAAGCCACTGCTTCTACCCTCTGGCTTGGGATGAGCCTTGACCTGGAGGTAACCAAACACGCCCCCAATGTGACCCCCATGACTAGTGCTCAGGGCTCCAACCCCATCCAGCTCCCTCACTATGTGTATCTCTCCAACCCCATCTGCATGTTGAAAGAAACTTCAAGTGGTTCTGGATTTCCACCATGTGAACAGATAGTGTAAAAAGAAAGAAGAAATTTTCTTCTTGCACACAATTTACCAAAAAAACACATAAATTTGTGCTCTAACAACACAACCCTAAGAACACTTGTCTTGAGAGTAAGCCGAGCCCCACTCAGTGGACTTGAGTAGGATTCTGACAGGCCTGCTTAGGATGGAACTGAAATTTACTTTTTGGGAATGCTTCACTTCCCACAGATCTGGAAGTCTTTCCTCCCCCCAAAATTTCCCCACAATCAAGTTCCCACTACTCAAACTGAGCTTTTCTCTTTTGTCTCATGTCAGTGATGCCTGCAGTGCGATTTCTAAAGATTTAACTTACAACTCTCCAAACACAAAAGCATAAGAATGAACAGGAAAGGCTACACTAAACTCTCATTAGTCACAGTATATGACAAGTGGTTACTTTGTTCATTTTGAAGAGGGTTTTGGAGGGAAACACTGCCCTTATACTTAAAGAAGACCTTTTTTTCAAATAAATCTTTCATAGGACTGTGAATCATGGCAAATCAAAGGAAAGATTGCTAGAAAGAGTTTGCTTTAAAAAAAAGTTCCCCCCAAAGGAATACAAAATGAATTCTTTTTTTTCCTTTGGCCTTTTACTTATTTTTTATATTACTCCTCAAAAATAAATCTCATCTTTCATGACAGATCTGAATCACTGCCGAAAACAAAAGCCTCAGCTCCTTGTGGGTTTTACTACAAAGGGATGACAGAGTCACATTTGGAATACGGAGGGATGTATCCAGATTTACCGTTAGGACTCTCTAACCCAGGCTCCCCGAGTTAGTTTCTGGAGCTCAAGTATAAATCTCAAAAGGTACTCTGCAGCTGGCAAGAGGAGAAGAATAGACTGGTCAAGCCACAGATTCATAGAGCCTGCAAATTAAGTTACAGTTTGACACGTCCTTAACGCTGTGCCCAAAGAAGATTTTGAGGCCTGGATTGCTCTCCCTCAAATAGCTTTTTATCTTGGCTATGAGGCTTCAAATTCCAACCCTGGAATTTCTGGTGAAAGTTTAGCCGGTTTATATGAACCTTTCTGTCCTATCAAGTTTGTTTATTTGCAAGCATGAATCAAGTTATCTTTTGAGTAATTTAAATTTTGCATATATCAATGAACTAAGCAGGAAGTTATGCTGAGTTTATGATAAGAAACCAAGCACTGCTTGCTAAATTCAAACCAAGCCTTCATTTAACACAATCCCTTTGAAAACTGGTGTGAAAACATACATAATCTTTTTATATGTCCCATGACAGCTCCTTACAAATGGGTAAAACTCAATGGGGAAAACACAAGCACATAGAGAAATTCAAGAGTGCCAGGATTTAAAAAGAGGTGAGGAGGTAGGTCTGGACTAGAGTAGGTCACTGCAGGAAGGGGTGATAGCTACCTTCTTGCAGAGGAGTAGGTCCAGAGGGGCAGGCTTCAATGCCCGCATTGAATTCCAAGTTGAGGAGTAAAGAGCTGGCACACAAAATACCATAAAAAGAAGTTTGCTTACCCTTCATTAAACTAGGAAAACATTCCAATTAGAGTAGACAATATGGAACATTATTCTAATAACCATCATTTCCCAGTTTTTGCTGTACATCCTCCTTTTTTCAACAACTTTCTCGGATAGGTTATCTTGAAGTTATTAACCATGGTTCTTCAAAACATATACAGAAATGGATAAAAGTTAAATGCCAAGAGAAGTATGGCAGAGTGCCTGGAAATATTGCTGCTATCTGTCAAAGATCTGCCATAAGCTCAAACAAGTGTCTTTAGGAACAATCCATACAGTTCTTGTTGGAATAAAGGTATTCAGTTTGCCTCACTCCACATAAAATGCCATGCTATTGGGAAAGAGAAAGAAAAGATACAATGGAAAACAAGGTTTCTGTATCCTTAATACTTGAACAGAAGAGGAAATTTTGGCAGGCATGTGAAAGGCTGAAACGACTGCAATCTCCTCTTTGACACAATTACTTAAGGAGAAATAAACCTTTTTTATCTGTTCACCCTATAACATGAATACGATTTCTAGTGTTTCAAAACATTTTACGGCCTCCTCTGAAATAGAAAACTGAAAAACACTATTTTCTTGAATTGTAATTCACTGAAGAGCTGCTTTGCAATGCTTTTTTAAAAAAAGATATTTATAGAGCATGTTTCAGCTTCAAAGCAGAGCACAGATACTTAAGCAGCAGGAGAAGTTCGGCTAGTCCAAACGTTTGAAGCAGATTTTGGACACAGCATCTATCGACCATTTCTCTACTTATTTGAATTAAATATTAAATATAAATATGACCAGGCTCTTGTTCATTTTTGTATTTCCCTCTACTTCCTGGGCCCTGGGGTGTGACCTGGCTGACTTGGCATCTCCTCCTGTTGGTCACCTCAGAAGATGGCCATGTGACAGTGTCCCCACACCAAGAGTTTGGGGAGCCCTCATGCCTTGCCCCCAGGAGGAGTTGCAGATATATGAAAACTGCCCTCACTTGCACAGCCTGAATAGTCAGGAACCCTGCTATCACCAGGGCATCTTCATGGTCCTTGTGGTCATGTTTCTGGGCAGTTTCCATAATGCACACAGTTTTAAAGCATCTGACCTCAACCACCTATTGGCCACATAACCTGAAGTCAAAGGAGTGGCTGCTGTGTCAGGAAAGGGGGAGTGGGCCAGGAGTCGGGGTTCCTCAATCCTGACAGGTGTCATTCTATCCATGCTAGGTGATTGTGGATACCCCTCACCCCTTATTTGCTGACACCGTAGCCTGAGGATGACTCACCAGACTATGCAGCCTACAACAAAGCCTTTGACTTTGACAAAGTCTTAACTTGCATGGTTATTGAGTGAGTATTTGACAGGGAGCTGGGCAATGTATCTCCTGGAAGTCATCAAGCTCTTTGCCATCAGTGCTGTCCTCCACAACATGGAAATCTACCAGCCTTTACCAGCAGCTTTCATAGGGAGCTTCTAGGAGGGTCCATGGGTTGGGGGGCAGGATGATGCACAGAGGAGGCAATGGCAAAGCAGGATATCAAAGGGCACACTGAACGTGAGCATGTACAGAAGCACTTCTGGTACAGGAGACTTCCTGCCGTCCAGTGCTGCTATTTGTCACTGATGCCACTGTGTGCCTCTTTCAGGTGGCATTTCTGTGGGTGAACAGCATTAAGGAGCTGACTGGCTACAACCCACAAACAGCCCACATCCATGTTCAGAGTCCCATGCCTGAGTTGCACTAGTGTGCAGCCACTGTAGAACTGCACTGAGAGTGGTCCTTATGCCAGTGTATCTCAGACATAGGCCCCTTCCGCACATGTGGAATAATGCACTTTCAATCCATTTGTGGTTGGATTTTACTGTGCAAAATAGCAAAATCCACTTGCAAACAATTATGAAAATGGATTGAAAGTACATTATTCTGCCTGTGCAGAAGGGGCCATAGCCAGTGTAACAGTCAGTCGGCTCTCTGAGCCCATTTGCTTCCCATTAGGATTGCACTGTTAATTGACTATACTGAATAACTAATTTTTTTTGCCAGAAAATTTCAAGCTGTTAAACTTGATTCAGTTTGCTTTCACAGCTGGCATATTAATGAGAGAGGTCAAAACCAGTGTTCTATGTTTCACCTTTTCACAGGACTTCAAAAAGACATGTGGGTTGCATAAATGACATTCAGAATTTAGTTCACACTCTTCTTTGTTGTTACACCTTGAACATTAACTTCTTCAAAGTGTGTTGGGAAAACGACATCAATATGAGGATCTCCAATCCCTGGATTATAATTATTAAAAGTATTCTGCCGTTGGCTACTTCTTCTGTAGTTTTGTTGAAAGAGAATTGTGCCGGGAGATTCTTATTAGGCATATTTCACTTCAACCACCAGCATATTTCCTTTGAGTCTCAGAGGATTAGGGAATATAAGAACATTCACTACAGGAACGGATGCCATTGCTGTAGGTGCCTCTGGTTGAGATATACAAAATGTCTCGACTTGAAGCATGCCAGGGAAAAGATTATAGATCTAATCCACAAATGACTCGAATGATAAAACAGAGACAACAAGGTTTCCATTGAACTACAAGATGGGGAAGATGTAATGTATAGGAAATTAACTTATAGATAGAATGCTGAATTTGCTGATAAGCAGAATGAGCTAGCCTCAGTAAGGAAATTTCAGTTTAGTTCTAGAAAGTCATGTTTCAACTTATTAGTACAAGTATCCAGAATGGGTGCATACTGGAAACATACACCGAGAAATGCAACAGAATAATGGAGGTATGTAGTTTGGATAACAGGTCCAAATACTCATTTACTTACTTACTCCATTATCCCCCAACTGTCTTCCTAATGCGGGATCTTACATTCACTTACATTCCTCTTTCCCCTTGTATCCTCACAACAACCCTGTCAGGTAGGTTAGGCTGAATGTGTCTGATTGGTCCAAGGTCACCCAGCAAACTTCCAAGGAGTGGGAATTTAAACCTACTTCCAAATAAAACGACCAAGACTTGGCTGAAAAACATCTAAAGAGACCTGTGATTTTTTAAAAAAAAGGTTCCACTGCTTATTACGGGCAAATTACTTTTTCACAAAATTCTTCCCCCTACTGAAAATTAAAGGAAAGTTGTAAGCTCACAAGTGTCTTGTACTAATTACCATAGTCTAAATTCTCATTCATTCACTGAACAGTTTGCTGCAGGCAGGCTAACAGTATAATCCTAAATTACATCCTTTAAATTGATTGAAGTCAATGGGCTTAGAGGAATACATCTCTGCTTACAGATGCACTAGAACCATCTATGAAGAGTCATGTAATGGAATAATTTTCCTGAAAGTAAAGCAACTGAAGAAAAAAAGTTTGGATTTATACCCTGCTTTTCTCTCCTGTAAGGAATCTCAGAGTGGCTTACCAACTCCTTTCCCTTTCTCTCCCCACAACAAACACCTTGTGAGGCAGATGGAGCTGAAATAGTTCCAAAGAACTATGACTGGCTCAAGGTCACCCAGGAGGAATGCAAGAGTGGGAAAACAAACCTAGTTCACCAGATAAGAGTACAGCGCTCATGTAGAGAAGTGGGGAATCAAACCTGATTCTCCAGAGTCCACTTAACCACTACACTATGCTGTCTCCCTTGAACACACTGAAGATGTCCCAACAAGTTTGCTAGCCACCTATCAAACAACTAGCCTAATCTTGCTAACACTCTCCCATCAAACTGGGGTATATCATTACTAAAGAGCCAAGAAAGGTCCATAGTTCACTTTCTCAGCTGCCCCAATAGATGATGCAACAGAGGTGAAGAGGCACGTGTGCATAGATCCAAGATATGAACAAAGGGCTATACTCAAAAGTGGATTTCCCTTTTCCACTTTCTAAAGCTCAACTTGTGCTTAAAGATCAGATAACCTACTAGTTTGCAAGCTCTATTTTCACTTTATTTCCTTTAGCTCTGAAATCCCGAGCCCCTTTATATCCCCTCGGGGGAAGAAAAGGGTCAAACCACAAAGGACAAGGACTATGCACTGTTGTTCAATGCAGATAGCCAGAAAGATCAGAGAGTGAAATATTTTGAGCTCTTGCCAGGTATACCCTGTGAAGGGAATTTGAAAATGAAGTTTTCAATTATAGACAGCAGTACCAAGCCTTTGGCTGAAATGCTGTGACACAAGCAATTAGGGAATCCAATATAACAGACAGTCCTAATAGTTGAGATAAGCTGGCTAAAAATATTTCCTTGAATGCTCACTTGAGTGCCGTTTCCATAGTATTCACTCTAAGCTTCTTTCAATCTTGAGAGGTTCCAGTGCACACATTCAGGCAACGCAACAGCGCCTGTTAACACAGCATGCAGGGCGGTAAACCTCCATAACAGAACACTGCAGGACATCTTACAACTGGTTGCCATCCCACTACAGAAATGCAATCTTTTCTGAAATTGTAACATGACGCATGCGTGTTATTGTAACAAGGAGCATGTGTGCTATTGGGGCTAATTGTTATAACATTGGAAATGTAGTAAAGCCCTTTCCAAAAATAAAAATAACTAGATTCCTGCTGAAAATAGCAAGGAAAAGAGGCATTAAAGATAAGGAAAAGGGAGGGAATAGAGGGAAAGATGAGCAATGGTAAATGTAAATTTTGGATTGTAAAAGTACCAAGTACATAATCTGCGATGTATAAATGTGTGTAATGGCCATTGTGGTGTAGTGGTTAAGAGTGGCAGACACTTATCTGGTGAACAGGATTTGTTTCCCTGCCCTACACATGAAGCCATCTGGGTGACCTTGGGTTAGTCACAGTTCTCTTTTAACTCTCTGTCTCACCTACCTCATAAGGTGTCTGTTGTGGGAAGAGGAAGGGAAGGAGTTTGTAAGCCGCTTTGAGACTCCTTACAGTGGAGAAAAGTGGGGTATAAATCTTCAGTAAGCCTACATGAACTAGCTTCCCACAAGGGCCTGACTTGGGTTTTGTGTCAGTACTGAGGTTGTTGTCTCTCCATGTGTATTTGAGTTTTTCACTGCTAAGTGTTGGCTCCTAGGCAGATGAAATAAGACCTGTTATTAAAGCTACCAGAGATTCCTATGTTTTGGCTACACAGCAGGACTGAAAGTGGAACTGGAAACAGAATAGGCAAGTGCACCCCTACCAGCCAGTGTGATGTAGTGGTTAAGAGCAGGTGCACTCTAATCTGGAGAACCAGATTTGATTCCCCACTCTGCGCTTGAGCTGTGGAGGCTTATCTGGTGAACTAGATTAGCTTGTGCACTCTGGCACATGTCAGCTGGATGACCTTAGGATAGTCACAGTTCTTCAGAGCTCTCTCAGCCCCACCCACCTCACAGGGTGTTTGTTGTGAGGGGGGAAAGGAAAAGAGTTTGTAAGCCCCTTTGAGTGTCCTACAGGAGAGAAAGGGGGGATATAAATCCAAACTCTTCTTCTTCTTCCTTACAGGAGAGAAAAGGGGGATATAAATCCAAGCCTTCTTCTTCTTCTACCTACCACCTCTCAGTGGTTATCTACTCAGTCAGATGGCAAAAAACTATCCTAATGAAGGCTCCTGTGTTGTGAGAACACCATCAACACTTCTATGCTTAACCAAGTAGTATTTTTAAATCAAGAACACTTCAACATTTGGAATGTGCAAGCGAACAACAAAATACCTACCGTATATACTCGTGTATAAGTCAACCCGCATATAAGTCGAGGCACCTAATTTAACCACAAAAAACTGGGAAAACTTATTGACTTGCATATAAGTCGAGGGTGGGAAATGCAGCAGCTGCTGGTAAATTTCAAAAATAAAAATAGATGCCAATAAAATTACATCAATTGAGGCATCAGTAGGTTAAATGTTTTTGAATATTTATTTCAAAGAAAAACAGTAAACTGGCTCTGTAAGTGGAAAAGAGGGTCAACAAGAACAATATGGTATCAACAATAACTTTAAAAGTACAAAAACCTTAGCTCAACCAGCAACCAAGCTAAAACACAAGAGTTAAAATCCTTCAAAACTGGATTCCTCATCATCATCTGTATGTCCAAATGTAACCCAACTTAGATTTTAAGAGGGATATTATCAGAAATGGAAAATCTACTATTAGCTTCCATTGTAAACAGTGGGGGATGGGGCATCCCCTTTGGGGGTCAATAACTTTGGATACCCTGGCCCAAACTTCACCAAACCTGGCTGGTATCATAGAGAGGCTCTCCTGATGAGACCAGCCAGGTTTGGTGAAGTTTGGCTCAGAGGGTCCAAAGTTATGGACCCTCAAAAGGGTAGCCCCATCTACTAATAGCTCCCATTGAAAACAATGGGGAATGGGGGCAACTCCTTTGGGGGTCCATAACTTTGGACCCCCTGAACCAAACTTTAACAAACTTGGCTGGCATCATCAGGAGAGTCTTCTGAGGGTACCCTGAAATTTTGGTGCCACTAGCATAAAAACTGCGCCCCCTGCTGGTCGGCAAAGTAAAAACACACACAAAAATTTAATGACCCGCATATAAGTCGAGGGGAGCTTTTTCAGCATTAAAAATGTGCTGAAAAATTCGACTTATACATGAGTATATACGGTATTTTAAAAAAATTGAATGAGAAAATGGATGTATAAAAACATACCGGTAATATTAAAATAAGACCCAATCAGCAGCCTTTAATGCTATCCTAATACCTGCTGTCTAAAAAAGATTGTCTCATTGAGTCTACTGTTAGGGCCAACCCTATTGTGAACAATTTAGATCCTATATTCTGTGACACAAATGTAGTAACAGAAATGTGTACATGCTTGTTAAAACAGAAATAGACCCATAAGAACTAATTAGCTTTCTCCTCCCATTTCTCAAAAAACCCAAAATTATGAAAGGTAAGACTGGAAGGGTTAAGGCAAATCAGTGTAAGGTAAAAAGGAACTAGGAAAAAAAATAAAAGGAGGTGAAAAAATGAAAACCAACGAGGACCTTATGAAGACAGAAGGATGAAGTATTTGCCCTAGAACTAAGATATATGCATGCGGAGTTTTTTTCCACTGTGACTTCCCAATGCGGACGGGGTTTTTTTGGAAGCATCCACATGACATCAGGCACTAATCATGCTGCAACCCTATCTTCAATATGCTCTTTAAACCTGCTTTTAAAGAATATTTTTATTGGGAAGAAAACAGTCCAAGTATGTTATCATACAGTCTGAATGGGAAGATATTCATTCTCCCAGTCTGAAATGGTAATCCACAGATCACTCCCTCCGCAAGACACTTTCATATTGGGAAAAATGGTGTGGAAGAAGGCTGAAGTCTCTTCTCCATGTGCACGATGCACCACAATCCTTATCTCAATTGTGTACCCCATGTATAGGAAGTGATTGTGTTATGACTGAAACAGGGATGGGGATCCAGACCTAACCTGTGTACTTGTAATGAGAGGAAGGACAGACATTTCAATCTCTGTCCCTAGCCTGTTCTTGTACCTCTGCCATCTAAGCAAAAGCACTGGTGAAAAAAAGCTCAGTCTGACCCATAGGCGGAGTTACTATGGGGCGGTGGGGGGGACAAACACCCTTGGCGCATGTGCAGGGGCAGAGAGTCACTCCCCCACCCCTCCTCTTAGGCCGTCTCCATGGCCTGGAGCAGCCTCTGCGGACAGGAGCAGCCCCCATGCACCGGAGCAGGCTGCTCTTTTAACTGTAAAAGGTACGTGAGGCATGTTGGGGAGGGGCATGGGCACCATTTTGCCGCAGGTGCCATTTTCCCTTCCTATGGTCTTTACTTCAAGGCCGGTTCTTAAATATCCCTCGGCATGATCAACACTGTTCTTTCTGCCCTACTTACACTGACTCCCTTGAACACATCTTGCTCTCCTGCCCTAACAGCTTTAGGGCAGACTTCTCTGCCTTAACCTCAATTGGATTCTCAGCTGAATTCTCAGATCTTCCTATCAATGCAAAGATGATTTTCCTGCTCAACAATCCTGAGGCTGAAATAATGGAAATTGTAGCCGAATTTTTGTTGCGCTATTTGAACTAGGTTCCCTTGGCTGCTGACCATATTACTTTCACTGTAGTCTACTGGATTTACTCCTTACTGTCCCTGTGTCTCTGAATTTGGTCTGATCCCCCCAATGGATACACATTCTAACTTTGTTTTAATATCTCCTTTTTGCTTGCACATACCTTCCCTCAAATGTCTTGTTATTTTATAAGCTCCAGGGAAGGAACTAGTATCTTATGGCAGATAGCAGCTGCTTTTGGGAGACAACTATCTGAAAGGCAGAATATAAATATAATAATAGATAAATACATATACCACCACATGTTGGATCTCAACTGAGGAATTGTGGATTAAATATAAGCTCCAGGTTGTGCCCCTTCCTGTGATTCTACAAGCAGCCACTGTGACCACACAGGCCAGGACATCCTTGTCCTGGAGAGGCAGCAGAGAAATCAAGAAAGTCCTCAAGAACAGGAGAAAACATGCACGTGTTTTCAATCTACAGTGGAAAAGCAACCATCTAACATAGCAATATAATTTTCCGAGCTGTATTTTATTATTTTATATCTCAGAGAAATATTTCTTTCCCCCATTACATTTCTTCCCTATCAAATTTTAACTGAGAAAATCCCCAAATCCAACAAGATTTGTGTTAAAAGGGGGGGAAAAAACCTCTGCACATTTAATCTTGTTTAAAGTCGTGGGACTGATTCTTGTTTCATTTCTTTTGCTGTTGCCAGTTTCTCAGAGATGTAATATAAACTACAGTGGTGTATCAAATTCTTTTTTCCCCCATTACATCCTTGAAAAATCCTCCTGTGCTAAACCCCTAAATTCAGTGAGCTCCTATTGCAATTGGGTTTCATGGAACAACAGAACGAAGTAAATGAGTTTAATCTAGAAATGAACACTCCATCTCTTCCCATACAGAGACAGCTGGAGTCATCTTCAGAGAGAATGCCTAAGGGTGGAGGAATACCATGTTCAGGGGATACTACCATGGGGCATGTAAAGCCTGCACCCCTCCCCAACTGCACATGGAGATCGAGGGGAGGGTGAAGGCAGCTGGCTGCTTCCAATCTTTGCATGGAGACTGGGGGGCAGTGAGCCACCAACATTCAACTGCGCTCCTAACCCAATCCCTATGTCGAGTTCAGGACCGGGCCTTGTTGCGAGGGGTGGGCACATCTCTGAGGGCCCCCCTAGGAAGTGGCACCTGGGGCTCAAACTCCCACACACACTTCCAGCTATGCCACTGGTCACCACATTCTGTGACAGTGAGTTCCGCAATTTAACTAAGTACTGAGTGAATAAGTATGTACTTTTATCTGTCCTGAATCTCTGTCCCTTCAGCTTTAGTTGATGACCCAGGGTTCTACTTTAAGAGAAACAGAGAAAAGCCTCTCCCTGTCTACCCTATTCACACTATGCATAATTTTATAAACATATAAGTTGTTTCCCCTTACTCACACTTTTTTGTAAGCTAAACAGTTATGCATGTTGTTAGTTTTCATAGGGAAGTTGTTCTAGCCGCTTAATCATTTTGGCCCCAGAGCCTAGTCTGACACTCTAATCATTACACCAGATTGGCTATGCATAGGATTGCTATGTCAAGGTTACTGTGGTGATAGCTAGACGTCTATTTTCTTCTTCCCACTCATTGCTCCATGAGTAACTGTAAAAACTAATAATGAAAGGAACCAAAAATCACTCACTTCATCATTCCACTAAAGGCAAGTTAAAGATTTTTTTTACCATATACCACATTACCGCCACATATACATCTCCAAACAGATATGTGCCATCATTGTGATATCTAAACAAACAATATGTGTATTTTTGTACGCTGCTTTATGCATGAACTGATCATTGGATTATACAGGACTCTGGTTTGCATGAACCAATGTTTCATACATCTACAAAATACGCAGGCTGGACCTGTTTAGATCACATGGTGACTTCATATCCTGGGAGCATGGCACATACTCCCAATACATGCAGTTGCCAGTAGGAGTGAGCAAAAAAAAAATCAGTATTTTGGGAGTTCAAGTTTAATAGTTCTGTAAATTTTAAAAAAAAACCCTGAAAAATTATGGTTTTGAGAAAGTTTTCAGGTTATTACATCCAAACTGGAAAAATTCACCTGAACAACACGTGGCTCTTGGAGGCAGACAGAGTTAAAAACTGAGCCCCACATCCAAAGTCTGCAGTTTAAAACTGGACCTAGCCAGGTCAAGCCCAGCATCAAATTGCGGGCTTAATCTGGCTGGGTCCAGCTTTATATTGCTGGATCTCCCTCTGAGGCTCCACCCCCAAAATGGACTTCAGAGGTAGATCCAGCAGTATAAATTTGAGCCCAAATCAATTATCAAAAGGTCAAGTTAAATGCTAAGTTCAGCCTGGCTGGGTCCACTTTTCAACTGTCAGTGACAGGTAAGGAAGGGAGATGGGAGAGGGTTTTGTTTTAACGAAGCAGATCAAAGCAGCCTGAAAAATGTTCCCCAAAATCAGCATTCTTCAGGATCTGCTTATTCAAATCACTTTTATTACCACTTTTTTTTTGGGGGGGGGCGACAAAACCTCTGAAAAATACTGACAAAGTATTTTTGAGGTGGGGTCTTTAATGGATTTACCAAATGCCCATCCCTAGTTGCCAGGACCCCAGTTTGAGTGGACATATCACCTGAAAAGGGCTAATCATGTTATGTATTTGCAGAGGCAGAGTTCGCTTTCGTTGAATGGCAAACCAGAACTTCATTCCTAATTTAAACTATCCAAGCAAATCAAACCATCAATCACATATTTTTGTGTGCTAAGAATAAATGTAATAGATGACTGTAGAAGTGATGCTTCAAATGTTCCACCAGGCCTTTGGAGTGGCCAGCCACTGAATGATGCCCCCCTCTTGCTCCTTTTATATCAGGGTCCCTCTCTATTGATGGGACCCGCCGTTTCTCCTCTTGGGGAGAATTTTAAATTTGGGTTTCGCTGGATGCCTTCAACTCTTAAATTATTGTATTAACCGCTGTTTTTAAAGGGATTTAGCAGTATAATTGAATTGATGTTGTTGTAATTTACTTGCTGAACTTCGTCTCTTTTGTTTGGTTGTATTGTGATTGAATCTCCTGTTGTGCACCGCCCAGAGCCCTTCAGGGATAGGACGGTTTAGAAACGAAACAATAGATAGACAGACAGGCAGGCAGGCAGGCAGGCAGGCAGGCAGGCAGGCAGGCAGGCAAGTAAGTAAGTAAATAAGTAAGTAAATAAATAAATAAATAAATAAATAAATAAATAAAATGTAAAGTGACAGTGATGGTTTTATTGAACAGCATTTTGTAATATATATGCATTGGAGATATTCTTCTATGTACTCCTTCACACTCACATTGCTGGGTTATCAGATTAGCATAAGTATCAACATGCTTTTGGCTTTCGACTGGCAGTAGACAAGAGCAATTAAGTGTTGTTCATTTGTTTTGCAATTTGGAAACTATCAGAGTAAAGAATGAGTCAATTACCTATAATTAGCCAAGGGCTTAAATCTCATTTGTTGTTATTGGTCAAGAATTGTTACTAGTCTACACTGTTTTTCATTTAGATATGAAAAGGATCATATTTCCTACTTCACACCTTTTCTTTCTATTGTTTACCAATAAAATTTGGTTAGATTCTTTTCTCCAGCTTCACTTCTAACCAGATGAAGAATGGGTGAACCCTAATTTTGGGTGAACCCTAATCGCTGGGTGAACCCTAATTTTGGCAATGCATCATCATTTTCCACCCCATAAACAGTTCCATGCAACCTGAACTCTCGCTTTCAATACTTTAAAAACCAGTTTGCTCAGTTAACGCACTGTTCCAGTTGTCTTTTCTTTCTTTTTCTCTGGCAAAAAGATGTCTTTGTTTGCAGGACTCCAGCAACTGCAAAGATAGGGTAACAGTTACCTAGTCGTATGCAACTTCAAGAAAACAAAACCTTTGGTGTCCCGGAAAACAAGCAGAAAATCCCCCCTCCCCAGGAAATTCACTATAAATATGTTTTATTTATTATTTTGAGTATTTATATTCTCTCTCTCGCCCTAATCTACTTCACAGAGATTCATATACAGTAACAAATTATATCCTCCAGTATGGAGTTTTGGCATGCACCAAAATCAGCCGAAACTGAGGGGAGGGGAGGACAAGGCATCAAGCATCCCCATTACTGAAAGAAAGGCTGGATCAAGGATTGGACCATACTTGTCTAGTCATTCTTCCTCTGACTAAGACTTTCCATATCTCAGTACTATACTTCCTCTGCCAAAAATACAACCAACCATATCCATTTGCCTCTCTTTACACTCAGTCTACCCAACACATAATCACTATATTGGGGTTTCCAAGCTGTATGGCCATGTTCCAGTAGCATTTTCTCCTGATGTTTCATCTGCATCTGAAGAAGATCCTCTGAAGATGCCAGCCACAGATGCAGGTGAAATGTCAGGAGAAAATGCTACTGGAACACAGCCATACTGCCCCAAACCCCCACAACACCCTAGTGATTCTGGTTGTGAAAGCCTTCGACAAAATCAATATGCTGATTATGGAGACACAGTGATACAGCCACCATTACAAGGTCAAGCAGTTGTTGCTGAACTACTGTGAGAGGAAATAGGAGAGGCCAAACAATTTTTGCATCCAAGGAACAACAAAGTGCAGATTCCAATGCAACTTCTAAGTGGCCATTATCACAACGCAAGGAAGATAGACAAGGCAAGAAATATTCTTTTTTCCTTTCCAGTATAACTGTTCCTGATAAAGTTATCAGCATCACAGCTAGTTTTATAGAAAGACTCTGTGTCCAAGTCCATGTAACTGTAATTTTTCTTCCAGGTCAGGGTGGTCATCTGTTGCTGATGGAGCTTCTCATTGGCCAATGAAGGAAAAGAGAGAGAAAGACAGAGACCAAGATGGGAAGAGAGATAGTGAGATGTCGTACCCCTTTTTAGTGGGGCCACCATTACTGATGTCACTTATGTTTCAGAATGCTTTATGAAGGCCACTACCCAGAAGCGCCCACAAATGGTTACTGCTTCTCTTCCGGGTCAACTGACACCAACAGAAAGGCAAGAAGGGAGGAGCACATTAATGAGATGCTTGCTTCCCTTTCACTGCCCCTGTTGGCCCTGTTGCTCCTTTCTTAACAATTTTAAAAAGGCAAATCAACTTTGACCCAAGTAAGGAATGAGATGTGAACTGCTAATGTCCTTCTGGCCTTTAGGTGATTACATCTTAAACAAATTAATTAGAATGAAAATAGAATGGATAGATATAAAAATGTAAACCAGATGGAGTCCTGAGGTACTTTTCCTCCCCACGGAAATGGTTCAAGTTTGCAATTAAGGTGCAATCGTTTCTATTTGACATTTGAATAATTTATGTCCTCTATCCATTTTTTAAATTTTGCTTCAATGTATCACACATTAACAAGAAATATTTCTAGTAATGATTTTGTGACAAACACAAGCATTTCTAGTAAATGCAGAATATACAGTAAATATGCAATGGACTACAGATATTTTTTTTGCCATAAACTAAGCTTTATGTACTTCCTAATTTACACAGTTTCAATCGTTGGCACACATTACCCCTGTTTGGTAATTCTAAGAGACAATCTGCATATTGCTTTCCCCAAAAATGAGAATCACTTACAGTTCTTCATATGTGGGAATGACTACATAAGAAGATATAATATTTAGATTGCACGTGCAATTAAACCTAGCACAAAAATGAATTTCAATATGGCTGTGAGATCTGTACATTACTTTTTCATATATTCCGTTGGAGGAGCAACTCCCATATATGCAATCCTCTCCTCCCTCAAAATAAACAGGCTATTAGACATTAACCTGTTAATCTGACTAAAACTGCATTAAAGTTATGCTATAGTCCAACTAATTCCTGTGGAACTGGTACCCAAGTTAAGTGAGATCAGCCATTACAGGCAGTAATAACATCTAGTTGCAGTGTCTTATGAACATTATTTATTTATTTGTTTGTTTATTTTTGGATTTATATCCTGCCCAATTTCTGAAGGGCTCTGTGTGGGTTACACAAGCTTAGATCACCAAAACATGGCTCTCAGCTCAAACTGGCCGAACACATCATTAACAGCCAGTGACCTTTGCTGGAAAATGATACTCTTCTCACAGCCAATGGGAGGCAAACCTTTTCTTGCCCAAAGACAGCCTCCAACCAGGGCCTGCAACAAACCAAGATCTGTCCTCATATCCACTCATTCGCTAGTTCATCTGCCAATGTTATACATGCCCTCAAATGTCAGCAGTGCCTTTCCACTCGAACACTGGACATACAGCTCAAATTAAAAAGAACAAACAAAAAACACAACTATTGTTGAAGACACAGCAATCTACATCTTCCTGGCTCTGCCTCCTGACCAAGCAGGTCCATTTATGTCAGTATCCGATCTATAGCACCAGTGACAAAAGGGGAGGCAAGAAGTGACACAAGTTATCTGGAAAAGAAACTGAGCTGATAAATGAGTATCCAACATCACGAACTGAAGATCCACATCCTGAACAGTTATTACACTGATATACTAGCATTTCACATGTAGAAGCTTTGCATATGCAACTGACCATGTGGAAAATCACATGAATAAGTTCTTCAAGCCTGCCAATGTCACACAGAATAGGTTAAGAAAAAGTGCTCACTACCTGGATTGGGGAATTAGCTGTCAGAATAGACAATACCAAGCTAGATACACCACAGTGCTCACTATTATGTAAAGTTATGTGTTCAAATAGATACCTCTGCTGAAGTTTGATTACATAGTATTCCCCATCATGAATACTGTGCTGATCTAAACTCTTATACTCTGTTCCACATAAAGGTGACAGTAGATTGTGCATTCCTCCACCACAGAACACAGCATGCCAGATCTTTATTGTAGAATGCTCTGCCTAGCGCCTGCCTAGCCCTGCTTCCCCAATACGTTTGAAAGTTTGAAAGTAAAAATATGTTTTCACATAAATGCTCTTATATCAGAGTGCCATGTTCAATAATGCACAAAATAATGGTTTTGACAAAGATACTGGGTGAAAAAGAATGATAATTCTCATATTCGTTTGGGACTATATCATAATGTGGAAGCACACAATTTTCTCGACTGCTGCACCTCAGCTTACTGAATTATCATCTTTATGTGGAACAGAGTATAGTAGATACATGAACAAAACATCTGGTCCAGAGCTGTGTGTAGGTAAATCTACCTTAATTGCTATAGATTTCCTGAAAGAAAGGAAGAGGGAGATTATGGGAATAGGGCTAGTAAATTGTGGATTACCGGGCAAGCATCCCCTCTGATCTTTGTCCCTATGTGACGTTTCCTCTTGTCTCGTTGGGACACAGAGTCCTGGAACCATCATCAAACGATGATTCCCAAACTTTGGGCAACAGAAAAGACTTCAAAGTTGAAGTGTTTTAACCAGTTTAAGCCTGATGTGGCAACTAATCTACAATTGGTCTAAATGCTGAAGAAATATTTATTTTGGGTCCAGTATGAGCCACAGGTTGTGTGATATGAGCCCTGGTATTCATGTCAGTGCAATGATTGCGGAAACAGTAGTACATTTTTAAAGTTTTTCAATGGGTCCAATCAAGTTTCAAAAACCTGTTTATTTTATTTTTATTTAGAAGTATTTATATCCCACTCATACTAACATCTCTAGACAGCTTACGTAAGTTCAAAACAATTTAAAAAACCACAATAAAAGCCCACTCTTATCTATACCTACTGTTAAGGCCATATTCACGCAAGGCCAAGATCAACCAGTTTATCTCTAAAAATGGTTGAATCACAGTTTAGGCTTGGCTCCTTTACTTCAGCATTAGGTTTTCTGTACTTGTTGCTAGCATTAAATGATGAGACGTAATACTGTTGTTTCATTTATGTGCACAACATAAAGCATCCTTTCAGGGAATGTAATGAACCATGCATGAAGGAAAAGAAAGGAAAACATCAAAGGAGTAAGCGACCCTTGCCCCTAAAGCAAATTGCAAAGCCTTCCCAGCTATCAGTCGAAGCATCTCAATGTTTTTGAACTATGTCTGCACTACAAATTACGATGGCAAGGTACACACCTACACCTACACACAAGCACAGATGCACAACCTGGGAGCAACTGATTAAGATGTCAGATGTCCACAGGTTTAAAGGATGATATAATCAATATGTAGCCCTATATAGAATACATAGTTGGTGGTGATTGTGTAAGTCTTTTGATCCTCCAAATGTTTATCTTGTATCAGAACGACAGCCTTGATATGCAGTTCTCTTCTAAGGCCTAAGGTCAAATATAAACTCCAGGTAAACTTCACAAGATTTTGCTGCTTTGGCTTTCCTTGACGGTACATACAAAATTGGCTTGCAAGGAAGTAATTGAAGGCTGTAGCCAAAAAATATTATTATTCTGATAAAAATGCAGAATGTGTTGAGACAGCAAACAAGATAGGTGTCATGCTGACAGCTGCAAAAATAGAACCTTGAATCTCAACAGTACACTATATTGGATAGCTTTCCTCACATTTCTTACCCAATGATCTATCAGAGGCCCTCCTACATGTTGTTTGAAAGAGACAGTCATATATATCTTTGAGACAAAAAAAATCTCTCCTAAATTCACCAGGCTGAGCCTGACAACCAGAGGAAGGGATGGGGATGGGAACATGGTGGTGTGTGAGTGCGTATGCAATATCAATAGTGTCTCCATGTAATGTAGGAAGTTCTAGAAACTGCTGGAAACTCTGTGGGTAAAAACACAGTGTTTCCAGCAATTCCTAGAGGTACCCTACATCCCTTCCAAGTTCTTCGTAGAAATGATGTAGCACCACTACCAATGTCAGTTTTTTTTAAATCTCTCTCACTACAGGTGAGTCAAAACAGTTCCTAACAAGAGATCCCCTACCATAATGGAGACTTGATAGCTCTGCCTCTCACAAAAAAGTTCATTAGGCTAACACTGGAAGCCAAGGTAACTCAATCGAAGCCATTTCTGAAAAATAACTGTCTTAACTATTAAGGATGGATACCTCTGTTGTCCCACAAAACAGTACCTTCAACTATTTTTTAGTATTCCCCTTTATCATAAATAAATGTTCAAAACAGTAGTATAGCTTCTCAAAATTATCTTGGAGTGCGATCGATACAGAGCCTTTTCAATTAAAATTAGGGGGGAAAGTGGTTTGGCAATAGGATATATTAGTTCTTTAGGCATCCATACTTTCTCTGTAACTGAAAGGGGGATTGGGTTTTTCTTCTGATTTCATTATGTGATGGGAAATATAGTTTTTAAGCCACTGTACTGCAGCCAAGATCCAAGTCATGTGCACTGCAGCCCTTGACAGAAGATATGGGACACAAGCACGGGGCCTCTGCAAATGTAAAACTTTTAACCTAATTATCTATTTATTTTCTATACTATTCTATTTTAGGTGTGAATCTGAGTTGCTAGCTGAAACAATATTTCAGTATGAGCAAGATATACTTTTTCGTAAACTATTACATATAAAGTGGCTGTCTTTGCAGAAAAACCAGGGGAAAAAAACTATTTTAAAAAAACCCACTGAGAACTATCTGCTTTTGTGGAGATTCTTTGACATAAAATTCCATATTGTGATATTCCATCCATAATTTTTTCTGTTCTGTCTTTACTGTGCTATAGACCAATGTTTAATGATTTATATTTTAAAAGCATGGTAAAATTTCATCAGTAAACAGATGACAAGAATATTTTTTCCAAGAATCGTGGAGAAAGGATAGGATATAAATAAGAGGAACAGGATCAGGGGAAAATATATGGCGAACATTTGAAATATGTGATTATTTGTCTATTCATGTCAACAATATTGTGTGATTCGTTTACAGTTTTGTTAGGCTTGGATAGTATGAACGGGGAGCTTAGAATGAGCCTATTCTTTGTCTATAGACCTGTGACACCTTTTGGCAGCTCCGTTCCTTTTCCCCAGCCCATATTTAGCCACAGAAGATCCCCCCCAGTTTTGTGCCTGACATGTCTGGCTAAGAGGATACCCTCTAGCATGGATGAGAATGATCTCCACCTAAGACCTTTGAGATACTTTGCTACTCAGGATAGCTCAAGTCTAGAAAACAGTGATATTATTCAATATCAGGCTTCTTCTGATATATTCTGCTGCAAAGTCAAAACATGAAGCTGTGTCTGTGATGAGAATAGGCTGCCAAGTGAAGTGAGTGTTTAATCTGACTTCTATGAAAGTTAATGTTCAACACACAAAATGTCAAATAGATCAGGGCAAAAACAACAGAGAACTAGCTCTAAAGAGGAGATTTCCAAAACAAACTACTTCTGTTCTGTTAATGAGAGGAATGATTCTGTGTCACAGCTCAGAGTTAAATCTCCTGATCATCATGTGCAAGGAAACTTAGTTCCTACAAAGTTACTCTATGTATGGTTCCTACTCTCCAGTTTATACCGTGTTAATAACAAGTAGCCTTTATTCCACCTGTCAATAGCATAACCCAGGCACTACTGTGATTTTCATCTTTGACTTCAAACACCTCCAGGCAGCCTTGAAAGGGGCCTGGAGAACATAGGGTGCCTGGATAAGAGGGTGCCTGGATAAGAGGGGGTTGGTTCAGGGCTATTTTTAATGGATTGAAAAACCATTCTCACTGACAGAGTAGAGGTGTGACTGTGATGAGCACATCTGACACTGGGAAGCCAAAGGAATCAGAAAAGAAGAAGGTGAAGGTGCGATCAGCATCCCTGGCCTGAAATGGAGAACGAGTGTGGGAAGCTTTTATTTAGGATCGGGCTGAACCACGTCACAGTGTCTATGTCTGCCTTTAAATTTCTATACATTATTAACCTTTAGGATGGTGCAGACTATAAATCTAAACAAAATTCAGCCATTTTTAACAGAGAGGCTTTTGTAACTTTTATTTTACTTTTGCAACTGAAATAAGGCCTGTTACATATCTTTTTTCTCTCTCTCCTTAAGCTTCTCTCAAGATAATGTGGAGTTATTTGGAATAATAGGTAATCCAATATTTCAGACAGCTGCCTTTATAAACTGCCATTCAAACTGACAACATGGCCCCTAAAATCAGGTGAAATCATATGCTTTTTATCCCTTCACCCAACAAATAACGATACAACAAGAAAACCTCTTTTGCTGTTTTGTTATGGGTAGCTGAGTGAATTGAGTTTTAAAGTGCATTACTTAAAATTTCACATCCGGCTCCTCAACAACAACCAGTGAGAGTCCGGAGTCTCTTAGTTCAAGAGTCACCTCTCCTACCACCTGCTGAATGGGTTTTTAATGATTGTTGAAAAAAGGATAGCATGGTTTACATTCAGTTTTATTCCTGCATGGTTTATAAAGGGAAATATTTTCTCCTCCCCTGTGCATTACCTGGGCACAAGACAAATCACAACTATGAGGCCAGATGGGAGAAGGGCTTTCTCTCCTTTTAATGACAGAAAAAATAGTCTTAAATGATAATTAGCTGCAACTAATGGACTCTGTAGCATGCAAAGATTGTAACAACACACTGTGTTAATTTATGCTAATATCTCCCCAAAATGCAAAGACATGCTTCAAGAATACAACACCTTAGACTTTGGATTAGGGCAACATGCAAATAGGTAGATTTGCATAAAAGAGCAGCTACTACACACTCTTGCAAAATACAACCACTGTGCACTCAGTCGAATGTTTCCTTCACAGCCTGGTGCTTCTGCAACACTTTATGTCTGACTAACAAAGCAAAGCTGCCTAGATCTCATCTGATCAACTAGACGCCAAATCCACCGTGACACTAAGTATAATGCACATGACATTCTCATTTACTGAAGCCACAATGTTCTTTAAATGATGTACAGCATGCTGTTATATGGCATGTTCCCCCCAGTCAAAACTGTGCTCCAGACTGGAGAAAGGAAGGTCCACAGCAGTGGCACAATGTTGCACTAGTGATAGAGGTAAGATTGAGCTCCATCATACATCCAGTATAATTATGGTATTGGAACACACTTTTAAGACCACCAATAAGCCTAGCCTGCATTGGGCAGCTTGCCATCCATTTCCTTTTGAGATGATGTTAAGTGTAAGGCAGTGGGAGGCAAGGTGGCATGGTATATAGGCCAATATTGTCAGGTCTTGGAAGCTAAGCAAGGTTAGTTTTTGGATGGGAAGAGTTGACAGAGAAAGGCAATAGGAAACCACCTGTGTGTCTCCTGTGCCTTGAAATCCCCTTGCTGGGGTTGCTCTAAGTAATTTGCAATGTGATGGCACATATGTACATATTAGGCAATATTTAATTACAACATGCCAGTCATACAGTCCACTCCAGACTGGGCTGGTGTGCAGGAACGGAGCCACTGTGGCTTTGCCCTGCTCCCTCCAAAGGGCTTTCCCATGCACAGGAAGTCCAAAAAGAAAACAACCCTGCCAGAATCCCTTATGGAGAAAGCAGAGATATGCCACAGAAAATGTGGCATATCTTCAGAATCAGCTGTGCAGGCACAATGAGGCTGAATAGACAGGTCAACTAAGGTTGGCTCCATCCCCTACCACACCTCCACTAGTCTGACGTGGAGCTGGCTGCCATGTCTGGGTGTCTCAGGGCCAGGCAGCGGCTGGGTGTCAATGAATTTGCTCCTCTGCTGGGGTAAAACCTGAAGGAGGGTAAATTTGCCGCTGTAGGCCCAGAGCGGGATTCAGCCCTCCCTCTGAATTACGCTGTTTTGGGAGCAAAGTGGCTCTTTGACATGCACCTGGGACTCTTCTGATTCCCCAGCGCACCTGCTCCATGTTCCAGGAAAATATGCAATTTCTTCAGGAATTGAATAACCTTATTAGCATGGGTCCAAGATAAATGATTGTATTTTAAAATAATAATACAATTTGCCCGTGATGGTTATCTATCATGACTGTATGAATGAAGGGTTTTTGTATTTGAGGGGGCAAGTCAACATATCCAGCTGGATGAGGTGGTGGAATGGGGCATACCTGTGTTGAATGTCAGCTCATAAAACAAGACAAAAATATATAATAAATAATAAAATAACCCTTGGCTATTGAAAATATATCATTTTTCACGTGAATTTGGGGTAATGCATATGGCAGTCGTATGGCTCTTTCAGTTGACAGGCAAGGGCAAAACTGGCAAGAGAACAGTTAAGGGTGCACCAAAAAAATCTCAGTCCATTTTGGATGCCAAACTAAAATGTCACCATGTGGCAGCAACCACATATGAACATCTAAACTGCATGCAGCAACTGATGAAGCAGTAATCCATGTTCATAATTGTAATTCCATGCTGAATCCTAAAATAATGGGGGGTTTTATTTTAGAATGGGATTTGACCTGAAAACATATTCTCCCTAAAATATACTTGATTTTTACGAAAGTGTTGGTAATAACATATGTTGAACTTTTACCAAACACATGAGAAATGCCTTGTTGCATATAAACCGCATAAATATTGTCACATTTTAAAGAGTAAAATTGCTAAAATGTCATTGTGTTGCTAGAGGAATAAGAACACTGAGCAGAGTACAAAAACAGAAGGCAGCAACACTAACAACTGATGTAGGGAATAGAGGTTAACAGGGGGACTGTTTAGGAATCTTTACTCTCAGTCTATCCAAAATCTACTTCTCAAGCTGTAGTTATATTTGTAGATATTAAAGAATTTTATATTTGCAACTGTTTTAAACTAAAATTTCAAATTAAGAAGTGATTTCCAATACACACATTGTAAATTGCATTTTTTGCAGTTCTTTATTCTCATCAATAAAGCCTGTAGAAGAGAATGCCTATGGATCTAGTTCCTCATCTGTTTTGATCCATTTGTTTGCAGATTTCCAAAAGAAAACCAAACTATTTTAACTCTTTTAAAATCAAGACTGTAGTCATGGTAAGGCTGCTGGATTATGTAACCAATCCCTGATTCATACTACCAAAAGGTTTTCCCCAACCCCTACAAACACCGGGCAATTTAAACAGTCTCTGTTTAAGGAATGAGAACTTCATTTAAAAAGTCAGGATAACTTCTTGTAAAGAAAACTGATTGCTGCTCTCCAAATGTTTCACTGCAGCAGCTTTAGACATTTATTCCAACAAGCTCTGCAGGAGCAAGATTCCTCTGCTTGATTTTGCCAAGATCTCTATCTCTCTTATATTTTAACTAGCAGTAAAGCCCATGGTGGCAAACAATACAACGGGCTCTAGACAGCCGTTGTTGGCGGGTGCAGCAGGGAGGCAATATATAGTTTCCCCCTTTTTTTTATTTTGGAGGACATGTCTTCAAAGCTTCACAGTCACATCCTGTAAAATAAAAAAGGGGAATCTTGCTGCATGCTCAGTCCACCACCCAGGATCTGGCTCTCTTCTTCCCCACCTCTGTTCCCAAGGTCCACAGGTATTGGGAAGAGAGATGGAAGGGCACAATCCTGTGTGCTGTATCAGTCCAGCACTCAGGATTGGGATTTTCTCCTCTCACCCCCCACTTGATCCTGTCAGGGAAAGACAAACAAGAGATTGGCCAAGCTGTGAGAAATGTGGTGAGGCCAATGGCCGCACAGGACTCACTTCCACACACGGCTTGGCTGGAACTGAGTCCTGCGCAGCGATCTGTTGGAAGTGAGTCATTGCCACATTTTTAAACCTGAGATAGTCATGTCTTACGATAATTTTTGCTGAAATTCTCCTTTACATGCAAGGATTTTGGTTAAAGGTATAAAGATAGATGCAAGGGGAAAGTGTGCATTATAAGTGGATAAATGTAAAAAGGTTTATTGTTTAGCTTTCATGTTTCTGCTTATCACAATTTACAATCATTGTTATGACAACTGACATTTGGGCATGGCTAGTTTCTGTTGGTTATGAAAAAGAAAAAAAAACTGATTTTTACTTTTTCAGAGCTCCAACTGTGCTTTACCCCATCTAGGAAGGAAGGTTAGCAATCTACTCAGGAAGTAAAATGAACCATTAGAGCAAAACAGATTTTAAGCTCCTTTTTAAACCAGTATTCCTACATATGTGAGGACTTTCATTTTACATGGATATGAAGGGAGTCCTAATGAGATGTAAATGTCTTTGCACTTGCATTTTTTTTTTCCTCATATCAGGATTTGGGGTTATTTGATACAGCTTTAACTTGGGCAACAGAGTTTAGAGATTCACAATCCGAGGATTTATATTCTTCTAAATCCATTGTGGTCAATGGGTTTAGGGTGTAATTGTGCTTTGGACTGCACTTTTGATCAGTAAAACTCAAGGAATGAAGTGAGGAAATATGATGGATGGCCAGATAAAGGAGAGATTTGCTCAGTGGTGGGATTCACACATTTTAACAACAGGTTTCGATGGTGGTGGGATTCAAATAATGACTGTTTAAAAGTATTAAAAATATTTTAATATCACTTTTTTATTTTAAAGTATTAAAAATATTAATACTAAATAAAAATATTTTAAGTATTAAAAAAGTGATATTTTGAATTTTAACAACAAGTTCTACAGAACCTTCGGAACCCCCTGAATCCCACCTCTGGATTTGCTCCTATTTTATTACTGCTGGTGCTCTAGGCAGGCACATGCAGTGGTGGGATTCAGCAGGTTCACACCATTTCGGCAGAACCGGTTGTTAAAAGGGTGCTTGTAAACAACCGGTTGTTAAATTATTTGAATCCCACCACTGGGCACATGTATTCTCCCCCCTCTAGAGTAGGAGCAACTAGGATGTCTGTCCTTTCCCTGGAGAGATTGTGGACAATACATTCCAGAACAGCACTTTGTTTTGCTGGGGAATCAATCTAAGTGGGGCTTACTCCCAGGAGAGATGATTGCACTGCAGCTACATGTGATTGAATTAATATGTCAGATCTCACTGCTAGCTAAGACAAAAAAGATGCAAAGGTTGGCATTTCTATTTCATACATGCAACACATGGAGACTGGAAATTCCTGGAGATTTGGGGTGGAAACTGGCAAGGGGAGGGACCTCAGCAGGGATTTCATAGAATCATTGAGTTGGCCATCAAGCCCAACTGCCTGCCATGCAGGAACATACAATCAATGCACTCCCGACATAATAGAATCATAGATTTGGAAGAGACCACAAGGGCCATCAAGTCCAACCCCCAATTTGATTTGCTATCATAAAATCCACCATCTGAAGCTGGTATTTTATCCAGGGGAACTGATCTCTGCAGTGTGAAGATTAGTTTGAACTGCACTGCCACCAGGATGTTGGCAATCTTACCCCATCACAATGTAAGAGTTCTGGACAATCCCCTCCCCAAAGATATTGAAGTTCTCAGGTAAAGATGTCAAAGTTGGCAAGTGACCTCCTTTCCTTGGCCCTGCTACTCCAACTGCTGCTTAGTGGAGAAGTTGGAGCAAAATGGCAGAGGGGAATTGCTTTGATTCCACCATATAACTTTGGACAAGGACCCAAAAGTGACATCACTGCTTCAGGGCAATGGTTTAGGATTCACTTGAAATCTAGAACGTTGCACAGACACAGTGACACCACTTCCCTGTTTGAATTCAGAAGTGATGTTGTGTTGTTGTTGTGATGCTGTTCACTGCAGTGCCAACCACCCTGTCTCCTAGGGGCTGACAGTGATGGTTTCAGGCTACATCCTGTTGTTTGTCAAGTGACTTATATCTACGGTTATTATGTGGTATATAAAAAACTAAACATAAATACTGTAATATTGTATCCTTTGACCCTTACTGTGAATTGTGTGCTGGTTGCCTATGTGTCTTCTCACAACTAAAATGTGAAACAACATTCTTCCGTGGCTTGAGGCCATGTTTCAAGTAGACTCATGAAGGTCTATCTATGTACACCAGAGTAGGGTAGGAACCCTCCCTTTAGTAGGAGAACAAACTGCTGGCATGACAGAACAAAAACCTTTCTGAATGGATCATCTGATATTGTTTTTCCCACAATGCTGTCTTTTACCATTTATCAGAGCAAGCAGATTATTTGCAATGTGGTTATTGTGGGGAAGCAAAGTCAAGGAAATGAGTTTTGCATTTCCACTGGTCTGTCTATATATTACTTGCAGAAAAACCATTAATACTTCTCAATTCCAAGGTCACAAGGAAAATCCAACACATGATTGCTAGCCTAACAAAAATTATCACTGTGACACAATTCAAACTTCAGATTCTAGTAATAGGAGGAAAGAAGCCTAGTCAGGAAATATTCATTCAGAATGCCCAAATTATGCAGGGGTGCCAGGTGGGGGGGGGGGGTCCTATTTGCATTGTTGGAAAAACTACATTTTCAACAGGATGCCATTTTATACGCACATGCACACAAACAATTAAGATTGCCATATGCCCACTGAGGGAGGAGAATCGCTGCCCCTCAATTGGTCCTTCCTGCCACTTCTCCAGTGGGCAGTGGGAAGAATTGGGGAAGTGACATCATTTGGTAATGGATCAAAAGTCTGTGGTTAAACCATGGAGTTTCGGCTAACACCAGGCATTTAGTTATCATGAAGATGTACTTTGGGAGATGTTTCCTGCTGGTGGCCAGTCTCATGTTGGCAATCATACAAAATAACCTCATATGAACAAAGTTATTACTACCGGAACAGCAAAGTAGTATTGATAGATCTGGGAATTAATAGTACTATGCAGTACTTCAGTCAAGTCATAGCTAATAGATTTTCCATTAGAAACACACAAAATTCAATATTTAGTAGGACAAAGTAGGGATACATGAAGTGAAAATGGAATTCTTACTATGTCGGTAAGCAAAACTACTGATTTTGCAATCCTATGCAGAGTTAGTCCAACCTAAGCCCATGGTCACTGAATGGAGTTGCTCTCCAAAGGTCTGGTCTGCAAACCACTTCCCAGGAGCCTATGGCACACCTTTCTCTGAAGTACTTTAAATGTTAAATATTTCCATGTTTCTACTGCCCAGATTGTACCATTTCGTGCTTAGTTGCCAAACAATGTGCATTTCAGTTATTAAAACTTCCTCTTAAGTTTTCAAAATCCGTTACACACTCGAGAGGCTCAAAATCTAGCTCCTGAGACAGCACTCAGTATGTCGAGTAGATTCTCCGGGCCAGTTATTAATGTTTAAGGTGACAATGATGACAAAACAAATAACAGGCTCGTTTAAAAAAGACTTCAGATGAAAAGAAACCTTTTGGATGCAAATCAGTTTTTCAGAAGGCATATTTCTTATTGTTTTCATATTTAGTATCAACAGCTGTTTCCATTAGTAAAAATTGCCAACCACCAGATGTATCCATTTACAGATTAAGCCAAATAATTAGCTGTATTAATTAATTCATTCATTTGACTGATAACATTACTATGAAATAAGACACAACTTTTGCTAGAATTACGGTTGACTGTTTTTTTACTGGTCCATCTTTTGCTCTGGCCCGTCTCACAGAAAGTGTTGTAGAAAGTGTTGGGGTTTTTTGGCAAGGACATAGAGGTCCTTTCTGCACAACTATTTTAAGATGTCATGGGGATGTCTTTTTTAAAAAGTGCCTCCTCATTTTTTGTTCAGACAGCACAGACAAATACAGCATGTGCAGCGACAGCGGGGGGGGGGGGGTCCTTCCCACCTGGAAGGCTTTTTTTCCCCCTTTACTGAAATGGAGGCATGCACAACTCATAGGAACAGTGGAAGCTTTCAACCTTGAGTGCATTTGTTGAACCAATAGGCATGCAATGGGGAGGCTTTTTGCTGCTCTCAGTGCTGCATTCAAATGCTCCTGGGAGGTGTGGGGAGAGGGGAAAAGCTTTCTGCTCTGAAAGGATGCTGCTCACTTCTTCTTACACCCCTCCAGCTGAAAGGCAATGTGGCATGCAAATTTAACATTCAATTGAAAGGGAACCACTTGAATTCTCCATGCCGCCCACCATTTGATGAAGTTCTCCTGAGATGTTTGATGTGCTGGCATCGTGGCTGCATGTTTCTTTCAGGGAATAAAGTACATGATTGTGTGGAGTTCCTCCACAAAATGCTTCTTTTAATGTCCTCAAGACCTTTTATTTGTGTTGTGCAGAAAGCACCTGAGATTCCAAGTTTAAGAAACTAATTTTGTTCCCAGACCCTGGTCTATGTACTGATGGTTCGCGTATAGGAATAGTGTAACATCAAAGTAACTAAGGTTGTAATGCTAAGAACGCTTTCCAATTAAATAAAATGGGCCTTACTTCTAAGTAGACCTGCCAAGCATTGCTCTCTAACTCACATAAGACTATGAGCCCTCTTGCAAACCTAAAGCAAAAAGTTATCAGCATTAACTTGCAACCAGCAACAACTCTAAGCATACTATGTGGATAGTGTGGATAATTCAAGGATTTTACTCCAACAAGAACTCTTCTAATTGGACAAGAAAGTAGTCCTTTTCAAATGTTACAGTCCACACATTCCAGGAGGTTCCAATAATACATAGTTGCTTTAGACACACAGCCACCATATTGTCTGAAAGGGGCAACACATGGTTTTTTTTGCATCAGTACATAAAACCAAAACCTAAAAATCAGATTTTTATGCAGCATATAGAGAGACTACATCCTCATTAGTGCATTGCCCCTTTTGGACAACGTAACTATGAATGTCAGAATGATCACTGGTAGCACTTGAACAGAGAAAAAAAAACAGCAATGGCATCAATTCTCTAGGAATCACCAGAAACTATATGGCTTTAGGTGATTCCTAGAGAGAACTGATGCCATTTCTGGATTTTCCCCATCATGCTGTCACCATGTTGCACTCCCAGACTCCTAAATTTGTGGGATTGTAACAGCTGAAAACGGCTGTTTCTTGTCCAATTAGAAGAGTTCTTGTTGAAGTAAAATCCTTGAATCATCCACACTATCCACGTAGTATGCTTAGAGTTGTTGTTGGTTTCAAGTTAACGCTGATAACAGCTGGCAGATGCCTGCAAAACACTTTTCTTCTAAACCACAGTGAAAAAGAACCGATTCAGTCTTAACATAATCATGTGAATTGACAATGTAAAAATGAATTAGTGCTGAAGTTAAACAAGAATGGGAGGAAGGTTTGTGGCAGAGCTGCCCTGGAAAAAGGTATTCTGTTCTGTCAGGCGTTTGATTATTCAATGGCAGTAAATTCTAATGAGGGGACAGTTGTTATCAGAAAGGTTCCATAAATTTACATGAGAGGGAGTGCTCTCATTTACAGGGGGCAACTTCAAGGGTATGGCTTTTCTACATTTATGGAAAGAATGCATCTCCATGAAAGAGAACGTGAAGGACCACTTCATTGCCTCTCCTCATTTCGCTAATAGCTGCTGTGAAGGGCACTCTGTGAAGAGTGCAATTAAGATAACCTATTTATACGTGCTTTTGTCCAGTGCCAGATGTAGCAGTTTATAAAAGCAGACTGCCTGCTCTCTACAGCCAAAAGTTTCTTTAAACGTTTACCAGCTGCAACTCAGGAACACATCTGACCCTGGACATTGGACAGGAATGAACAAAAATCTATAAATAGATGCCGTCACTCTCTAAAGTTACTCCAAAGTATAACAAAAAAATTTATGCATCTTACAAGGCGGTCTGCTTTCTTCTTTTATGGTTTTATTTTAATGGTCGCATTTATTGCAAAATTATCAGAAAAACTAATTTACAAGTGCATGTGTGTAAATTTACACTATGGCCCATTGTGCATAGAACACTTACTTAGGGCTCTCTGCTGCACAGTGGGGTTGTAGTGGGGTCTCCTCATGTTTCTCAATTTACACACGAGGAGGCACCCCACTGCCTGCTACATGGTTTGCCTGCAGAGCTCTCTTGGGGCTCTGCTTTTCCTGGTTCTTAAGAACATAAGAACATAAGAACAAGCCAGCTGGATCAGACCAGAGTCCATCTAGTCCAGCTCTCTGCTACTCGCAGTGGCCCACCAGGTGCCTTTGGGAGCTCACATGTAGGATGTGAACGCAATGGCCTTCTGCGGCTGTTGCTCCCGATCACCTGGTCTGTTAAGGCATTTGCAATCTCAGATCAAAGAGGATCAAGATTGGTAGCCATAAATCTACTTTTCCTCCATAAATCTGTCCAAGCCCCTTTTAAAGCTATCCAGGTTAGTGGCCATCACCACCTCCGGTGGCAGCATATTCCAAACACCAATCACACGTTGCGTGAAGAAGTGTTTCCTTTTATTAGTCCTAATTCTTCCCCCCAGCATTTTCAATGAATGCCCCCTGGTTCTAGTATTGTGAGAAAGAGAGAAAAATTTCTCTCTGTCAACATTTTCTTCTCACAATGGAGAGATGTAAGGAGTGGTGTCCCCCAAGGATCCGTTTTGGGACCAGTGCTCTTTAACCTATTCATAAATGACCTGGAAGTAGGGGTGGGTAGCGTGGTGGCCAAGTTTGCAGATGATACCAAATTATGTAGTGTGGTGAGAACCGCAAAGGATTGCGAAGAGATCCAAGCGGACCTTGATAAATTAACTCTGCCCATCAACTCAGTCTTAAAGGCACAGATCTCATCACATTTGTAGTCACAAGGTTGCTGGCTTTGTTAAGCCCTTTAAATTGCTGTTATAGCAATAGTGCTGCTGTTGCAGTTATATTGATACTGTAACCCCTTTCCAAAAATAATTCCTCCCCCCAAATGAAAGAGGCAAAGCAATTCCCTGTATCATACTCTGCTGGAGAAGAGGACCATGTCCTGGAATTGATATTTTGTCCACCACCACCCCGCCCCCCACCTCACACACACATATTTTCTGCAGCTGTGGCTGCCATGGGAAGAGGTAGAGGCTTTTTTATTTTGATATTCCTTGGTATTTCAATATTCCTGTATTAAATCTATCATTATTTTTGATCTATCTCATAAGGTTCAAATGTTTGAATTTGAAATAAAGTTTTACAAAGCCCTCGTGATCATCAGGAAGGGCAGAAGTAGGGTGCGGGCGGTGAGGCAGAGCCATAAAGGCTAAAGCAAAGAATAATGCAGGGCCATTTCTTTTCTCTTCCCTAGGAAGCAGAAGAAAAGGTCGCTCTTTGCCTGCTCTCACTAACAGCAGAAATTATGAATCTGCTGCGCAGTGAGTGTGAAAGGGGGGGAAAGGTGTCCGATCTGTCTGGAAAAGAATCTCCATTCAGTGCAGGGCAAAGCACCAGTGTATAATTGACCAATGAAACATAGTCTGGATTATTAAAAATAGTTACAAAAAATTAAAGAAATTAATGTATGGCATAATGCTACCACTGGACTCCACACTTTGTTCAGTGGTATACATTTTAATTTGAAGCTCTTCTGGTGAGCTGACATCAGGTCCCATGTATTTGAGAACTATTGCACTTTAGAAGGAACGGTATCTATGTCTGGCAAAGACTGACCTTGAAGTTACTAATGTTAACACCAATTCATGCAACCTTTCAGGCACATTATACAACATTAAGCAGACATATTAGTGGATGTAATGGTAGTTGTCTGTTTAACATTTCTGAAACAGCTCTAATTATCTCATTCAACAATCTGCTAGCATCTACACAGAAACAGCACACATGAAAAAAAATTAGCCTTATTACTGTGTCAGAGTTTACTTCAACTGACTTGAATATTTTTAAAAGTGATCAGTAAAACTGTAGAAACTTTTGCTGGTAGTGAAACTTGTTGCAAACTAGTTTCAGGTGGGCATCCAAGTTTGTCTGCCGTAGAAGAGCAAGACTGAAATCTAGTAGAACCTTAAAGACCAACAAAATGTACAGGGTAGAAGCATCTGAGAATTAAAGCTGCCTTTATCAGATCTGGAAGCCTTGTTAGTCTTTAAGGTGCTTCTGGACTTGAATCTTGCTCTTTTGTTTCAAACTAGGAGCCTTGTTCCAAACAGGAAAGAGTTCCTTACTGTAGATCAAGATTTCAACATTAAAACACTTCAAGTTTCAACACACATCATGGAAGCAATAAGTAAGCAATAAGCATTATTGCTTATGTCTTAAAGAGACAGCACGGAAACAAAGTTCAGCTAAGTCACTAGAATCCTGCCATCCTAAGAGTAGTTACAGCCTTCTAAAACCATTGGAGTCAATGGGTTTGCAAGGGTGTAACTCTGTTTAGGACCCCACTGTCATCCATTAGAAGCAAGTGTCAATGAATTCAAAGGACATGCAAATAGGACCATATCCTTAATTATGTTTATAGTTTAGAAATCTTCCTGCCTCTTTGATTTATCCAGAGAACAAAGAAAAATTATGAATGACTCCTGCCGTGGAAAATGCCTTAGGGAAGCCCACTCCACAGGGGAATTCAACCTTGGAGTGGGGTGAGAGAGACTCAACAAGGCAGAGCCCCTGCATAGACATAGCAGCTGAAGAATGCAGTCATTGACACTGTGATGTGGATCAAGTCCAACGTTACTCAAAGAGAGGGGGGCATGGAGGGGTCAGATTAGAGTGCAGAGGAGAGGAAATGCTTGGTGTGCCTTGTAAAGGGGAGGGAAAGGCCTCAAAAGCATTCCAGCTATGAGAGTCAAGCCAGCTGATTGTTTCACATAGTGACAGCAGCTTTGAAGAAACTATTTAAGACTCATTCATCTGGGGCCACAAAATAATTGTGTGGCTATGCCAAATCACTGGCCTGGAATCACAGCAGGCTACTTTGATGTTTGTTCTTTTCAGACTGTGTTCCTGCCCTGGGAGTGAACATCTGTCCTGTTTAGAAAGTTATGTGGTTTCTCCAGCCTATCATCTTAAACCACAATACTCCCCTCCCTTCTTCCATTATATTAGGACAGACCATAATGCTGGGATTATAACTATAGCAATTACAGCTACTCTTAAAAATGCTACGTAGCACAGTACAATTATCCAGTCACTTTCCCCAAACTGTCACTGAAAAGCTTTCGATAACACTGTTTCATACCTCTTTAGAATGGTCAGCAATGAAGTTCTTGCTTCTTCTGGCAGACCATTCCACAACAGAAGTTCTGCAATTAAGAAGTCATTGGATTGGACAGAAAAGGATCTTATAGTAAGTGAGATGGTATAAGAATGCAAGAAGAACATATAAGAACACAGTGGAGTTCTGCTGGATCAGGCCAGTAGCCCATCTAATCCAGAATCCTATTCTGCACAGTGACCAACCAGTTCCCCTGGAAGACCAGCAATAGAGTATAAAAGCCTTCCCTTGAGGTTGCCTCCTAGAACTAGGATTCAGAGTATTGTTGAAGGCTTTCACAGCTGGACTCAACTGGCTGTTGTGGGTTTTCTGGGTTGTGTGGCTGTGGTCTGGTAGATCTTGTTCCTAACGTTTCGCCTGCATCTGTGGCTGGCATCTTCAGAGATGTACCACAGAGAGAAGAGTATTACGCTTCTGGACACAACTGGACACAGTGTGTAACACACTTCTCTCTATGATACACCTCTGAAGATGCCAGCCACAGATGCAGGCAAAACATGGTTGCAAACCTAAGCATGATCAGTCCTCTCTCACTATGAGTCAAACTATTACATTTCAGGCATTATTTAGAATGTCCTCTCGTCTAGAAGGCTGTAGTCCTAAGTGCTGGTGCCAACATAGAAAATATATTCGTAAATTTGTTAGTGAACTGTTTCTTAAACCTGCTCTTCTCAAACCATGATTCAAAAACCGTTGAAGTTTACAGAGGGGTTACTCTCAGCTGTCTTGTCCTTGTAAGTCATAGAAAGATAATGCAAACTTTCATTTAAACTTGCTTTCAAAGTGAAGCAGTAACGGTCATAACTGAGGACACTACAAATCTAAACAAAGCTTGCATACACTTTGAAATGTGGCTCAGTGTATGATGGGTATCACTGAAAAAGGAGAGGAAAGTCTGAGAGTCCACGCACACATTTTAAAAAAATCAAGATGGGGGGTCCCCAGGTTGCTAAAGGCTACTAAGTCACTAGGTCATGTCAAAATGGAATTGTGTTTAAGAAATAACTGCACAAAACCACAACACTAAGCAAAGCAGCCAATGGGGGGAAGGAGAAAGGTTATTGGTGTAGACGTTATGTATGAAAAAAACCAGTTACAACACATTTTCCATCTCTGCTGGACCGAGATGCTGTCCCTTTAAGTGAAACCAGCTGTAGTATCCTGCCTAACCCTTCTGGAATGCAAACTGCTGCAGGATTCTGTCTAGTCAGGGCTCTGGCACCAAGACAGTGGCAGCTTTTTTGTGGGCAAGCAGCTTCCTCACATTTCTGCTGTTTTATCCTTAAAGATGTTACCATGGAGACTGGCATGGAAATGGCACTTGGCCAGGCTGACAGTGACAGAAAGAGTACAAGGGGAAAGAGCACACGGGTTTTTTAAAAAACTGGTTAAGTTTAGATAATAAAGAAAAAAAATACCCATACCCCTCAGAACATCTGGATGAAAAATATGAGAGATCTTTCTTCTTTCCCACCCCATATAGCTATCTATCAAAGAACATTTAATGAAGTAGGTAAATACCAGCTGTTAAAGTCATCCATTATAGACCATGAACACCTAGTTAATAGGCATCATATTGAAGAATATCTATTTTCCCGTGCAAGTGTCATTAAAACTAGAGTTAAAATGACACAATAAGTGTAGGTGTTTATTTCCTAAACCAGACAGATTAATTCAAATGTGCTCCTGTCAAACTGTATTTAAGCAGAAGCCAAACAGCATTGTTTCCTGATTAATTTTTCAAGTGACCATATGTAGAAATAAAATTGTATTCATTTTCCTAAATAAAAAAGCTGTGGGGTGGTATGCAAAGGGACTATCACAGGGCTGGTTATTCCCAGGAAGTCTTTTTAGAGACTACATATGAGCAAGGTTTGGGGGGAAATCAGGTTTTCTAAAACATACATAAGATTATAAAGCGTGATAATTTGTATCCAACACAGGCTTTTTATTTTAGATGTGTCTCCAAAATGGCCTTAAAAACTTGTTGTTACCAGCAGTACACATAATATCTTGCAGGAGGTCAGAGGAGTTCCTCCCATTGGGCAAAGTGGGCAGCTGCCCAGGGTGTCACCTTGTGGTGGGCAACAAAATTGCATGTTCATTTGTGGGGGATTTTGAATTTTCAGTGTTTTTTTCTGTTTTTGGCCTGCAGGGGGTGAAGATTTTAGACTAGCAGCACCAAATTTTTAGGGATTTTTTTGGAGACTCTCCTGATGATATGACCCAGGTTTGGTGAGGTTTGGTTTAGGGAGTCCAAAGTTATGGACTCCCAAAGGGTGTGCCCCCATCCCCCATTGTTTTCAATGGGAGCTAATAGGAGATGTGGGCCACACCTTTTAGGGTCCATAACTTTGGACCCCCTGAACCAAACTTCACCAAACCTGGGTGGTATCATCAGTAGGGTTTCATGAAGATACTCTGAAATATTGGTGCTGCTATCTTAATAATTGCACCCCTGAGGCACCCCCTAAATTTCCCCAGATTCTCTTTTTAAATCCACTCCCTTCCTGCCAATGCTTGTTTTCTTTCTTTCTTTTATTCTCTCAATGCCTAATAAAGCTTATTATTGTTGTTGTTGTTGTAGATTTCACAGCTGCCAGATCTTTAGCTGGTTGTTGACCTTCATTACAATTCGAGCCTCACCCAGAGGCCTAGGAAGTTATAATGTACTAGCGGGCCCGGCCTCGTGTTGCTGTGGCTGAGTCTGGTGAAGTGAAAAGAAAGAAAAGGGGAAGCGAACGGTTCGAACATGTGTCATTGCACAATAAGTCCATATAACCGGGGTGGAAGAGCATCTGACTTGCAGAGTCATTGGCATGTGTCTGGTTGAATGGAGGAGCTCTTAATCAATGTGATGATTTGGCGAGTGATTTTCCTGGTTGGGTCCTGTTTCAGTTTTTTGTATGTTGCGGGATCCAGGAGTTCTCTGATTTTGTTCAGTCTTCATGATTACTGTTGCATTTCCCTTGTCTGCTGGAAGTATGATGATTTCTGGATCTGAGCTGAGATTGTTAATAGCATTTCTTTCCTTTTGTGTAATATTACTGGGGGGGAAGTTTTGCTTTTCGCAATATTCTTGTTGTTTCTCCTCTTAATTCCTTTACTTGCTCTTCTGGAAGATGCCGGATGGCTGATTCTATGTTGGCAATGATGTCTTCCACGGGAACTCTGGTGGGAGTAACAGCAAAATTGCCTCCCTTGGCCAGGATGGATGTTTCATCACTGGAAAGATGCCTTTCAGTCAAATTTATAATGATTCTTGAAAGTGTCCAATGAAGGTTTCTGTTGGTACTGATGTTTTTGGATTTTGCTGAATTTCTGCTTCTGTCTTATTGTGTGGCTGGCAATGTCTTTCTCCATTTTTCTGTAGGTGAGGTTGTCAATTTTGTCCCAGTCCTGGCTTCTCATTTTTTGACTGATGTGGATGTGGAGAAGTAGTAACACCTTGTCTATGGCTGCAAGTTCTTTGCGGGTGGTATGAATTCTCTCACGTACTAATGCACATTCCAGGCGGTCGTATATACGGTTAGCCTGTGGGGATTTGAAAGTCCTTTTGCTTTGAGAAAGGCTGGAATAGTCTGGGATACAGAAGGCATGGTTGTTTCCCTTGTATCAGAGGGGTGTTGCTTTGACAGCCAGCAGATGGCATGCTTTCGTTAGCAGGAATTCAGAACTGTGGTTCCAACTGTCACAGGTGTGGCAGATTCACAATAACGGCCACAGTTGTGACATGTACACAACAGGAGGTGTGGAAACAGTATACAAACCTGGCCACACGTGAATGCGACGTTGTGTGAAAATTTCAAAGCAATCGGTCCAGTAGTTTGGGAGATCATCTGTCAGCAGAAAAACGAACTGTTAGATTTTTATATATATAGAAGCGAACATAGTATTCATGCGGATCCCAGCAGGGCTGCCTTCTGAATTTACAGATGTTAATTTTGTCAATTTGAAGATGTTTCAAGTGCTGCCCTAGTGTTTTTGGGATGGCGCCCAGCGTGCCAATTACCACTGGGACAACTTCAGCTGGTTTGTGCCGTAGACGTTGAAGCTCGATTTTCAAATCGCGGTATCTAGTGACCTTCTCGTGTTCTTTTTCAATGACCCTGCTGTCACTGGGGACTGCTATGTCGATGATAGTCACTTTCTTGTCCTCAATCACGGTGATGTCTGGTGTATTGTGTTTCAACACTTTGTCCGTTAGGATTTGAAAGTCCCACAGGATCTTGACCTTCTCATTTTCCTCCATCATCATCATCATCATCATCATCATCATCATCATCATCATCATCATCATCATCATCATCATCATCATCATCATCATCATCATCATCATCAAATCCACCCCCTTCGGCATGGATTTAAAGGGAGAATCTGAGGTCCCCAGTTTTAACATTGAAAGGGATGCTGTTTCAGGTGGGGGAGAATCCACCCCAAAATAGCATCACTTTCAATGTTGTTTAAACTGGGGACCCCAGATTCTCCCTTTAAGGAGGATTTAAAAGGAGAATCTGGGCTCACTAGTTAAAACACCATTGAAAATGATGCTGTTTGGGGGTGGATTCCAGCATCACTTGTTTAAACTAAGGAGCCCAGATTCTCCTTTTAAATCCACCTTAAAAGGAGAATCTGGGGTCCCCAGTTTAAATAACATTGAAAGTAATGCTGTTTCCCCTAATTGGGGGGACTGGATACAACACCATAAAATGTTTTCATAGCAGTAATTAAACATTTTTAAAGCATTTTGAAAATGTTTTCCAAAAATTATTTCTACAGTGTGGCATGGCCCATTGCTGTGTTCAGATTTGTGAGTTGGGGGATGTTCTATAATGTGATGGTGACTTTAAAATGACCTGGTGGAAAAAATCATTGTTTGGTCACGGTGGGAGAGGGTGGCTGCCCATGGGGGGGGGGCATCAAACTCAGGTTTTGCCCAGAGCTCCAGTTTGCCTAGGTACGCCTCTGTAGGAGGGGAGTTTAAATAATGTTTCTACATTGCATGATGGAGATGATAGTGGTACTTTCAAAACTGTGCTGAACCAGGAAAGGAGTGAACTATTAATTATCCTTTCTACACGCACACATTCTACATGCACACTTACCCTTCTCCAGTTTGACCTGTACCGTACTTGAAGTTATGCTACTGTAACCCTGACCTTAATCCCCTGCCTTATAAAATATTTAAGTTCATATTATTTCTCATGCTATGTGCTGCAAAATGCCAGTTTCCATGTTTGTATGGGTGGATAGCAGAGTGTCCCAGCCAAGAGCAAGCCTAAGACAAAACAGCCTGTTTTCAGAAAGTTAATCTATGAGTTACTCCAGGCAATTATCTGGATGTCTCATAACAAGGACATGCATCTTTGATTATCTTACTCTACCAGAGTACTTCAGTGATATAATGGAATCTGCACATCTCTTGAACGCCACACCTCGTTAAGCTGCTTTTGGAAGCTCCTGATACTATGCTTTTGAGAAAACCTTTCTCCAAACCATTGCTTTCTCCCTGCATTTCCTCAACCTATTGATACACTTTCCCTAAAACCAATCAATCCCTTCCTAATCTGATGCCTCAGCCAAATTTGAATAACCTAAGTAGAGGCTCCAAAGAGTTACTCTGCATAAAGCCATTCTGTGCTTCCTGATTTAATCTAAGAGCAATTGACTCAATTGTCCTGGGATTTAGAATAATAGATAGAGCTTTTTTATTAGCTCAAGCCAGCAAGTCCAGCATGGGAAATTCCAGAGAATTTAGGAAAATGAAACTTAAACTTACCTGTTCCCGCCCCTACCTGTGCAGAGGGGTATAAAAGTACTGTGCACCCCAACTCCAGTGCTCAATACTGGCTTGCACCTCTCTTGGTCTAGTTGGGTTGAGACACAATATCGTCCTTCCCCTGGATTCAGATGCTGGTCACTTGAATCCTTGCCTTCTACAAGATCTTCTTCAGCTGAATTTAGGTGACGTATGATCCCCGCTTCCCCAACTCCCTGTGCCATCATCCAACCTATCTTCTCCTCCCTGTTTATATCCTAGGAACTGTGTGTATGTGCCTTGACTTCTTGCTGTATGATTGCTTGCAAACAAAATTTATATAAAAATATTTAAACTACAATTTGGTCTTTTGTGAATTCTCTGCAGATACGTTTCAAGCCGTTTCTGGTATACATAGTCTTAAAAGATCCCTACCCAGCCTGCCTCTTGCATTGCCAAGCCGAGTTATTTTCCCCATTGCTACTTAAAATAGTTGTGTGCTGTTACACTCTTAGCAGCTGGTGGAGATTCCTTAGAAATAAGTTCACAACCTGTGAAAGCTGGGTAACACTAACCACAGCAGTTAGGGCAGAGGAACCAGATGGAACCCAAACAAAACAAGCAGGACAACTAGCAGCTACCTCATTTTCAAGTCAGTGGTGAATATAGGGATACTGGAGGATGGTCGGTGTCCTGACCACAGTTGTGAACTGTTCAAACTAGTCATAGAATTAATTTTACCGCAGCAATTAACAAGTTAGCATCTTATTAAAACTTCTGCTTTAGTCCAACTGCTCTGGATCTGCAAGGCTTCTAAAAAAGCACAGGAGGAGATTTTTATAAAGTGATAGGGTTTCCTTGCTACCTAATTCAGATCATTTTAATGTTGAATAATCTCCTTGGAGAGATTATACCTTTGCATTACAAGCAGAGTGCACTGGAGGCTGCAGCACAGCAGAGCATCCCAAACACGCGTGTGAGCACAGAGAAAAGTCGGAGTCGTTTGTAGTTTATAATCTAATAAAAAGAGTACTTATTGGTGAACTCCATTCTGGATAGAAAGGTAGATAGATAGGTTCACTCATCTAAACTAATCTTTCTGAATGGGGATGGATGCACTAAGCATCCATCCTCTCTATGCACTTGGTGCAGCAGAAGGTTTGAGAGCAAGAAGGAGGGAGAGCGTGTGAGCCAGAAGGAAGGAAGTTCCTGAGAGTGTCAGTCTAACATCAAAGGGATAGTACCAGCATGATAGAGTAAAAGTCCCTATCTAGCATGTGGCTTACTAGTAAAAACCCCTCTGTGGTTGAGGCAGGAAACAGCGTCTTTCACTTCAAACATTTAAAAACTAATTTTTTTCAAGTACTAGTTAATTAGGACAAAGCTATCCATGACGTCGGAGGTCTATGACTGGAACTCTCAGTGTGTTGTTCAGTCCTGTTAAAAAAGGAGAGAGAAAGGGCCAATGGTTCAATAGTAGAGTGTCTGCTTTGTTTGCAGAAAGTCCCTGGTTCAATCCTCAGCATGTCCACTCAGGATGTTTCCACATGGTCCAAATATCTTGGGTTGGGCAAGGGAAATATCCCTGTTTGGCCAAGAAGTTCACACAGTTTCCAATCCTAAAGTGAGTTTGTCCTGTGATATTTCCCTCATCCCAGTTTTTTCAAAAATCGCCAAAATTGTGATCCTTTTCCAAAATCCCATATTAAACCAGCTGCAGTGTAAGTACCACAGGAGCAGAACCAGTTTATTTTTTCTGCCCTGCCACCTGATCTCTACTGCAACATCTTCTCAGCGCAGCAGACTGAAGAGATGCCTGAGCCATCTCTTTCCAGTAGTGGGCACACGTGGCAAGGGTGCCATACATGAGGCTGAGGACGTGCACCACCAGTACCACAAACACACCCCGCAGTTACACCACTTCCGGATCTGGATTCAGATGCTCAATAGGTTCAGTGGAGAATCTCCCATCTCAGAAAATGTGCTCCAATCTGAGAACCGCAGAGCAGCTATAAAGGTGGGCACCAACAATTCAAAAGCAAGGTGGAGACAATAATTCAAGCTTCCTCCAAAAAACAACAGCCAATCAGAACGTGGGACACTGGGGATGTTCGCGCATGCGCAGCTATGCTTGCGGTGTAAATGCAAAAGACCCCGGCTCGTGCGAAACAAAGTGGAGTATTTCCTCTCAGGCTTAACTCGATTCCTTCATGGAAATGGGCACTCCTATGAAGGGAGAAACCGTGATAAAATAGACCTAGATTGTAAAATACCAACAGCACCCGGTATAATTATGCTGTGCAGAAATGACCTTAAAGGGGTTAGATGATAGATAGACTTAGCAACCTCTCACCAGACTTTCCTTGCTCTCACAAAGGGAGGGGGGGGGGGTTGTAGACATGCTGTTCAAGGCATTCTCCAATTGGGGGAATTCCTAGAACAGCATGTGGGGAAAGTAGTGAATTCACTTTCAGGTGATCTCCCAGAAACGATCTTGCCAGACCAGCATTGCTCTCTTACCCACACTCTACCCCCCAAAAGCTTCTGGAGGTTGTCAGTTCAGAGCTGGCAACTTTAGAAAGTGATGTGAAAGACCCAAACTCCACCTTATCTTTAAAATACCGAATGGACCCCTTGCCTAACCAGAAAGCTGACTAACCTTTCTCCTACCAAAATCCAACAAGCCTCAGTGGGTCAGTAGTTGAACTGTGAAACTCCCCCTCCCGCTGCCCACCCCTAACATTCCAACCCACCATTTGCTCCCAGACATCAGAACTCAAAGCTTTTCATCACAGATATACTTCTGGTGTATCTGAGCAATACATTTTGCAGCAAAGAAGCTATTTTCTTCCTATTCTATTTCAGGCATTAGAAAATTTAAAAACAAATTAGAAAAGAAAACCATTTCTCATTTTTATAGTGGAGAAAATGTTCACTGAGGCCAATCAATTTGGCCAAGGTTTTGGAATTTAGGTTGCGTACGGCATCTGAACTGGAGTTCAGTGTCTCTCAGATGCCTGGAAAGACTGCATTTCTATATAGCCTTCATTGTTTGCAGAACAGAACTGTTATAAGGCACCTGGTCACAACAACAGCAACAAAAAAGGGGGAAGCTAAAGAGAAATGGAAATAGCAAATTAACTCTCAAGAGTAAAGAAACTTCCGTCTTGGTTTATGTTATGCAAACAGCAGCTGATGATTGCCCGTGGTTCACCAATGTTAAGCATTATCAATGCCCACTGCAAAACTCCCGCATGCACTTCACCCATAGTCTTAGACTATTTTTTGCCTCCATTCATAAAGGCAAATGGGCTTCACCCTTAATGCCAGAACACACTTCCTCAAACTGCTTCTGTAAAAATTGGAACGAATCTCTTTATGCCAGCAGCATTTTTATGAAGGTAGCATAATCCCACAGAGCAGTTCCTACAAGCGTTTTAAAGCCTGATTTTTAATAGTGTCACTTTTCAGTTTTGCATAATTTTCTCAGCCTTTTTCCCTTCTCTTTTGAAATATTGGCAAGGGTTCTGACATCTGGTTACCGATTGCTAATAACATACAGCCTCTTTTATTTTTTATTTTATTTTCACTTTAGTCTATTTAATATCCTTCCCTCCCTGGCCTAAGCCGGGATCAGGGTGGCTAACACACATATTAAAATCACATTATTAAGACTAATACATTACATAATTACAGTTAAAAACATTCTAACATAGAAATATCCCTAGATGGCAGTGAATCAATACATTGCCCATATAAAACTTATATTCACACATCGGGTTGGGGGGGAGTATAATCATGAGGGTCAGCATAACTCAGTATACACCCTACAGCTTTAGTTGTAGGCCTGACGAAATATCTCGGTTTTGTATGCTCTCTGGAACTGTTTAATGTCCCACAGAGCTTTGATGTCCGCCGATAACACATTCCACCATGTAGAAGCCAGGGCCAAAAAAGCTCTGGCTCTAGTGGAAGCCAGCCATATGCCCTTGGGGCAGGGAATCACGTAGAGATTGCTGTCAGAGGTCCAAAGAGATAAGGCACCATTTAAAGTATAAAATATTTGATCTTTGTATTGTCAAAGACTTTCACGGCCAGAATCAACCGGCTGTTGTGGGTTTTCCAGGCTGTGGCATGCCTCTGAAGATACCAGCCATAGATGTGGGTGAACTATTGGGAATAAAAGCTACCAGACCATGGCCACACAGCTTGGAATACCCACAACAACCAATTTGATTTCTGTTTGCCCCCTTTGCTAACAAAGGAAGCAACACCAACAATAGAAACTGTGGACAAAAATCAGACAGCTTCCTGTAATCTGTCATCAGTTAACTTTCTATAAACTGCATATACACATTTATGGGAAAACTAATGCAATGTTTAAAATACATTCTTTGAAATCTAAAGTGGCTTATGAACAATCCATTGTAATGTTTCCTATAGTGCAAAGAAATCCACATATTTTGACACAATTCAAGTTTACGTTTAGTAATATGGCAATGCACTACTAATATACTTCCACCTCCATCCTTCCCTCAGATACATGATCTAGCATCTGAAAACCACATTTCACTGTCCACTGAACAAGATTCAGATGGTGAAGGTACACAAACTATTGTGAAGGTGCAGCATGGAACTTACAGGGCCATTTTTGTAGCTTGATGCAGGCAGAGAGACAAAGCTACAGCTATCAAAACACAACACACTTCTTTCCTATGATGGAATGCAGGGCCTGTAGTAGGATTCTCATCTCCTGAGACAAGAACCAAAGCTGGCTATAAATAGAGGGGCTTTCTCTTATCTGTGAGAAATCTGACAGGGAGGATCTGCAGAGCAGGCAAAACAATTTTTGAGAGTGTCACACCAACAGAAGTATATTTTAAAGGCAGGTAAAACAACAATTGAGTTGAATAATAAAAACAAACAGCTTTGCAAACAAAGATAACAACAGATTCCTAGGGTGCTGTGTGGTTTCCGGGCTGTATGGCCGTGTTCTAGCAGCATTCTCTCCTGACGTTTCGCCTGCATCTGTAACTGGCATCTTCAGAGGATCTGAAAGCCTTCAACAATAAACAGATTCCTAGCTAATGTTGAGTCACAGGAGATTCAAATTCCAGACACAGGTTTCTTCATTATGGGCTCTATATCAACAAGGCCTTGTTTCAAACTTACCTAGATAGGAAACAACTGGTAAAACAGAGATATTCTATACATCTAATTCTGAAGAAGGCCTTCACCACCGGATAGGAGGCACACTCACCACAAACAAATGTGTCTTCCAACTTTGGGTATTCCCCAAGTTTAGAGAAAAATCTTAAATCCCCCCCCTTTTTTTTAAAAAAAGCCCTGAGCATGTGCAGACAACAAAAATGTCCTTGCCAGCCTCAGAGTAGCAGCAAGGGTAACTGTCAGGGAATAAGCTGCAGCAGGCCCAGCTACAGAGGCTGGAAGTCTAGCTGGGCTTGGAAAAAGCAGCAGCAGTGATAGGTGGATGATAAGAGGGGGGACATACATTGGTGGAAGTTACCTCCCCCCCAAACAAGAGGTTTCTCCACACCTGCCCTGTAGATAGGTGGGAAGGCAGCTGATGCTGTTATAGGGGGAGAGAAACTGCCAGGAGACTCACCGCTACTGTTGGTGAGTGTTTATTTTATTTATTTTATTTATTTATGCTTTAGGTTTCTATCCCGCCCGTCCCGAGGAGGGCCTTCTGGGCGACTTGCAACTTATGTATAGTGGATACAGTCTATAAAAACATCATAAATAGGCTAAAACTTATAAAAGCAGCGAAAACTAGCTAGACATTAACATTTAAAATGTAGAATAAATAGAAGCATAGGTGTAAGTGGTGCCCGGTACCTAATATTAAATTCTTCCCCCCAGGGAGGAACGGCAGGTCTTGATAGATGTTAAGGCCCAGATGTAGGGCCAGAGAGGGGGGGGCACCATCAGCAGCTGGTCTCTCCAAAGGCCTGGTGGAACAGCTCTGTCTTGCAGGCCCTGCGGAACTCACCAAGGTCCCGCAGGGCCCGGACAGCTGGTGGGAGAGCATTCCACCAGGCTGGGGCCAGAGCTGTGAAGGCCCTGGCCCGTGTGGAGGCCAGCCGCATCATCGAGGGGCCGGGGACCACCAGTAAATTGGCCTCTACTGAACGAAGAGGCCGTGTGGGGACATATGGGGTGATGCGGTCTCGAAGATACGAGGGTCCCAGGCCGCGTAAGGCCTTAAAGGTCAACACCAACACCTTGAAAACGATCTGGAACTCTACTGGAAGCCAATGCAGTCGGCGCAGCACAGGCTGAATGTGATCCCAGCTGGCGCTGCCTGTGAGCAAGCGCGCCGCCGCATGTTGGACCAGTTTCAGTCTCCGGATCGAGCGCAAGGGAAGACCAGCGTAGAGCGAGTTACAATAGTCTAGCCTGGAGGTGACCGTTGCATGGATCACAGTGGCCAGGTCCGCTTGGGAGAGGAAGGGGGCCAGCCGCCGGGCCTGGCGAAGGTGGAAAAAAGCAACCCGGGTTATATGGGCCACCTGGGTCTCCATAGAAAGAGACGAATCCAGGTGGACCCCCAGGTTGCGCACGGAGGGGGTCGGCGCCAATGTGACCCCCTCCCACACCGACGGCTGAAAAGTCCCGCCCCCCCCTCGCGGCCAAGCCAAAGGATCTCCGTCTTTGATGGATTCAGTTTTAACCTGCTCTGTCGCAACCAACCAGCAACCGCCTCCAGACAATGCTGTAGAGCCGCAGGGGCGGCAGCTGCTCCCCCCTCCATCGACAGAATGAGCTGAGTGTCATCCGCGTACTGATGACAGACCAGCCCAAAACTCCGTACCAGCTGAGCAAGGGGTCGTACATAGATGTTAAATAATAGCGGGGATAATAGCGCCCCCCTGGGGTACACCGCAAGAAAGCGGGCACTTCCGGGAGGCTTGATCCCCGCGCCTCACTTGCTGATTCCGACCCCGGAGAAACGAGGCAATCCATTGAAGGACCGTGCCCCGCACTCCGGAGGCGGCCAGGCGGTGGGTCAAAAGGTCGTGATCAACCATATCAAACGCTGCGGTAAGATCTAACAATACCAGCAGCGCCGATCCGCCTCAGTCAAGCTGTATACGGAGTGTATCTGTGACGGCGACGAGAACAGTCTCCGTCCCATGCCCAGCACGGAAGCTGGACTGGAAGGGGTCGAAAGCCGATGTGTCATCCAGAAAGCCTTGAAGCTGCTCCAACACCACTCTCTCAATTACCTTCCCCAGAAACGAAAGATTCGAGACGGGGCGGTAATTGGCCAGATCCCTCGGATCTAACGATGGTCTTTTTAAGAGTGGGTGGACCACTGCCTCCTTCAACCCATCCGGAAAGACTCCTTGCTCAAGGGAGGCATTGATGATACTCAACAGATGGGGTCGTAGCTCCTCCTGGCAGGCTTTTACAAGCCAGGAAGGGCACGGATCCAGAGGACAGGTAGTTGGTCTAACAGCAGCCAAGGCCCTGTCGACAGCGGCTTCAGAGAGCAGGGAAAACTGGGCCATACAAGGGCCTGAAGACGGCAAGGGAGCCTCCAGTTCGCTAATTGTATCCAACGTAGGGGGAAGGTCCTGGCGGAGCGATGCGACCTTATCCGCAAAAAAGCTCATAAATGCCTCGCAGCTAATGCTCAATTGAGGATTTGAAGAACCCTCCGATAGGGAGGTTAAAGACCGAATTATACGGAACAATTGTGCCAGGCGGGAGCTAGCGGATGCGAGAGAGGAGGAGAAGAAAGCTCTCTTCGCCTCCTTCGTCGCCATCTCATAGGCTTTCATAAATGTCCTATAAGATGTTCGCGCAGCTTCGTCACGAGATTTCCTCCATACTCGCTCTAGGCGTCTAAGCGCCCGTTTCATGCGGCGTAACTCCTCCGTGTACCATGGAGCACGCCGAGAGCGGGGGCGTAGAGGCCGCCGGGGGGCAACGAACGGGGGGCATACGAATTTGTGTATGTGGCGGGGTGGGGGGTGGGGAAGCTACTGAATGGACAGCCAGGAGCGTCATCATTGCCCTTTGTTTGCATGGACAGAGGAAGCTGCAGGGAGCTGCTGAGCGGATGGGTGGCCGAGAGAGTCATCACTGGCACTGATGACTGAGTGTGTATGGGGAAAGAAAGCTGCTGGGTGGTCAAGAGAGTTGCCACTACCATTGTTACTGTGGAAGAAACTGCTAGGTAGGTTTGAGGGAGAGAAAGATAAAGAAAGGAATATTGGTTTAGGAAGGGAGAATGATAAAGAACAGGGGCTCGGCTTGAAGAGGAGAGAAAGATAAAGAAGGGGGTTGTCTCAAGAGAGAAAGACACAGGAAGAAGGGGGAGGGGGTAAAGTCCCCACTTGTATTTTATATTTCTCGATATTCATGTTGACTAAGAACAACCAATGTCTGGGAAAATAGCTTACAAGGACTGGGAGATTATCCTTTGTTAAAAAGAGATGGCATAGCAAATATAGCAATATCCACGTCAGTTCCTGGATTGAGCATGGACACCAAAAACATTCCAAAGATTATTCCAGATTCAAATTAAGTACAGAACTTATATCCCAAATCCTACTATTTCTAAAAGGTTTCATGATCAGATGGCAACCCAGAAAACTGGAAAATGCTTTATGAGACCTACACCTATACAGGGTTTGCTTACAAAATAAGTTTTGTAATTATTCCAAAGAGTATTTATCAATATTTTATTTAAGCATCTGCGCTTCCCCATTTGATCCACAAAGCCAGATGGGTTCCTTCAGAAGCACATCTGTATTCATGAGAACAACAGCAAGATTTAGACAGACAAAGCCAACCATGTAAACAAAGGAATAAATGTGGACAGACTCAACTCAGCAATCTTGTCTCACATTTTGTGGACAGCAACAGGCTGGGTTCACAATGCACACTTTTGGCAAAAAGCTGGCTTTTACAAACTGTAATTCATTCCGGTGGATGTTTACTTAGTGCTAACTGTTTTAAGTGGGGCTTGCGTAGAAATTAAATAGGTATGAACGGTATTGCAAATGTGATCATTTAAGCCTAGTGTTATTCAAATCACCAGTCTTCCAGAAATATACAAACACTAGCAGGGCACCCTTGCTTTGCTACACATACTTCATCACAGGCTCTCTATGAATTTCGGGGTGACATTCAGCATACTTCTTTACAGCCTGTTTGTGCACTTTGGGGAGACATGCAGCATATTCCCTCACAGCCTGTCTGTTTCGCATATTTTGCATATTTTGCAGCAGCTTTCTGTAGTTGTCTTTTTATAATACAATGTGTCATTGCTCTCTTTCACCTGGTGGGCTCCAAAAGACGTCATGTGGAAGCAGCCATTGTATTTTCAGGATGCAGAAAGGAAGTGTTCTGCAATTCGATACTGAGTGAGAAGGCTGTGAAGAGGTTCAGGGTAGGGTTGAAGGGCAGGGAGCTGGACTGTACCTGGAGACTCATCCCGCCACTTCAGAGCACGACACCAAGCACAGGGTGATCGGAGGCCGAGAGCAATAAACTTGTCTCCACAGTAATAAATCTGATGTCCATATGCAAAACCCGACAAATGTTTAGTAGTTCAAGGTGATAGTGTGGTTTGTAATCTGTTTTGATAGTATTTGGCTGTAGCGGTGTTGTTAATGTGAGGGTGGGTGGAGGAGTACTTTTTGACAGCCTGTCTGTTAACTTTGGGGTGACATTCAGCATACTTTTTTGCAGCCTGTTCGTGAACTTTGGGGTGACATGTAGCATATTTCCTCACAGCCTGTCTGTGGACTGATGGGTTTGTTTTCAAATAGGTTCACATGCATTGTGGAGGGCAGTGGTAGAGTGCAGTTAGTGAAGGACATGAAGCTGGTGATGTTGAACTGTCACCCTTAGAATGTTCGTGCAGCATGTCTGTGGACTGAGTGGTTGGTTTGCCCTTAGAATGTTCGCGCAGATGGCCAGAGATGAGCAGTTAAAACAGAAAAAAGGCAATAAATCGAGTGAAAGTGAATATTTTGGGAAACCCTTTCTTAGTGAGCACCTGGAGTACGTAAGGAACAGGTATGCCAAATTTCATGTGTGTGGCTTCGGTGGTTTTTGAGTTCGGTTGATGAGTCAGTCAGTGAGTGGTATTTCGCGTTTATATAGATTCATAGATTCAAGAACTTGGGTATTTTAATTGAAACTGCATCATATTGATGGTTCATAGCAGTGTTGACCACCATCTGGATCTGTTTCTTCCTATTCTATTTTATACTAATAAGTTACCAGGTAAAACTTTATTAAATCCCAGAATCATGATCACACAGTTTTCACTGTTGACTTTCATTAAGTATCTATTTCATGAAGTCTATTAATTCCACATAATTTCTGACACCACTCTGTAATATATTTTATCAATGTCCTTCTCCAAGTCCCTAATGTAACTGTTAAAATGGACGCTCAGGGAATTTCAGTTGTTTGCTTCGAGACACCTATATATCCACAGTTCTGGAATTCCTTTCCACTCAGATCTCTACGTATCTTACATTGCAATCCTAACCAAAGTTTAATGGATGTAGAATGCTGTAAGTCTGCTTTGGATTACATTATACAGTCTGTTTTTCTGTCCTTTCCAGTATGTTTCCTATGTTAAAATTAACATGTACTTTAAGATTGTTTAGATTGCCGACACATATCGTGTCCATTCCTAACATCTAAATTTGGCAAATGTGTTTGACAGACTATTTAAAATAGTTTCCTCATTAAAATCTTTGTTCCAAGCATCAGTAATCCCATTCTCCTAATTCTCCGAACAAGATGTGTTTCCTCCGTGTAATGCTAAGCAAATGGCTTTTCAATTTCTGTGCGGCCTGTCCAATCACTGAATAGATGTGATGCTGATCCTGGAAATATCTGCCACCGCTCTAGCAGGAAGAATAATGATCTGTGCCAGGTCACCAGCACCAGCAGCAGCAGGGCACATAAAGAATAAGAAAGGAAAGACAACACAACTGGCATGCATAAGCTACAGCTATGGTGAATTTATCACAGACACTCCCTATTCTAATTCATTTCTCCAGTATATCATTCTCTCTAGTGTGCTTTATAAAAATATCTTGGCATCCCTTTTTATTGCAAAAACAAGTGGTGCGTATACACATGCTGGGATGCACAGGCTTCCCTTCCATCATACTCATTTGTTCTTAGCCAGATAGTAAATGTTGCTGAATGCGTTAGTTTCAGCTATGTTATAATAAGCACAACCAGATCCATGGTGATTAAACATTCTTAAGCTGCTTAAGACTCAAAAGCCCTTTTCACACAACATATCCTTGGAGACTGAACACATGGGGGTGGGAGAAGTATGCTGTACAGCTTGGCTTCCAGGGTATATGTGTTCATTTGAAGATGAGTAAAGTTCTACAAACACATTACGAATGAAGGCACCTCTGCACAATCAAGGATCTTGAAAAAATACATGATTCCCAGTCACAGGGCATGAGCAGATACTAGCGTGTGTGACCATTTACATAAAATTTGCCCGGTTCATATGGAGAGTCACAGCACACAGTATGCCATAACAATCCCCATGAGACAACACCTGACACACTGAGTAGTATAACTGATGTATGTCCTGATTATAATATAATCTGATGGAACTGCACTCCCCTTGAAGGAACAGGTCAAAAGTCTGGGGGCACTCTTGGATTCCTGGACCAGCAGATAGCAGCCATTCCAAGAGTCTCTTTTACAAGCTTTTACTGCTTTGCTAGCTTAAGAGAAAAGGTCTGGCCACTGTGGAATATGCTCTGGTTACATCTAGATTACAGTATTGCAATGTGCTTTATGTGGGACTGTCCTTGAAAAATTTCAGTTGGTACAGAACACTGCAGCCAGGATGTTGACTGGAGTAGAGGCCATATTACTTCAGTCTTGGCCCATCTGCACCAGCTTCCAATTTGTTTTTGAGTACAATTTAAGGTGCAGGTCTTGACCTTGAAAGCTCTATGTGGATTGGAGACATCATACCTTAAGAATCACCTAATCCCTTATGAAGCCATCCAGCCATTATGGTCATCTTCAAACGTCTTTGTTGTAAGATTTTAAGCATCATCTTACACATGAGAGAAATTAACACAGTGATCCAATAGTTGCTGCCATTTTGACATCTCTTTTCTCTTTGGAATTTTCAAAATGCGGACCATTGTTTTGTTTTCCATACTGCTGGCATATTCTGCCATATTCTGATGGACTGTTTCTGTGGCTTGGAGCAGCTCTATTGATATCCCATTATTTCTTTATTTTGTCCTGTTCTATTCATGTATTTCTGTGTTGATTTTTCAGCATGCCTAACCTCCTTTGAATTTCCCCCTGATTTCTCAGATTTGGTGGAACAGATCTATTGTTCTTTTTAAACTCCTGTTTTCTTCTATTTCTTTACACTGGTTATTATAATAGTTCTCTTTATCTCAGCATGCCAGCCATCTGAATGCTGCGTTTAGACTTTCAATTCTATTTCTCTCACATTTTACTTTTGCTTCTTGGCTATCTTTAGCAACTTTAAGAATTCCATCAGTCATCCATCCAAGCTTTTCCTTTCTTTTGAGAAGAGTTGATTTTATACCCCACTTTTCTCTGTCTTCAGGAGCCTCAAATCAGTTTACAATCCCAATCCCTTCTTGTCCCTCAACGGGTACCTTGAAGTAGGTGGGGTTGAGAGAACAGTCAAAATCATCCAGCAAATTTCAAATGGAGGAGTGGGGAAATAAAACCCGGTTATTCAGATTAGAGTCCGCCACTCCCAACCACTACATCATGTTGGCTACAAAAATAATCTTTGAGCATTCTTTCTTGACAATATCTCTGGTTTCTACTTATAGTTCTTTGGGTTCCTGTTCACTGAAACTTCGTAATGCAAACTTCTATTTTTCATTGGTCTTTAAACTCTTCAGGAATGTTGTTTAGATTGTATTTTGACACTATGAATGTTGCGGTATTTTTCTTCAGTGCTATTCTAATTTTCTGTATTAAGGGTTCATTGTCTATACCAATAATTGGCTGCTGGTCTTGTTTTAGCTTACAGAACATAACTTCTCCATCATCTTCTTCTGATTATGTGACCTAGTTGATTTCTGTATTGGCCCTAGTGATGTCCACATATTTAATTGTCTGTTTGCCAAAAATATGTACTCACAATGAACAATGAATGTCTTCAGAGAATTCTATGAGTTACTGTGTTTAAATCTCTTTAAAACTTCTCAAAACAGTTACTGTAAAGCTCACCATTTTGATCAGATAACAATGGTAAAGGTGTGTTCTGTGTGTTACCTTTCCCCCATTTTCTTGCTATAATCTTGTTACCTGGAGGCATTATCATCAGCCCCAGGAGGGAAAATATATGTGTCAAAATGGATGTTTCCCCTATTGGGAAACAGCACTAAAGGAAATGGGCTGCCCATTACTGCAGCCCCAACTGAAATGCCTTCTCTGCAGCTATTATTAAGAGAAATTTAAAGAGATGAGAGATCCAATCGTGAATCTTTAGTATTGCATCCAGTTGCATCCTTGATGTCATCTATTAAATTTTTGCCTACAAGGCAGCTGTTAAAGCCACAGGAAATCTGCCAAAAAAGAGTTCACAACCTAGAGAAGATCCTACTACATGTATCATGTTGCCATACCCTGGATTGCTGTAGAATTGTGAAGCAATACCACCAAGCCAACTCAATAGCTTATCCTCCAGCAAGAGCTAAGACACCCTACTCAGTGCCTTTTCCGTTTTAATGCACTGTTAACAGATGGGGTATGTGAAATAATGGACACTTTACTGTTTCAACAGCAGAAGAATTGCTTTGAAAGCTGCCTGTGCTCACTTGAAAACTGTATTTCCACAGGGAGTAGTGCCTGAGCCTCAGTCCTGCTGATCCATATGGATTTGCCTCTTAAGCACAGATTCAGGACTAAATAGCTGCAAACAGGAAACACCCGGATTGCCTGTCATTTCAGAAGAAACAGAAAAACCAGCAGATGGAATAAAGTGCTTTAGCAGCAGTGAATTCAAACAAAATCTGCTCTATTACCAGGCTTCAGAGAAGAGCAAGAGAGTGACCATGCACTTGTAGAATAACTTACGTACGTTAAGAACCAGGTAAGCCATTTTGTTGTTGCTATAGTAAAGGATTACTCACCTCCATCTGGGTGGAGCACATTTTTATATTTTGTACTGAAAATAAAATAATAAGCAAAAAACAAGCTGTCCAGGTATAAACGAGTTGGCTCCTTATTCCCCCAGTAAATACAACTAAGTCTTAGTGCAGACAAGATGGTAATTTTTCTTTTGATTGTTATAACCTTCTCTTTAGCCCCAAGATTTTTAGACTTATCTCATTTTATCATTACAACAGTGATGTATAACTAGATGTACAGTTAGTCTGGATGCCTAGCTAATCAAAGGCCTCCCAATGATAAATGAAGTTTTGAATTAACATCTCTCACATCCAAACCATCAAGCAGACTTAAAACCTAAGGGCCAGTTCTTATATATTTATATTCATTTTTTACATACTGGTCTTTATACTCTGCTTGTCTCCCTGATTGGAATACAAGATGATGCACAATACCTGTCTCTGTTCTGCCATTTTATCCTCACAACAACCACCCTGTAAGGTAGGTTCAGCTGAAAGGGTGTGAGTAGCCCAGCTTTCCCAGTGAGCTTCCATGGGAGAGTTTAGATTCATATCTGGGTTTCCCAGATCCTAGTCAGACACCGTAATCTCTATATTATGTGGGCTCTTCTTTGTTCATTACATAATTCCTTTGTAGTTAGGAACTGACATGAAATCAACATGAAATTGAAATATAGAGAACCGGGTGTGACAATCCTATGTGTAAATAAAGTGTCATGTACAAGCATGAGAAAATTATGGCCCATCTGATTTTCATGCATTTGTGTAGACAGCAGTTAACCTGTGGGCAGGATTAGGATCACATTAATTCTTGTCCACTAATGTCGCCATAGGAGCAACCTGCAACACAGCTCTGAAATCCTATTCTTAAGAAGCCAGGTGGTCTTTATATCTTCCATGTTTTTTGCAAATAAACATTATAGATTTCACATGCACCTGCCTTGAATCCAGAGATGCTCTGGAGAAACATGGGCATACAAGTATTTTAAATAAATAAGTCGATTTGCCGTATAATTGTTAAACAATTGTATCCCAGACATTTGATGTGGAAAATTACATTCTGGTCACAAAATTACCCATTCTCTTCCTTGTTATGAAATGTATTGCAAATGAATGCTTAAATAAAGCAAAAAGATTTTTTAAATCCTACTGTGTAGAACTAAACTGACACAAAATCCCAATGAGGAATACTGATTGGCATGACCTTAAGTCCATTTTGCCTGCTACAACATTACAAGGTTAGTATAGCAAAGGCAACAACAATAACAAAAACCAAACCTCTGCAACCATGCAGACTTTTACCACTTTCTCTGTATAATACAAAGTCACCTTCCTTTATGTATCAAACTGCCTCAGCCCATCAGAGACATGTGCATTGTCAAATACAACACTGCTGCTGTCCTGAACCACTGCCATGGAGAAACAGAAGTGGATACACAAAGTTGGGCTGCAGCTAAGAAGAGAATGGAGGCTTTTTTGTGTCAATTCTGGGGAATTCTATATACAGTACATAAAGAGAAGACAAACATCTTAAATGTATCCAATGGTACAATTCCAAGATTTTATTAGAAAATGTGTAATGGTAAAGAACTCAAAGTAACACAATACCATCTGTATTTGGACACAGGGATTGCCAAATTGGTACAAGATGTTTTATGGATGGAACGTTACCCCAATGGATATTGAGAAAATGGACACAATTATAAAGGGAAATGTTGGAAATGCAATGATGCTGACAGAACCTTCCATCATATGTGGTGGACTTTCCAAGAAAGTATTGGAAAGAAATACATGGAAAAAATGAAGTTTGCAGGGGGCACTAAGAGTACACTACTAGCATATTGCCAGTAGAATTATTTATATATTAACAGTGGCTGTCTTTTTACCCGAGTAAACAGCTCAGGTATGCTACCCAAGATTTGGCTGTCTGCGACTGTGTTTCCCATTCATAAAAAAGGAAGTCATTCAGAGCCTGCCAACTTCCACCCCATCAGCCTCCTCTCAGTGATAGGGAAGATTTATGCTAAATTGTTACTGAAGAAACTTCAGCTGTGGCTTTCCCACTCTGGTGCAGTGGGGGCTGAACGAATAGGCTTTCGTAAGGGGAAATCTCCTCTGGACCACGCCTTGGTGCTATTACACCTACACCTATACTCAATCAATACAGAAAACAAACTTTACGCTATCTTTATTGATTTAAAGGCTGCCTTTGACTCTGTGCCGAGAGTACTTCTCTGGGCAAAACTGGCTGCCCTCAACATTGATGCCAGACTCCTGTTCTTAATTAGGCAACCGCACACAAATACCAGCTGCCAGATCAAGTGTTCCCACGAAGGCCTTTTGACAGACAATATTTCAATTTCCAAAGGAGTCAAACAGGGTTGCGTCCTGGCCCCCACTCTTTTCAATTTTTTCTTAAGTCACCTCCCCTCTGCTCTCTCAGCAGTGAACAGCCATGCCCCAAAACTGGGTACATCCCATGTATCAATTCTGCTCTATGCAGATGACGCTGTCCTTCTCTCTCAATCCAGAGTTGGCCTCAGACACTTAATGAAGTGATGTGGATTACTGCAAATCCAACAGACCGACAATTAATTATGAAAAAAACAAGGTATTGGTCTTCTCTAGGAGCTTTAAGAAGCTCACATGGGCAATGAATAGCACCCAAATTGAACAGGTTAAGTGCTATAAGTACCTTGGCCTTTCATTCTCCCATAACCTTTCATGGGCAACCCATAGGAAGGCCGCTGTCCTAGATACATCTAACAGTATGTCAGCATTACTACGTTTCTTCTACAGCTGTGGCCATTCCTTTATCCCTCCTGCCCTCAAATTTTTCAATGCCAAAGTCGCCTCGAGATTGCTTTACGGAGTCCCAATTTGGATTCAAGCTATTAACCACTCCTTGAATTCCCTTCAATCCAAATTTTTTCATAAGATAACTGGACTCCCAAATTGCATGCCCTATGCAGCCCTTTGTCTGGAGTTAGGTCAAAACTCCTTGGAATCAGCCGCTTGGCTGAGGGCTTTTAGATTCTGGCTGCAAATTCATTTTCTCTCGGACTGTAATTCCCTGGTCCACCATCTGCTTTCTGACACCCATCCCAACCCCTGGTTTTCCATAATTGAAGAAAAAATGGCCTCTATTGGACTGTCAGTGGATTCACTTTGCCCTTTGTCCTACTCAGAAGCTTATAGAAAATTAAAAGGTCAACTATTGGATAGAGAGTTCTCTACCCTAATCACCGCAGCCAAGAAAACGTGCTCCCCTCTGTATTTTTCTCTCCCATTTGAACAGGGCCACTTGGCTCACTACCTGTATTGCTTAATAAACTCTGCTCAAAGGAGAGCCATAATGCTCGCCAGGTCTAATGTTATGCTTTCTGCCTTGTTACATGGCAGATTTAACAAGCAAGAAAAGGCTAAAAGATTGTGCCCGTATAATGATGGCTCAGTTGAATCTCTGGTCCACCAATTACTACACTATTTCAGATTTAAGGAAATCAGATCCAACTAAATGCCAGTAGATTTCCTTCCACTTAACATTTATTTCCTGTACTGTATATGTTTTTAATCAGTTTTTTACTATTGTTGTACTGTTGTCTATGCCAATAAAGGCTTGCTGCTGATATTAAAAGTGGCCACAGCTATATTTGCAACAAAATGGGTTAGCAGAAGATTGTCCATGGCAGGAAGACTAGGAAAGTAAATTAGCTGAGTATACAGTAATGGCAAAACTAACATGCTCTGTGAATAATAGCCACAGAATTTCAAGATAAATGGAAAGTATATTATTCATGGTATTCTTATAAAATAGAAAGTGAGGCATGGAGGAATTGATATATTCAGCTTTACTATTCTACAAGCCCAATCCAGACAGAGAAGGGGGAGCTCAGAGGCAGCTGGAGACAGCATGGTGAAGGCAGTTCCACACCACCTCCAGTGGAGCTCTAGGCTGCGCAGCAAGCAGCGGGGGGGCGGGGGCGCTGCTGATCCCAGGACAACTCCATTGCGGAAACAGATTTGCATCACAATTTAATCATGGCATTTCAAGCTATTCCAAGGACGTTCCAGGGCTGAAAGCCCAGTTAAAGCTGACTTAATTTGGCTCCACCTCTGGGAACACCTGTAGCTTGCCTCCCAGGTGTGCCAGAATTCACTTTTAGGCCAGCGTGGCTCTGCAGGCAGCAGGCTCTTCCAGGTCAAGGGCCACCAAGCTGTGCAGCATCCATCCACCACATTATTTGCCATTCCCACCAGAGTGGGCAAACGACTGGCACTATTCTGCACTGGTTCCAGTAGCAGCTTGGCCTCCACTGTGGTTATGTGTGCCTTTAAGAGCTTTGAATTGATGGATGAAGTTAAGAGATCTGGGGGAAAGCAGTTGCAGTTGGAACTGAGACATTAGACAGTTATGACTGGGAGCTTCCGTTAGCTGTTAACTGTTATAATAGCTCATGTTGTTAGCTGTTAATAAACTTGGACTGTTAGTTTCTTTTTTATACTGTATTAAATGATGTTTAAGAGAAAAGCATCTGAATGAATAATAGGTAGATGACAACTATATATGGATCTATTTCTCAATATTTGAAAAAGAAAATTAGAAATTCATGCTTACATTTATAATTATGGTCCTCACCTCCCCACCATCTATTCTTCAATATTATTCTTATTATAATTTATTGTTTAACATATATGTATGCTTTTTCTTTCTTTTTGTTTTAATGAAATTGTATTATACTTTTATTTTTTGTTTTCTCTTTCTGCTAATTAAAAAATAAAATCTAGGCAAAACTACTGAAACAGGGAGCACATAAACCAGAGCCTCAGCACATATATATGTCCATTCTCTCCTTTATATCATATACCTGGATTTGAGCAAATGGGTCTGTGACTATTATATGGAGCCTGAGAGATAGAGGTGCCCAATAAAAATAATTTCGCCCAAAGGTCTAAAAACTAAAATGACAAGGAGGGCAGCAATAAGAGAGAGAATTCCTTCAGGCTAAAATTCAGTGATGTAAAAAATGGGGGTCCATTTCCTTTTAGGGTCTTTTTCTAAGTTAGATGAGCATCAATCTAGAATACTGTAGGTATAGGATATCTGGATCTCAACCAAGTCAGTGTTTTTTTTTCTTATTAAAAATGATTAGCAGCTCCAATTCATACAGCCTGCTGATGTCTTCTGTAGTAAGAAGGGTCTATATTTTACTGTTAGTCAATGCACCTAACAGCTACACTGAGCCACTCACACACATACACATTAATTCACGCCAGGATCTCCATTAGCCATTGCGGAAACACAAGAGTGACTTTGTGCTCTTATGGCATGCTTAAATGCAGAGAACAGGCCGAACTTTGCAGCTCAAATCTGCTGAGTAAATTTGCACTCTGTTTCCCGACAACTACTGATGAAAGCACACAGCTTCAGAATCACGCAGTCAAATAGTGCAATTACCATTTGTATTTAACTTAATTTGCAGAATTTTCATGCATGTTAATGAACACGCACTCAGCCAAGTTGGAACAGAGCTGCTGCTTAATTCAGAATTCAGCAACTTTCACTGTAAAAGGTCAGGATGGTGTTTCATGCGATTTTGTTAAATAAGGGAACAGAGAAATGTACCCGTGTTGTAAGAACACCAGAAAACCTTTTTAGGCAGAGGGCAAACAGTAAAGGGTTTCAAAAATCCATAGGATTTTGTATAAAAAATAAGATGCACCTGAATAACCAGGGGCAGCCATTGCTGCCGTGGTGAGCAACACAGCTAGATAAGGGGCATGCATGGCCTGGCGGCAAGCTGCAGAACCGGGTGCAATGATTGGCTCCCAGCAAAAAGGCGGGAGGAGCCTGGGTATATTAAGACGCCTTCCCCGGTCCGCGCCCTTCCCGGCGGCGAGAACCAGCAAGGCGTGGTCGTGTGTTTGGTGTCTCGCGTAAGGCCTGGAAGGAGACTGGTCACGGCCTTCTTAGCTGATTTTCCTTCTTCCTCTGGCTCTCCTCGCTTCTCTCGTTTCAACCTTTTCTTCTTTTCACCTCTTCTGGGTCGTGGCCGGTCTCGCTGCCGCCATGGGGCCGAAAAGGGCCAAAAGCAGGGAGCCTGCTGCAGAGGCGGCGGTGCCATCGGGCAGAGCTCGTGCTCTGCTGAACAGGGTCCGGGCCCAGACTGGCCCGGGGACGTTGGACGACGGCCCGGTTGTTGGACGAATCGGAGCAGCGGTGAGGGCGGCCGCGGGCTTGGGCTTGCCCCCCATCGGCAGGGGCCGGCCGGTCGTCATGGCGGGACAGGCTCCTTTAGGGGGGGCCCTCCCCGCGGTCCCGGGGGGTGCCGGCTCGGCATCTTCCCGGCCCGAACCTGTCGGCGGGATAGGCACCGATCCTGCCTTGGTCCGCAACCTGGCGGACACCCTGTTGCACCTTTCCCAAGTCCTCAGCGGAGCGGCTGGTGAGTCTGGCCCCACCTCGGGGGTCGGGGGCCCTGAGCCCACCGCGGCGGCGGCGCCCGGTGCGGCGCCGGTGGGTGCCTCGAGCGGAGCAGCGGAGGAGCTGCACCTTTCGCCACCGGTCAGCGCGTCCACATCGGTGGATGCGTCCGTCGGCCCCTCGGGGCGCGAGGGCAGGAGGAGGAAGCGGTCGTCAGGGCATTCCCGTTCCTCCAGGCGATCCCCCAGCTCCTCGTCGTCGGGTGAGTCTACTGAGGATGATGACGCGCAGGCTACTGGGGAATTTTGGGTGCGGGGGGAGAGGGTGCCTGCTCTTCCACCGTGGCTTGCAAAGCGCAGGCGTTTTGGGGGCGGCGAAGCGCCATCCCCTGGCCCGGCCCAAGACGACCGCGGCAACCCGCCCGGGTCCCACCTCCCCAGGAAGCTCCGGGAGCGGGCGCTGGATGGGTATTATGTGGACATCTTTAAGTTCCCGCAGCGGGAGGGGGAGTTGGGTTTGTCGGGCGGGAAGGCCGACAAAAAACGGAAGGACCCGGCAGCAGCCGAGCGGAATTTTAACAACTGGCTGCAGGGCTTCACCGAATTCCTGGCCCTCATCGGGGCCGCGTATCCCCTGCGGGCCTGGCACCTGGCAGCTCACATGGCTCATGTGCTGCGGCCTCGGGCGCTGGCTGGGGAAACTGCGGCCATCGCTTACTTAACGAGGCTATCCGCAAGAACGCCTCGCACAAGTGCCTTTTCCGTTGGGATCATCCACGACCAAACTTGGATGGTCGTGGTCAAGCCCACGTATGGAGGCGGCGGAACCTCCCGTCCCAACAAAACCCGGCAGAGCCTACCGGGCGGGTGGGGCAAAGGGGATGTGTTGGGAATTTAACAAAGGTGCTTGCCAGCGGCCAAAATGTAGATTTGAGCACTCTTGTTCCAATTGTTCCGGCAGCCACAGCAGGATCAGCTGCCCCAAGCCGGCGGGACGCCCTCCCTTTCGGCAGGCCCGGTCGCCCGGCGCCGGGCCCTCCCAAAAAGATGCCGGTGGCCAGGGCAGCGCTCCCCCCATAAAACACTGAGTTGCTCGCTCAGCTGCAGTCTCTGGCTCCTACACCCGTTCAGCTGGGGGCGCTTTTGGAGTGGCTGCAGCGTTATCCAGACAGGGGGGGCTGCGCGCTTGCTGGGGGATGGTTTTTCTTCTGGCTTCCGCATCCCATACCAAGGCCCTAGGAGGGCTTACCAAGCCAGCAACCTAAAATCTGTCCGCGATCTCCCTGGAGTGGTGGCTGACAAGCTCAACAAGGAAATCCAGGCCGGCCGCATCGCTGGCCCATTCAGTCACCCGTATCTCCCCAACCTCAGGGTCTCCCCAATTGGCGTCGTGCCTTAGAAAGCCCCGGGGGAGTTTCGCTTAATTCAACACCTCTCCCACCCCCGGGGCGATTCCGTTAATCATTTCATTGACCCAGAGGTTTGTTCGGTCCGTTATGCCACCCTGGACGAGGCCATCCTCTGCATCAGGCAAGCGGGTCCGGGGGCATCCCTAGCTAAGTGTGACATTCAGTCCGCCTTCCGGCTCCTGCCCATTTCCCCCGTGGACTTCGAGCTGCTGGGCATCCACTTCCAAGGAAATTGGTATGTGGACAAGGCCATGCCCATGGGCTGCTCCTTTGCCTGTGCCGCCTTTGAGACTTTCAGCACTTTCCTTGAATGGGCTTTCAGGCAGAGGGTGCCCTCCGGTTTGGTGACTCATTACCTTGACAATTTCTTGTTTATCGGCAGGCAGGGCACCCAGGAGTGTGATCTTGCCCTGCAGGCTTTCCAGGCCCTGGCCGCCGAGCTGGGGGTCCCCTTGGCTCCCAGCAAGACGGAGGGGCCTGCCACTGCCCTCAGCTACCTGGGCATTCACCTGGACACGGTCCTAGGCACGTCGTCACTCCCGGCTGACAAGCTTACAGCCCTTTCCGCCCTGCTCCAGTCTGTTCTCCTCCTCCGAAAATGCAGGGTCCGCCTGGTCCAGTCCTTACTCGGCCACCTCAATTTCGCTTGCAGGGTGGTGGCCCCGGGTAGGGCTTTCTGCTCCCGGCTGGCGAGGTCCTTGTCGGGCTGCAAGTCCCCTGACCATCACATCAGGGTCTCCCGGGGCATGAAAGAAGACCTACAGGTCTGGTTGTCCTTCATCCGAAACTTCAACGGCATCTCTCTGTGGCAATCAGCTTTGGAACCTGGCCTGGAGTTGCAGGTGCACTCTGATGCCTCTGGGGCTTTCGGTTTCAGTGTGTTCTTCCGGGGTCAGTGGGCGCAGGGCCTTTGGCCCCCAGAGTGGCACGCGCAGGGCATCACCAGGGATCTCACCTTTCTGGAGCTGTTTCCCATCCTGGTGGCGGTGCACATTTGGCACGACCTCTGGGTTAACAAAAAGGTGCTTTTATGGTGCGACAACCAGGCAGTGGTGCGTGTGGTAAACAGACAGTCGAGCAAATCGGCACGGGTCATGCGCCTGGTTCGCAATTTGGTTCTCACCTGCCTCAATCATAACATCTCTTTCAAAGCTGCTTTCGTTCCAGGTTTGCAGAATGAGATTGCTGATGCCTTATCTCACCAGCAGGTGGATCGTTTCCGGCGCCTGGCCCCCAGGGCGGAGCCGTTCCCGGCGACAGTGCCGGCGTCCCTCTGGAGCCTTGGCAACGAGACGTCATCACAGGTGTTTTGAACTTGTTGGCACCGGCCACGTGCAGGCAATACGATGGAGCCATGCGCGATTTCCTGAGCTTCGCTGCGTCCTCCGGGCACCCGGTCTGCGGTGGGGTGGACACCGGCCTCCTCCTCGAGTATCTGGTCCGGCTCCATGGGCAGGGGATGCACCCGCGCACCATGGGGGTGCACCTGGCGGGCATCGCCTTTTACTGCAAGGTTTCCGGTTTCCCTGATGTTACCAAGGCGTTTGTAGTCCGCCGCCTAGTGGCTGGGTGGCGGCGGGTGGGCACCAGGCAGAGGGACCTCAGGCGCCCAGTCACCAAGGAAGTGTTGAGGGCGGTCACCGGAGTGCTAAGGCAGGTGTGCGCTTCGCGCTATGAGCGCTTGCTCTTCGCCGCCGCCTTCCACCTGGCACACCACGGGGCTTTCAGGCCTGGGGAACTGGTCGCCCCTACTCGGGATCGACCTTCCAGCACCGCGCTGCAAAGGGAACATCTCGTCCTGTCGGGGGACATGGTTTACGCCTGGCTGGCCCATTCAAAAACCGACCAAGAGGGCCGCGGGGCCTGGGTCACCATGCCAGCCCTACCGGGCGATGCCACCTGCCCCCTCCCTCCCCTTATTGAGTGGCTACGGCACAGGCCTTGGGTGGGCGGCATGCTTTTGGTGCACGAGGATGGGTCCCCCCTCACCAGGTTCCAAATGCTGGCGGTGTTCAGGGCATGCTTGGCTCAAGCAGGGCTACCGGCAGTGGAGTTCGGCCTGCACTCGTTCAAAATAGGGGCCGCCACGGCCGCGGCAGCAGAAGGCAGGGCCCCGGAGGATATCCGCAACTTGGGCAGGTGGCGGTCGGGGGCCTTTTGGGCGTACATTCGCCCACACCTGACTTGTTGATTTCCCTCCTCAGTGCCTCCAGGGACGCCGCAGACTGTCTATCGGCAGGTGTGGGTCGTGGGGCACAGCCTTGTCAACAGAGTCGGGGACTACGCCTGCAATTCCGAATGGGGCCGGCATCTCGGACTTGGGGTGCACGTAAGAATTGCCTGGATGGGGCAGGGGCACATGCTTTGGCATGAGCTAGAGCCCAAGGTCATTGAATACATTTTTCAGCTGGCTACACCGGACCTCCTGGTCATCCACCTTGGGGAGGAAGATCTCCCTGCCAGGTCGGGCTTTGACCTGCGTTTTGCGGTGGCCGCCACGCTCAGGAGCTTTGCCAGGCATCGGCCTGAGATGACCTTGGTTTGGTCCGAGATGGTGCAGCGGGCCCATTGGAGCGGAGCGTTGGATCCCTCTGCAGTGGACAGGGCCTGCAGAAAAGTTAACAAGGCGGCCGCCAAGGTGGTGCTTTCCCTCAGGGGAGCGGTGGCAGAACACTCCGAAATCACCCGGGACGTCATGGACCTTTTTCAGCCGGATGGCGTCCGCCTGTCCCAATGGGGCATGGACTTGTGGCTTCAGTCAGTTCAGTTTACTCTTCGGCGGTGGTTAAGATAGAGACAGGCTCAGGCTTGAGGAGCTTGGGCGGTGAGCTGCAAGGGTGGGCAGCTCGTGGCGGGTTTGCAACGGTGTCGCACATCTGGGGAGAGAACGAGCCTTCCGGCTGGGGCTCCCAGGCTTGCGCCCTGTGTAGGGCCGGGGGGTGGGGCGGGCAGGCTGGCAGGCCGGCAGGCCGGGCCGCTGCCCGACACCCCAGGGAGTGGGGTTGGGTTGGGCCGATAGGCGGCCATGGGCTTAGCCGGTGCCCGACACCCCAGCAAGCACGGGAGGAAGACGGGCTGGGGGCGGCCTTGGGGCTCAGCCGGTGCCCGTCTCCTCAGCAGGGGCGGGAAGCGTGGAAGCAATTAGGAGTATGATCTCTGGGGCTTCCCTTCCCGCCAGTTTCCCATTCATTGGGATGTGATGTGCGACCCGTTTGCCGCCCAGCTCTGATGTAAATAGTTCTTGTTTACATGTTTGATGTTTAATAAACGGGCTGCGGCCCATTCCTTTCCAGCCTGTCGTTGTGGTGTACTTATTGAGCGAGGGAGTCTCACCATCTGCAGCAATTGACATTAGTTCCATGCATACAGTATCCATTTAAGCCATTCAGGTCATTACTTTCTTTCTGCCCTGGAGTGGAAAGCAGAAAGTTAACTAACATAAGTTGCATCAGTGCAGCAACGTCATATTTTGCTTTATCCTTTCCACTGTTTCCCCCTTCTTTTAGAAATGCAAGCTTGGTAGTGTAATTTTAAAGATATACAAATGCACCAAAAAACTACAGGTCATGAACATGTGCTGAAAGAAGGGGGACCTTAAGACAGGATCTGAAATACCAACATCATAAGGAAGCAGATCTTCACTCAGGCTAAAAGAAACAAGCATTGTTTCTTTGTTGAACAGTTATTCAGGCACGATGATGGAAATTTCATATTAAAATAGTAAAGGGCTGAGAAACAGAAGGAAAAGGAATGGGAGAAATGCTGTGGCAATGATTCTGATACAAATGTCTTCAGTCCAGTTTTAAGCACAGTTACACCTCTCTAAACCCATTAAAGTCAATGAGTTTAGAAGGATATCACTCTATTAAGGATTGCACTGTTAATGTACCTTCACTTTTCTTTTCAACTGTACATAATAAAACACCCAAGAACTGTACATAATAAAACATTTAAACAGGGTACAGTGGTTACACTGCTGCCAGACTGTACAGTCTTGGTTTCTCTGACATTCAGCTGGATCAGTCTGGAAATTGGTTTCTTTGTTTTGGGTGGGGGGTGTTGTCAAGTAGTGGCTGACTCATGGGCCCCTTCCACATGGGCCATTTAGAACGGTGTGTGGTTGGTAAAAACACTGGTGTGGGGAAAGTGTTCACACTGCTGCATCAGCAAATACCCCCCACACTGGCGTTTTCTTGACTTGCTTGTTGAGTGAGTCTTTTGGAAAATGCTGCCTTCCAGCCAGTGCTGAGTGAATGGCACAGGGTGGAAGGCAGCGTTTTCCCCACGCTGTTTTTTTGCCTCTTACCTCCCCCCGGCTTCTGTCACTCTACAGAGGCCAGGGGACATGCCTCCTGGCCTCCATCCCTGGAGGCATTGCCACTGGCACGGGGGCATGTGCCCTGGCCTGTACTGAACGATGGCAGCCAAGTGGAGGTAAGAGGCAGAAAAAAGTGGTGGGCCCCATGCTAAGGCGGCCCCTTGGGCTGCTGGGGCACCGGGGCCGTTCACAGGACAATGTGCAAATGGCCCCAGGGGGTGCACTGGCTGCCAGTATGCCAGTGCACTCCTGCTCGCGAGCCCTGTGCAGAAAGGGCCATGGCGATCCCAAAGGGTTTTCAAGGCAAGAAATGTTCAGAGGTGGTTTGCCATTGTCTGCCTCACATTCATGCCCCTGGTATTCCTTCCATCCAAAATTTGCCAGGGTTAAGGCTGAGAGTGTGTCGCTGGACAAAGGTCACCCAGCAAATTTCCCTGGAAGAGTGAAGATGAAAACCTGGGTTTCCCAGATCCTAGTACAACTCCATAACCACAACACAATGCTGGCTTTCTTGGGAACTGTCAGGTCACTTTCGCACATGCAGAATAATGCACTTTCAATCCAATTTCAATGCACTTTGCAGCTGGATTTTACTGTGCAAAATAGCAAAATCCAATTGTGAAAGTGGATTGAAAGTGCATTATTTTGCATGTGCGAAAGTGCCCTTTCTCAGGCTAAGCCTACACTTCCACTAAGTAGATTAATAATTTGATACCCATGTTGTTTTCTATTTTTACATTAAATTGAATCAGTTTGTGGAATAGACCACAAGGGAATATCAAAACCACTTCAGGCATAGTCCAGCTGTAGAAACTTGATTGAATTAGAGAACCTATTAGGTTGCCTGCTCGGCTAGAAAAGTGCTGATCCAGTTGCAACCACAGATACATGTCCTGAAATGAAAGTTGAAGAGTGTGTTGGCTCTGGCTCCAGACACACTGAGAAAAGAACATTTGTTCCCCAGGAATGCTTTGATTTCCCCCTTATTTTGCATAGTTGCAGAAATAAACAGTTGCAGAAGAAAGTAGGAAACAGATGAAAACATGCACATACAGATAATGACTTCTTTAATTAAACTGATCTGTTGTTAAAAAATGTCAGCTTAATTTTTGGGGAAGGATTCATTTAGAGTCTGCATATACTCATACTTTCTATATTCTTGCTTTGGACCTCAAGCACACACAGAGTCAGAGGTCACTTTCAGGTGTATGGTTCTGAGGTTCAATGCTTCTGAACACTTTAAGTGAATTCTATTGTTAAATGTTAAAACAAAACATAAGGCACAACTATCATGGACAAATCTAAGTGATACATTATAATAGCCAAAGATCTAGGCAAACATAAAAGAGAAGTTTGCTTTTGTGACTGGTTTTGGAATTCCTTCAGGCCAGACCAGAAATAGATCAGTTTCAGAACTTTGTCAACAGATGCCTGCAAATTTATCAATGTGCTTATTTATAACTTTTTAGATTCTGATTTTTTCCCTAATTAAGAATCCAAAATGTCAATTTATTAAGTTCTTCTCCCTCTTCCATTTTATCCTCACAACAACTACCATGTCTGATTGATTAGAAATAAGAGATTGTGATGGGCCCAAGGTCTATAGAGCGGGGATTCAAACCTGGTTACCCCAAGTCGTATTCTAATACTCTGATCGCCATGTTGTGTTGGCTATCAAATATAAAATATTATGCAACACCATGTCAGTTGTCATACATGTTCTTCACATATGTTTCAATGTGTGATACATATAATTGCTTTTTGTGGAGAAGGTTTTTTCAGTTGTTTCTTGAATGCATCTCATGCAAGCACAAGAGCTGTGTTGGGTTTTGTTTTGGATTTTACCAGTTTGCCCACAATAATTTCTAACATTGCTTCTGTGGTCTGCAACTCAAGGCAACCATTGCCTTCGGATTATGAAAAGACCTTTTCCTATCAGTATTCTTGTTGCTCTGCTTAATTTGCCTCTTCTTTCTCTGTAAATTCATCATGTTTCCTCAAGTTTTAAGCACCTCCAAACAGATATTTTTCAGGAGACCAAAACAGAAGTCTATAGCCTAGTTGTGTCCCTGCTAGAACCTTGTACTTCCCAGGAGATGTTCAAATGATTCTTCCTCATTCTCTGCAAATCTGCAAATCTGGTTGCTTGGCCATTTGATCTAGGTGCACTCGAATGTTGTTCAGGTAGCCCAGAATGTAGGAGAAGCACTCTATTCAGTCACTCACTCACTACCCCAGACATAGTCTAGAGTTGTCAACTTTCAGATCAGGCCTGGAGATCTTCCAGAATTACAACTGATTTCTAGCTAGATATGAATCCAGTAGCACCCAACAAGGTTTTCAGAGTTTGAGAGTCAAATCTCCTTCCATCAGACAAGGGAGCTTTGACATTCAAAAGTTCATAGCCTGGAAATTTTGTTGGTCTTGAAGGGCCTACTGGGCTTGTAGCTAGCTGTTCTACTGCAGACCAACACAACTACTCTCTGAAATAAAACTGATCTCCAGACTGCCAAGATCAGATCCCTTGAAATACATGGCAGCTTCACAGGGCTTCACATAGCTCCCTTCCCCCCACAAACTGCTACCTTCCCAGGTAGTGCCCCCCAGATCTCTAGGAATTTTCCAGGTAGAATTGGTAACCTCAGCAGAATCAGCCACGTCATGGTTTAGTTGCTGTCTAAGACATTTAAATTTTCAGCCCACAGACCTTCCTCAGATAAGGGAAGATAAATCACACTCTCAGCTCTTGATAGCTTCAAATTAGCTTCCTTCAGAACTACTTAGGTCTTTCTCCCCAATCCACAAGTGATTAGAGCTGATAATGTTCTACTGCAGGGGTAGGGAACCTGCAGCTCTCCAGATGTTCAGGAACTACAATTCCCATCAGCCTCTGTCAGCATGGCCAATTGGCCATGCTGACAGAGGCTGATGGGAATTGTAGTTCCTGAACATCTGGAGAGCCGCAGGTTCCCTACCCCTGTTCTACTGTCTTCTAGATCTGCCAGGGTCCTAAGTCCTTTTCAGACATTATGTTTGTAGAGATCCAATCAAATGTCCCAGGGAGCACACACTAGCTGCATAGCTCCCAATAAGCAGCCACAATTTTGTCCTAATAGGGAAATGCACATGTTTGGAAGCTTTGGTATACATGAAGGAAATATGACATTTTTCAGGGTATGAGTTTGTGCCAACCAAAATCAGAAAGCGTGTTCCCCTATCAAACAAAATTGTGGTTGTACTTATTAGGGCATAACAGGTAGGACACACTCCCATTACATATAGTTGGAACCTTCCCCCCCCCCCCTCAAAATGAAATTTAATTTGAAAAGGTCTCCAGGGCCACCTATATCCTGCTCTAACATCTCCACACCTTATTGAGATGCTTGATGGAATCAACAGTTGTGAAAAACACCCTCTTCCACTGGAGCAGCTTTCCCAACCTCCGCTATTGTGCTCCTTCTATACCCGTTTCAGGATAAGGATGGCACCAAGTTTGAGAATTCATATCGCCTTTCCTGGACCTGGCATCTAATTAGCTTATTATATTATGTAAGCAATACCTGTTCATAATAATGCCATTCACAGTTCGTGCTATTTTTCTATTTGTGTCTGAAGAATTGTGCATGCACACGAACGTTTGAAGTAAGAATAAAGCTTTGTTGGTCTTAAAGGTGCCACTGGACTCAAACATTTTTCTGCCTCTTCAGAACAACATGACTACATACCTGAATCTTTCTATGTGTGTCTATGCCATCAAGTCACAGCTGACTTATGGTGAATCCATAGGGTTTTCAAGGCAAGAAACATTCAGAGGAGGTTTCCCATTGCCTGTCTATGCATGAGCTGAGGCAGGCAAACTTAGTAGCTGAAGGTCACCCAGAAGGCTTCATGAGGAGGAGGAGGGAATCCAATCTGGTTCTCTAGATTACAGTCCGTTGCTCCATGTGGAAGAGTAGGGAATCAAACTCACTTCCCCAGATTAGAGTCAACCACTCTGAACCCCCACACCATGCCGGCTCTTAATATTAGAATGAAACCTGAGAGATAGAAACAGCAGACTGATATTGTTCCCCACTCAGCAACCATTTAAACAGATAAGCCTCAAAGGAGTAATATATGCTTCATTTATTAGGGTGATATTTAAAGCATTGTATCAAAAAGTGCTAATATTACAAAAAAAAAAGAATAGGCATAACTGCACTGGGGAAAAGTCTGACAAATTTCAGCAGCTCTTCTACATTAAAGTATGTTATATTAAACAGACCCCCAAGGCAAACTCCATAAGTAGTTTATCTCCATGCGAATACAGTCATGTGGAAGAAATATAGCTCAATCTAGCACAGTCACTGAAATGTCATTTTAAAATATAAAGGCCATTATTCATTATTTAAAAGCAATGGATAGATGTGTAAGGGGGAAAAACACCCTTGTACCTACATTTTTGAAAGGGTACTTGTACAATGGTAATATCAAAAGTATACATATCTGACATACAGAAGCCTTTTTCTCCCACTTAGAGCAAATGAACCAAAAACAGAATGTTCTGCGTATATAACAATATTACATTTAAAACACAATAAAGATAAAACAGAGTGGAAAATTCTGAGATAACTGGAGCACTGGTGAGTTAAGGGGTACAGCCTGACCTACCATGATGAAAAAATTACAGTAATTTCACACATCACAAACTGTCTTCAAAGTACTTGAACCATTACCAATTCAGAATTTAGAATAAAACAACCAAGCCAGATGTTAAAGCATGTAACTCCAATACATGCAATGCAGCAGGCCTATTTATTGGGAAGAAGCTAAGTTCAACCAAAACACCCAGTCCAGCAGGAGTGAGCTGACAATAGAAAACAGGAATTTTCACATCCAATTTGGTCTAAGGCAGCTGTTCTCTTTTTAGAGCTATGGGGGACAGGGTCTGCAGGTTCTCCCATAGGTTTCTAAATGAAGCCCCCCACAGTCCTTTTTAACAAGCAACAAGCAGATACTGTGGGAAGGGGTACCATCAAGGACAACAGCAAGTTGCTGCCTTCTCTTCCCCGGATAGGATGTGAATACAAGTGAATATGAGTGGATTTCTCAAGAAAGGACTTAATTTATCCCCTTACCAGTTTCCATCCCATTCACATAGTAGGATTATCCTAAAGTCCACTATAGACTTTCCAGTCCCATCCCAGTTGGCAGGGAACACATACATTTCAACAGCACTTACTGCTGTCCATGTTAGGACTAGTGGATATGCAAGCAAGAACTGTCATATTTGTCCTCCACACTTTAACACAGCTATAAAGAGTGCCCAGGTTAATCAACCTTAGGCTGATATTAACTATGCAGCTGCACAGGCAAGGAAAGAAAGGGCATTTATGTTGAATTGTGTTCCATTCTGGAGGGGAATGAAAATCAATGTTTTCTCAAGTAGAAAAGGGCAAAATCATAAGGAAATAAAAATGTGTTTACAGGCTCCCAGTAGGGTATCACAAAGAATGAAAAACCTGAGAGCAATAAACAATTGCTTGCCAGTGTCTATCTAATGCCAAGAGCCTGCCCTTAACTAATATGTATTTGGTCACTCAAGAGAAGTGAGGCGCCCAGATGAAAAAGCAATGACATGGCTTCCTTACAAGGAAACCAGGAATGAAATAAGACACGTTCTCCAATCACTATAATTCATCAGCAATTTAATTTAAATGCCTAGCAGGTTGTTCATTTCTAACCCTCAGGGTTCTGGCAAAAATCTTACTAAGTCTTCAAATCCCATCCTAAAACTGAAACAGAGAAACCCAAAAACAGCTCTTTTTTAATTAAAAGGTAATAAAATTATCCACTATGATCAATAAAATCTGCAGTTCTTAAGCCACCTACCTGTTATCAGTTTATCATACATATTGATCTATTTTCCATTGAGGCTGGTGGCACTGTTTTGGGGAGGTTCTGAGGGGATATGAAGAAAAATCATCCCATTCACACAGTGGGATTTTGTCATGTGTGGGAAAAAACTGAAAGTGATCTCAAACGGCTGAACGTATTATGTATACTAGTCCTCAGTTGACTGTGGGGTGAGCAGTTTGAGCATTACAATCTAAAAAGCCTTCACAGCTCTAATTCATACAATACGAAAGAGATGAACAGTCAGAAGCTCCTTCCAAAAAAGAATTGAGAACTGATCAAGACATCACACCCCTCATTAGTGTACTATGTAGGGGATGAGGTGATTCCTGCACCTCCCCATCCCTCTTCCCTCTGCTGTGATTCTGGCTGCTTTCCTGAGTCCTCTGAATGGCATCAGGTGCCTCCAGATGGATCTCTCCCCTGGCTGACCAGTTGTTCCACAAGGAAAACCATTCAGTCTTCTTCCCAAGACATTTTAAAGAGAGTTACTTTCAACCCCTCCCATCCTTGCTTCCCCATTCAACCTCTTCCTGTTGGCTGATTGTTCCCAGGTGCACCTAGTCTCCCACTATGTCGTGGCCCAGAGCCCCAGCAAGCAAAGTTAAGACAGCAGTCTGGTACTCACTGTTTATTGGAGTTTAGTCCAAGGCAAGGATCAACACAAGCAAAGGCTCACTCATCCCAAAACAACGTTGCTGCCACGCATCTGGTCCACGTCAGCGATCTGCCGCGTCAGCCAAGGTGGAGGGCTTAGGCCCGGACGGCTGGCTCCAGGCCCGTCTGCGCATGCGCGGCCGTCCCGCGCATGCGCAGAGGGCCGGGCAGCTCGGGCTCGCCCTGCGCAAGCGCAGGGGGGGGCCCAGCTGATTGGTAGGCGTGCTCTCGCGATACGCTGGGAGCACGCCTGCGAGAGGGGCGGGAGGCTGGGGCCCATAAAAGGCCCTGCCTCGGTCGCCGGCCCCACTCCGCAGCAGAACGTCGAGGGATTTTCCCACCCACCCGATCCCTGTTTTTAGAAATGTTTAAATGTTGTGTTGTTGTCATAGCCATTTGCGGGTTGCGCATGGGAAGTGATCCGCTGGCAGGAGCTGGGAGAGCTCCCCTGTTTGTCCACCTCCATAAGAGGTAGGGGTGGAACAAGCCCACGGTCGGAATGGTTCTGCTGGGGCTAAGGAGCTTGGGTGCCTAGCGTAGGGATGGAGATGGGGCCCCAGTCATGGAGCGCCACGGTCTGGAATGTCCCACTCCAATCTTCTGTTTGGCTATATTCCTCCAGCAGGCGGGCTGAAGGAACTAGTCATCCTCTGGGGAACAGCACTCGGGCTGCCCAGATGCTTGGATCACCTCCCATGCTGTGCCAATTTGCCTTCCTGTGTTTTCGGTTAATAATTCTTTGGCTATGGCCATTTGCTTACCCACACTATATATATTCTGTCGTTGCATTATTCCGTGTATCTGGTCACTGAACAGGAGGGGCCACACCTCTACACGCAAAATCCATTTAAGGCTCATCTTGAGGGAAATATAACTGGCCATATCACCACAAAACGCTGTGTTTTAATGGGGTTTAGTTTTAAATTGTACAGAGCCATATTTAATTTCTTTCTGGTTGTTGTTGATTTTATCCTGTGCTCTGTCTGTATACTTTATGTTTACCGCCCTGAGCCCTTCAGGGGAGGGCGGTATACAAATGCAATAAACAACAACAACAACAACAACTCTGTCCTCCATTTTTGGTGTCCAAGAAAAAGAACAGGTTCATATTCAGGAGGGAACCAAATAACTACAAGTGAAAATATCAACATGCATACACTAATAGATATGTTCATGTATTAAGCCTTGTGAGGGTCTTTTATCTTCTAGTTAAGACCTGCAGGTGGAATTTGGATGAGGTCTGTCAACCTCCAGGGGCAGCCTGGAGTTCTCCAAGAATTACAACTGATCTCTGCACTATGGAGGTCAGTCTCCCTAGAGAAAATGGCGACTACAGAGAGGCAGACAGTGCAGCTTCACACCTCTGCTGAGCTGTCACCCTTTCCCCAGGCTCCACCCCCAAATCTTCAGGCATTTCTCGACCTGGACTTGGCCACTCTAAATGTGTTGCCTGGCAGCCTTTGTGGCCCATGTGAGACTCTCAGGGTTTTTTAAAAGCCAAATTAAATGTTTAGTCATCACTGTGGTAAAGACAAGTGTGAAAATGTGATGTCATAATTTGTTAAATGGCTAGAAAATAAAGATAAGGAGGAAAGGCCAGGGAGTGAAAAGCAGGACAACTTCATGATTTTGTCCCAAACAGAATTGTTTTCATTACTGCTACTTTCAAAAATGTGCCAGAGTAAAAAAAAAGAATATATAATAAAAGATGAGGGGTTGCAAATGGGGTGATTCCCTGTGACAAATATCTTTGCACCTGGCATAAAATCGCCATTAGTCCTCCTGTACTGAGTTATTTCAAAAAGAAGGGATTTCCACTCTGCAAATGTGTTCATTTGATAAGATTTCAGTATTTGCTAATGGCATGTCTCATTTGAAATATATATTTACTCAGCAGACTACATTATCCCTGAACATGCCTTTGTTCCAATAGCTCGATCGGCAGCGGGAGTAAAATAATACATGGACTGCTGTTAATGTAACTCGATGAATAATGGTATGCAGCTAATTTTCAGGCATGAATGATTAAACAGTTCATACAGTATATATGCATAAAGGCACACTTATGTTATATTTGATTGGAGAAGTCACTCAGGCAAACCTGCCAATGTGTGGGTATGACATGTTACTATATTGGAGCGTTCATGATCAACTGCGGCATTCATATTCGGCTGGGAGGCTGGCACACACTGGAAGGAACCACTGCTCAAATACTGCTGATGTACAGCAAGCTGCTGTTGGCATGCCAAGGTCTGCTTCTATGCAACTTTATACTTTATAGAGTCAGGTGGCAGGGAACCGGTGGCAGAGGTTTCCCACAGCAGCAGACTCAAGACTACCAACTATGGCGAGCAAGGGTTTCTCGGACTAGCTTGCACTGGCTGTGGCTGTGGAACACCCTTGAAACTCCAACAGATCAGTTGCAAAAGATTAAACCATGGGGGCTGGTGGAAGAAGCCACTAGCAGGGTGCTCTTGGGGGTGGGAAGGCATGGCCTTGCAACCTGAGCTATTTACACCATCGCTCCTCTTTTGTGGTTACCTCACAATGTAATTATTAGGAGCGTGATATAGTTAGTTTCCTAGGTACATTATTAGGGTATTGCAGGCTAGATAAGTGTACTTCGTTTCCTTTTAGAATGAATTAGGTAGTACTGTTAAGTTTATTTTGTAGTAGTTATAGTATTTTTGTAGAAGTGTATAGTATTTTTCCAGCAGTTATAGTCTTAGTGTAGGGAAATCTATCTTTATTGTTAATGAATTGATCTAGTACTGTGATTATTGCTATTGGTTTATTGGTTTAGTGCTGCTGTTATTGTTATTGGTTGCTGCTGTTATTGCTATTAATATTGCTAGGTCTGATGTGTCAAATCACCATGGTTAAATCTAAACTTAATTGTATTTTATTATTATATCTGTTTTATTGATATGTAATTTGTTTATTGGGGTGCTGTGTGGTTTCCGGGCTGTATGGCCGTGTTCTAGCAGCATTCTCTCCTGACGTTTTGCCTGCATCTGTGGCTGGCATGTTCAGAGGATCTGATAGTAGGAATGGAAAGCAAGTGTATACACTGTGAGGTCAAAAGGTGAGGCCATCTGAATAGAGTAGCCTGGCATGTGAGTCACAAAGAAGTCTGTAGCATGTGAGTAACAATGAAGATAGCAAGGTCGATAGGTGAATGCATTTGAATAGAAGTATCCTGGTCTTTGTTCCCTTTGATTGCTATTGTCTATAGTTGTCTTGTGTTTGTGTGGAGCTGATTAGTCACTGTCTTGATTCTAGAGGTTTTTCAACACTGGCAGCCAAATTCTGTTCATTTGCATGGTTTCTTCCTTCCTGTTGAAATTGTCCATGTGCTTGTGAATTTCAATGGCTTCTCTGTGTAGTCTTATGTAGTGGTTGTCAGAGTGGTCCAGAATTTCTGTGTTTTCAAATAATATTTTGTGTCCAGGTTGGTTTATCATGTGTTCTGCTATTGGTGATTTTTGTGGCTGAAATAGTCTGCAGTGCCTTTCGTGTTCTTTGATTCGTGTCTGAGCGCTGTGTTTGGTGGTTCCTATGTAGACTTGTCCACAGCTACATGGTATGTGTAGACTCCTGCAGTAGCTAGAGCAGGGGTAGGGAACCTGCGGCTCTCCAGATGTTCAGGAACTACAATTCCCATCAGCCCCTACCAGCATGGCCAATTGGCCATGCTGGCAGGGGCTGATGGGAATTGTAGTTCCTGAACATCTGGAGAGCCGCAGGTTCACTACCCCTGGGCTAGAGGATCCCTCTTATCCTTTACTGAATGTAGCATTTGTTGAATTTTCTTGGTGGGTCTGTAGATTGTTTGTAGGTTATGTTTCTTCATCAGTTTTCCTATGCGGTCAGTGGTTCCCTTGATGTATGGTGAGAACACTTTCCCTCTAGATGGCTCTTTATCTTTGTTCATGTAGCTTGTTCTTGGTCTTGCAGCTTTTCTGATGTCTGTAGTAGAGTACCCATTAGCCTGTAGAGCCCAGTTTAGGTGATTCAATTCATCTTGAAGGCAGTGGGGTTCACAGATTCTGTTTGCGCGATCTACCAAAGTTTTTATGGTGCTCCTTTTTTGTCCTGGATGATGATTGGAGTTTTTGTGTAGATATCTATTCATGCCCATAGGTTTTCTGTATACTGTGTGGCCCAATTGTTGGTTTGGTTTGCAGATGACTAAGACATCTAGAAATGGCAGTTTTCCTTAATTTTTTTTCCATAGTAAATTGGATGTTTGGGTGGATCTTGTTGATAATGTCCAGGAACTTATTTAGTTCTTCTTCTCCATGGCTTCTTCTAGTCTAGTGAATCCCTGCCCTGTGGAACTTAGCTCAATTCTGCAGGGCCTGTAATATAGAGATATTCCACCAGGCATATGATTGAGGACAGCAGCTTTACATCTCTCATAGTGGTGAGCACAGTACCAAGCATGGGAATAATATATGAATTGGGTGTCCAGTAGATAAGGGTCTGGAAACCCCAGGTTCAGATTCTCACTCCTGGTTCAAATCCTTACTCCAGTTAAGTAAGGTTTTCTCTTACACCCTATAACTTATCTCACAAGGTGGTTGTTGTGAGGATAAAACTGGGGATGAGAGAACAGTGTGGGAAGCTACTTTGAGGTGCACAAAGTAAGTGATTGTTAGAAACATAACCTCTAAACAATCTACAGACCTATTAAGAAAATTCAACAAATGCTATATTCAGCAAAGGATAAGAGGGATTCTCTAACCTCTGCAGAAAGTCTACGGTGTACCATGAAGCTGTGGACAAGTCTACATAGGGACTGCGAAATGAAGCGCCCCGACACGAATCAAAGAACATGAAAGGCATTGCAGACTAATTCAGCTGGAAAAATCAGCAATAGTAGAACACATGATAAACCAAGCTGGACACAGAATGTTATCTGAAAACACAGAAATTCTGGATCACTGACAACCACTATATCAGCCACAAAATTTGGCTACCAGTACTTAAAAACACTAGAATCAAGATAGTGGTTAGTGAACTCCACCCAGACACAGGATGCCTCCAGGCAGGAAGCAATCAAATGGATTAAAATGCCAGGCAACTACTATGCAGATGACCTCACTGATTATGCAGCTTCACTGTTACTTACATATGCTAAAATGAGTGGATCCCACCCAACACATGCAAATCACACTTGCTAATTGCACCCTTTACACTTGTTGCCCAGTGCAAATGGTTCTTTCTCCCACCCTGGACATCCCACAGGTGTATATACTCCAATTACTTCACTACCATCAGATCCTCTGAAGATGCCAGCCACAGATGCAGGTAAAACATCAGAAGAAAATGCTACTGGAACACAGCCATACAGCCTGGAAACCCCACAACACCCCTAAGTAGTAAAATGTGAGCACACACAGGAGAAGCCCATGGACAAAGGTCATGTTGAGAACAACACACAGCTGCTTTCAATTCTCTTTTCAAATTCTACCGCACAGTTGTTTTGCCTCCTCTTGGAAGACACTAATCCCCACCCTATCTGGGGTTGCCAACCTCCAGCTGGGAACTGGATTTCTCCCAGAATTACAATGGATCTCTGGATTAAATAGATCTGTTTCCCCAGAAGCTTTGGAGGCTGGATTGTAGGGCATCAAATCCTTCTTCTAACTCTACCCGGAATTTCCCAACCTACAGTTGTCAATGCTAACATCCCTCATTATAGCAGCAATCTCTTTCACAGTTTTTCAGATTAAATGCAAGGTGGCTAGGAAAGCAAACTGTGTCATGGAATAACACAAAAGTGTATGGATGGAACAGGATTCAAGACACTTCCCCTCAAAGAGGGCTGTTTTCCTGACTCTTGTCACAAATGCATCTTTCTTTCCAGAAATGTTACACACACAACAAATAAAAGAAAATGCCAGTTCCTAAACATCACAAGCTGGCCAAATTAAGCCACTTTACTATAAATTTGGCTAACTTCTAATTACCAGAGAATGAAAGAAAAATGTATACTGTGGCCAACATTATTTGCAAAGAGCTATCAAGAACTATTTCAGCACCTAAACGACACAGGGTAGTCCTTTATATCATTATATATATATATTTGCTCATTCGCTTAATTCTTTGTGAAACCAGAGTTTGTGACTTCAAGTCTCAAGCAGCCAGTACTTTAACAAAGAGCATAGCTACCCACTTCACATTCATGGCCCTTTTCCTGATGAGCTGCCTGAACGTTCCCAAATTGCCACAGTCTGTTAATTGCTATACAAAAGTTATCACATTAATGCAATGCTGATGCCAAGAACCATTTAAATGAAGTTAAATGGGTAAAGCAGACCTAGTACTTTCCATTGTTCATTTTAGCAGACATTCAGTGAGTTGTATAATTGGGCATTATAACATTTCCCACTCGTTTGATTCACTATGGCATAGCCTGGGCTTAACAAACATCTGCAAAGAGGAGAAAGGGACAGAGCTGAGAATGCAGAGAGGAGGGCAGAAGAAAGAAACAAATGATGTGGCAACGTTACCATGTGTCACGTGTGGTTGCTTGCAGTCAAACACTTCTCCTGCCAGGTGAAACTGAAGCAGTAAAGTTCCCTTATCAGCTTATTTATAGTCAATAACTATTATTGCCTACATCAGAAGCAGGATAAGGATTGAAGAACAATAGCTAAAAATAAAAAAAGGAAGACCTTTATTAAACTTGTCATCTTCTTACCAAAGAGAAGACTTGAAACACAGAAGTCTTTGCTGTTTCCTCTCTAACCTTCCTTTGTTTAATTGTGTATGTCTTTTGTTTAATTGTTGTTTTTAATTGTTTTAATATTGGCCCTTTCTGCACAAATCAACAAAAAAAAATCTAAAACATTTTCAGCCCCTCCTTTTGCCACAATGAATGTCCACACTCACTCCCTTGAAATGATCCATGATGGCCGTTATGTGATTTCCCCCGCTTTTGGGGGGTTTGTTGTTGAATTGATGTTTTATTGTTTCACAGTCTTGTGTTCCGATGCATCGAAGATTACCACCCCCCAATAAAAAAACTCACAGAAATTATCCAATAAACAGGGGAGGGGGGACGGAGAGTGAGTTTCATTGATCAAATATTATGCATTGTCACACCTCAGGGATAGAGGGCTTTCCTAATCAATGCCACAGGTACACTGATGGACTAATTTTGCAATTCTACGCTATCAGTCATGATTGGAGAGTTTCTTTTGCTGCAGAACATAAAAGCATAGAGAAGAATGAAAGATTGTGTGTATGTGTGTGTTATTAGTGATCTAAATCTCAGCATGTAGAATTAATGACACATAAAGCACATATCAGAGATACAATGTCAGGGCTGGTGGAAGGTGAACTGTACTCAACTACTTCCAAAGATTTAAGGGCCCTTATATTATAGGGGTGATGGTGATTTATGATGATTGTCCTCTCCCGCTACAGACCTTTACTATGCTATTCTGAGCATCTACTGAAAACCTGGAAGAAAACTTTCAAAAGGGGTGGTGATGTTAGTGGGCCAAAGCATGGGGAGAATTGGTAGAAATCACCACCCCCTCTTATGAAAACTTAAAGCTTTAAAAAAAACCTCGTTAGAACAAAGAGGTTTGATACAAACTGGCATTTGGTTGCCACAAGCAAAGTACGCCTGTTACCTTCCCTCATGCTACTGATGGATGGAAGCAAGTGGAATCCTTGTGGTGCGTTGAGGCTTCCTCATTGTGCCACCCCAAAAAGTCACTTGGATGTCTTGGCTAGAGAGCACAATCTGCTCAGTATATTTTGTTTTAAAGCAGTGCTGTGCAGGCAAGAGGGAATTTAAAGTGGAATAGTGGGCAATGAAAGGAATGGACACAAGCTATTTTCCCACTTCCTGCTTTCCTCAAGCAGCTGTGCCTGGCAAGGTTTCAAATGCTGGTTGGGTTTGCTCTTGAAAACATGCATTTTGAATCCATTGGAGAAAATCTACTTGGGGGTGATCTAGAGGGAGAAAGGAAAAAATGGGGGAAGGATTTAATTGCTTCCACCCTCTACCCCCTTCTTTCCGTGCTAAATCCTCTCTTCCCCCTTGCTATTTGGAGAAAAGAAGTGAACACACAAATCTTCCTTATACAGAGTCAGACCTTCAGTCTGTTAAGGTGAGTATTGTCTTCTCTGACTTGCAAGAGCTCTCCTCGGTTTCAGGCTTAGGTCCTTCAGATCACCTATTATCCGATCCTTTTAAGCCGAAATGCCAGGGACTGAACTTGGGATTTCTGGATGGAAAGCAAGTATTCTAACATTGGTTACAGCTCCTCTTCAATTATCTGTTCTCCATGGTGGAGGTAGAAAGTGCCATCAAGTTGCAGCCCAATTATGGCAACCTTGTAGGGTTCTCAAGGCAAGAGATGTTCAGAGGTGGGTTGCTGTGGTCTGCCTCTGTGTAGTGACCTTGAACCTTCTTGGTGGTCTCCCATCCAAACACTGACCAGGGCAAAACCTTCTTAGCTTCTAAGGTCTGACAAGATCATGATAGCCAGGGCCAGTCAGGTTCTCCCTACCATGTTTTTAATCAGTTGCCTGACAGCAAGTCGGAAAGAAGTTTGCTACAAATGCCAAAAGAGTGTGGACCAAGTTGTTGGCCTAGTGCACAGCGAAAGGACTAGGTGCCAACTCACCCTTGCTAGAACAGGAGGTAACTGCTTGCAGTATAAGAAAAAGAAACACTCAGACAGTAGATTTAGTTCCAACAGGAATACTTTATCTCTTGTTTCTCAAAGGAACAAAAATAACAATAACTATCCACTCTCTACTCTGACAACAATCTGAGCCCGAACCTGAAGGTGAAGGAGAGGTACTGAATTGGGTATGCAGTCTTCTTATATAGTTTTGTCCAGCAAATCATTAGCTAGATGATCTAATCATCCTGGCCTGTGACCTTTTCACTTCTGCTGACTGTTACATGCCAATCACTGCAGACCCAGACAGAGAGGCTCCGACCTTTACAATTCTGCTGACTGTTACATGCCAATCACTGCAGACCCAGACAGAGAGGCTCCGACCTTTACAATTCTGCTGACTGTTACATTCCAGTCATTCTAGACCAGCATATGACCACCTTGCAATTTTCAATATCCTGACACCCCTTCTCATATCTGGTTGGAATGTTGCCTCATTACATAATATTTACAAACAAAAATCATTCACATTATTTACACTCATTACATAGTTAGTACATAGTCAGTACACAGAGTTACTTATTTCACTCACTTTGTACAGAGTCCTTGCCAAATTGTACATCTGCTAAACCCAAACCAAACACCAAGTCATTATGTTTTTGTATTGGTAATGGCTTTGTTAAGATGTCGGCTATGTTTGCAGATGATTCACAGTACTGCAACTTAATCATATTTGACTGTATCAGTTGTTTTACATTTTGGAATTTCACAGCTACATGTTTAGTACGACTTTTAAGGTTTTCGTTCTCTGCCATGGCTATACATGTCTGTGAGTCTTCAAAAACTGTTATAGGTTGTTCACATTTCTCACCCAGGTCTTTTAGCAACTGCATAACCCATTGTAGCTCATTGCATGCCTCATTAAGAGCCGCATACTCTGCCTCAGCAGTTGAAGTGGCAACCATGGTTTGTTTCCGAGATCTCCAACAAATCGGATGGCTGCCATATTGCATATAATAACCACTCACTGATTTACAACCTGAGTCCTCTGCAAATGAGCTGTCTGCATACACCACTAAGTCCTTGTTGTTTTGGTTAGAAAAATGTAAACCATAGCTAGCAGTTCCCTTCAAGTAACGAATGACTCTTTTTAGCCCCTGCCAGTCTTTCTCAGTAGGTTTTGCAACTGTCCTGCTTAACCCAACTACAGCCAAAGCTATGCCTGGTCTTGTCCAGTTAGCAACGTGCAGCAGTCTACCAATTATGAACGATATAGGTCTTGCTCTTCAAATGCTTTGCTGTTATCTTGCTTACAAAAAAATCAGCCATGCCATCGGGTTTGTGCCACTTTGGCATCTTGCAGACCAGCTTTTTGTATGACACCCTCTATCTTTTGTTTTTGTGTCAGAAACACATCCCCTTCTTCATATTTGCTGACTTGAATACCCAGGTATTGCTTTAGATACCCCAAGGCTGGTGGCTTAAGGTTGTTGCTCAACTCAGGGTAGAGTTTTTTTATTTGGTTATCTGTTTTTTCAACCACACAGAGATCATCAACTTAAATCATCAAAATGATACATTCATCACCAGTACCTCTGGTATATATACAGGCATCGGCCACACTTTGGTCAAATTTCATTTCACATAATGCTTTGTGTATGCACCTGTTCCAACATCTCGATGACTGTTTCGGCCCTTACCAAGCTTTGTTGAGCTTATAAACTTTATCAACTTGTTCATGCTCATAACCTGGTGCTTGCTTCATGTATATGGTCTCTTGCAAATCTGCATTTAAATAAGCTGTTTCAAAATCAAAGTGCCTCATTTTAAAGTCTCTTTGCTCAGCCAGAGCAATCACTAATCTCATGGATTCTGCCTTTGCAGTGGGTGCATAAGTCTGATCATAACTGTCAAACTTTGTTTGAGAGAAGCCTTGTGCGACTAATCTTGCTTTATATTTGCAAGAGTCCCATCGGGCATAGGTTTACGCCTGTATACCCATCTTGCACCTATGATCGGCTTATCAGTAGGTTTATCAACAATGTTAAACACTTTTAAGTTCACCAGGGATTCAAACTCATTGTCCATAGCCTGATTCCATTTTTCCTGTTCCTCAGGTGGACATTTCAACATATCATGGAAACCTTGTGGTTCTGTCCCTAATTGGCACACTCTCACTTCTTGTACCATAAACCTTTTTGGTGGTATGCCTTTATTTGCTCTTTCTGATCTGCGTGGTATAGCTATTTCTCCAGTTTGCTCAGCCTCCTCCTCTCCCTGGCTTCCTTCCTGATCACTATTACTGTCCTGTTTTTGCTTAAGGCTTGGAGCAGAC